>NC_143185.1:3740000-4362500 GCF_047325235.1 Durio zibethinus
AAATTGAAGTTAGGTTCAGTTGACTACAAAGTTCATTTATTCCACCAAAAAATGCACTAACCTAAAAGTAAAAAATTCTATCTTTTTCTTTTTTAGTTTCTCCGTAACCAAACAAAAATAATAAATAATGCAAAAAAATTTAAAAGCTTTTTTTAAAGAATAAGTAAAAATAGTACCTTTCTTTACGTTCTTGAATATTCTTCATTTGAGCTCTATAATGATTCTCAGTAAACTGTTTAGCCGCTGCCACCTTCATCGTCAAGCTTGACCTTAACACCTCCTCTTCTCCACTCTCTTCTTCCTCTATGCCCTTCATATATATCTCTCTCTTATATGTATTTATTTATATATTTCCTCTTCTAAAAACTCTCAACCATTCTGTCTTTCCCTTGAAAAAAGCACCAAAGCTTTCTCATTTACTGCCAACAGCCAACAAAGAGATTATGAAGAGAAAACACAATTCTTTCACTATCTTTCTCTTTATCCTCTACTTTCACCCTCTCGATCCTTCCCCTTTACAAACCAATCAAAACCTTCCACGTGGGTTTTGCCAGTGTGAGGGTGTTATGATGCTTGTTTGGAGTGGGTTTAGGGTAGAATTAGGAGGAAAAAAGGTCAGGTTTTTTATATTTATTTTTATTAATTAAGCAATAAGTTTAATGAGTGTTGTCAGCATAAGAGAGAGGGAACTCTCATACACGGTGTTGAATGCGTGAATAACACTTCGAAGGTGAGGTGTTGAGAGGTCGTTTTTCGATCATATATGATATTTTAGGACAAAAAAGCTGCAAGGACGAGCCACTGGGTGTTGGGTTGTGATTGGAGAGTATTGTTCACTCGCCTAACATACGATGTTGGTTTTTGTCTTCTTCTTCAATTCTTCGATTAGCCATTAGCTGTCTATTACTACTAAAAAAAGTGAGGGTGATCTTTTCTCTTAGTGTTGACACACAAATTTACTATGACCTTAATTGTAGGAAAAAGAGCATGTTTCTGTGCAGCAATCGTTGTATTCAATAAAGGCCATTTAAGCTTTGAAATTCATTCATTACATGCACATTTATCAATATACAATCCTAAACCATTTATGCCTTTTAGAAATATCCTACTTGTAGAAATCTAATTCTCTTACATTAGTGAAGACAAATGAAAATATTTTAACTTGTTTTATATGTTAATTAGCCTCTTTATTTGGCTAAAGTTGCATGTTAAGTGAACAACCTAAAGATGCATGCTAAGTTGTACATGGTAGGATTATCTTTTACTTTTTTTTTTTATGGAATGAACTTTTCTAATTTTTTTGTTACTTAGATTCTAAGTTTGTTTTTTAATTGTTTAAGTAGAATTAACTCTAATTTTTTTTTTTTTATGAATAAAGGTGAAATATCTAATTTGGGAGATAATTCATGTTCCCCAACATCTTTTACTTCTACCTCACATCAATCACCAATTCAGCAAACTCCCATTCCAACATCTGATGAAAATACAACTCCATCACTAAGTGTGACTAACGATGGTGCTGAAGTTGATGATAGTGGGTATAACTCAAGTAAGCTAAAATCAGAAGTATGGAAACATTTTAAAAAAGAGAAGATCAATAATGAATGGAAGGCAATATACAATTATTGTAAGAAAAAACTTGGTGATGCTTTTAAGAATGGAACAAGTCATTTGCGTGATCATTCAGAGAGGTGCAACAAGTGATTTCAAATGGATATTCGTCAACAAGTGCTGCTAGCAAATAAAAAAAAAGGCAGATTAAAAAGTAACACTAAAAAACTTTTTCTTTGATCAAAATGTCACAAGGATGGAGCCTGCCAACATGATAATCATGCACGAATATCCCTTATCAATGGTTGATCATATGTAATTTAAAAAGTATTCTTACAGTCTTCAACCTTTGTTTGCTATGTCTTTTCGAAATACTATAAAGAATGATATTTTGAAGATTTTCAAAGAAGAAAAGGCAAAAACAATATCCAAATTAGAAGCTAATGAAGGAAGAATTGCTATTACCACTGATATGTTGACTGCTAATCACCAAAAAAGAGGATACATGGCTGTCACTGCTCATTACATCGATAATCAATGAACTTACAAAAACGCATCATCAGGTACATTTTATTAAATTATCTTATTTTAATAGTATTTATTTTTTTATTAAGTAATTATTACTATTGAATTAATTATTAAATTAGTGTAAATAATTGATTATTTAATTAGGTTTGAATATGTGCCAACTCCACATACGAAAGAGGTCATTGCTTCAAGTTTGATGAAATGTTTCTTAGATTGAAATATTGATAGAAAACTTTTATCTATTATAGTGGATAATTGTAGTGTAAATGATGGTGTTATTGAGTTGTTAATTGATAGAATTGGTTGTTGTGCACTTTTGCTTAATAGGACTTTTTTTCATATGCGTTGTTATGCACACATCTTGCATTTGATTATGAAAGATGGATTGAGTATGATTGAAGATGGAATTGAAAGAATTCGTGATAGTGTCTTTTTTTAAGGTGCTACACCAAAGAGGTGGGAAAAATTTGAAGAAGCAGCACGTCAATTGCGTATTCTAACTTTAAAAAAGTTATGTGTTGATGTCAAAACAAGATGGAACTCTACTTACTTGATGCTTCGAACAGCTTTGTTTTATAAAAATGTTTTTCCTTGTTGTGTGCAATTACATGGTGATCCTTTATATAAATACTTGTCAACTGAAAATGATTGGATCATTGCAATTGAGGTTTGTGAGAAGTTGAAATTATTTTATATATCACTGAAGGTTTTTCTGGCATAAAATATGCTACTGCAAATCTTTATTTTTTTAATATTTGTAAAATCAGATTGGCATTGAATGAATGGATTATGCATTCCAATAGAATTATTTCATGTATGACTGTGAGCATGTTAGGTAAATTTGAAAAATATTGAAATGATGTGCATGGTATAATGGGTGTTGCCACAATTTTAGATCCAAGGTACAAAACAGAGTTGTTGGAGTATTGCTTTGAAAAGATTTATGGAGAAAATGCTGAATTTGAAATTGAAAGGATTGTTCAAGTATATCGGGATTTGCTTAAGGAGTATGAGGAGAAATTAGCTTTAGAAAAGGAAGAAAGACCTTCTATTTCAGGCTTTTCATCTTTAGATTGTGTTGGTGCTACTGAATTGGGAAATCTGGGAGACTATGATGATTTTGTTTCAAGAAAAAAAAAGAAGAAATCAAAAGTAAAATCAGAGTTAGATCGTTATTTGGATGAAGAAGTCATACCAAGAAAAGGGAATTTTGATATATTGAATTGGTGGAAACTAACTGGACCTCAATTTCTGATCTTACAACTTATTATTAGAGATATTTATGTCATACCAATTTCTACTGTTGCTTCAGAGTCTACTTTTAGTATGGAGGGAGGTTGGTGAATGCGCAACGCAACAGACTTCATCATCAAATATAGAAGCTTTAACATGTTGTCAAAATTAGTTATGGGCTGAAAAAAAGGTACAGTAATGCATATTATGCAATTCTATTTTTTATTTTAACATATTGTTAGTTATTATATTTTGTTGTTATATATTATTTGTTAATATTTTATTATTTCATTTGTAGGGTCAATTTCATTAGAAGAAAAGTCTATTTATGAAGATATTGATGAGAGTGAGATTAAGGAAAAGATAACTAATTTGGTAAATAATATTATTCTTTTTGACTAATTCATTTTTATGTTATTGTTTTTAAATATATTATTTTATGAGATTTATTTATTCATCTTATTGTTTTATTTTATAGGACTAGTGTGGTTAGAGGAGAATGATGATATGGAGCTTAGTGATGATGAAATGACTTATTGTGATATGAAAAAAAGGTACATAACACTTCTATTGCTATTGGTCATGCCGATGAACTAGGTAAATATTGTATAGTGTATCACATCCAGCTTTACTGCTTTAGCCTTTTTCTCATTATTTATTAGTAATCTAAAAACTGATCATGCATTTCTGTTATTTAGTGGACAATAAATGGTGTGCATTCTCCTTTTGATAATGTTTAAGATGAGCTTCATTTATTTCCATATTTTTTAAGAATAATACAACATTTTTAATAATAATATTCTCAAAATGGTTAGTTTATTGTAGAGAAGATGTTCTTTAGAAGATTGGATAGAAAAACTTTTATCAGATATTAATATTTCCAAAAGTGTCTTACTGACAACATTTTTTGAGTTGAAAGCTGTTGTGATTGAGCTGGAAGCTGTTGTGTTTGAATTGAAAGCTGTTGTGTTTGAACTGAAAGCTGTTGTGAGGTCTTGTAGGTGTTTACTTAATGCCTCTTGTAATTGGATGAATATATACTTGTATCTTTAACTACAGTTATAGTTAGAATTTGACTATAAATTCATATTAAATTATGTTTCATGGTTTAAATGTATTTGTCTATTACAGCATTTGAAAATTTAAAATTGACTATTTTTATGGTTAGAATTTGACTTAAATCCACATTAAATTATGCTCTATGGTCTAAATGTGTTTGTCTGTTACAAATGATGTTTTCATGTGAAAATTTAAATTGGTAATAAACTGAATTCAGGTCAGGTTGGGTTTTATTCGGGTAAATAATATTTGTAACGGGTCAGGGTCGGGTTTTTCACTAAAACCCCCGATCGGGGACGGGTCAGGTATCGGGTAAAAGCACTAAGGCTTCGGGTCGGAGGCGAGGAAAAAAAATCTAACCCGCCCCGCCCCGATACCAACTCTAGTTGTGTTATGTGACACTTGCATGCTTTTCATTTTTTTTAATATTTAATAAATATTTTTAAGATTTTTCTTTTTTTGGATGGGATCTACTTTATACCCTTTTTTTTTCTTTCTAAATTTATTTTTTAAAATTTTTAATAAATATATTTTAGATTTTGATTCTTTTTCGCGTGAAACCCATTTAAACATCAAGGATACGTCACGTATTTATATATATTTTAATTTTTTTTTTAGATTTCAGTTTCTCTTTTTGTCACTTATTTTCTTTTTGTTTCTTTCAAGTTTATAAACATAAATATTTTTCAAAAAATTTTAAAATTTTTTTATTTCATCAACTTGATACTAGAGCTATTTTTATTTGTTAAGTTATTATTTTTATTATTTTTTTAATTTACTTTTTCTTCTTCTTCTTCTTTCATTTTAAAAATTTTTTTTCTTTTGATATTTTAATTTTTTAATGTAAGATTCATTTGATATTATTGATTAAAATATTATTTATTTATTTATTAAATTTTTTAACGGAGATTAACTTGAGAAAGGTCAAGTTCTATAAAAAAAGCTCAGATCGAAAGTGCATTTCAAGTACTTCATCCCTACCTATTTCGAGATATATATAAAAATATATATTTTATTATTTATTTAATTTTATACATATATTATCATATTTGATGCATAAAATTATTAATAAAATAGAATAATAATCATTTTATATTATGTTTAATTTGTATCTAAATGGAGGGATAGAGATTACAAAGAGTTTTAATATTCAATTGGCATAGGATTATTCGATTCTCCCCAAGTAGAAAGCATTATTTTTAATCAATGAAATTAAACTTATATGTCTAATTATACTTTTAAAAATTATATCAATAATTTAAATTATATAAACTTTGAAGATCATAAATAAATTATCCTATCATATTCATTGTATACATCAAATACAAAATAAGACGACATTATTTAATCTAATCTTACTTATAATATGATATTATCTTATCCTATCATAATTTTATATATCAAACATGATTTATATGTATTGTATTAATAAAGTTATTTCTTATTTTAATTTAAAAAATTAATATTTTAAAATTAATATAGAGTATCAAAATAGAACTGAGTTTTTTTTTTTTCATTTCCCAATTTTTACCTTTTTACTTTTTTCTCTTTTTTTTGTATTTATTCTTTTTATTAAATAAATTTTATGACAAAAATTAATTAAAATATTCGCATATCATTTTTGTTTATCTTTTTTATTTTTTAATTAGATATTTAAAAAAAAAAAGTTGTATACATAGAGATAACAAAATAAAAATTTTTTACCGGTAGTAAAGCGCCGGCATTTTTCTAATTACTATTATTATACTTTACAATTTTCATACGTGGCAAAATCTAATAGGCTGTCATAGACTCCATGAATTAACATGCGTACATTGAAGCCAACATTAACAGAAACAGATCTGTTCCAAAGTTTCGGAAGTTTCAAAGCAAAAGAAACAAAACCTGAGATTCAGTTTTCTTTAACTAACTAGACAAGAATGTTTAGATTAAATCTGGGTTTGGTTTTGATAATCCTAGGATTAATGTTGGAAATAGACATTGGAGAATCAATGAGGTTTGAGTTGGAATCAGGGAAAACCAAATGCATTTCAGAAGACATCAATACAAACGCAATGACTGTTGGCAAATACACCATTGTCAATCCAAATGAAGGTTACCCTTTGCCTGATTCTCATAAACTCACTGTCAGGGTATGTCCGAAGCAATTTTCTTTTATTTTCTTTTTTGAAATTTTGGAGTTTGAATTTTGATTGATTTGAGGAATTGAGTTTAGTTTAGAAAATTCGGAGATAAAGTTCGTTCTTTTTGGGTGAATCTATGGTGGAAGTTTGATATATTAACGAATTTGGATTGTTGGATTTAGATAATAATTTAGAATAAAAATGGGCAAATTTAAAAGTTCAGTTGTCCCTGAAAATAGTTTATTTGCCAACAGTCATTTTCTTTCCAGTTTATGGGATATATTTTGGTGATAACAAGGTGTTTGTTTTTTTTTTTTAGGTGACTTCACCTTATGGGAACAATTATCACCTTGGAGATCATGTGGATTCAGGTACTTTTGCATTTACTGCAGTTGAGGGTGGTGATCACACTACTTGTTTTTGGACAATTGACCAAAAGCCTCCGGTAAGGATTACGATTGATTTTGATTGGAAAACTGGTGTTGCTGCCAAGGATTGGTCCATGATTGCGAAGAAAGGTCAGGTTGAAGTAAGTGTATTTACCTCAACCATTTTCATATTGTTTGTGGTTAGTACATTGATTAATGTTTAGATTAGATTTTGCAACTTTTGGAAACACAAGTAGATTCGTAGATCCTGTCAATGGTAGCACTTTCTTTGTCTATATAATGACTACCTTTCATGTTTTTGATCTAATATAAATCCAAAATAGATAATTTCATACTGATGGTTATATACCTTTGGTTAGATCTGATAACTCGTACGTGTATTTATTTCATATTTAATACATGTAAAATATAAAAATTATTAGGTCACAATTTGGTTGACAAGCCAAACATATAACGCATTTTTTGGTTTTAACCAAACTCATTTATCATTTTTGCTAAAATTATATACCATATTACTTTCATGTCTTTTTTCGTATCATGTTATTGAATCTTGTTTAAAGTTATATATGGCTTTGGCTGCCTATATTTGCAAAGCTGTAATTTTAAAGAGCTGAAAACATGCCAGCAGTTGAAAGTCTTCAAAACATTCTTCCATAGTTCTGTATGGTTTAGTTTGCCCTCTTTATACGAACTATAATTATAATTAACCAATCTTAGTATGGAGCTGCTTTGAAAACATAGGAGGGAAGGAAAGGATAAATGTACTGTGCACCAGTCTGGTGTGAGTTTTGATATGATATGGATGTCTGGAGACCTCAAGAAGTCAGTAAATGCTATGTCATAGTTCTTGCTTGTAACATTGGATGCCTGTTAACATGAAAATAGTGATGGTTAAAAACATGTCACACTACATCTTCAGCGAGAGTTTTGGATTGAATATCATGGTTATTGACTTGACATTTTTTTCCTTCTGGTAGACAACGGAACTTGAGTTGAAGAAATTATACGACACTGTCACATCCATTCATGAAGAGATGTTTCATCTTCGTGAGAGGTATGAAACATTTAGGGATGTTACTATTAGGCAGCATTCTTTTGTTGGCTTATTATTCTCCTTTTAAGAAAGAAAGAAACTGACTTTCCTCAGGTTATAGGTAATGTCAAGAACCAATAGGTTTTCATATTTTAATCTTTCCTTTTCTCTATCTGTTTTTTTATCAGGGAGGAAGAAATGCAGCAGCTTAATAGAGAAACAAATTCAAAAATGGCTACTCTTAGTTTCTTTTCGCTCGTGGTTTGCTTGTCGGTGGCTGGGTTGCAGATATGGCATCTGAAGACATTTTTTGAGAGGAAGAAGCTCCTGTAGCTTTGCTCTGTTCTCCTTCTAACCTTGCTGTTTGCAAGTTGTGGGATACTCATACGCAACAACTTCATTGTTCTTTTCAGAGGCCAAAATGTAATAGACTAATTTATTTATTAATCTGGAATTGTAGTTTGCATAAGTTCACACTATGAAATTTTCCTATCTGCTGTAGTTTGAACATTGTTTTTTATTGATTAATTTGCTGAATTAATTATATTTGTTGACTATCTTTTGAGTTGAAAATTTGTAAATTGTTAATCCTGAAAAGGCACAAGGATTATATGAAATAAGTCCCAGATTATGATACTTACATGAACTAAAATTAATGACTGGTTCATTTGGTAATAGATTTGATAATTTATAGAAGAGATCTAGGTTTCTCAAAAAACAGTAACAGTTGGTAGTTATGATATTGGATCTATTTCATTTTCATATATAATTTTTTCCATTTCAATCAATTGATCTATCCATAATTACCAGGAATTCTGACATCAGTGTTCTGATCACTACTTCGGAAAGTTGCAATCCTACTGAAATCTTTGGTTTAAAATAGTGCTATCCGGCTTTTGAACGGCCAATGGATAAATCAAAAGAAATCATGCTGTCTAAACTACCAAAAGCATCAAAATAGTGGCATTATAGTATCATCATAAAGTTGATTACAAGCTAGCACATCATGGCATTACATTATCATCATCAATTTGATAATAAGCAAGCACAACTGCAGTAACCCAAATGTTCGGGGATTTTATTGACAATCACAGACACTGACACTCATGAAGCATTCCGAAACGGTAGTAGATACCATCGAAAGGAGGCATGACTTGACCTTTTATTTAGTAGATATTATGGCACGGACTCCGTTTGCAGTTGCTGCGAGTATGATTAGTCATCATCCTCATCGTGACGCCTGTGGTGGTGGTGCTTATAGTGGTGGTGCTTCTTCTTTTCATCATCATCGGAGTTGTCACCTCCCTGCTATGTTAATTGTGATTAATTAGATGAGTTTTAAGACAAACAACCAAACAGAAACAAGTGCAGATATAACAACATAATTCACCTCACCATTCAAAATTTCCAACATATGATAATATAAATCCTCTGAAACTTAAGTTACTTCAAAAGCATCTAGCCATATTCATTCATTTCGTATTTTTTGACACCTAGTATAACGTCATGCTAAGAGGAACTAAACACGAAAATTTTGCTAGACCCTAGTTTCAACATGTGGCCATACAAACATAAAAAAAGAAATAATTAATTAGAGAAGACTTCAAAGTACAAGTGTACAGCACACACACAAAAAAGTTTCAAATTTTACTCAATGGAAGTGCCTTGATGCATGTTTTGAAAGAGCTGATCCTTCATTTTCCAATGGAGATGATAAAACATTCATCCAGAGAATAAAAGCAGCCATAGCAATGTGTTCTAAACGCAATATTTACTATGTTATTGAAAGGTAAGTCCAGAATGGAAGCTTCTATAGAGTCAAAAACTCATTAGAAAACGTTGACCTGAGACAATAAATCAAAAGAACAGACTGCTTCTATGATCTAATTCTATAAAGCTATATCAAACCACATAAACAGAAAAAACAAGGTAGAAAATATCAAGTTTTAGTACTAAGAACTTACACCTATATAGGAAACAATCAATTACAGAAATTCCGTGTTATGTAATTCATAGTTCCATACATGCTAAAATTTCACTCTTCCTGTTTGCCACCCTCGACAGGCATATCAAAACAATTTTAACTCTTTCCAACTCTAATCAGATAACTGCTAATTGTTCTGCAAATTTCATATCTTCAAGCAAATCCTATCTAATACTAAATCATGATAAGATCCATATGATATAGATCTACACCAGCTTTGCAGTTTACAGGCATTAATCTCAACAAGCAATGACAAATCTAAAAAGACTAATCACAAGCAAAAATCTTCTAACATTTAGCCAAAGTCATAAAAAAAACCCAATCAAAGACAAAGTTGAAAATGTTCGTTAAAGCTATCAGCATTATTTCCTTGAAATTAAAGCAAAACAAGTAAAAGCTATTCACATATTTCTTGCGACCATAGCCTTCTTCACCACCATAGCCATAACTCTTCCTCTTTTCATCATCCGAATCCGAATCATCATCTTTCCTCCCATAACTCGGGTTCCTATACCCTCCTTCCTTTGTCTCTGATCTCCCATAACTCTGTTTCCTCTCATACTCACCCCTCTCTCCTCCATACTCCTCCCCACCATAGCTCTGCTTCCTCCCATACTCGGTCTCTGTCCTATCTCCATAACCCGACCCATGTTCGACCTCATTCAGCCGTCGGTGCCCGGTTCCATATTCAGGTCCACCACCCTCATATTCTGCCTTTCGGCCATAGCCAGACCCGTATTCAGATTCGGACTGCCCATACGCAGGCTTCCTTACAAATTCGGATCCGTGTTCCCCATAACCGGGTTTCCTGCCATTTCCAGTTCCGTACTGGGATCCGTGTTCCCCATACTCGGGTCTCCGGCCATGCCCAGATCCAAATTCAGGAGGAGGCTGCTCATATTCGGGTTTCCGTCCATACCCGGAATTAAACTCAGATGTAGGTGGCTGCTCATATTCGGGTCTCCGGCCATACCCAGAACCCAACTCCGGTGTAGGTGGCTGCTCATATTCGGGTCTCCGGCCATAACCGGATCCAAAATCCGGTGAAGGTGACTGCTCAAATTCAGGTTTTCGGCCATAACCAGATTCAAATTCGGATCCGGGTCGGTCAAGCTGCGGCTTACGTCGATAACCCGATTCAGATTGCCCATATTCAGGCCTCCTTCCATAACCAGGTTCATGTTGAGCCCCATGCCCACCAGGTCCACCACCATAAGAGGGTCCAGGTCGGGGCTTGGGTCGGGCGTAGCTACTGTATTCAGTTTGGAGAGCTTCATCGCCGTAAGCAAAGTGCTCGCTACCGGAAGAGAAATGGGGCCGAGCATAATCAAAGTCTCCATCGGACGGTGTCGATGAAGGGTAACAAGTCTCATCGCTCGGTTGCAATGGACGTCCGTAGGTTAAGACAAGATCGTATCCGCCACCGTACGGCGTCGGATCAAACTCGTCGAATTCATGGACGTCATCTTCGCCTGGCCTCGAGTAGTACGGCATCGTTTCTCTCGCGTCTCGAACGGAAAAGTTTGTGATGGAAATGCGAAAGTGAAAACTTTGAGGGGGAAGCCTTTTAATAGGACACTTTTGAGTTTTGGTTTATCAAGATTAAACGGTGACGTTTTAGGTTATAGGAGTTTTCCTCATCAGAGATCTGGGTTTGACTTTTGAGGAGAATAAGGAAACGACACTGCATGTGGGGTCTCACCGTCATTGTCTCCGGATCCGGATATTGTTGGATTTGATTGATTGATTCTTACTTAATTTTGTATCGACACGTGTTAAAATGGGGATTTGGTGTTTGAGTTTGGCCTGAATAAGCAATTGTGAATGCGTTTTTCGACGGTAATCGTTTAAAAAAATAGTTATCTATAAATAAGAATGTATATTTATATACATTTTCATTTTCATTTTCATTTTTCATTACAAACAAAAAATTTAATGTTTGGGTTTGAAAATTTAATGTATAAATGATTCATTTTCATTTTTTTAAATATTAATGTATATATTTTAAAATTCAGATTGTAAATGTATAATTAACTTCACTGAAAAAAATAACATTGAGATATAGAGAGGGAAAGGAGAAGGTTTTTTTTTTTTTTTTTTAGCTATGGCGGCTAGGGTAATAACGGTGTCCCAAGACGGCAATGGAGACTACCGAACAGTACAGGAAGCAATAGACGCGGTTCCACTCTGTAACACATGTCGAACGATCATTCGACTGTCACCTGGTGTTTACAAGCAGCCCGTTTATGTTCCCAAGACTAAGAACTTCATCACCTTGGTTGGTCTCCGACCTGAGCTCAGTCTTCTTACCTGGAACAATAACGCTACTAAAACTGAACATCACCAGGTAAATATGGTTCCTTTTGTGCTACCTTATCTCGGTTTTTGCCACGTGTAATATATGGTGCTGTGGTTTTTTAAGGCTTCCAGGGTGATTGGGACAGGGACGTTTGGCTGTGGGAGTGTGATTGTGGAAGGAGAGGATTTCATTGCAGAGAATGTCACTTTTGAAAACTCTTCTCCACAGGTGAAGTTATACAATTCTGTTCTTTTTTAAGCTTATTTTTGGATATCATCATTTTCTTCAAATTGTGATTGAAGTTTTGTTCTATTGTTTGAGTATCATCACCAAGAAGGCCACTTCTTTTTTTTTATTTGTTTTCTGAATTTATATGGACTTCAGATAAGTGGGTATTTAATAAAGTGGAGCATCAATGAATGGAAGTGTACCTTTTGATTAACTCATAGATATGATTTTTAGTCTTGGGGTGTTTTGCAGTGTCCAAATTGAGGTTCTGGTCATTTCCAAGAATGCAGATTTTGAGTTGCTTTCAAATGCTTCGAAGTTGGTGTTCCAATTATTCTTAAGTCATTAACCTTTTCTTTCTTACAGGGTTCTGGGCAAGCTGTGGCAATCAGAGTAACGGCAGACCGATGTGCATTCTATAATTGCAGATTTCTGGGGTGGCAGGTGCTTAATTCTCCCATTTTGGTTGGTCTAATGTATTGGAGTTAGTAAGCCGTATATTGTATCATTCTACCCTTTGAATCGTAGACCTTTTGCTATTTAAAAATCATAAAAAATCTACTGGTTCAACCAGTTAAAGTTGAGATTCTCAATTGAGTGAGAGAATAGTTGGCAAAACTATATTTTTGTGTGCAGATATTGTTCACTGCCTGGTAAGGTCTTAAGGGTAGTTCATGACAAATTTAGATGATTAATTGTGTTCATTATGTTGTACTTATAGCTAAAATCTTACTGCTTGTAAAAACTTTTGCAGGATACTCTCTACCTGCATTATGGAAGACAGTACTTGAAAGATTGCTATATTGAAGGAAGCGTGGACTTCATTTTGGGAAATAGTACAGCTCTCCTAGAGCATTGTCATATCCACTGCAAGTCAGATGGTTTTATAACTGCACAGAGCAGGAAATCTTCTCAGGAATCAACTGGTTACGTGTTTTTGAGGTTTGTGGTTGATTAGTTTTCTTGTGTCCTTTTGTATTATATGTTTTTTTTTTTTTGTTAATTCCTCATTAAGTTCTTCCATAAATTTCCTAATGTTGATGTGGAGAATTTCTTCCAGGAAACTTGATAAATTTTTGTCATTGAAAGCTCCTTTTGTCAAGTTTAAACAATAAACTTTAAATAGTTTAAAAGATGGAGGTAACTTTCCAACATAGTTCATATGTTTGAATCAAAATAAAATAGTTCATTGTAGACCACTTTGGAGTTAAATGAGTAGAGTCATTACCTGCTGGTTTGAGTAGCATTCATTCAAGTTCTTGAAGCAAAAGTTACGCCGCATTTTCCCAAGCTATTATTCCCTGTATCTTTGATTATATTGAAAATTAGATTAAAAAATATGGATTTCTTTTGTCTTTCCGTTGTCTGAAATCTAATGGTATTAATCGTCTTCATTTTCATCAATATCATTTGCATAAGGCAATTCTATTAACTCATCACCTGTCATCAGTTATTTTGCTGATCAGCTGTGACCAATAAGGTTTGCCTGGGTTCCGTAGTCATTCAATTTCCTTTGACGACATTTACTTCCATCATATGTAATTCTTCTTTGAACAACTTGTGCCATTGAAGCAGATGTGTCATAACAGGCAACGGAGGGTCTTCATATTCATATCTTGGGCGTCCATGGGGACCCTTTGGAAGGGTGGTGTTTGCATACACTTATATGGATCAATGTATCAAACATGTAGGTTGGAATAACTGGGGAAAAGCAGAAAACGAGAGAAGTGCTTGCTTTTATGAGTACAGGTAGCTTCCGTTCTCGCTGTCCTATCCTTAGTTCTATTACTTTGAATTATTGGAAAATCACCATGTTCACGCCCATTAACATTTTTATATTGAAAATATGGGGATAGCCTGGCAGTGGCTTCATCGAATTTTGACGATACATCGTGCATGCTAGAACGGATAGTTGATGTTTATTTGAAAGATTTTGTCAAGCTTGTACAACTTCAACTGATCGCCTGGTCTTGAAAATACATTCATTGAGGAACTTTGCTGGATGTATCTTTATTCGCCTTTTGACTTCCCTCTTTTTCTTTGATTGAAACCGCAGATGTTATGGCCCCGGCTGTTGTCAATCAAAACGAGTTACTTGGGCTAGGGAACTGCTGGATGAAGAAGCAGAACAATTCCTTATGCATGGATTCATTGACCCTGATCCAAGCCGACCTTGGCTTGCTCAAAGAATGGCTCTGAGAATACCATATTCTGCTTAGAAGTCACCATGGAAGCTGGCATGCGTTGATAATCAGCGATGTAATGGATTTTCACCTTTTTCCAGACAGTAAAAAGCTGTTTGCATTGATATGGATTACCATTTTTGGATAACAATTAACGACCCTGCGTGCAGTGCTGGACAGAAAAATAAGAAACCGGTTTTAGACAAAGCGCTGTAAGAAGATGAGCACCATTGTTTAGATTTACTTATTTGATGATATCTTTTAAACCTCTGAAAAAATAGCCCAAATTCTGGAGACCGTATGGATATTGATATTGCAAAGTTGCAATGGCTGAAACTTGTATGGAAAAAAATATTGCTTGAATGCTATGGAGCGTGGGCATTTTTTCCGCGTAGTTTATTGATTAAAAAAAAAAACTAACAATGGAGATGCGGGGGATCGAACCCCGTGCCTCTCGCATGCAAAGCGAGCGCTCTACCATTTGAGCTACATCCCCATTTGCTGGGGGTTATTCAGATTAAAAATCTAGTGCAATAAAAGCCATTTTTAATAATCAAACTTAGGTAACGTTGCCTTTCTATCGACAAGTTCATCCAAAGTTGGTTATTACTTGATGTTGCTTTAGGCATCATGTCAAATCTCACAAAACAAAATTCATTTTATTTAAGCATTTGACTCAATCATTTATGTATCTCTTTTATTCAAAGAGTAAAGTTTGTATATCTTATTTTCAAATAAAAAAAATTATTTATTTTTGCATTAATTTACAATATTCCATAAGAAAGGAAGATCCAATAGAAAAGTAGACCTCAAATATAAAATTCCATTTCATATCAAATGCCAAAACAATGAGAAGAACGTATGTATACATCTGGAATTGAGGAGAGGGGAAGAGCAATATTTTTTACTAAGGTTAAATGTTGGGCCAATTTGGAAGTTGGTTCAGTCAATGTCGACTTTGATGCAGTCAAAGATACCAAAATCACAACAAGAACATGATCCCTGCTTTAAACAATGAAACCGGCTGCCATCTCTGACTACAATTTCCCTACCGTAGATCTTCGAAAGAATCTTAAAATGTTAAATAATCTGGTCCGACTACTTTAACCATCCTTTTGAACATATCCACCACAAATCTACCTTGTCCATGCAGAGCTAACCCACTAACCATAGCATTCCATGCCACCACATTCCTTCGTGGCATGCACTCTAAAAGCTTAAAAGCGGTATCAACCCTTTCCCCATCATCTTCAAACCATAAACATGAATCCATCTATCCATCATCACATCTCCTGACCGTGTCATAACCCACAATCATTATGGTCCATGCAACTTCATTTCGCTCTGGCATCTCATCAAACACCCCATCCAAAACCACTGTCTATGACACCATATTCTTCTCCTTCCATCTCACCAAAACAACCCACCATCCCACACTTCCCATGCATAGTCATAACTGCGACCGTGCATACGCATTAAACAAGCAAACCAACACCACATCATCAGAAAAGATAAATAATTAAATTATATCTGAGGATTAATGAAGCATACATTTATATCGGCACTCAAAATGGGCAAGCTCGCAAGGACAAAATAAAATTATGTCTCTCAGAAACACCCAGAAACCAAGACAACCAAACATGGCCAAGATACAAATGGTTGACTATTTAGCAAGTTTGAAGTACAAAATAAGGGCAATAGCAATGATAAGGACTGCAATAATGATGCCAACAATCCACTTGTTCCTGCTCATTCTCCTTGACATAGCTGTCAAAATTCTCTTGCTCTTCCCAATGTTGTCATCCACTCCATGAAGCTGCAATAGGAAGGAAAACCCAACTTTAAATAGATATCTGAAAAGGCTTACAATCAACCATTACAGCTTAATGTGAGAAATTTTGAGGTCCAACTACCATATACGCCTTCCACATGGCATGTTAATGCAACAGAAAGGTTTACAATCAACCATTACTGCTTAATGTGAGAAAATTTACGGCCTAACAATCATATAAGCTTTTGGCATAACATGGTCAAGTAATAGTCAGCAGAAAACAGGGATGAAGAAGGAAGAGAATAATGCTTGATGATTACAAGGTGTGAATGTGGCATGCTGATGCTTTTTTTGGGATGAATACTAACATCATAATAAAAAAAAGTTATTATTAAGGAGTTGTCAAATAGAGCTTGAATGAAATTACATCTCAAATATGAGAAAAGTAAAGCTAAAAAAAGCATACTACTTATGGTAGAGAATTGGAGGTCATGAACCGTAAACAGAGTGGAAAACCATGGTGAGAAAAAGAGATACCGTGTTATTGCCATGTAAGAGCGCCTGTCGTTGTGAATGTAAATCCTGAAGAATTGAAACACCAAGCTCTTCTGTTTCCAGCATGGTTCTTCTGCTGTCCTTAATTCTGTCACTGGTCTGATTCAACCGCTCCGTAGTCATCATTAGTCTTGATCTTTGGTCAGCTGAAGCCTGTTTACATGTTCATTAATTACAAGTAATCAAAAGTTAAATGTAAGGAAAGCAGACCATGATAGAACCATAGCATGTTAAAAGGAAATTAGAAGAACCAAAACATGCCGTGAGGGCATCAGCCATTCCAGATTCCAACAACTGATCTCGAGCAGCTGGATTTAAATTGCCAGATGCAATTCTTTTAACTTCACTTTTCAGATTGTTAAGATCAGATTTATATTCCCTTAGCTTAGCAAGAAGCACAGCCTTGACATTTGGCAGCAAACTTCTTGCCTCAAGGTCCATTTTCCGAATCTGATAATCAAAAGAGCAACATCAAGTTCAATACCTAAAGAAAGGAAATACCAAATAGGAGTATCGAAACATGCAATAAACCAGTTACCAGAGCTTCTGCAGCTTCCAATCCAGCTTTTATATCAGAAAGTTTTTGTTTCTTCTGCTCTGCAAATAGAAAAACAATTAAGAACTTGAACAAGAACAATTCGCTAATTATAGAGGCTGATGCTCAAAAAAATTTGAAAACATTTCTCATCAAACACCTCCAATGAATTAAAAAATGAACCTACAACATTATTCAACGAAAGGAAACGTATATTATTCATATTCATGTCTTAATTGCCTTTCTACCAAACTCTTTACTGTCACTTTCCTTTACCAATTCAATGATTCAAACGGTAGAGGCAAGGGTAACCACACACAAGTTTTTTCTTAAAATGGAGTAAGTTAAAATCTTTTTTTTCCCTTAAGTAGGGTACACTAAGCCATATCAGCCCAATGCCATTGTTTAAAAGGCGAAAACATATAGAGTGACAGCTGAGTTTAATTCTAACTTTTTCCATTTTCTTTCCTTCTTTTCCTTCTTTTTGCCTTTTTAGATTCATACATCTCAATCATCCAACTACCAAACAATTTCCTATCACTTTCCTCAGCTGTTTCAGGGATGATATATGCAAGTAATAATACATCCATTTAAAGATTCCAAGTAAAGAACAAGAGCTACCTCATCGCACATCAAATTATGATACAACTGTGAAAGTTAATTCCAAAATTCGGATTCCAATCACAACATATATTCTACTTTATACTTCAGAATTACTTTCAAAATTCCCAGTTTATCACTTAAAATTCAAGCATTTCAAATTCTTCCCTTAGATATATTTAACTCAAAAGTTCCAAAATCAAGTGGCAAAAGTTTAGTTTTTTTCTCTCTTAATCTACATCAATGCCTTAATGAATTCCAAAAAAAAAAAAAAACTATTAAAAAAATTAAATATTTTAAGCTGAAAATAAGCACCACCGAAATCATTATTAATTAAATTAAATTAAATTTAAAAAGCAAAGGAGAGATCAAGACGATCGGATCTTCTTTTCTAAAATAAAATACTAATTTATAATCAGCATAAATCTAACAAAATTAGCACAAAATAACCTAAGAACCCTTAATCGCGATAAATTAGAAAGAAAAGAACTGATTATGCCATCAATTATCCGCAATTAGGGGCAATAAAATAAAGAAATTAACAAAAAAAATTAAAGATTTGTGTATATATAAAAATTTAAATTGTAACCTCCATCCAGAGCAGCAGCTGCCGTACACTTCTTGGAAAGATTTGCCGATAGTTCGCAATACTGCCGTTCATATCCTTCGAAAACTTCACTCATCTTTTAATTTCTTTTTCCAAAAATAATTCTCTTTAAAATCAACTGAAAATCGTCAAATTAAAATTTAAAATCCGATCGAAATTAAATCCCCAAAATATTTCCAAAATAAAAAATGAAGAAATGAGAGAGCGAACCTGAGATGGCGAAGATCGTGGCTGGATGGCTTTCGAAAAATTTCCCTTGCCTTCTTAAGAGAAAAAAAAGGAAAAAAAAAGAACGACACCGCTTTGGCATTTTATTGTTATCACTTTTTTCTTGTGGGGGACGGGGGTGATGATAAAGAAACGCGGGTAATGTGATTGCCCTTGCGAATTTCGAGGTCTGTGATTGACACGTGTTTACGCTGGTGGTTTATGGAGTGCTCTACCCCAAATAATGCTTTATGGATCCTTCTAAATAAACTTCAAAAATTAATTTTTACATCCAAACATTTTGATTTAAAATTGATCTTATATTAAATTATTTTTTAACCCTTCATACATCCTTTTAAAACTTACCAAAATTCATTTTCATAACTCTTTACAAATTCACATAAATGAATTTTCGTAAACCTTGAATTTATTAAAATATATTTTGGTACGACTTTTAAAATTTATGAAAATTTATTTTTGTATTATATAATTTTATCGAACAAAAATCATATACCCAAATTGATCATTGATAATATTTAACAAAAATAACTAATTTTATTTTTGGATAAATAGATTACTTGAAGACTTATGATTTGAGGATTTGATTGATGATTTTCGGATTAAATTTTGATTTAATGTTTTATTATATATTCAATTGAAAAAAGGGAAAAATTAAAGAATTAAATGGGTGTAAGGGTATGATAGGGAAAGATGAAAAGATTTGGATGAGTGTAATGAGAAAATTTTTTTATTTTTATTTTGAAATTTTGGTGGTTTTAGTAGTTAAGTGTGAAGAGTATTTTATAAGGTGTAAATAAAATTTCTCATACTCTATATATTTCAAAATTTTTATTACAAAATTGCCTTTAAGTGAAATTACTTAATAAACGATGAAGTGGGCGAAAGTGGTGTTACACTTCGTAGCTTTACATTTTCAAAAGCCTTCAAAACCTTTTGGATTTGCAGTTCCGAAAACCTTTAAAAGTTTTTAAAAGTGCATATTATGAAGTTTTTGAAAGTTTTCAAAAAAAAAAAAATTGGAAACTCTTTTAAATTTTTAGAAATATATTTTAAAAAATTTCAAAAAATTTCCAAAAATATAAATCCGGAAGCTAAAAATGCAGTAACTATTTTCACCCAATTTTATGAAATGAAACGGCAAAAATCAAACGAAATCCAAACAAAAGGGTATAAAGGTAAAAAAACCTTGAAACAAAAATTTAATAATTATTTAAATTTTTAACGTTTTATTACAATCAATTAAATTTTAATTTTTTTTATTCTGAATCAATTGAATCCTCAAATATTTATTTTCATCAAATTGAATCTTTAAATATTTATTTTTACTCAATTAAATCCTTAAATAGATAAAAATAATTAATCACTTTTTTTCTAACAAAGACTCAACATGATTGAAAATTTAATTAATTGTAAAAATATAATATTAATTTAAATGATTATTGAATTTTACTTCAGAGCTTTTTCATCCTTTTGCCAAACAAAACCAAAGGAATTACCTCTAATAAAAGATTGGTGACTTAATTTTTAAGTTAATTTTTGAGTTAGAATTTGAGTGTGAAGACGGAGAGAATCATGGGAGAATGGGTGGGTATAAGAATGGTGTTTATGAAAAATGAGAGTTTGTGAGATATAGTGAGTAAAATATAGTTTTTAAATTTAAATTATAAGTGTATTTAGAAATTGAGTGTAAAAAATAAATTTAGGATTCGACTCTATTTTTGTGAATCATAATTGTTAATTTTGTTTTAATATTGGCTATATTGATCGATACGTTTTAATTATATCAAAATATAATATATCTAAAGATAATTTTTCATATCAAATTTAATATCAAGTAATATCGATTGTTTTCATTGGTTTTTGTAAATTTCGATGAATTGGCTTATTTCGATTGATATGTAAATGTAAAATATGTTTTATAATTTATAATTTATTTTTTATTATTTGATTATTTTTAATTTAATAAAAATAAATAAATTAATAAAATAACGCTTAAAAGTTGAGTTTTTTTAATTTTTTATTATAACTTATTTTCTTTTATACTTCATTTTTTAAAACAAAAATTCATAAGTATTTTAATTTCTTTCAAAAAAACAATTGTACTCCATTTCTAAAGTTTAATAATTATGAAACTAAGGTTTATTTTTCTCATTTTTTTGTTTTCATACATAAAAAATATTTATTTAAATATTATATGATCAGATTAAGTGTTTAAAAATATAATAAAAAATTTATGATATTCTTTCCTATATTTTAAATTTATTTATTTGATTTCTAAAGATGTTACATATTTATTTTGTAAATTATTAACATGATTATAATATTTAAGTTTATATATATTTATAAATATTTATATTAAATAAAAAATTTTAAAATAATATACTAAAATAAGTGATACTGATATAAATAATATTTTTTAAAAAAATTAAAATATTATTCGATATAATATTAACAACCTTATACCATTCATGTTCGCTCTAAGAAGAAGTGTATATTCCCTATGGGCGTACTTACAGTAGCAATCTAATTGACCAGTTAATTTGTGCCACATGCATTTACACAAGCATGAACGTTTACATTTATGATTATAAAATCATAAGAAGTGATGTCAAATATTTTTGTTGCACATAAATTTCAAAATTTTATAGAATATTTTATTTTTATACATCTAATAATTTTAAACACAATACCATTATATGATATTTAAATATAACATAATTACATAATATAAAAATAATACAAAAATAAAACATAAAAAACGATATACTTTAAAATTTTAACAATAATCATATATAAATTTGATAAAAATAAAAAAAATTCATATTTAACATGTTTATATAAATTATGATACGATAATTTTTATATATTATATTATATTTGACACAAAATAAATATAACATAAACACACTAATCACCAGACTTAATTTTTTATATGCCAAAGTTTCTTGTTATTATTCCATAGCAAAATTTAATACTATACAATACAAATAACTCTGCAAGAAGTTACCAAAATTGCATATGAATATCATAGGTATAAGTATACACAGTAATTGGTTTCTAGTAAAGAGATTTTTATGTGCCAATACAAAATTTTGCAGGGACTTAACTTAGATCCCTCGGAAGAACAAATGGACTCTACCCACACTTCCCAACAATACTCCATCAAGATTTTCAGGGAGTGGAAAAATGAAGCTGCTACCCTCCTGCCAAGACAAGATGATTCCGGAACCAAACTATGAAACTTCAATTCCATGTTTAGTTCCTTTCTGTGGCTTCAACAGGGTATGAATGCCATTTACATCATCTTAGAACACATTATGCTCTCGGGTATTGTCAGTTGGAACGGCATCTTAATGCTGTGGTCTCATCCGATGGAACAAGCAACGCCCCATCAGTCGCAGGAATTCCTACTGTCTTGTTGTGTTTTGCTTGCATCTGCTCCAATTCTTGTTCTGAGATCACTTCAGATTGCAAAGATGGAACTATGTTCTTCACATGTAGCCATGTCAATTGCCAAAAACTATCTCCACCAATCTCATCACTAGGCTTCAGAATACCTGTTGTTTTCATCACGAGCAAGGTGTTCTTGAGAAGCTCTGGGACTAATTCATGAATTTTTTCACTACGCTTTCCCCGGAAGTTAACCTTCATATATCTCTCCATACGATTGAGAACTCCTAGCCATAGTTTGCAGAAGGATGGTTGCTGTGACAGATCCCGAAGTGACTGTAAGAAAGCTTTTGACATTAGTTTTGTGGCTAAAACAAGTGTACCTCCATTTTCTGGTATTCTTTAGAGGAGCTCCCTTGTGCAATTTCAAGCAAGTCATCCATTAATGTAGAAACCACTTGATCAAAACACTGGAACCAAATAGCATTTGGAACGTGAATTCCATCTATCCCTGACAAAGACCTCTGTAACATTAAAATAGCATGGTTCCTCACCTCTTCCCTCTGGTCCAAACATACTGCTCTCAGTCCCTGTACCAACCTCAGCCACATCTCTCCAATGTCCTGACTCACTTTCATAGCAGCCTCCTCCTTCACAGCATTCTTGGTCTCATAAGACCATCTTACTAGACAAACAACTGAACCTGCCAATCATGTCTAGGGCAGAAATGGACCTATCAACCTCTCCAACCTGAGACTCAGCAAACTCCCTTGCTGCATCCACACAAAGAACATAATTAGATGGCAAAAGATGTGCCCCCTCAGACATGATGAATACCAGTGCCTTGAATCCAAAGTCAGATGCTTCTGGATGTCGGGCAGTGATAAATAGCAAGGAGATGATTGCGCGCTAACCCAAATAGGATCTGATTTGAGTTGGATTTGCTTTTACAAGATGCATGACTTCGTGTGTGATAGGTTCGCAATATGCATCAGCAACCCGAGCATCAAGTTTCAATATTAGTTGCATTGACTTCAGAAGCTCATCAGTTAGATTTTCCTTGTAAGGAAGCAAGTGCTGGCATATCTTAAGGAGCCCAAACACGGCTTTTTCCACAAGCATGCAAGGCATTGCCTTTTGCTGAACAATATCTGATATGTGCTTGTAAACATTTTGCCAGATAACCAAAATCCTATCCCGGTTATTTAGTGTAATAGCAATCAGCAACTCCAAGAAGAACACTGCAGTGTCTTCATCTTCCATAACACCACTTCCCTTGCTGAATCGACCTGCAGCCAAGATAATGGCCCCAACAAGCTGCAATAAAGACTGCTTGGAGAAATTTACTCTCCATGAATATATTATCAATGCGGCATTTCTGCACTATCTCACGAAGATGCTGTTGAACAGTGAGCTGTTCCTCTGTTGCCTGCAATCTAGGTCCTCCATATCAAAGGATAGGGGTTGACCGAACCGACCAATCAGGCTGGAAGATTTCCGGGGAATGGCCACAGGTGCTGTCTGTGATGTTGACAAAGAACTTGTAGCATGCTTGCCCCGCTCATGGTCAGAAAAGGGCTCCATTTCATCAGCTGCATCACTGGCCAGACGGGCTGGCAGAAGGCCAAGCTTGTGCAAGCTTAAGGCAATCCAATATGTTTCTCCACCCACTGTGGATATAATCACCATAGCTATTTGCTATTGTGAAAACTGTTTTGGTGGCCATCCTGGCTGTGGCATCATCTCTGAAGGAAACAATGGCCTCTTCAACTGAAGATGGAGTCAGGAGGGTTGTAAATTTACAAAGAGACACAACCAAATCATCCAACACATCGCCAAAGTGATACTGTGCTGAAAGTTTGGCAATGGCCAAGAATCCATCAATGCATGTTTGTAAAACATCTTCATGCACCACTTGATCAAAAATCACTGATATAGCAGCAATCGTGGGACCAAACAGGATAGCGAACATATCATGGTCAAGGAGTGTTCTGGAATCACAGGCAATGAAAGGAGTGCTTTCTTTGGATTTGTGGACCATGTTAATCCAGCGGCTTGGCGTCATAACTGGAAAATCAACACCTTGATCTGGGATCATCTGAATTTCATTATCATATATAGAGTGATAATGCTCAGACAAATACTGTCGAGGAAGATCTCCCCCCCCCCCCCCCCCCCCATTGATGTGTCGATTGTTACGGATAAAAACTTCTTCAGTCATCTTTTTCTTAACCTGTACATTTTGTTGATCTGTGTTAAGCAATATAAGTGAACATGACAACAAGAAGGTAGCATCTTTATTACACAATATATCTGATGATTGCTCATAATATCTCTCAGCAAATGCCTCAAACACTCTGTATCTTCTGTGATTCTCCAGGCAATCTGAAAGTTCCCAAGAAAACACGAAAAGCTGAATCTAAATTCATGTCATGAAAATTAAAGGTCCTAGTACATTCATGAAGCACCTGAATGCAAAATTCAT
Organism: Durio zibethinus; assembly: GCF_047325235.1. NCBI lineage: Eukaryota > Viridiplantae > Streptophyta > Magnoliopsida > Malvales > Malvaceae > Durio > Durio zibethinus. Next base: position 3,764,782 of record NC_143185.1, read on the forward strand.
TATGATTTCCCAGAAAATCTCCAATAAAACTCTTATCTAACCCAGCTGTATACCTAAAGAATGATGCTACACTTTCTGGGTCAAGTTTATCCGGTACTAGATGGATTCCTTGGAGAAATTCTAGATCTTTCTTGGGATCTTGATTAAAATGGTCAGCTCCAATCGTCAACTTTCTTTTAATGTACTTCATCTTATGGACAAAGGGAATCCAAGAATTAGGATCATTGTAATTCTGACATTTCAATTTCCAGAAAGCTTCATATCCTACAGCATCTGTTGAAGCCTCATCTGAAACAGGCAATTCATTGCCAATTCTCTCAGCCATACTCTTTGTCATAGATACCGGACCATCCAGAGCAAGGATATGCATTGCAGATAAAGGTCCATTCACAGGAAATGCACTCTTGGACCACAGATTGGTAATGTCTTCAAGAACATTACTGCAGGTTATGTCACAATCAAAATTGGCATACATCTCAGCTGCAAATGTCTGCAGCCTGCAAAGGTCAACCAAAGCTTCCATAGCAACCTCCTGCTGTTGGTATGAGGACCCATGCTTGCTTTGTGCAAGCTTCAAAAGCACACATGAAAGAAAGCTTCAAGCTGCACTTTTAGTTCAGTGCGCAAATGATAATATAGATTGAGAACAATGCTACATACAGTAGAAAGGATAAGTGGGCTCATGGATAAGCCAAATTGCATCAGATTACAAAACAATTCGTCCTGAATTAAAGCCAATAACTTGGGATGTTTGCTGAATGATGGTCCACCCAATTCTATAGCTGAATTAATTCAACCCAATGCAAAGAGGGGAACATCTTCATCATATGCTATGGGATTTGATTTAGGGCTGATACCAATGTTTTCTATGAAATTTAATAAAGAACACAAAAATTGAAATATCTCCACCATGCATGGGATTCCAAAACGTGCCATCATCAATATTTCACCATATTGAGCATCTTCTTTCCCATCACTTTCCCCAATCCTGCTTGTGTCCATTTCAGTAGCTGACTTCACTATTGGAGGACTAGAAGCATCACCAATGGAGGACGGACCATCACAACCGATACCCACATTTCCATTTTCTAGCTGTGTACTTCCAAGCATGTAATTCCCAATCTGTGTAGCCACCTGAAGAAGAAAAATGAATTTCATAATTTAGGAGTTAAAAAATAAGTTTCTATATTCAACCAAGTAAGAAACAGAAGTATAACTTATATATTCAATGCTAAAAATTTCAAATTACCACTCCTGAAGCAGATAATGAGCTTCGGTCAGCCATTTCATGTCCTGTGCTGCTGACCTCAGGAAGATATGAGAAAATACACTTAATTAATTCATGTATTGTATGCCTACCTATTCGCTACAACAGTTCACCTTTGGAGCTTGCTTGATGAACAATATGGAAGCATGTATTTGCTATCATGCACACATGTTTATTACACAACCTAGCTGCTGCCTTACTTTTCATGCAAGCTAGAAGAACCTGAAGTATCTTCATCGGTACCACTTCTTCAGATGCTGGATCAGTTACCTCAAACCGGCAACTTGTGACGGCATTGACAATCAGATGCATGGCATCTCCCACATTTACAGTATCCAAATCAAGTACATCAAGGGTTAAGATTTTGTAAATAGAAGACAAGGCAACACCAGTTATTGGTGCACCAGTTTCATCAGATTGAATTAAATTCAAAAAAGGCTGGAGGTACACAAGTGGGTCCACATTTTGCCACTGATGTTGCCATGAAAAAATTTGTTTCCGCAATTCTTTCGAGGAATGGATTAGAGGGTGCTCTAGCTGATCATCATCTGCAACATAGTGAACCCCCCATCGAGCATTTCTCCTCATGACAGCCAAAACAGTCCCAACTTCACAATTAATCATACATGTGAAAGCACCTCTAGAGCGCTTGACAAGTTCTCCATTAAATCCATTGCTTCCAGGTTGTGTAGTCAGATCCCCCATATTCAACCAAGATTCTTAGCACAACGAATCTAGAAACTAGAAACTACGCAAACAATATGCTGAACTCTGGCAAAATCATATTATCTGCTGCAATTAACAAAAAGGATGTCAACATAAATATAGGAAAAGAAAATTCTCAGAGGATTCCTTAAATATGAGGTTGACAGGGAACTTTCAAGCTTCAAAAGTTCATCTTTCTCATGCAACCACGAAAGAAGTTTGAAGCAAGCAAGGTTACCAGACTCTTATCAATCAAGTTCATGCCACTCACTTCCCACGTTACAATAGTACCAATAACCCACTAAGAAGAAACATATTGTACCTAGGGATTTAAATAGTAATCATGGCTACGTTTTCGGTTGCATCGTATTTATCGTATTTTTTGATATAGCAGAGATCATTGCGGTCATTAAGGTCATTGCGGTCATGAATTTTTTTTTTAATTTTACATAATTTATTATAAAATATAATAATTATAATTATAATCATAAAAACTCTTATTTAATGATTTTTAAAATAGTTTATCATACTATATTTCTTATTTTCTAAAAACAATTATTCAAAATTTTAGTTAGATTATAATAAAACATTCATATTTAGTATAACAACAAAATTTTTACTTGAGCCAAGTTCATATTCAATGTTAATTCTAGACAAATCAAGATATTAACAAAACATAATATATTAAATACCAAGTATCTATATTTAATAAAATTATAAACTTAAAATATAATAATTTCAAATTCTATCAACTATAACTATTGATATATATTTCAAATTTTACCACATGGTAGAATGACAAGGAGGATCAAATTCTCTATTTTCATTTTGAGAGTCAAGTTGACCTATCTCCATCTCTGTATCCTTTGTTCTTGATGCATTTGAGGTGGATGATATATTTAAGGATGATACATTTGTGGTGGGAGATACATTAATAGTAAATGATACATTTGAGGTAAATGATACATTTGTGGTGGATAATAACTACATAAAGGTGAATAACCATGAAGAGGCTAAAAATTAGGTTGTTCTGGTGGATAGCAGTGTTTTTGAGTACTAGCAGATCATTCATTATACTCAAAGTTACTAGAATTTGATCTTCTACCTGAAGATGAAGAACCTCTAGAAATATTATAATGGTGCTTCTTGGCTTTTACTTTTGATCGAGCTATATGTGCACTTTGAACCTCACTAAATTAAGCAGATGGATTTACTTTATATTCTGCTATGTTAATAAAAAGTCCACTAGTAGCAGCAATGCCAAATTCTCCTCCAAATGGGCTATAAGATCGATTTGCATCCATATTACCACCAAAATTTGCACCATCACCATCACCATTATATGGACTTAAACCCTCATTATCATCACTCTAACTCGATGTTGGACTTGAACTTGAATGAGACACATTCCTTTCTTGAGATTGGCATGATTGTTCAACATTTATTTCATTATCAGAATTATCTGCAGGCAACTAATTAGAGTTTTGACCATCTAACAGAGGATTTTTTTTTCTCTTGCAGCCATTCTGTTAGTAGATCACCATCTTCAAAAATATGGTCAAGGCTAATTGGATTAAAACTATTATTTATCTCGTCAATGCTCATTCTTTTTTAATGTCTCATCCTCATGCTCATGTTGTAATGGGCATATACAAGTTTCTAAAGTTTTTCAAACTTTAATCTGTTTCCTGCTTTGGTGTGAATATAACTAAATGTGCTCCAGTTACATTCACAATTTGTTGCAGATATTGTTTGACTAAGCACTTTGATTGCTAGTTTTTGTAATTCAGAAACACAAGTGCCATATATCATCCACCATTCAGTTGTATAAAATTATTTAAATTAAATTTGAATATGCTATTCAATTAAATAATATAAATAAATTATAATTATTTAATTTACTAATTACCTGGATTCATTTGATTCCAAGCTCTTTGTGCCTGTGGAGTACCAAATGTTTTATGCTTGTCTCGAAATAATAACAATTACATCAAATGAAAATACAATAATAAATGAATAAATAAAAAAATAATTCTATTTTTAATACATAAAATAAATGTCAAAGTTATAAAATAGTATTAAATACTAACTTGATTAATCATTTTGATTTGAATATCTATATAAGGTTTTAATCTTTCAATAACTGCTTTTGTATCGTCTAATGTTTCTTTAAGTACATTTTCAGAATGCTCCACTCCAAATTGAAATTATGGATTTAGATAGTAATCTGCCAATAATTCATAACAATATTATATTAAAATAATAAAAAAAATAAATATATAAGCAATTTAAGCATAAAAAATAAACATATATTTTTAAATACAATCTATATTATTGGTTTACTTACCAGCTGAATGTAAGTCAAAATGCATAAAACTCCATCTATTATCAATAATCTTTTCATATTCAGTAGAATAACAATAATTTTGCTGAATTGCTTGTTTAGCTCTATTCATCACCTCGTAAATAAATCCATTATTCGTTTTTCAACACCATCAACAAGGTGCAACACTTTTACCAAAGGCTCATAAGCTTTTATTATATCACTTGCTTTTTTTCAAAAATCTTTTCCCAAAATGATTTTTTGGCTTCATAAGCAGGTCTTGATTTTTGTTGTCTCCATTTTGATTCTTTAAATTCTTATATATTCAACAATAAATTTTTAGAGTAATATATTTTAAATTAATATTTTAAACAATGATATCATAAAAAGATAGTTATACTAATTACTAAGTGTTAACCTTTGAATTGAACACCTCTCTCAAACCTTATTTTTGCTTTGTTATTTTTTCTAATTGTATGAAATGAGTGACAAATCAGGTAAGAGCAGGACGAAGTATTTGCTTCCCTTATGTATATTTTTTCATCAAATTAACCTTTCAAATATGATTGTATATCAAACAAGTCACTTTTTTTGCATCATTTAAAACCTTTGCCACATTTTTTTTCTTGCCAATATCCTTAAGGCACAAGTCCAAACAATGAGCTGAATATGCTGTCTAATACAAATGTTGTCTCTTCTCCATTAGTCTTTTTCCTGCAGTCGTAAGTGCTACCTCATTATTAGTGACTATTTGAATAATGTATTTTTCTTTAATTTTTTCCATAGCTTCATCCTATAATCTGTAGTAGAGATTTGTATCTCTACTATGAACATTTGAGACATCTATAGATTTTCAAGAAATGGTCCATTTATTACAATAAATAAGAAAATTAATTATATGCATTTGATTCAAATTGTTGGTCCAATCATCACACATCAAAGTGGCACCTAATTCATTCTAATGAGCTTTTAATCCATTAACCTATTCATGAATTTGTTGATATTCAGACTCTAAATAAACATCTGAGACCTCATAAAGTATTAGAAGTTTTACATGTTGACTAATTTATGCTTTCACAGAAATCAAATTATGCAACAATAAAGAGTTTGCTAACTGAAAAGAAAGTTAATAATATATAAAAAATTTTGATACTGATTGACCTATCTTCCTTCTTAATGTGTTTAAAAATGAATCACTTATTTTTGGTTGCTTTAAACTCTTACTTCTAACTAATTCAGGTATAGCCCTTCTTAATGAAAATTTAGACTCACTTGGAGTTGATTTCCTTTTTTTTTTCTCAAAATATTCAGCAACTGAGCCATGAGAGCTTCATCCATCTTTATGTATGTTACTCCAACCACCAGTTCTTTATCTGAATTCTTGTCTTCTATGTCACTTATATTGTGATTGGATACTTTTTCGCATGGCTTGTTTAGTAGCGATGTCTTTATCAATAAAACTTTCATTGTCATAGTCTTCATCTCTTAATTGTGATAAGAATTCATCATTTCTCTTTTTGTTCTCAACTTTCTTTAATTTATTTTCTCGAAGAAGTTTCATCATACTTTCTCTTACTAAACCTATTAATAATATAGTTAAGAAAAAAGAAAAAATTAGTTGTACATGCTTATGTAATTTTGTAATTTTTATTGAAAAATTAACAATAATATTTTCAAAGGACTTATAAAAATATAATATTCCAATAACGTTAGGGGCATGGTGTAACACTGTCAGTTTTATGAGTAATGTGTTCTTTGAAACGTGTTATTCCTCTTTTTACAACTTTACCACAAAGTTTGCATAAAACATTTCCTTTTAAATTTGGCATAGGTGATCCAAAATGCCAACTTATATCTTCACTCGGTGCGCCTTCTATTCCTTTGCTTAAGAACTCTTCACGTGGTGGCATGCTTACTATTTTATATAAAAATAAAATAAACTTATATTTAGAAATATTAATGTTACTTATTTCATCATTAAAAATTGAATATACATTAAATTTTTTAATTTTTAGTTTTTAATATTAAAAGTAATAGATCATAAAATGCATTAAGTAATTTAATCTTTTTGATATACTAATTGATGTAAAAAAATTTTTATCACAAATTACTTTCAATATATTATATAATAAATAGAATATTCAATAATTACACAAAATAAAAATAAATCAATAAGAATTAATTTAATAGCAAAAGAATTGACAATAATATAAATACCAAAACAACAACAAAAATTATTAAATTTTAAATATAAAATTATAAATTAATAAATAACAAAATCAAAATATAATATTTAATTTTAATTATTTTTCATCTAACTTATACAAAAAAATTTATTAAAATTTTTCATCTAAAATCCCTATATATTTCATATTAAATTATTAATCTCTTAATTTTTTTCAATTATAAAATCTCAATCCCTCTAATTAAATTTTATCTAAAAAAATTTTAAAAATTACAAAATTTTAAATTTAAATTTTAATAAAATTAATTATAAAATTAAATAAAAATCACCCACCCCACCTTACCCTCTAATGTACCCCACCCCACCCATCCAACTTACCCCCTAAGCACTGAATTCCACCCCACCCCCTCACTCTACTCCCCAAGCACCACACCCCATTGATAGTTGATACTATTTTCTAAGATTTTTTAGATAAATTTTGAAACTGAGAAAAGAAAGAATGAGATTGAGTTATGAGTAGGGATTCTTTTGTTTTTGTTTTTGTTTTTATTTTTGCTTTTACAATCTTGTTGTTTTATTCTGATTTTTGAGAATCTTGACTGTTCACTGTTGAAACTTGAAAGCTTTTTTTATTATTATTATTATAATTTGTGTTGAGTGTTGACGGAAAAAATGGGATAACGGCAATAACGGACAGTTATTGACGCTATTCCCCGTTACGTCATTTTTTAGTGGCCATTACACACTATTTTGAGTGATTAAATTTCTCAACTATTTTTCTTTTGATAGCAATAGTGGGTGATGGCGCTATCACGATTTCGCGGTCGTTATTCTGCTATAGCACTGTTATTTGAATTCCTGATTAAACCATTAAAATAACCATGATTAGTAGACACTTCACTAATTTTACAACAATCACATCGTGTTCTAAACTGTGATACAAACAATTAAACTAATTAGGCTAAAGATTGAGTAATTAACTACACTCCTATTTTAAGCTTTAAAATTAAGCTGCAAAGGGCAATAAAGTTGAACCACAGTTAGTACAAAATTGAAAAAAAAAAAGAATCAAATTGAGATTACAACTTGATAAAAGAATAAACTTTGTTAAACCTGGAATAACAAGCTAATTTCCCTGCCTTAAAGCTTCCATTAATCAACAAAGTAACGGAAACCCAATAAAGGAAACAATGTGTAGACCCAAAAGAAAAAAAAAATAAAAAATCAAAGAAGAACCCAATTTGAAATCCCAGAAACTAGAGCTAACCCAATTCATCAAAACTCAAACAGCATGAAACTAAAAACTTTAACAAAAACATGATTAAGATCAGTTTTTTGAAGGATAAATCATGAACCATCAATTCTGAGTCGATTTAGATGGCAAAAGAATCGTTAGTTTATGCAAAAAGGGGGGAATAAATCGATTGAGGAAATATGGTGGCATCTTTTCCAAGACTCCAGGGTTGGAAATTGGGTAAATGAAGAATAACGTGAGAAAAGAGTGAGCTCTGAAGTCTGAAGAAAGTTTGGAGCCTTTTTTTTTTGGCTTACATGGGAGAGTGTAGGAGGTGGAAATAGAGAGGGTTAATTGCAAATTTTTGTTTTTAAAATATCAAAATGACAAAAGTGTATAATTTAAAAAACAAATTAGTTTTCAACCCTTGTATGTTATATTTTTTAATATAGCCATATTTTTATATTAATTGGTTGTTTTTTTTTTTTTAAGAGGATTCAAATTTCAAACTTTGTTTTGTTGAGTAAGAAATTTTGCATCAATCAATAAATTAAATGCTCAAAATAATTTCATAATAACAAAATTAGAATATGTTTTTAATCTTCAATACATTTTAGTATAAAAATATCAATAGACGAAAAAAATATTAATAAGATTATAAATTAGATATTTTAATCTACATATTTAGTATATATCAAGAAACATGCTTTCCAAATAAAGTATATTATTTCATAAAGAAAACTTTATAAGGTTATAAATAAATGGAATGTGATAACATTGGTTATATAAAGCGAAAGGTTTTTACCTTTACATTTTTTTTAATATGATTTTTTGACTTTTTTCTGAATTTGTTTAGTGTAGGCAAAAATAATAAATAAATTCACAAATTTTATCATTTTATTTAAAAATTTTTTTATATTTTTATGGCATTCAAATAAATTCTTAAATTTTAATTTGCATCCAAATAAACATTTAACTTTTAATTTGTACTAAATAAGACATTAACATAAATCAATTTTTTATTTAAAATAAGATATTATTTTGAGACAAATAAAAAAAATAAAGATTTATTTAAATATAATAAAACTATAAAAATTTATTTAAAAATAATAAAATAATTCAAAGACTTTTTTTAAATATTTTAACCTTTATAGTACTTCCTACTCAACATTAGTATCCTCAAAATGTTGGAGAGACTCAAATTTAAGAATTTATTAATGTGATAAATAAAACTCTAAAACAAATTGTTTATAATTTGGTACTATGAATCTATGATGATGTTAGTCTTAAGACTTGTTTTCTCTCTTTTGAGTTTATATAATAAGATTTTTTTTTCTACTCAATTTAATGTTTTTTACATTTTTTACTATGATCTTTAAAATTTTAAATATTTTTATTACAAATTTATATAACTTAACTGATTTATATTCAAAATTTAGCATGAGAATTTTTTTTTATCTCTTTTTTGTGAGTTCCTTTGTAAAAAAAAAAAAATTTCATTATTCCTTTTTTTTTTTTCATGGACAAGTTAAAAATACTTTTGCAAGCAAATTAAGCAATCAAATGCGGTCTCATTTATATATTATAAAATAATCTTTATTAAATAAATAAATAAATTTTAGAAATTTAAAAGGTAAATTTTTTCTTTTTTAAAATTCATAAGGATATTTATGCTATTTACTTTTAATACTTTTGGATTAATTTAAATAATTAACTAATAAATGCTATATATTTAATGAAAAATAATCTTTAATACATAAATAAAAAATGCTAGAAATTTAAAGGTAGATTTGTTATTTTTTAAAATTTGTAAGGGTTTTTATGTTGTTCATTTTAGATTGATTAGAAATATTATAGTAAAATAAATCAACTATTGCAATCATTAAACATATAAATGCATATTTATCATAAAAAATAAAAAAAATCAAACATACAAACATACCACAATACATGTATTACTCTTTCTCACTAATTTTTTGATAATTTAATTAATAATTTTGTATGAACTTTAATTTTAATTGATCTAAATTAAATAAATATAAATATAAATATATTTAAAAATTCATGATATGTACTATTAAAGAAGATAAAGAATAAATTAGGTTGTATCTTGAAAAAGAAAAATTATATGTTTTACTTAAGATAAAATGAAATGTTTTTAGGATATAAACATTATAATATAATAATTTAGACTAAAATAATAACTAATTGAGCAACGAGGAAATATTTTATCTATGTTTTATTCAATAATATAGACTCATAGTATGCCATAGCCAATAAGATGAGAAATGTGTTTTTTATGAATTTAATTGAATTATTACTTATAAAATTGAATAGAAAAGAATCGCACAAAAAAAAGATAAGAGTAAATTTGGGTTAATTTTTTACAACACATCCATCACATCCCACAAATAAATTTTTAATGTAGTTTAATTTGATATAAATTCTATTCGTAAATTTTTAATTGATTTAAATTTAAATAACTAATGAATAAAAAACTATATATTTAATGGCAAATAATTTTTATTAAATAAATAAATGTAAAAATTTAAAGGTAAATTTGTTATTTCTTAAAATTTGTAAAAATATTAATGTCGTTCACTTTTAATAATTTTAGAGTTCATACTTTTATATATAGATGATATATTCTTGCACATGCATAGGAAGGTAGCTTCAAGTGTTTTGTATGAGCTGTGACTGAGGCTATTTTCAAGTACAAGTTACCCAAGCATGTGCATTTTAATGCTATAAGTTTGATGGTTATATATTACTGTTTGATTTTGTTTTCTTTTCCTTTCAATTTCAAAACATCATTAATCACAGATTTTGTTTTGAAAACTGATGGCATCATTCATGGGGTTGCATGAAACTGGCAGAAAGTTTTGGCCAATAGTGCACAATTCAACAAATTTTTTCCTTACTGCTGATGCTTATTGCTGCAATTGGAATATTCGGGGTTAAGAAGCTCCCTCTAGCCTTCTGTTTAACTATTCCCTGGCAGTTTAAAACACACTTTCGATATGAAAAAGACACAAATGAAAGATGAATTAAAATTTTAGCTAAATTTATACATGGGTTGTAATAAAAACCAAAAAATATATTTCATATTTTTAGCGTCGACAAGAATTGTCATACGTAATTTTTATATTCAACAAATACTACCGAAAAATGTTCCTGCCTCATATTCAAAGCTTACCCGACTGAGGTACAATTATGAACTACATTATCGATTCAGTTATTTATATTCCCCTGAATGTGGAAGCGTTTGTAGTTCGTGGTAATTTGCAACTTATTCTTCCTTTTGTTTTGCTTTCTTTAGTTATATAATGAGTTGCATCTTATATCTTACTAGATATTAGGAATTAAGCTTGTTAGTAGACCTAACAAGTTGTGCGTTCATATGTGTCTATTTCACATTTAATGCGTATAAAACATGAATATTGTCAAGTTAAAAATTATATCAACAAGTCAAATGCAAAATTTATATTTTGATTTTTGCTAAATTCATATAAAGTTTTTATTAAAATTTTAAATTACGTCTGCATATTTTTTTATCATTTTATTTTCATATTGTGTCAACACGTAATATTTACAAGATCTACTTATTAGTAGTTGACACATTCATCAAGTCATTCAGATATAAATTTAGATATATCAATTATTTGGTGCCTATTTGTTAGTCTATTTATTGGTACTAGACATGGTTGTCTTGGCCTGAATAATATTCTTTGTTTTGCAGTGTTTGATAAAGAAAGAGGAGACCAGAATGATCCAAGAATCACCGAGTTCCTTGAAAAATTAGCCACTACATATATCAGGGTCCAGCTTAATTTGATGCCAGACCAATAGTCTAGAAGTGATGATGGGTGCAGCTCTCGTGCTGTAGAAGTTTAAAGTCAGTGATTTCTCCTCTTTGTCGTCTTGGTTATTAAAATGCAGTCATACTAAACTTCAACAAATACAAACTCGTTAATAGTTTGTAATGTAATGAAATTAGATTCCTTCTATCCATATACAGTTAAAGATGGCCAGTCTCTTTTATTTTTTTTTTAATACAAAGAAAATCATACCATAGCTTGGGATAAGAGAAGGGTTGCAAATGCCAGAATTTGAATCTCATACATGCTGGATGACATATCTTAAAAGTAGTTATATGAACCAGTTGAACTAAATCTCAGATTTGATCAGTTTGTTTGTTGTATATTTAAATCACGACAATTCTCAATTCATGAATGGGAGCATGAGAACTTTATTACATAACCAAGTTCAGTTCTGTATCACTAGAGTGGTAGAATTTCTCCCCCATCAACTTTTATGTGTAGTTTCTGCTGCGGATACTGCTACATTAACATATGGCTTACATTTTTCAGCATTGAGTTTACAAAATTTTGCATGCTTCAGATATTGTCTTGAAGGAACCGAAGCTTTCTGAAGCACTTATTTTATCTTTTCCCCCTTGTCCATAGGTATCGTTTTGATTCACATGCCGCGGGCACTTCTCTGGACAACTTGAGAGATAGTTCCAGGTATAGATAGCTAAGGTTGAACCACAAACCTTGATATTTGCTTTATAAATTAAAATTAATGATTCTGCAATAATGTTGAGTTTTCACTGCTACCAGTGGATGTCATAAGGGTTTTTTGCATTTTTTTTTTCTATGGATAAACTAAAAGTTTATTATCACACAGAAACATATAAACTAGAAAATTTGCTATGAAGGCAACAAAAGACAAAGGTCTAACCAAACCAGATATATGAATAATTTTGTTTGTAAAACTTTGGTCCTTGTGGAATATGAATAATATTACTCAATATTGACTCAATGCATTCAAAATTTATTCTCCAAATACTTGTATAAAAATTGAACTGGTTGACAAAAAAATATGACATTTTCGTTGCCTTGAGCTGTATTTTCTGATAACTTGCAACCATGCTTTTAAAGTGAACCATAAGAAATGGGATTGTTAATGTAATACTAAGTAATTATTTTAGGAATTATGAGATTATAATTAGAAAAATATTTAAGATTACACTATGATTACGATATTGTATGAGATTGTTTATTTTCTTAGTTAGTGAAAGTCTTTTGTATATAAATAGGATACTTATGTATAGTATTTTCTTAAGCTAATGTATTCAGTATTATTTCTTTTCTAACACGGTATTAAAGCCTCTATGTTTTGTTTCTATCTAAGGCCATGCTTAGTGATCTTTATCCTTTTTACTGTCACACAAACAACAGTACAACAGAGCCATCACCTTACAAAAATCTTGTCTGTCCCTACAAATTCAGTTCTACTATTACTCAGCTAGGACTCAGTTCGAGCTCAAATGATTTGGCATTATTTGTTCAACATATTAAGCAGGGCATTGTTGTTCTTCTTCTTCTTCTTTTTTACGTGGATGATATGATAATTACTAGTGGCGATCAGTCTTGCATTGCTGAATTAAAATAGTTTCTTCATTAGCAATTCGAAATGAAGGATCTTGGATCTCAGTTATTTCTTGGGACTTGAAGTATCGTCTAATTCTGATAGTTATTTCTCAGGTTAAACATGCATCTGATTTATTTTTTCAATCTGGTCTTACTGATAATGAAACTGTCTCTACCCCTTTGAAGCCCAGTGTTAAGCTTACTCTGATGGATGGTACTCTACTCCCTGATCCTACTTTATAGGAAAAGTTTTCTGCATATGGATCATCTTCATCTATTACAGCTGCTACCTCTGAGGGAAATACTTCTCTCACTATTAACAATCTTGTGACTCTTTAAAAACAGGTTATCTCTTCCAATTCCTCTTTTCTTGCACCATCTTTCATTCTGGGTAATTCTTCTTGGTATTTTGACTCTGCCTGTTGCAACCATATGACTTTTAATTCTTCCATCATAACAAATAAGATGTCCACATCATGTTTTCCTTCAATCCATAATGCTAATGATACAAAAAAAGCATATCACTCACATTGGCCATGCTTCTGACTCACATCTTAGTTTTCCTTATACCTATTGTGTTCCCCATTTAGCCTTAACCTTATTTCTGTCGGTTAATTATGTGATCCTGTTATTTTTTCTTCTTCTGGTTGTAAGGTACAGGATCCTTAAACGGAAAAGATTCTCGGGACAGGTCGCAAGGTGAGACAATGATTTGAGCTTGCTTCTCTTCATCTTCTTGTTAAACAAGTCTTTGCCGCCACAACAACTACTCTTTCCTTGTATAAGTGGCATCTCCGTCTTGGTCATGCTACCGCAAGTAAACTTTGTCCCTTGGTTTCTTGTGGATTGTTAGGGTTTGCTTAATTTGAGTCTTTTAATTATTTGCACTATCAACTTGAGAAATAGCCAACCATTTCTTTTAATAATAGCTCTTCTATTTCTAATTCTCCTTTTAGACTTGTCCATTTAGACGTTTGGAATTCTTCACCTGTTCCTTCAGTAACTGGTGATCGGTACTTTATTATATTTGTTGATGATTATCCTCGTTTTACATGAATTTATTTCTTTAAACAAAGGTCTGAGTTAACACAAATTTACATAAAGTTTTAAAGTTTGTTACCATGATTAAAACCCAATTCTCCTATATTTTTAAAACACTTCGAAATGATAATGCCATGGAAAATAAAGAAACCTCTCTTCTCCAATTTTTTGATCAACAAGGTATCTTAATTCAACGATCTTATCATCATAGCTGTCAACAAAATGTTAGAATTGAATGTAAACATGGACACATCCTTGATTCAGTTCAAGTTTTATACATTTTTTTAAACATTAATTTTAAATTTTTGACATGTCTCTTTCGTTATTTAGATTTATTGAAATCAATAGTTAAAAATAGTGTTCACAAATATAGGTTGATACTTTCTCATTATATAGATAAGCACTCATTCGGAACTATCCCAAAATGTCATTTTCTCTATTTAAAGAATTGAATGAGTAAAACCCCCGTAAAAATGATTGACATGGTAAGCAAGATTGATCCATCATGTGATAAAAAATAAGATAACAAAAACTTACTACTAATCTTATAATTAAGTAAATATCAATGTCAGTTGCCAGCTTTAATGGCTATAGGCCTAGAACAAGCTTATTGGTGATGGAAACTTTGTAAGAATCGTTTTGTTTGACATATATCAGCAAATGACAAAAGCAAATTATCGTTGGCTCATTTGCTTTGTGCAAGGGGCTATTTCCCCAAGGTAATTTTCTTGACCTCTTATGGCCCCTGAAAGTAACATTGCAGGCTTCCTTTCACACTATGAATGTAATATAATTTGCTACTATCAAAGTTCTGTTGTTTCAAAAGAAAATTACAGTTCCATGGAAAACCGAGTGCTTTTGCTGTAATTTATATACCATTTCAAGACATTTTCATCAAAGAAGAATGTGTAAGTGCTTGGATATATTGAATTTTCGGGATCAATTTTTTATATCAGCAATTCTTATATGATAAAATTAATCTAAGTTATAAGAAAAAGAGTAGTAAAATGATAGATATTGAGATTTGAATATCAAACTTATTAAATGTTATTTCAACAGTCGTATAAACAAACTAAACTAAATTTCAAGCTCATAACACATTCAAAGTTTGAGGAACTGCTAAATTGCACCCTAAATAACAGTTAATGATTACAAAAATGTAGATTTTTGTACGATTTTATTAAAATATGGAAACTACTAGCAGATATTTACTGTATACAATAATAAAAAAAATCTCTACTTGTAAATATAAGAGTGTTCATTCGATCAATTTAGTTAATTTTAAATTGATTTATTCAAAATCAAATTAATCAAATTATATTATTTTATTTTTGTTAATCGAATTAAATTTTTTACTTTACAAAATTAAATAATCAAAATTAATTTGATCGATTCGATTAATTTTTTTGGTTAATTAGATAATAAAATACATTAAGTTAAATTATATTTTTAATTTTTAATTTCTTATATTTAAAACAAATTAAATAAAATCATCCAATAAAAATATTCAAATACCAAAATATTAACTTAAAACCTTTAATATCTTGAAATAAAATGGATAATTTTATATATTTTTAATTATAAATAAGTTTTATTATATTTTGATTAAAATTTTAATTAATTCAATTAATTCGAATTTTAAATTGAATTAATTAAAAATTAAAATTTTTTATAATTAATCAAAATTAATTAATCAATCAATTAATTTAATTAAATTAATTAAATTATTTAATTCGATTAAAATCAAATTATGAATAATTCTATGAAAGTCAATACAATGATTATTGTGCATCGTTTGGATATCATTTTCACTGGTTTTAAAATGAATCTGGTTTTCCAAAGACATACAATAAAAAGGGTACAGATATGTGTCTTTCAAGACAATGATGAATTCTATGTTCCACTGTTAAAAGGCTATTAGATTATTTGCAAAAATGTACTTTGTTCTGATGAAGAAAAAAAGTACAGAGAAACGAAGAAAGGTATATAGCCAGTGATGACTCATTCATGCTTAAATTTATCACATTAAAATTTGAATATATTATTGAAAAAAACAAGTGCTTAGAACTTACCAAATGGAAGTAAAGATCCTCTTTGACTTGGTCAGGGCCTGAAATGCATCAATCATGAATTTTTTTTTTTTTTTTATTCATGATCGTCCAGGAGAGAGTGAGAAACTTCCATCTGTTTTGATATGGAGCTGAATTAAAAAAGAACAAAAAGGTATGAACAAACATTAAGACCTTTTCAAATCTCTCCTCTCATTGGACAGGATCTTCACTGTTTTCATATAAATGCAGACCAACGGAACAGAACCAAAGCAGCAAAATCATCTGCCAGCTGCCCATAACTGAAATAGAAGAAAAAGAATAATGGCTAGGAAAAGAAATGTTGGTGAAGTGGTGGAAGAGAAAAATGTTGCTAGTGAACAAACTATGGCTTGGGATGAAATGGTGAAGGAAGCTGCAGCAACAGCTGCACTAGGAGGACCTGGGAGAGCTAGGAAGCGATTTGTTGGTGTCCGGCAAAGGCCATCAGGCAGATGGGTTGCGGAGATTAAAGACACCATACAGAAGATAAGGGTGTGGTTAGGCACTTTCGATACTGCAGAGGAAGCAGCCAGGGCCTATGATGAGGCCGCTTGCTTGCTTCGGGGTGCCAATACGAGGACAAACTTCTGGCCTTGTTCTCCATCATCTAATTCAACCCCAGCTCTTTCTTCAAGGATTACTAATCTCCTTCTCCAAAGGCTTAAAGCAAGGAACAATTCCTGTGCTCCTTTGCCTACTTCACCACCTATCAACCAGCAACCCATGCAGCAAGTTCAGGAGTATAGAGAAGAAACAACAGATTTCTTGGATAGTGAGTTTCCTGATTTTCTTAATGATCCTGAAGATTATTCCATGTCAAATGATAACATCAACAATACAACTGCAAATGCTGCTGGTGACTTGACAACAAGTCTTGAATCATGTTTAACTGATAACAAAGATTCTTCCAGGAGAGAATTGGATTCCAATTTCACTTTCAGTGATGCGGCTCAATCTTCCCGGGTTGATGGTGATGATATTGGAGAGGAAAGAGAAGATGGAGAAGAAAGTCATGATATGGGGGCATTGGATTTCCAGTTTGTGGATGATATTGGATCATCTTGTTACTATTCTGCTTTCCAGTTTGCGGATGATATTGGATCATCTTGTTACTATTCTGCTTTTCAGATTGCTGAAGAGATTGAGACACCAATGGAACCAGACTGTTTTGGAGATGAACCCTCGACTATTAGTGCTGCCGTGAAGAGAATGACATACGAAAGGAAATTCTCAGCTTCTCTCTATGCTTTCAATGGGATACCAGAGTTGTTAAGGCTAAAGCTTGGTTCAGAAAAAGTCATGGAGAAAGGAAGATCTGAACTGTTGACAAAACTTCAAAATGCATGTAACAAGAAGAATGAGAAAGGAAATGATTCAGAAATGATGGGGAAAAAACAGAAGGAAAGTCCACAAAGTTCGTTTGATTCTTCAAGTTCAGTGGATATGGGGCCTTTTTCAACAGGAAATGATGGTGAATCTCTTTGGAGCTCACTTGATCTTCCACCCATCTGTCTTTGTTAACTAACTGATATAGGATCTGCTGTTCATAACTTATATTCGTTCAAAATTCCATGTAATGGTGATCTTCATCTACATATTAACGAACAATGAAATGTATTTTTCAGATTTCTAGCTAGTAACCAACATTTTGCATCTAGTCATTTTTTTCCCCTTTTTCTCGTATATGAGAGATCATAAAAAATGCAAAATTTTGGAGTTAAAAAAGGCAGAAGTGCACTCACCATTAACTTGAAACTTCTCTTTCAGTATTTTCAATGACTTATAATTACTTAATTAGGCCCTAAAGAAGGGTAAATTATATTCCAAGCTTTACTCACCCAAATATTGACACTGGTGTAAAGCTTATCCTAAGTTTGTTCATATCCACATAATGTGAGTCAACATAAATTGGTTGAGTTAACTAAGCATTGAATGCTTTGTTTATAAGATTTATATTCGATTTCCTTCACAAATAATCTTTCTTGACGAACGATGTGTAAATTCAATATAAATTTTTGAAATCTACAATAACCCCTCTCTTACCTAAATTTTATTGCACGAAAGAATATCTACATAATGTGAAAATTAAAGTGTTTCTTTTCTGGTTTTTTTATTAATGTTTAGTCTTGGCTTTATTGGATTTGGCTTTATCGGATTTGATCAAAGCTTGACCAAGTCACTTTCATCTCCATATCGAAAGAGTTAAAACCGAAAGTTCGATTCCTCTTTGACCTTATTCAATGTACAATATATACTTAAGTAGCCTAATATCCTTGTTCTAAGTATATGGATGTTTAATTGCCAAAAGAACGCATTCTTTTCAAGTATATCATGACAAAGTTCACTAGATTTGATCCTTGGGCATCATAGTTCTATTATAGTATTATGTCACCCACAAATCTCCAACCAGCATAGTCTGGCTGTGGAAGAAATGCTTCCAAATGTCAGATTGAACCCAAAAACTGAAACCCGAGACAGGCAAGCATGTTTATAAAGGTCAGCAATTGGTCTGATCGATTCAATTGATTCGGTCTTGAAAAACCAATAACTTAACATCTTTAAAAAACATAACCAAAATCGATTGACCTATTTCTAATAACCAAACATTTTTTAATGTCATCAAAGGAGAAAGGGGTGATGGGAGCCTAGTTAGATTCTCTAACTAACAGACTCTCTTACTTGGTATGAAAAAAAAAAGAGTAGTTCCGTTTGCGCTTGAGCCTAGTTAGATTCTTTTACAGTTGCTTTTGCTCGAGCAAAAATAAAAGAGCATCTCATCCACTAAAGCCCAACTATATAGAAGCGAAAAACAGATTGATGTGATCCAAATGACCAAAGGTTAATTCTATCATGATAATCCATAAAAATTCTCCTTAGGTTCCACAACATTGTGGAAACCCTAGTTATGATGAAGGCAAACTGCGTCAGAACCTGGACTAACACAGTAATATTGCCTTCGCCAACCCTAGTGTTGAGGACTGGCTCCACAAGTACCCATCTAAAATGGAGGGTTACAAAACAAAAAGGTGAAGGTTTAGTCAAACCAAAAAAGGAAAAAGATATTTTCAAAAAAATGGCAAAAGAAAGAGTCATATACATAGAATGCTCTTATTCACATGCATCATAGGAGATTCATGCACAAGGGTCTTTGGAAATATAGCCTTATCATGTTAGAGGACCCGCAAGGAATGCAGCACAAAGATCCAAGAAGAGAAACTGTGGCCCCTGAACCCTCTGAAGATTCAGCTGGTGCTCCTCACGAGTTTTGTAAAGCTGTCGACATCCATGGCAGCAAAAAAAATGTTAGAACATTTATTGAGGGCATTCAGCAATCTACAACTAAGCAGCACCATAAATCATCTATTCTCAACCCCAAACCCCTGATATCCTCAAAAAATTCCGTTTGCTATCAGGATAATCAGTTAGATATTACCTGCACTTCAAATTAACAACATTCCGAGAATTGGTAACACCATCATTTTCGATAATGGTTGATTCATCCCCAAAGTAGTGATTATTGTGCACAGGTTTGTTAACCATGCCTTCGTTAAGACCAGGAAGCCACCTACATTTCATGTTGTAATGCCCTATCTTCTTCCAACAGACATTGAGTTCTTGCAGAGCTTTTAGAACTTCTGTCATGATTTCACATGGATGGGCTCGAGACCATAAACTAAAAACAGTGCAATGTCAAACTTTGGTGCATAAAAGAGGTTAGTCCCAGTACTGGTACTCCAGAATACATGTGCTACATACTAAACCCAGCCAAAAATTCTTAATTGTCCAAACTTCTCAATTAGTAAAAGTATCAACCACATTTATCCAGCTGTTTGTAGTTCATTTTTAATATGGCTAGTCATTATTTGAAATAAAAGTATAGACCTCAGAATGCCCAATGAATTGATGTCTAATCACCAATGTAACTACTATCAATGTCAAAGAAAGTGCTCTGTGTGGGAAAACCTCTTGGAAATCACAAACTTAACCTGAAGTCCAAGAGCCCATTTCCTCTCAAGGCCTCTTAAACCCATTGCTTGGTAATCAGCACATCTCAGAAGACGGTGTCCAATAGCCGGAGCTGTAGGTTCATTTGGATGGATGCAGTTGAAGCCAGATTCCTAAAAAATGGATTTAAAAAACGAATTAGAATTCCAACTGTATGTGAGAGTCAGCAAAGGAAGAAGAAAGATAATGTCAATCAACTAAACTAACAGAAATAGATCACTTAAGAGTGGACTCTATTAAATCATGAGTCTCAATTTCTTTCATGAGTAGAATCATTTCAATAATATGAGGCAGCTTTAGGTAATGTTTAGCAATAAAATGAAAAAGTACTAATAGAAGCACACCATAGTTTCCTGAAACTCAGCAGCAAGATAGCCACTGGAGACTCGGAAACAATTGTCCAATAGTAAGTAGTAAGCAACAGTTCCCTGGAAGATACTCAATGCAATAAGAAACTGCCTAAAAACCATGGAAATAAGGAGTTGGAGAAGTTCAAACCTCGAATTGAATTCTGTTGCGAAGAGATTCAACCAGATGGTTCCTTTCAAATCCCATCCTGACCACTTCCTGAAGGATCTCCTCGTCAATCTGTAATTATGTTTCAATCAGATACTAGAACATGGCATGACAACAAGTATTAAAATATCTAATGTAGCAGATATCTAAAAGTTCTCAGGCACTACCTAATAGCTAGCTAAATCTTAAGATATGATCCAGAAAGCATATAGGCAAGGCTTGTGACACCAATAAAAAATAGGATGTTGGGTATTAAAAAAAATAAAAAAGGATGTTAGGGTATAGGGGTTAGTAGAGAAATAACTTATTGGAGCAAACCTATTTCCAAGAGTCCAATAACGAACAAGGAGAACTAAAAAATTACAAAGTTTCCCATGTTAACATTAATGGCGTGAATGTTCAAAAGGTTTCCCCCGTGACACAAACCACCATGTCACAGTGTAGCAAAACTACATCCAAAAGCTGGCAAGAGTTCAGAATTTTACAAGGAGATGCACTCCAGGTATATTTATTTGAACATAACGGACAATTTTCACATCATGTCATATAGCAGTCCATAAGCATATTTACAACTGAAGTTGAGCTTAGAAGAAAAAAATCAACCTTTTTCACTTGTTGCATTGTGTCTGGCGGGGGGACAGCTAAATATCTTGGAAGATGTGCTTGAAACAAATGGTGCTGGCAGATCTCAGGAATGGTCATTCTCTTTATTGGATCAACTACAAGCATCCATGGCATCAAATCTCTAGCACCAGGAGAAAAATGGCTTGGAAGACCCCTGAAAGACAAATAATGCCAATTCCAAATCATCACTTTTGGGATTTAAGCAGGAAAGAAACAGGATTGAAAGCGAAAATCTATTTCGGAAATTATTGACAGGATAGAGAAACAACAAAGAGAAGATCAGATGAGCATAAATATGCAATCAAGATCTATTTGTCAGAGAGATCTAAGAGACATCTTGAAATACGAAAATAGAAAATTGATACCACTTGCCTTTATTTTCATAAAGAGGTTGGGAATGTTTTCATCATCAAAAGGAAGGGTGCCACAAAGAAGGGCGTATAATACAACACCACAGCTCCATACATCCACTTCAGGTCCAGCATATAGTTTCCCAGAAATAACCTATAACAATGGAGATCCATAGACATTAGAAAATTCCTTAATAACATGATAACAGTTTTCTATTAAATAAAAGAAGACTAAAACAATCCACCTTTTCATGACCACAAATGTAAGAAATAGATCATTAATTTTAACTCACAAACTCCTATCTCTGGGGCAGCATAGTTTGGGCAACTCCTACCTCTGGGGCAGCATAGTTTGGGCTGCCACAACTTGTCCTCAGAAAATGACCATCTCTCATTAAGTTGCTCAAGCTACAATCAGCAATCTTCACATTGCATTTGGAATCCAGAAGCAAATTTTCAGGCTTAAGGTCTCAATGAACCACCATATTTCTGTGGCAATATTCAACCCCAGAAATTATCTGCTTCCGAACAAAGATTTCATACTTATAATTCCTAAGGAAAAAAAAAAGTAGATAAATACTAGTCATAAACAAGAATATCCAACCAGACCTGCTGAAAAAATTTGCGAGCCTCATCCTCTTTTAACCTTCCTTTCTCACCAATAAAATCATAGAGTTCTCCAGACTTCACATATTCCATAACCACAAAAATGTCCGTTGCAGTCTTAATAACCTCATAGAGTCGTATGATGTGTGGATACATAAAAAATCTCAAAATTTTAATCTCTCTCCTAACTGCAGCAAAAATTAAGCCTCTCTCAAACAATAATTCTACAGAATTTAACTACTGTAAGCAAGAATTCAAGCATCCATGACTCATGCAAAAGATTGGCCGAGAAACTACTAAAAGTTCTCTTTTCTTTCGTTTACTCAATGAATTATTTCCAATATAACAGCAATAAAAAAAGAAATTTGATCATTCAAAGTAATAAACAAAAGGAACCTCAGAAATTGAATCCTTCAAAACAACAAACTCAAAAAAAAAAAAAAAGTAATTCAGAAAAAATAAATCACGTGAACAATATAATTAATAAACAGTAAATTAAAAAGTCATGAGTTTTGTTATGCTAATAAATTATTTTATTTTTAATTCTCAGTTTTTTTTTTCTTTTTTTACTTCAAAAACTAAACAAAACCTAAAAAAGACGATAATTAAAAACCAAAAACATTTTTTTAAAAAATACCTTTTTCTTCCATCTCCATGTTCTTAATCATTCTGCGATTAAGAATATTAATAGCAACTTTATGACCAGTCGAAGCATGTTCAGCAATTTTAACCTTTCAAACGAACCAATTCCAAGCGTTTTTCCAAGCTTGTAATTAGTTAATACATTATCCACTCCACTTCCTCCTCTTCCTCCTGATCCATCCATTTTTTTCTCAAACCAAAAAAATCAGAAAAAAATAAAAATCAATTCAATCAGAACCATTAAAATCATGAAAAGTAAGTCTAAAATTATCTGATTTGATCGGAATTGCCTGGTCTAGCATTTTTATTTGTTGGAGAATCCGATCAGAGAAGAGCGAAAGAGAGCGAACAAGGGAAGGATTCTTCTCTTACAGGCTGAAAATATGAGAGCTATTTTGCCCCTAACGCTTTGACGGAATTACAGTGATGTCCCCTTTTTCTTTTCTTTTTTGTCTCTCCTCCGAGTTTTAAGGTTCGAGGCGCTTTGTTTTTTTAGAAGGGCAAATCAGGATTTAAATTTAAAAAAAAAAAACCATTTTTTTAATAAGAAACGAAGTACTGTAATAAAAAATAAGAGTGGAGATAATAGGCAGAATAAAATAAATTTTAGTTGCAAAAGCGTCATAGATTTGGATGACGTGGCATTGAACATCAATAAAATAACAAACAGATTACATTCAAAATTAAACAATTTACAGACTTGTATGGTTTCTTTAGACAAGCTCTTAACTGTAAGGTAATGAAGTTCGTGTAAAAGATGGCGGGCATGCATCAACTCGAGGAACAGGACACGTCCTAGTAATCAGGAATGGAAGCAAAGCGGTATCCTTCAGCACCCCTCCAGGAATAATAAGCGATCCGAGTCTCATAAAAACCTGCAGCATAGAAGTTCCAATCAATAAAAAAAAAATGTGTTGGTCAAGCTCTTTCAATGTTTGACAGTAGCTAAAGATAAATTCAAAGCAGATTGCTAGAGGCTTTCAAGAGACATCAGAAAGATGGTTGATAAGTTATTCTGGAATACATTATGTGAGTTATTTGTCCTGCAATGCAGGAAAACTAATATGTTGTGTCATATCATATTCCATAGTTGCAATCGTCGTGCACTATTCAGTATGTAATGCATATTGCAGGAATGTTCGTTTCAGTGCGGGTCATAATGAAAGGAAAGAATGTTCGTTTCAGTGCGGGTCATAATGATAGGAAAGGAAACAGATAAATGGTTTAAGTCTCTCTGTAACTGAAAAAAGGGAAGGAAACAGAAAAGCCTCACAACTCACAGTATGTTAGGGAGGCCAGAAGAAAAATAATGTATGAACATGAGGGGGAAGTGAAAAGGATTAAGGCAGATGATAGATAGCATCTCTTTGACAACAATGTCCTTAGTATTTGAGTAAAAACAATTAAATTATTGAGGATAAAACTGAAAGTCCAAAAGCAAATTCATCTTTAAAAAATAAAAATTCAAAAGTTCCATCAAGGGAAGAATTTTCTCCCACTAAAATTCCCCAACTTAAAGGAATTAGGGGAAAAAAGATGGGATTTTAAGGGAGATCTTCTGGCCCTCCTACAAGGAGAGTACTCAAATCCCTTCTCCGCCATCCACACAAAGGGGTTTGTGTCATCTTCAACCTAGACTTCCCAAAGTGCAGCAATACGAAAACAAAGGAGAAAACGAAACATTCTATGGCCTACGAACAACCACACCAGCAAGGACCAATACTAAACCATCAGATGCTTTAGCAATTTCATAACACTTCCCAAGCATTTTGGCCAATTGATCTACCCAGGTCCAGACCAGCAAACAGCTTATATTAAACAATTAAAACAATGATTTCACAGCAGCTCTATGCTACATCATTCAATTAATATCCAAGGACTACAAGCAACTTTCTTCTTCGAGAACCCTGACTAATTTCATCATTCAGTAACAAAATATTATTAATTTATGGTATCAGGTACTATGAAAACAAGTAAATTAAGCATAACTAAGAAAAATGCTTTCAATAGTTAAATGAAATCTCCGACTCAAAGGATTTGTTGAATAGGTTGTGTACCTGGAAGGAAACTGAGAATTCCGAGCACTAAAAGGCCATAGGCCTGCGATTTCTCTCCTCCCATATGCCCAGTGAAGATGAAAAACGAAAGAAAAAGAAGCAAGCATCCAAGACAAAGTAAAAAGACTGCAAGGGCAATGGACTTCCATGGGACTTTATCAAAGGCTTTTGGTGAATAATCAAACCTTGGGTCATAACGCCTTCCACCATTCCCATCATAACCATCATCGTCATCAGCAGCTAAAGGACTGTAACGAACATGACGCCTAGATGACATAATACTTAAACCCTTAACTATCTCCCAGGATCCTTTGCAAATAAACCTGAATCGTCTAAACACGAAAATACAAAAAAAATTGATCACTTCATATATCAAATAAAGAAGTTATGAAAGAAATACACCAATAAATGATATTTAGACAATTTACTAGTAAATGCAACAATGAACTAAAATATATTCTTGCTTACATGCCAACCAAATCACCTCTGAAAATCCAAATGCAAAGGGTCAAGCTTAAAAAAACATAAAATTTAGCAGTTGATATGCATTATTTCAATGAAAACCAGAGTAATTAAAATCAAATTTGCAGTTTTTCTTTATAAATAATTTATCACCCAAAATAAAATCATTAAACAACCAAACATTTCACTTTTTTTTTTATTGTTCTAGAAGTAAAGAACCTATCTTTGAGCTATATATTAAACTGGGCAGTCATTAAATACAAGAAAAATTGAAATTTAAATGACCCAGAAACTAAAATCCTAATACAATTCAATTCTCAAGAACCCCAGTTGCAAACAGATCTCATTATTCAAAAAAATGAAAATGAAATAAAAATGTAAAAACAATAATGATATAAAAGAGAGAAAGAAATGGACTTACAGAGGAGAATATGAGAATTTCGATAGCAAATCTGTACAAGGAAAAAAAGTCGAATCAGAGTTGTTGAAACTTCAAAGCAAATATTCAGAGGAGAGAGTTCGGAATTTTCATTTGTTTAACATGATATGACGTAAATACCCTTAAGATTTATTTGATTATCGTAAAGTCAAACTGGAATGAATTGTGAATTTGGTTCAATAGTGAGGGCAAATTAGGCATTCTGGGGAAATTACAGAGTTATCAATTTAATAAAAGCTTATCATTTTTTTTTTATGGAGAATTGAACTTTATCATTGTATGTTGAGACAAATTTGAAATGGATAAAGGTAAATATTTGATTTAATATTTTTTTTCTTTATTAGTGGTTTAAATAGTTCACAACACTAAATTGAATAGTTAATTTAATAATTTATTTGATACATACAATTGCTTTTTATTTTATGGTTTTTATTTTTAGATTTACATTCGAGTTTTACTATCAATAATTTTTTTGGACGATATTTAAATTCAATATAAATATTTTATGAGATTTATGATCTACTTTGATCTTAGAGTAAATAAATCTCTCTTCATCTTGCCTTTAAAAAAAAAGAAATTTATCTTCATTCAATTTTTTTTAAAACAAAGAAAATTATAATATGCAATTAATTGAATATAATGATTTTTATAAAAAAAAAATTTAATTCTAAAATTCATTGAGAAAAAAAATTTATCCTTACAATTTTATCTTTTAAAAAAAAGTTTGAGAAATGTGTTCGGATAATAAAAATTAATATTAATAATTCACTATTATGTAACACTTTGACCATTCTAAACCCTACCATCATTTAACTTGTTACTCTTCCAGCTAGTGAATGAAAACCCTTCAACCAAAATATGATAAACTCCACCATAAATTTTATCCTAATTTTGGTGCAAGCATCTTCATATTAGCACTAAAATGTTTAGCTATTGGTGAGATTATAGAGACAACAAGCCATGGCCATTGCCCATGTAGCTTTGCCCCAACTATATAGCTAGGCTTCCCTTGCATCAGCATGGTAAGTTTAATGGTGTTTGGTACTCTCTAGATCTAATACCAACCTATACAAAGTACAAAGAGCTATTTCACATCCTTTAAAAATATAATTTGAACCTTTCATCTTCATTCAATTTTTAATTATGGAGATAAGGACATTTCCAATCACCTTCCATTGCCAGAATTTGTGTTTGCTTGAAGATTTTTAGTCAAAATCAATATGTTATCCTGATATTTAATTCACAATTTAATTATATTTGTCTGCAAATTTGAATAGGACTTGTTTCAGTGTTAAAATAATAGTTTTAAACTATCCTTTATCTATTGATATGAGTATGTTTTAGAAAAAAATATATAATCTTGTATATAAATTAAAATTTTTTAATTAAATATTTAAAGTTGCAATTCATCTATTAAAATTTTCCAATCCCTAAAACCTGTAAGAAAAAAACACTGTAACAATTAAATAAGAATCAAGTTAATTTTAGGCAATATTAGCCATAATTATACAAAGAAAGACCTATATTTTGGCTGTTATGTGTTAGTTTCTGGTGGTTGGAAAGAGATGTAAAAAAAAGTAACCCAACAGGTTAAACAAATCTAGAAAACAAGAAGTAAATGTCAATGTCTCTCTCTTATATTTTGAGTAGTTTTTTTTTTTCTCCTCTTAACAATTTTCACTTGGGGAATGAATCCTTCACCACCCCAATCTGTTCGAATGGATTGTGCAGGAAAAATCATCAGAGCTTCAATCCATACCTTCCTGAACTATTTTCACTACTTCACCACCATCCCAGTTCTCCTTTTGCTTCCTTTCTCAGCTTCTGTCCTTCTTTCACAAACCCCTTTCAAATACTATTCACCACTTTCTGAAACCATCCATCATGCTGATCAATTTGATTCCATCTTTGATCTTGCAGGGTTTTCTTTCTCCTCTCAGATCAAATCCCAAACTGTTTTCCCCTTTGTTTTTAGTCTCCCTTTTACAGTTTCATCCTTCATCATGGCAAAAGCATCTATAATTCAAGTTTTGAATCAGCATAAACCATCTCTTCAAGCGCCCTTTTGTAATATCATATCAGTTTATAAACCTCTACTCTTAACGCACCTTTGCAGCTTAGTCATGATCATTGCCATCAACTTAGCAATCTTTTCTCTCCTTTTCATTTCCCTGAATTCTCTGAAATCATTTTGGATACCATATATCAGCCTAATTCTACCAGCTTTTGGAGCCGTTTTTTACTCTTTTTTTGCCAACACAGTTGTGGTTAGCAACTTAGCTTTGGTTGTGGCAGGGATGGAAGCATGTAAAGGACATGTAGCAATCTATAAGGCTTGTTTGCTGAGAAAAGGTAAAAATTCTATGGCTCTCTTGTTGTTTCTCCCCACAAACTTGGGCCTTGTTGCAATTGAAGCCTTGTTTCAATTCAGGGTGACAAGAATTTACCTGTTTTTAGGAGAGATTAGTGCATCTATGGCATTGGAAGGGCTACTGATTGCTTATTTGTATTCTCTCCTTATTGTTCTTGACACAATCATCTGTTGCCTATTTTACAAGAGTTGTGAATCAAATTCTATGGCAAGTGGTCAAATTCATAGAAGTTGCTATGATATTGAACTTGACCAGGAAAGAGAGTCTTTTGATGAATGAGTTCTCTCCAACATCATCAAAATAAGGCAGTTCTAGCTAATTTTCAGCATGGGAAAACAAAGAAACAATACCATAACATTTGGTATTTTCTAGAGTTGGTTAGAGTAACCTTCTTCAAAGTTTCAGCCTTGTAAATTATGTCAGGGAACTAGCATATATAGGAATGTTCTCGCACTTCTGAAAACAGACATCAAATTGTATTAGAAGAGATCAATGCAGCATAAATAATGTAATATGAATGTCAATCAAACTTGATTGAATTAATATTTGCAGTCAGGTGAAACATTTTGCTTTCGGTAGGGGAAAAGAGAAAAGGATGCAAATACTAAAATTTGAATCTGAATCTTATCGAATGTCATTTCTTAAGAATAGCTACATGTACCGATCGGAGTATGACTCAAGTTCATGAACAATACTATTCAATAGGCTACTTAGCATCCGAACCTTATGAAACTTCATGGGCTAAAATCAGTATGATCAAACCAACAAACCAAGGCAAGTTCCGCATTGATTATGTTCATATAACTTCAGGCCTAGCTTATCCAGGCCTGTGTTAATTTACAGCCTGACAGCCCAGATTAGTCATCAAAGTTTCAAAAACTGAAAAATCTGAAGGCCAAAAATTAGTAGTTCCATAATATTCTCATCCAACATAGCCCAAGCATATAAAAACAGAAAATGACAAAAGGAAAAAGCTAAAATCATTGTACATTTTTAATGAAATGTTCTCATCTCTATTGAAGAAATGTACCAATCTATACATTTTTAACTATGGGTTTTATTCTTTCCCAAAAAAAAATCAGCATCAAAAGATATTCCATTCACATTCCTTCGCAGACATCAAGCAGACCATAGGTTTCTTACTTTCTAGTTTTGTCCCACTTTATTGAAAGCTTTTTCTCTTCAGAATCTCAAGAAAAAATCATGGATTGAGACGATGAATTTCAGGGAATAAAACAATAACTTTGGTTTGGTTCTTCAGTTGAACTTTTTTTTTTTTTTGGCGGTGGAAGGTATCTGGTCTAGTGGCTGCATATAATAATATTCTCATTAATAGCAGTTTCCAAGAGGGATTAAAATTTTCTCTTTCTCAGTAGACAAACAAAAAGTTGATCATTTTAAGTAGCATTTTAATATGGAAATTGGAAGGTATCAAAAGGCTCAACGATAAGGGAAAATAAAGTAGACAAAATCATTTTCCAAAGCAATTTATTAATTTCATTTCTTTAATCCAAAATGAAACGTGGCAGTGCCTCTTTAATAGTTCC
Source organism: Durio zibethinus (assembly GCF_047325235.1). Taxonomy (NCBI): domain Eukaryota; kingdom Viridiplantae; phylum Streptophyta; class Magnoliopsida; order Malvales; family Malvaceae; genus Durio; species Durio zibethinus. Next base: position 3,794,682 of record NC_143185.1, read on the forward strand.
ACGTGTTCTACCTTGCAATTCCGATTAGAAAAATGATAAAAAGTTAAAAATATAAAAAAAATTTATCACATTTTTTAACTGCATGATTAATAGGATAATAGATATTTTTAGGGCATAGTAAAAAATAATTTAAAATAAAATTATTAATAAAATATTAAAATTTTAATTTCAGTGATTAAAATTTTAATTTTAATAATTTCAAACAAAAATAAAACATCTTATTAATCCCATTATGAAATTAAAACATATAATAGTTTAATTAAAATACTGAAACATGTGATCATCTTTTATTTTCGTTTGTGAAATTAAATATATAAATATGGTATTTTTAAAGTGTTCTAAGTAAAATTCATAGTTCAAAATTTTCCCATTTAATTTCAAACCATCTTTTGGAAAGACCAATTAAACATAAAATTGGGCTTTGAACTTCTCCTAAGATTTTTATTTTATTTTTATTTTTTTGCTAAAAAAAATTAGGATGAGGGAAATTTTTTCTAATTCAAGTCAAAATAGACCGTAGGTCTCATACAGAATTTATATTGGATTTATGTATACTCAAAAAAAAAAAAAATACTGTTAACGAAAATTAAATTTATTGCAAATGAAGTATTCAATTCATATCAACTCGATCAACTCCTACTGGCCAAAAAGATTGTTTTGTTAAGACTTGAAAAGGTGAAGCAAAAAAAAAAGAAGTGGGACTATAAGAAAATCCATGAAACATGTGATAAGAATCCTAAAATCTGATCAGCTTGTAATATTATAAGGGTATCTCTGCCTTCTAGAATTATTTTGAGTGTTTTAGGCTACAATATTGTTGTGTATCTACTCATTTTCTTTGGCACATATTGCTCTTCAATGTTCATGTTTGTGCACTAACCATGGGTGCACGTGTGCCCTCATGCACTTTCATGTGAACAGCTTGTGCATTCTCTCGTTCATTTCACTATCTATTGACTATCAAATGCACAAGATTAAATAAAAATAAATAAAATTTCGATTTTATTTGACTTCAAGTTTATAGTCTTATGCATACATTTGCGCATATGCAACCAATTAAATAGGATTAGAGAATTCGAGCCATTTGAGATTTAAAAAAATAAATTTCAAACCTATAATTTTTTTGGTTCGAAATTAAAATTTGTATAAATATTTTTCTTCACTTGGGTCACAACTTTTTTGACTACTCGACAAAGAAAGTTAGGTTTAATCTTACCAAATGTTTATGACCAGCTCGAACCTCAAATTTGACAAGTAATGCAACTGCTTATTATTGAGTTGAATGCTTCTTTGGTTAAGCCTATACTTTATCAATAATTATACAATAGAATCACCTCTTCTGTGTTTTGTTTTCTTCTCTTAGTAAAATGGAGTCTGTCATTATAGCATTTGGACAAAAACTTTCTTTCATATTTGCTACTTTTTGTCTTGCTTTTTATGATGCTTTTTGTTGTACAAAAAAGGTCGAAACTTGAAAATATGAAAATGAATTATAAATGTTGAAATTTAAATATTAAATTTATTAAATATTATTTTTCAAAATTGAGATTTGAAATTGGGTTCAAGATGCCTTAATTTATTCGCATTATTAGCCTTTATAAGCTTGCTTATTTTTCATTTTTTAGATGAAATTGTTCACATGCTTTGCATGTTCTATTCTTCGTGCAAGTTAATGGATTAAATATTAGTAAGATTTGCATTTTTTTTTTTTTAATAAGAAGCATTATTATAATGTTCCATGAGACAAAGCAAACACAAATTCAGTTGTCCATTTACAAAACTAAAAATTTTTCTCCTATTTTATAGTACATGTTTAATAGATATGGTATTATAAATTTTAGAGATTATAGAGAAATTATCGCAAATTTGATCTTACAACACTTAAAAAAATATATTTTTTGTTTTGAGCTTATATTGACAGTTACGTTAATAATTATTAATATATAATATATTTATACTGACGGATAATCATATATAATCAAAAAAAAATTATTTATACTGACGGTTAAATAAAATATAAGTATAAGTATAATATATTCTGACACTATTAAAAATTCATTAGTAAAAGTCTTTTTTATTAACGAAATTTAATCGTCAGTATAACTAAACTTTAGTATATAAAAAATTTTTTGCGGTGAGATAAGCTTAGGTGAAGGGAATTAGAATAATAATTATAGAATATAGAAGGGAATTAGAATATTAATATTAGAATAATAATTAAGTAAAAATGACAATGAAAGAAGGGAAATTTTTAAAAGGACAACATTTCTTTTTAAATTATCATCTTTTCATTGTTCTAACATTCTTGTTTCTATCCATTTTTGGTTTTTTTCTTGTTGAAGTTTTCTTTTCTCAATTCAATTGAAAAGTGTGGAAAATGGGGCCAGAAAAAAATGGTTGAAGGGGCGAAAAAAAAAGTGATATAGCTGTATGTAGCTGGATTTAATTATGTGATTATTATGTAAAATAGAAATATTTTGGATTTTTTCCCTTTGTTTTATTAGAGAAAATGTTTTACATGTGTGACATGTGGCTCTTAATCAAATTATGCCTTTTAAAACAATTAATAATTAGTATATGAAGGGAGAACATAGTTCTTAGCTTCCAAGACATTGTGGTTTCCAAAATTAGTATGATCTTATTATAGTGTATAGAATATTGTATTAGCAAACTAGACCAATAAATCCTTGTTTTTTTTTTTTATAAACTTTTTATTATATAGGTTAATTTCTTTTATTAATAATAATTGAAATAGGAATAGATAATATTTTTATTTAAAAATAATCAATTGAAATTAAGGGGAAAATAATTAAGCTAAACTTGAAAGGTTTGGAAAAAAATGTGTAAATCTGTAATTTAGTTCAATATGTAATTGTTTTTAAAAAATGATAGTTAATAAGTTTAAAGTTTAAATTTTAACACCCGTAATTTTATTTTTTTTACATTTTTTTATAAAAAATATATTAAAATTTTTTGAAATTATATCAATTTTTTTTAAAATAAGAAAACTCTTTAATAAATAGAAGAGAGTAAGTCTTACATGTTATAATTAATTTACCTAATTTTAAATTTAAGTCTTAATGTTAGCCTTTTGTTCATGTTACTTTCAAATTCACGATTTTTGTAAAATATGACATATCTTGATCATGACTTGAAAGATAAAATATTTTTTTTACGTTCGTTAATTTATATATTAAAGTAAATTTTAAGGACCATTAAATTTCTTCTTAAATTGAATTGAAAATGCTATAGCAACAAAAGTTTGCTCACAAATATGGATCACACCTAACGGTTGTTGGTAATTACTAATGTACTAAAATTGACTTTAACTTAAAATTTAATTTTTTCACCTAACTTTGTATAAATAAATTCTATAGTCAATGAACATTATAAAAGCAACCCAAAGGGCAAAAGCCTAGATCTTCATGATCATAATAATAATAATAAAAAAAAAAAAAAAGAAATGTGTTCAATGTGAAAAAAAAAAAAAAAAAAAAAAAAAACCTAACCCTAGCTAGAATTTTTTTTTTTTTTTTGCATTTTTGAAACAAAATCAATAACATTAATTTAAACCCAAAGACCCTAAATTTCTCTCTACTCTTTTTTTTTTTTTTTGTTGCAAAATTCCTCCCCTATGTATCAAAATTTTATTTTATTCCATAATTTGATATTTCCCAATTTTTGTTAGACTTTGTCATTTTTCCATTTTGATGACTACCTTTTTTTTATTTTTCTTTTTTAATGTTCTTACTTGCACTATAATTAGGTGGAATTTCGTTACAATTATTAGAAAAGGTCATTATCTATAATAATATAGAATTTATCAAGTTTTGAATTATAAAAAAAAATAATTTTCTATCATTTCAAACAATTTTCAATTTTTATTTCATGTTTTAATGAAAACAATACATAAATAAAGATATTTCTTAAAATAAAATTTTAACTAACTTTAATAATTACTTAGAAATGTTCATTTATTGAAATTTATATTCACTAATTTTAAACCCATGTTATGCAACGGTTAAGAACAAAGACATATAAGAGAAAGAGAATTTAATTTATGATGCTATACTAATTATCTTCATACAATTTGTTGATTACATCATCCATTAAATTTCTTACATCACTAAATTTATTTTTTTTACAAAAAAAATCATAATTTAAGAATAAAAAAATTATAAATACTGAAATTTAAACTTTATATTTTTTAAAAATAATCTTTTAATGATGATTTGATTCCTCCTAATATATTACAGATATAAAGTCATATTTAAAAAATGATTTTTAAACTCATATGAACTAATAATAACAACATAGAAATTACATATTAAAATTTGAATAAAAGAAAACCAAAAACTTACAAAATAAAACAAGTAAATTATTTACACCAATTACTGATGTTCATTGATTTTATCATTGAAAGATTGAGTTATAATATTTCAACAGTAAGAAACATAAGAACAACAAAAAGGAGAGTATTCAATATCCATCAAAATTGGCTAATTGCTAAGGGATATTTGGTTCAAAGACTTTTAAATTTCAATAAGGAAAATTATTTTAAAAAAGTTATATTAAAAAAAAATGAGTGATTCGTGGGGTTTGCTAATTTTAGATAATGTAAAATTTTTGTATTTAGTTAGAGGAATATACGATTACCTAATAAAATTTTTTATTATATTATCTTTGATAACAAGTGAATAACACATGAAAGCCATGAAAACATATAATAAATAACTTATTTATTTAACGTTTTATAGGATTATTAATTGTTAATCATTTATATATTTAGTTAAATATTTTTAAATTTTTTAAATTAATTTATTTATTTAAAAAATAAAATAATAATTTCCTTTTAAAAAACGTCTTCTTGTATACTACAAAATTTATAAAAATATAAAGACAAAATAATATATAAAACTCTATAGTAAAACTTGTGGTTGTTGAAAATTATTAAAATAATGATAGAAGAATATCATATTATGGAATATAAGTTCATTTTAATTTTTACAATTAAGAAAATAGAAAAAAAAGTATGAATCATGAGACAAGATAGCTTCGTGAATGGAATATAACAAAAGATTTTGAATTTTATTTTTTCAAAATAGATGGTACACATAAGCATTGATGTTAGATGATGGCCATAAATGTTAAGAAGAAGACCATTTTTATAGATAATGTTTTGAAGCAAGAAAACGTAGTAAGCATTCAAAAGACAACTTTTTTTTTTTTTTTTTTGCAACAAAATATCGTCTTTTCCTAAAAAAAAAATTATTCTTTTTCTTTGTTAGGGGAAATAAATTTTTTAATAATATATTTTCAACAAAAATTGTATTTTAATATTAAAAATGTTGTCTTGGTTTAAACTATCTAATTCAAAAAAATAAAATTTTGCTTAATATATTTTAAATAATGATCATATTTTTAAGATTAAAGACGTGATTTTTGTTATATTTTTAAAAAAACTATCATATTTTTAAAAAGAAAAATATAATTTTTGTCAAAACTATAAAAAAAATATATAAACTTTTTCATAATATATTTTCAACAAATATCATGTTTTTAATTTAAATATATAATCTTTATTGAAATTACTTCGAGAAATAATTTCTTTTATAATACATTTTCTGAAAATAACAAAGATCACATTTTTTTTATGTCATAAATGTGATCTGTATTTAAAATATATTAAGAAAATTTTATTTTTATAATATCTTATAAAAAATTATTACATTTTTAAAGTAAATAACGTTGTCTATATAATCTAAAAATGTAATTAAGTGAGAGCAAACCAAAAAAATTTTCATTTTCCCTCGTGAATCTAAAAAACCCTAGGAAGAGAAAAGCCTTTTATTTCCCTAATTTTCCTATTTTTGACATTGATGAAAATGAAAGATTCATGATTTTAGGGAAAATTCTCCGATCAAACTAAAGAATCAAATAAAAAAAGTTAAATTTCGAAAGAAAAAAATTAGATTTCACGAACTAAATGCCTTTTAAAAATATTTTTTTCAAAAAATAAAAAATTCCTATGGCATTATATTTCCTTTTAAAATATTAATTTTTAAAAATATTTTCGAGCATAATAGATATAGCTTGGAGATCTTCTTTAATTACAATCCTTCATAATTAATTTCGTCAATTGTAAACTTGTTGCATAAACTATCCAATCATTTTACACAAAGAAAAGCATTGAACAAACTTGCAATAACAAAATGAAAGAAAATAAAAAGTTAAAAGTTGTAAAATATAAAATATAAAATAATAATTCATCAAATACAAATATAAAGAAATTTTAATTATTCAACTGTAAATGCAACTAAAAACAATTGATAAAAAACAAAGAAATACAAAAAAGAAAATAAAAATAAACAAAATGATTAAATAAATAAACAAATTGTTTTCTATAAAATACTTGAACAAATAAATAAATTTAACTCAATGTTAAAAACACAGAATGTATAAACAATTAAAAAAAATAAATCCCACATACATATCTTGTGACAATTTCCATATTTATCTTTATAAAATTTTTCTCTCATTGATTACAATTGAAAATTCATCTATACCATAATAAAACTCACAACAAAACCCACTCTTCTATTACGTGAATTAATATTTATAACTATTAAAAAGCATTTAAAAGGGAAAAATAAAGTTTGGTGCAGATTAATTCTGATATAGCGAATAGGGACGGAGTTAGAGGGGCAGGTAAGGGTTATGATTTCCAAATTTTTTTTATTTTTTTGTTATACAATGATCAATTCCACTTTATTGTTACTTTAATTTCCTTTTTTCTTCTGAAATTATTTTTTGGTTCTTCTTTATATATTTCCTGCCTTCTAAAGATGTGAATAGATAAGGCGTGAAAAGGATAAAGTAATTTTTCATCACCAACCATAAATTTTTATATTATATTTATTTTTATATTCATATTTAATGAGTATTTCAAATTTATTGTTATCTTTATTCTTGCGGTTATTTTATTGGTATGGATAATTTTCATATCTATAATTTAAAAAAATTAAATTTTATTTTTTAGTTTTTTTTTATTTTTATCTTGTATATTTAAGTAATTTTTTTATAAATATATATTAATATATATTTTTTAATAAAAATATATTAATTTTAATTAATCTAAAATAATAATTTATATTATTTAATAAAAAAATTATTTACCAAATATATATAAATATATAAAATATAAATATAAAACCGGTATTATATTATTTATCTCAATTCTTGTATCTAATAAAAATTTAAAATTATATTTATTTCTATCCTTATACTCATCTTATAATGTATATTCGCATTTCCATTAAAATAAAAAATTAAAATTTTTATTAAATATAAATAAAATTGATATCCCTATTGCCTTCGCTTCTGATGGTGTACTAGGATAGTTCTCACTACCATAATCTTCCCAGCACAAAACCCTGTATGTGGCTGCAATCCCTTGCCAGCACACCACTATGGTTACTCTACATGAAAATAAAAAATAAGCTTGCTAGAGTTGCTATGCAGCATTAAATATAAAGTCTGATGGAAAAAGTGAAAGAACTACAATTGAATATCTGAAATACTCACATTTGCAGAAATATTAATTGTACCTGCTTATGGGATCAGTTTCAGTCTTGCAGACCGCAAAAATAAAAGGCAAATAAATAAAATAAATAAATAAAGCAAAAAAAAAAACCATTTAAACCCATAAAAAATAGAAAACCTGAGGTTAATAATAGTGTTGGTGTAGGGTGAATGTTATCCTTCATGCCTTGGGAGTTTAACAAAATGATTTATTTTTTTTAAACTTTTAATTTTGTATAGAAAGTGGCTGTTGTTGTTGTTGGCAATGTGGTTGAGCTCCTGTTAATGGAGTGGCTAAAGATGCAATGTTTTTAATGATTAACTTATGTTCAATGAATTGTGACAGATTCCTGCAGTGTACATGTCTTGTATGTCTGCAACTATGGTTTTTAGGTTTTTTTTTTTTTTTCAATTCTACTAAAGTTATGTCATGGTGGAGGATTTCTGTCATTACCATATGATAAATTTTTTTTATGTTTTTCCAAATATAAAGGATACTTATTTGATGATTTAAAACAATATATAATGATATGATATAAATAAAAAAAAATATAAAGATGAGATATGATTCAAAATTTTAAAAATAATTAAATATAAAATCAATAAAATAAAAAATATATTTTATATTTTTATATTAATACATATAATACATAATTTTTATAAAAATATTATATAAATATATATATTTTAATATTTTACATTCAAATTTATTTATTATTTGGATGGATATAATGGTAAAAGAGTTGTTGATGTGCTTGTTGTACCTGGCAATGGTCGGATCTTATCTCGAAGGGTCATGTTAATAACAGATAATGAAATGTAAGTAAAAACGTAATTGATTGAGTTTAAATTGATATAATATTAAATTTAAATTTGAGTTTAAGTTTTACTTTAAATTTGATGTTCGAAGCTTAGTGTAAATTCAATTGAATTTTGTTTTTTTAATTCGAGCTCAACAAATAAAAATCAAATTACTTGATTTAATTCGATTAGATTCAATTAACATGTAAAAATAAATTTGATTTGTATATTCGATAAAAATTTGATTATTTGTATTCGAACTCAAATTCGAATTCAAAATATTTTATAAATTAAAATATATTAAAATATAAAAATTCGATTAAATTCGTAAATAACTCAAATCATATATAAAATTACTCAAATTCGACTCAATTAATAAGTCAAATTATTCGAATTTAAACTTGATTCGATAATAATTAAATTAAATTTAAATTTTATTCAAATTAAATTCAAATAATTTATAAGTATTAATATATCATTTATACTTGATAAATTGAATAATTGATTTTTTTTATCCCCCTAAAACTTTTTAGTCATGAATTTTTTTCAAAACCCGAAAGGAAAATTTAAGGCATTGAACCTTTTTCAAAACCGAGAAATAAATGAAGGAACTCTTGTTTTTTCCCTTTTTCAACAATATTGTTTCCAAGTTTTTTGCTGATTTTTTTTTTTTTTTGGTTGTATCTTTTTACAAAACTCACTGTGTTTTTTTTTTATAAGGTTGATGGGGTGAAAGAGGAGCTCGGGCAATGAGGGGTTGAGTGGGAAAAAAATTTTGAAGTTTTGAAGTTTTTTTTCTTTTATGGTATGAATGAATTTGAAAATTTAAGTGATAATAAAGCTTTTAATTATATTTTTTTCTTAATTATTTAACACCATTATCTTTTTAATAACGATAATTAATCACAGAATTATAAATGAAAAAAAAATTTCACGTGAAAAATGCAAATACCGCATGCATACACGTGGGATTTACCCTTAAAAAAGTATACCGCAAAAGATGACGTGGCGTTCAGACAACAGGAACAAACTATACCATGAACAGAAAAAGAGACAGCTTTAAAAAGCCAGCTCAAAATCTTAATTACAAAAACAACGCACCCTCCAAAAAAAGAAGCTAAATTCAAGGAAACAAAATTCCAACTTATAAGGGAACTACAAGGCCATTTTTTTTTCTTCATTTAATTACATCCCTTAATTCACCATCAAAATCTCTTATCTAATTTTTTTTAGCCCTTTAAATTCTCTCCTCTCCTTAGTTTCTCTTTGAAACCAAAAAAGAAGCTGCAAATTTTGATCTTCTGTCCGTTGTACCCGGATCCGACCCGACCCGGGTATGTTGACATATTCCTGTTCATCTTTGTCTCATTTTCTTGGCTGAGTCCATTAGAGAGATCCCATTTCTGGAAAAAGGCTGTGGCCTTTTTTTTTCTCTGGTTTCTTTGTTTTCAAGGTATTTGATGTTATTTGATCTTTTTCTGGTTAACATTTCTGGGTTTTTCTTTGTTTTTGTAATTCTGTTATGTTTCCTGGGTTTTGCTTATCATGTCTGCATCAATATTCATTTAACATTGGTTTTTTATATTGGAATTTCTTTGTAAAGATTATTTCCTTTTGTTTCTTTTCCATCACCTCCAAAGTTTACTGCTAATAAAAGTTGCGTTTTTTCCGATGATTTCAATTTTGGATTCAAAGTTTCTGTTTTTTTTTTCTCAGTTTTGTTTAAATTAGCAGCATTGACTTTTAATTTTCTTCTTTCTCTAATATTTATTTTAATAATGGTTTTTTATTAGATTTTCTATAGGAATATTTGCTTTTGATTTTCTCAACATATGATTGATTTCTCAGAAGCTAGATTCTTTCATAACAAGATTGTGTGTTTTGATTTTGCCAATTTTCAGTTTTGGATTCAAAGTTTCTATTTTTTATCCTTACCATTTTCTAAGAAATAAAATTAGATTGTTAATATTGTCTTTGTTAAGTTGTTTTCACATTTTTTTTTTTTAAGTTTGAACATTGTCTTGATTCCTTTCAATGTGAAAAAAAAAAAATCTTTTCCAATTTAGGTTGTATTTTATCCTACTTCCAAGTTCCATCATTGGATTCATTTTTTTTTTTAAATTATTTTCTCTTTGATGTTGTGTAGCTCTCAGTTTTCACTTTTACATTGAGTTATTTGAGCATTTTCATATCCCTTTCTGATGTGGGACAGATTTCATTCATTTTAGTTTTCTGGTACGTCATTGTTTATTTAATTATTTTATATAGTTGTCCCATTGGATGTGAAGCCTAAATTGTCTTTGCTTTACAGCTTTTCCTTTTAACATTTCTATTTAAACTTCGAAGAGGTGCTGCTTCCAGTTTAAACAAGGGTATTCCTGACATTGATCATCCCAAGTGTTCACAAATCATTTGTTTTATTGATTTTGGATTTTATCAAGGGTTTTTAAGTTTTTTTTTTTTTTTTTCTCTTTTTCCTTCTTAAAATGATTTTTCTGATTTAATGAAAGGTTTGAGCTCTAGAATCCATGATGTGGACTTTTGTTGGGTTCTCAATTCAGTTGTTAAATCTATTTTTCTTTGATAATATGTGCTTTCTGTCAGCTAAGGAGTTTGATGATTATGATCATGATGGTTCCACATATATTCACCTATAGAAACATGTTTTTTTTTAACTGATCATGTGATAACGCCTAACATTAGTTGCAAGTTCTTTACGTTGGTATAGTACATTTGGCTCCTGCAAAAGGGTTGGCATATCTAATGTAGACAATATTTGCTGTTAACCAGGGTTCTGCAATTAAGCAGTCTTAATGGGGAGTTGTGTATCAACACCTGCTAAAAAAATCTATACAGAGAGAAGGCCCCGTCGTTGGTCCAGAAAATACCACCGGAAGGTATCTGGTTGTATCACAGATGGAACCAAGAAAAGGACTAGTGATGCTCGTGTAACGGATATAGCTGTTAGTGAATATGTTCATATGGATTTTGAGAAGGGTGCAACAACTACTTGTAGAAGATCTGAGGTTTCAAACTCAACATTCCATCTCACCCAATTGCAGTGGCATCTTAGTCAACTTGATCCAAATGGTAGGTCATTTCTTTTCATCAATATTCATAGCCTTTGCAGATACATTTTGCTAAAGAATATAGAAGGTTACCAAAAACTTCTGAAGAAAGGGTGTAAAAGGGACTTCTTATTTTCTGAAGTGCTGTAACTTTCCCTCATCTCCTGCCATAAATATTTTTGTTGAAAAGGAACTAGTGTGAATGACAGCATAACATAAGCATTTTGGTACTCTTTTTACTTCTAGTAAGCATTTTATTCTGTGCAATAAAATGTCTAAAAAACCATCTTTTTGTTGTTATTTGATTTCCTTGGTGTTTTGGGTTATTTTACATTTCCTTTGGTTGATCTGAAAATTTTCATCCCTTTTTTTTTCCAAAAAAAATTTCCAACCTTCCAACTAAGAGGGCTTTGTTTTTGTTTTTTTTTAGTCTTTTAGCACTAGATTTCTTGTATACTGTAGCCAGAAAAGAAAATTAAATTTGACCATAGAAGTTTCTTTTTTGCAGTAGCTTGCCAAGAGGATGCATGGTTTGATTCAGTCAGTATTCTGGAATCTGATTCAGATGATGATTTCATCAGCATTCATGGAGGTAACGAAAGTTTCAACTTTTGCTTGATTGTGTTCAAAGAATTTTGTAAAAGAAAATAAAGCATGATGGTATAGCAATCAAACAATTTGGAGCAGAACTATCAATCATTGTATGCTGATCTCTTTGTGCTATGTTGAAATATAAAACTAATAGTCATTATCTTGTCTAAACTTTTCTGCATCTGCCGAATTTTAGACAAAGTTGGGGCTAATATATCACATACTTATGATTGCTAATTTTCCATATGTAAATTATAGATAAAATGTCTTTTCCTGGTATGTTACATTATAGAGTTTGCCTATGAGAAATGTTTAAGTTGTTGATCGTGCAGTTCTATATTGCTAATTCGAATTCTGAACAGAGAAGGGGAAGATTTAATCATCTATGACCATCTTATTTATGTGATTTCTCTGATTTTTCTTTTCCAGATGGTTTTCCATTGGTGGGCAATGCAATTGGGAATATATCAAGTGGTCAGGTGCTTCAGTATGAAAGTTCTTCATGCTTTGTGGATGGAAAGTGTAAATATGAAGAATACCATGAAAGTTATTTAAAAATAGATGGAGGCAAAATGAGCAAAGATGAATTGAAAGAATCAAATCGGTTTTCTCTCATTAGTAGCCAGGGTCATGAGCTTTCACGCTTTGGAAAGGCTGATGAAATTTGTAATAGGAGGAAGAAACTATTAGATCAATCTTATGGAAGCTTTAAAGGTCTGAAAGAGGATAGGCGTAAATCTGAAGAGAAAAACTTAAGATCTGGATTATCCAGAATGGTTCCTTCTGTTAGTTTCAATGAGAAGATTTTGACATCAAGTATGGCTCCACAAGCCCAAAGAAAAATATCAGCAGTTTTTAGGCTTTCTTTTAAGAGGAGATCATGTGATGCAGAAGACAAACTCGAAGAATGTAAGTAATTCGAGTTAATTTTTTTTTAATGAAATTTTGCTGCTTTATAGAAATTGATAGATCTTTCCCTGTCCTTGTGGTAGAATTTCTACCCTTCTCTCTTTGAGGTCATGTTGGAAGCGGTAATATATTGATCATATTTTCTTCTTAAAATTTTGTTTTGTACTTTTTTTAGTTCAATGATGTACTTCTAAAGTAGAAATTTTACATATAATATCAACTTCATTGATGTATATACAGGCTCAGCAAAACGATTTTTATATCACCCCAGAGCAGGATATATAATTCCGTGTAGCAAGGATGAGAAGGCAAATCAAGGATGCTGGTCCGAGATTCCACCTTCAACTTTTAAACTTCGAGGCGAGACCTATTTCAAGTATGCTAGTGATTCTCACCCTTGATTTTTTGGCATTTGTACTAGTTGTTATTCTATTGAAGTTGACAATTACTACCGTTATATATTTCTATCCCTTTAATTTTTAACTTAGAATTGTGGATTTGTTTTCCATGCAGAGATAAACGGAAGTGTCCTGCTCCAGATTACTCCCCATATACTCCAATAGGTGTTGACTTGTTTATCTGCCCCAGAAAGATAAATCACATTGCCCAACATATTGAACTTCCTAATGTAAAAGCAAATGGGAAAGTCCCTCCTCTTCTAATTGTTAATATTCAGGTATGTTTTGAAATAGCCGTATTTCTATTACGGTTATTACCTTTTTCTCCCTTTTAGTCTTTGTGGAGTTATCTTGGTCGAATATTCCACCACAATTTCATCTGTAAAAAAAATACTTCCCAGTAATTTCATATATTGTATCTTACTGTTTGTCATGTGTGTCCTCTCGCAGTTGCCTACTTATCCTGCTGCAATGTTCCTTGGTGATAGTGATGGTGAAGGAATGAGTCTTGTTCTCTATTTCAAAGTTTCTGAGAATTTTGAAGGAGTCATCTCGCCTCAATATCAGGAAAGCATCAAGGTAACATTATAAAATTTCACTTTTGGAACGAGTATCTGTATTTAACTTCATAATATTCAGGTCATGCCCTCAGCCTAATGCAATCTATAGCTCCCAAGGCTCACTAAAGTCTGCAGCATAATAAGGATAAGCATTGTTTATATCTGTAGTCACTGTACTAGAAGAGCGTTTAATCCACTGTCTGAGACATGATGATTCTCGGCTATTCCTCTTTGATACTAGAATCCACTTAGTTGATTGAATTATAAGTTCTTACTCATTTGGGTCCTACTTATATACATGCAGATGAATAATGAATGTAGATATTTTAGCTACACAGTCTTTGGTGTGGACAGCATGCCTCTTGATAGAGTATTTTGTAGTTTTAGTATGGTAACTAATGTGAAAGTTGAATAAACACAGGATAAACTTATCTTTTTGAATCAATTTTACCTTGTTTCTTGTTTACCAAGTGACTTTGGCTGTGAAATTTATTCATTCTATATTAGCGACTTTTATCACTTTGTACTATCTGTTAAGAGTTTCTGCTTTTGCTTCAGAAATTGGTTGAGGATGAGATGGAAAAGGTTAAAGGGTTTGCGAAAGAATCTACTGTTCCCTTCAGAGAAAGGCTAAAGATCATGGCTGGGTTGGTTAATCCTGATGATCTCAATTTGAGTTCTACTGAAAAGAAACTTGTAAATGCTTATAATGAAAAGCCAGTTCTCTCACGCCCTCAGCACAACTTTTATAAGGTATAGCTTAAGTTTTGACTTTGTACGTTGGCTCTATCAGTGTCTAGTGAGATGGTAGATTAAGAACATAAGCAGAAGGCACTACCATTAACCAAAATTTTGTCTTATGATGCGACTTAGACACACCAATCTTGTCGTTCGGGCATCACTTAATTAGCTAGTTTCTCTGGATTTCACGCAATCCTTGAGATAATGCCAATGGGTTTCAGTTTCTTCGCCTAGATTCTTGAAGCATACTTTTAGTTTTTCTGTGTATAAAAATGCATACACCATGCACCAATGATAGTAATTTGTAACTACCAAATCATTGCAGTATAGGATCAGTTATGCGGTTGTTGATGCTATTTCTCATGCAGGGCCCTAATTACTTTGAGATTGATTTGGACATTCATCGCTTCAGTTATATATCAAGAAAGGGACTTGAGTCATTTCGAGATCGTTTGAAAAATGGAATACTTGATCTGGGTTTAACCATCCAGGTAAGACACCAATCTGATTGCATTCATAGTCTGGGATCTGTGTCAAATAGACCAGTCAATGACTGGTCATCCATAAATCAAAAAATAACCAAAAATAGACAGGAAACTGTACTCTTAAGTACTGTAACTTTCCTCCAAACAACTTCTCAATATTTTACTTTGGTCTAATGATCTCTGCCTTATATCGACAGGCACAAAAACAAGAGGAACTTCCAGAGCAAGTGTTGTGCTGTTTGCGACTGAACAAGATCGACTTTTCCGATCATGGCCAAATACCTATGCTTATGACTGTTCCTGATAACTGACATGGTTGTGAAGGTGCCGTGCTTGTGAAGGTGCCGGATATGACTCTTGCAAGATTTAGAAACTCTTGTATGGAGTATCAACATGTTCATTTTGTACAAGCTCACTCGTTACAATTCCAAGCTTTAACGATGAAAGAAAAGAAAAGCTTTATTGCAAATATATTGATGAAATGTTTTATTCTGGCCAGATAATAAATGTCTACACATATACTTTGTAATACCATCTTATAGAAATGTCACGCAAGTTTACTACGAATATTGAACCCTTGACCTTTCCATGACTGCAATTTGGACAATCCATTGGCAGTAAAAACTTGGGAGTAAAATCCTGAATTCATCAGATTGATGTGGATAGTCGTCTAGCTCTTAGACTTGCTATCCTGAACAAGAATATTAATGTTGGTCTCACCATTTTTAGCTTGTGGGAGAATCTTGGGTTGTGCAACCATCTATTGTCACGAGTCCGGACAGATCTGTCCCATACTTCCATCTAAATGTTTTAGGCTCCGTGATGGAAGTCATCCCATTGCGCAGGATCCTGCCAATCACGCTCTCAAGTGGAGCCTTAATGATTCCAGTTAACTGTTTGTTAGTCTAAATTAGGGTAAAGAGCTTAGCAGAAATGTTTAGTAAGTGTAATGAAACCACAATATACATATATCTAGTAGTAAATCAATGGCAAAACCACAAGTTTCCAGGTTAAGTGCAGCTTGAACAGCAGGAATCCAATCTCAAATATATGAATAATAAATATATTTTACTTATTTATTTCGTTATAAATACATGTCTTAGCATGAGCATGAACGAAATTTCAATGTAAATTTTTAACCTTTTGGAATCCCATCCCTTTCCTCCCTGTTCGAAAGAAACCTTGAAGCAGGATGGATGTTGAGGAAAAAGAGCTACAATTTTGATTAGTCTAAACCATAAAGTCTGCACTTGATGAATATTAGCACACAAAAATCTATTAGTACTAAATAAATTGGTCCACATAGCATCCTACTGAGTTTCTCGATTTAGCTAGAGGATTTCATTATATATATTTATATTTTTGGGCTCCATTGAAGTGCGAACTTCAAACCCTCAGTCTTAGAGTTAATTTCAGTACTATTGAACTAACAACTAATAGATAATTTCAACTCAAAAATATAAAAAAAAATTGCATATATATTTCGCAAGTTATCTAATCAAATCTTCCAAAATTATTATCATGTATGATAATTGCTATATTTCATAAGTTATTTTGTAAAAATCATCACATATATAGTAAGTTACATAAAAAAATTTCTTAACAATGTGAGCATATGTAATGTTCGTGGATTTAAAAGGACTGTTATATGCACATTGCTGCGTTTGATAGTTGCTCGTGTCAATTCAAAAAAAGACAAGAATCAGTATTGCCTAGTGTTTTATGGAGAGAATAAGTCCAAAGACATCATGCATATTGAGAGATGTCCTCCCATGCTGTAAACGAAGATACACAAAGACTTCTGAAAGCTGAACCAACAGTTGCCAAGCACAGATGATTTACCCTGTTGAAAACACCAATGGAACCTGTGGGATTCCAGAAGAACAAGTCAATCATGACTTGCAGGCTTTTCTTCTTCTCACCTCACTGCCGGTTCTCTTCAACAACATACCCACAACTCAATCATGTATTATGTTTACTTTTATGATTATCTGTTATATTTATCTCATATGCACTAACATAGTCTATTTGTTCCAGATTAAATTTGATTAACGTCAAATTAACGAGTAATTATAACAGCATCGATTTTCATAATTAGTAATATTATTTTATTTAAATATGATCTCGATTTTCATTCTATATATACGAAGATGACTCATTAAATTTCGTAACTTCAATTTGAAATATCAGTTCTCTCCCTTTCTTCTTTTAGGCAAGCACCGAGAGATCCGAAGGCACCATCGGAAAGCACAATATGACAGCTTCAATTTTGGGGGTCTCGATAACGTTGATTTTACCTCTCATCCACGTTCATGTCAACAAAACCAGGGGGAAAAGACCAGCTAATAAAGAATTGATGCCTCAGCTTCCCAGCTTCATCCGGTCTGAAAAGCCATGAAAAATTTCCAAACGAAAAAAGATCCTTCCCATTCAATCAGAACCAAAATGCATGAACAGATGAATTATAACAATAATAAGATGCTATTTGGGAAGTTCACCGTTATTACAAATCATTGTTAGTAAACGGTACATTGCAGATAAAATAATTTTAAACATTATCCGATGAAATAACACGAAAATGATGAAAAATATATGAAATTAATATAATTTAAAATTTAAAAAATAATAAAAATATAATTTATATTTAATATCTAATAGGAATTATAATATAATAATTTTTTTTTTATTTTACACATATTTTAATGCAAAATAAACACAACACAAATTCATAACTTATCACATTCACATTTCAATCATTTAAGCTCATTTTGGATAGCAACCTACCTCTAATCCAGGTGTAGTTGCTATCAAAAGGTCTGCTCACCGACCATTATCATTTGGCACCCAATTGGTCTTTCGGTGCAATTAAAAAAAATCCGTCATCAATTGGTCATTTTTTGTTTAGTTGATGACCGATCAATTTTTTTTTCCTTTTCATTTTTATCTTTTTAATTATATTATTATATCGAAAATGTTCCTATAATTTTTATTTTGATATTTTTATTCAAAAATTATAAAATAATTTAATTAATTTAATACAATAAATAAACTTTATAAATAATACATTAATAAATATTTTAAATAAATTTTATTATTTATTAATAAAATTTATAAATATTAAATAATTTAAAATTTTATTATATATAATTTTTACTTTAATATTTTTAATGATTATTTTTTAATTATAATTTATTTCTCTGACAACGTTTATTTTAAATGCATATCGTATTATTGATTATAATTTTATTATTATAATAATTAATTTTAATTTTATCAAAATTAATTTTACCATTAATTCAAAAGATGCTTCACTGATTGAGTAAAAAGAATCTTGTATTTTCTCTGTCATCGTTCTAATCTCTCGTTTCTCTTTACCTTTCTGCTTCTTCCTCTGTTTTCTCCAATTCTATCTTCTGCAACTGTCTGTTATTAAAATTCTATTTGAGCTCCATCAACTTGTTTGTTAGACGTACAACAGACTTCAATTATCTCCACCTAAAACCTCAAGCCAAGTTGGCCTATATGTTGACAGATTTCCCCTTTTTCATTTCTTTCTCTTTCTTATTAATTTCATCTTCAAGACAGCATATTAATTGGAATTGGCATGTTGGCAATGCAAGACCGTGTTTAGTTCTAAAGAAAAACAAAAAAAAAAAAAAAAAAAAAGGGGAAAACGCTGTCAAAAGTTGGCCTTCAAACCTTCCATTCAAGTCGATGCCGACATTTTGTAGTTTGATTGTAATTAAGATGTAAATGATATATTAATATTCGTAAGTTATTTGGATTCGATTCAAATAAAATTTGATTCGATTATTATCGAGTCGAGCTCGAGTTCGAGTAGTTCGATTTATTGATCGAATCAAGTTTGAGTATTCTTATACCTAACTCGAGTAGTTCATGAGTCTAATCGAACTTTTATATTTAAATTTTTTTATTATTTTAATTAATAAAATATCTTGAATTCAAGTTCTAGTTCGAACACAAATAATCGAACTCTTGTCGAATATAAGAATCGAGCTTATTTTAACATATTAATCAAGCTTAATTAAACGAGTTCAAGTAGTTCGATTTCGATCACGAATTTAACTTGAATTAAAAAAATGAAACTCGATCGAGTTCAAACTGAATATCGAATCTCGAGTTGAGAGCCGAATCCGAGTTCGAGTAGTTCGATTTCGATCACGAATTTAACTTGAATTAAAAAAATGAAACTCGATCGAGTTCAAACTGAATATCGAATCTCGAGTTGAGAGCCGAATCCGAGTTCGAGCTTCTCACTGTATCAATTCGACTCGACTCGATTACATCTTTAATTGTAACCACGTCCGTTTCTACAAGCAAAATGGCCAAATTAGTATTTCTTTAAAAAAAAATCACAATTTGAAATATAAAAAAATTATAGATATTAAAATTTAAATATTAAATTTACAAAATACTTATAAATTAATTGAATTAAATTTAAAATTTAAAATTATTATTAATTATTTTCATATTATTTAAAATGATCGATAATTCGATTGTTGATTGTTTACTATACATAAGAATTTAAGAAAAATGTTATTAATTATTGTCATGTTTGTTGTAAGTAATTGAAATCGAACAGTCGAAGTCGAAAAATAAGTATTGTTGTTCATTTTATGCTTTCCCTCTTTTAGAATGGTATGGTTGGTTGGTGCGTTATTAAAAAAAAAACAATTCAGATAGCATTATAGGATATTTCATTGATTTTATCCTTTTGTTACCCTCTCATTCTTCTGCATATTTATTTCATTCATGGGCATGTTATTATCTTGCGAATAACATTTTGGTCTGCTCAAAAACTTATGCTTCAATTGCTCATAGTCACAGTCAAGTCCTTGCTATAAGAGCTATTAGAGTTTTATATATTCCAAAGGAATATTTTGATAATAAGCATGCATAAAAAAAAGGGATTACGGATATTATAATTTAAATTTTAAATTTATTAAATATTATTTTTTAAAAAATTTGTATGAATCAATTAAATTTATTTTTGAATTCAATTTAATTTTACAATTTAAACTTCATATTCGGAATGTTAAAATAAAAAAATTGAAATTTATGTGATAAGATAGAGTTATCTCAAATATATATATATATATATATATATAATCTAATTCCTACCAACTTCATTAATAAATTTGTTTTTACTTTCCACACAAATAACTTTTATTTTTTATTTTTTGATAAAAAAATTTAAAATAGATAGATTATTCAATTTTTCAGATCAGGGTAAAACATATTGTACTCAACCGCTTAAAAAAAGATAACTGTAGGTCATACATTCGAAATAATCTCAACAAATGATCACCGATAGTATTCGAATCTAAAATTTTTTCATCTAAAAAGATAAATCTTAACCAATTGAACTAGTCATTTATTAATTAAATAACTTTTATTTTGATTATACTAAATAAGCCTTAATGATTAAGGTTAATGTCATTAATCTAGATTGCTTTGATTTCATATTTGAGAGATATTTTAAATGATTGTGGCCTAGCTCAAACTGGCAAATGTTGTTTAATAAAACAACTAATGAATGACATGGATCAATGTCAACATCAATAAGGACAAGTTTGATAAGCAACCTTTTGAGAGTTTGCTTTCATCAAGAAGCAAATTTGAATTATATTTCCTAAATTTTGGTCATAAAATAATGAATTAAACCCAATGCAAACTTGTGATTACCTTGAATTATGATTCAAATCTTTCAAAACTTCTTGCTAGAATAAATCTTTATAAATTCATTATTTAAGATCATATAATTGTCAAATTTCTTTGCTGATTGCTGGCATTTAGAACATTCATATTCAATACAAAATTTTTTTTTGGAAGAACAAGGATTTAAATTAGTTGCCAATGAGGATTTGGTTTAATGGTAAGGAAAATGTTTTAAAATCTTAATGTTTTAAATTCAAATTTTATTGTGTATAAATTTAGTTGCTTAATTAAATAATATTTTATTATTTAATTATTTAATGATATAATAATTGATTATATAAATATAATATTTGATTATAAGTGTAATTTAAAAAAAAATTTAACTCATTTTTTAAGATTCAAATACTTATCATGAAATCAAATATTTAGATGTGTCAACTACAAATGTTGATTTTATAGTTGAAGTAGTTAAGGTAAATATTGGTAATAATAATTTAATAATCAATGATAGCCATTTTCCACTTTAAAAGATTACACTGTTCAAAACCCATGTTACTATGGCACTACTCTACTTTAATCAAATATACTTACCTAACCAAATAAAGTCAAGGTTCACAATCAAAATCGAACGTAATAGCTTGATCATATGAGATGGACTAATGAATTTTTAATGAATTTATTAAAAGTTAATTTAAATTTTTATATCATGGGTACCTTTTTTTTTTTTTAGATAAATGGTAGTTTTATTTATATATATTATTTCACTATTATTTACTAATAGAGTTAATACTTAATGAGCTAATGTAATGAATGATTCTTAAATTATAAATATTTAATATAATATTTGAATTATAAATATATTAATTAATATAATATTTAAAAAATTATTTTTTATTATATAAAAAATAATTAACATATTAATTAATAAATTTATAATTTAAATATTATATTAAAAATTTTTAAAATTAAAATATCACATTAAATTTTTACTATAATTCAGAATAATTTGGGAGTTGATGTTCATGATAATAGGGTTAATTAAATCCTATCATCAAGAATAATACCCCATCATGATGATAAGGCTAGCTAGGCATTTTAGCAATTGGTTTGGAGTGCTCATGAAAGGTCGCTATCAGCCTATCATCCGAATGTTACCCAGTTGCTAAGAAACAACCATTTCGGGTCCCAACCCCACAACAGATGATCCAATAACTCTCGCTTAAGTTTTGGTCATTGGTGCCATTAATTTGGTGCTTGAAATAATTGACATGCAAAATATCATTTCTGATAGAATTTTAAGTTGGAGTCACTTTTCCAATAATAAGATCAACCACCTTTATTGATAAAAATGATTGATGTGCGAAATTAAAATTGCTCTTTAATAGTAAAATGAAATGAGAGTTCAGAAATCACTAGATTGTTGAAAGGGGGAATTTTTTTTTTTTTTGGGTTTGGTAGAAAAGGGTTTAGTTTGAAGTCACTCTTGGGTTGAATTTTTCCACCCAAAAACATCAACAACAAAGAAATTAGGTCAAGGTTTCTAGACGTTCACTTTGTTTGCAATTGATAGCAACTTTGGGTTTTATTCTTTGTTATTACTACTAGGGACTGTAAAATTTTTTGAACAGCTAATAAAGAATCATATTAAGCAAGAATTCTTCTACATAGCATAAATCTCAACCTTAGTAACTGAACCCCATCAAAATTTTCTTGTAAACAGGAAAATCAATAGCCCTTACCGTCCTTGCATGCATAAACCACCGGCAGCCAACAACCAAAGATCGATGGACAAGAATCCCTTCTATGTCCAATCTTTCCAGAAGGAAAACAAATAAAATGAATGCCTTCGTATGCCACCAACAATAAGAACATGTTTTCCAGCAAGAAGATTGTGATACTCCATCGGTAACCCTGGAAAATGGATCCAAGCAATAATGTTCTTTATCTTGTCAGTATGGTGCCCATAATCCGCTGATAATCCAAGCATGTCTGTAATCTGCTTTCAACTCAAACTTGAACAAAAAATAATCATCGCATAAGTCCATGATCCCTCCAGTTGCCACAATTGCTTGACTCTAGCAGAAAGAGTATGAAAGGTAAGAACCTTCCCATGTTATTTAACAATTAAGGCTTTCCGCCAAGGTTTCCTCATCTCAGGTTTTTCCCTCCTTAGAGAAAGAGACGCGCAAGTCATGTCCCAATTCATATGTTCATCATATGACATGGAATCCACAAAATGCATGCATGTCCAGCTTGATCAAGGCAGTCATCCTTCCAATCATCCCAACAAGAACTAGGGCTATCGATCTTTCATGTTAGCATATCTCTTCCCTCAATTGCACATTCAAAGTTTCATAAGATTTTTAAAAATTACCATCAAATTACAAGATTCTATCAACTTTACATTATTAGGGCAATCATTTTTGTTTATGTTTGTGAGGAGCTCCAATTTAGGGGCATTCTTGAAAAAATAGAAGAGAAGAGCAATAAAAAGTAAAAACAAGGTATGTTCTTTGTATTTACATTTTGATGTGCAAATCAAGCTGAATGAGGTCGTGAAGAAACTTAAAAAAAAAAAAAAAGGGTTTAGGATTAACTTACTTCAGTGGTGTTTGAATTTTTATATCTATAGATGAACAATAACAAATTATCAAACGATAATAAAAGACAGTATAAAGACGATATGACATTGAGTATGTCATTGATCTAACATGTCAAATCAATATAAATAATAAAAATACCTCTAATTGTCCACTAAAAACTTTTAAGAAAAAATTATTATGTCTTTTTGATAATCAAATGCCTTCGATGATTAAATAAAGTTTAAATTTTACAAAATGTTCACTCACAAAAGTCACCATTTCCCAATTACAACAAAGTAGTTGCTTAATCAAATTTATTTAAAAATTGAAAATGTAAGGAGAGAAAGATATCTGAGTAATTATAAGATCTATTTGAGAGTTCGATTAAAAAATTCAACTACAAAACAATGAGAATCTTTTCATCTTACTATCAAATGAAGCCTTAAATGGTAAGTGTACAAAATTTTCAGATCCAAATCCTTTCCTACTTCAAGTTGACAAAAAAAATGGAAGAGAAAGGAGTTAGATACATCTCATTTGCCAAGTGAGGACAATTATTTTTCAAAGTAGTTGATATTTTGCCGTCCTCTTGTCTAAAAACTACAAATGCCGGTCTTGGAGGGCTAGAAGTCAAGTCATAGACTTAACCTTTTCTTGGCGGCCTTTTGACATTTCACTTGGGAAAACCCCAGTTTCAAAGCACAAGGTTTTAATGGTACCTTCCATGTTTTTTTTTTCTATTCATTTCAACTACCAATTGGGTCTCCAAGTGGACAACTCTTGGTCAATTGTCATTATTTTAATTATTTTGGTTCTTGTATTTGATAATTTTATCTAAGTTTATACATCCAATTTACATAAGCATACATTGCAAAAAAAATTTTTTTTTATGTCAATTGCTTTGTGACATGGCGTTACGAAGTTATGTCCTGATTCAATGTCTTGATTATAGAATGTAGATAAGAGTTTTTTTATAGGATTTATTATTGTCCTTTTAAAAAAAATGTAAAATCAACTTTTATTATCTATTTTGTAACTTTTAAAAAATATGAAAATGCAAAAAATTCACAATATAAGCTTACAAAACAAAAAAAAAATTATAAAAGATATTACAATTTAGAGATAAAAAAATGATTATAAACATAAATTTTAAATAATAAATTTATTAAATATCACGTGTTAAAAATAATTATATAAATTAATTAAATTAAATTTTAAATTTAAAAAAATTTGTTATTAGATAAAAAATGCTAATATTATAAAAAAATTATGATATGATTGAAGTATTAGCTAAAAACTAAAAAACTTGTAACCTCATATTGAACTCTTTTTATTATTATAAGAAACACAAAATAATTATTATTAGAAATAAAATTTAAAAAATTTTAGTAATTATTTTTTTCCTTTCTTCCTCTTTCAATTAACCATATTAATTTCAAAGTCAATTTCTACGGTTGTTTACACCTAATTTTAATTTTGAAATAATGAAACAGTTACTTAGAATTTCCATAACAATACTACAATCAAAAAAAATATTTTGATCAAATTAAACTATTTCTTTAGCTGATATAATTAATCCATTGACTCTAATCAATTCTTGATCCAAAATCAACATTTGCTTAAAAAAATGATAATTATTTTATTATAAATCGTTAAAAGTAATGCAACATAACACAAGAAATTAAAAAAAAAAATTATTAAATTAAATAAAACAATGTCATTTTCAGTTCTCCTCTTTGGACTGCCCACTTCAAGTTGAAGATAACACGGAAACTATCAGAAGAACCAACCAATTTTACAATAAGAAAAACAACAAAAGTGAAGAATCAGAGAAACAAAGGGACAAACATTTTTTTTTTCTTCTGATATATAAGGAGAAAAACAAGGAAAAAAACAGGGGGAAAAACAGAGGAAAACGGGCGGAAAATGGCAGAGCAAGGAACAAGATCAAAGCTTTCAGCTCCAACACGTCCAACAATAACTTTACCACCAAGGCCAGCGATGGATGGCTTATTTTCAAGTGGTTCAGGGCTAAGTCCAGGGCCTATGACACTGGTTTCGGCTTTTTTCTCTGACCCTGACTCAACAGATCATAGGTCTTTTTCTCAGATTTTAGCTGGAGCCATGGCTTCACCTGGAGCTATATTACCTTACAATTCAATGGATGGTTCATTTGTAGAAGTGGGTTTTAAAGATGGAGGTGAAAAAAGTCCTGGGTTTAAGCAAAGTAGACCTTTGAATTTGGCTGTTGCTAGGTCCCCTTTGTTCACTGTGCCTCCTGGGTTAAGCCCTTCTGGCTTGCTTAATTCTCCCGGCTTCTTTTGTCTTTCTCCTCAGGTAAACTGACTTAAATTATTATTATTTTTAATTATGGGTCTTCTTTTTCCTTGGTGTTAAATAAAGAGAGAGAGAGAGAGAGAGAGAGAGAGAGAGAGAGAGAGAGAGAGAGAGAGGATCTGCTTTGTTTTCTCTGGGCGTGGGGGGGGGGGGGGGGGGTTATCAAGAGCTAATAGAAGCTTATGGTTATGTCTTTAAGCCATTGAATTGGGAATCTTGTGATCAACTATTTGATCTGTTGAGCAGCATGATCTGTTTGGTGAAGGATGTATACGTTATTTATGTATTTTCTTCTTTTGTGATGAACTCTTATGGCCTGCATCGAAACTGAACTTTGGGTTTAGCATAAGATGTTGAACAGTTGAGAATTGTGAACTCCTTTTGCAAAAATGTAATTCGTTGGTTATTGTTTCGAATGTTGCTCGAGAAATTAGTACCGAATCTTGAATTGACACATTGAAACTTGTTGCTAATTACATAAGAGTTGGATGGAATACCATTTCACATTTATGGTCTAAATGCAGATGTGTGCGTATTCCCTTTCACATCAGCCTTCTCCTTCTATACAGAACTCATGGTATTATGTCAAATATAGCAATTTAGCCCAGAAGTTGAAAAAAGGAATGATTGCCATTAAAATCTTAGTTTACTATGTCACTTGGTGCCATGTTGATGGCTATCAATCTACAATATCCATATTCTTATTTTGATGATGATCAAACTTTTGTACTGTAATTTGTGCAGAGTCCTTTTGGAATATCCCACCAGCAAGCATTGGCACAGGTTACAGCTCAAGCTGCACTAGCCCAATCTCAAGTGTGTGCACAGACAGAATATCAAACTTTGTCAGTTGCAGCTCCTTCAGAGCCATTGACTCGTCATCCATCCTTCAATCCTGAAGGAACTTCACAGCAGATGCCTCCTTCAGTCTCTGACCCTCAAAGTTCTGCTATGGAACACACAGAAGGTTCTCAATCTGATAGGAAAAATCAGCCTTCTGTTGCTGTGGATAAACCTGCTGAAGATGGCTACAACTGGCGTAAGTATGGGCAGAAGCCTATTAAAGGCTGTGAGTATCCACGAAGCTACTATAAATGTACACATTTGAATTGCCCTGTCAAAAAGCAGGTTGAGCGATCAGCTGATGGCCAAATAACTGAAATTATATACAAAGGTCAACACAATCATGAAAAGCCTCAACCAAATAAACAAGCAAAGGGTGTTAGTGATGGAAATGCTAATGCACAGTCTAACCCTGAACTAGGTTCTCAGGGTGTAGCTGGAAATTTCAACAAATTAAGTGAAATCGTACCAGCTCATTCCATTCCTGGGAAAAATCATGAATCTACGCAAGCTGCGGAATTACCTGGATTAAGTGACAGTGAGGAAGGATGTGATGAAGAGAGTAGAGAAGAAAGAGATGATGGTGATGAACCAAATCCAAAAAGAAGGCAAATTTTTAATCAATTGTAACTGATCATGCAAATTTGTATTTCTTCAATCTTCATAGTTTTGAGAGCATTTTGCTTTTGACTGCAGGAATAGTGCGGGAGAAACTGCAGTAGTCTTGTCACACAAGACAGTCACAGAACCAAAAATTATTGTGCAAACAAGAAGTGAAGTTGACCTTTTGGATGATGGCTATAGGTGGCGCAAGTATGGGCAGAAAGTGGTCAAAGGGAACCCTCATCCAAGGTGCTGTGGATTATATATATGTTTGTTTGTCTATGGTACTAATGATTACATCATGGCATGAATTTTGTCTATGGTTCTAATGATTACATCATGGTATGAATTCCGGTGCTGCACGTATTCTTGTTTAATTAAATTTACAGTTGCCTCTCTGCTCAAGACATTCTAGTATTCATTCTTACAGCATTTCTCTCCTTGTAAACTGAAACTTTTCTAATTGATAGTAGAGAACTCTACAACCATTCCAAGATAAATAAAATCTACATCTAATAATGTTTTAGCACTATTATAAACTTCCGAGTGCTTGACAATGGCAAGATATATCTTAGAATTGATCTTTAAAAGTAGTATGATCTAATTTCTTGGAGCATTTCAATACTAGGCATAAACTCCTAGGACTGCTAATCATTGTGACCGTTGTCTTTCTTGCGTTTAGACTTAATAAATTAATGAAAGACCTTGAGCATGCATTTTATAGCAAAAACGTTTCACAATTGTCTGCCATCAGTAGATATTGGCTAGATTTTCTGCTAGACTGGGCTACCATACATGCCCAGTTTCACTAAGTTTTTGTGCATATTGGCTGAAATTTTTTGAAGATAAGAAACTTAAAATGGAGAGATAACCTTTTTCTTTTTCTGCACAAAGAATCCATCAAATTGCTAGACCATAGTTTTGCATCTCAACCACAAATGCCGAACTAAGCCCAAGTTAAAGGAATTCATGTGGCAGAAGAGACGGTACCATCAGTAAATTCGTCTTCCTGTTTTGCTTGTTAAATATTGTTTATTGGATAATGATTTGATAAATGCAGATGTAGCAGTAATGCTGATTTCTTGTTGCAAATGCATGTGATAGTGTGAATTAATCCATTTATTTGTTGTCATTTATACTGTGACTAAGTTTATTATGACATGCCGAGTCTAATTTATCATTTTATAGCCTTTTTTTTTCTCCATGTAACGTACATATTGTAACAACTACTTCCGGTTGAATTGCTAACAACTATTGGTGGTAACAAATATTTGATGCTTGTTTTACAAAAAATTTTTAAAAAAATTATGGGTTTATGAAGGGCCTCTGATCTAATCCCACCTTCAAAGAGAAGGTGGGAAGGAGAGTGCTAACCGCTCATTGTGTTGGAAAACACTTGAATCATTGTTACCTGTGGTATTAGGAATTGATCTAGTATGTCCTGCCTATATTGGTTTTGTTTTCGAGTTGCTGTCCCTCAATCACAAGTTGTTTACCTTTTTGGGATTATTTCTGATGCATCTAATTTATTCCGACAGGAGCTATTACAAATGCACAAGTGCAGGATGCAACGTTCGGAAGCATGTGGAAAGAGCTTCAACCGATCCCAAAGCTGTCATAACGACGTACGAGGGAAAACATAATCATGATGTCCCAGCAGCTAGGAACAGCAGCCACAACACAGTCAACAATAGTTTACCTCTGCCAAAACCACAAAGGGTGGTGGCTGAGAAGCATTCTTTACTTAAAGAGACGGATTTTGGAAACAATGCCCAGGCACCAGCAGTTTTAAGGCTAAAGGAGGAGCAAATAAGAGTGTAACTGCCCTGCTAAAACCTGTTAAGTAACAGGAGGTTCGGCTGCTGATCCCAGCCAACTAACACGGTTATGAAATGAATAAGGCAGAAAGGGTAAAACAAACGTGATAAAATCAAATGATAATAGCTGCTGAACTATAGTTTTATTAACTAGGAATGCTTTATTGACTACCCAGTTTTGTATATTGGAATTCGTAAGTAATGTTGTATATTTGTTTACACTCTATTGGAGAAGGTTATATATGTTAGGTGTTGTTCAAGTTGCCAGGCTTGTTGCTGCCGGCATTGATTTATACGATGTAGATTCAGTTAACAACAAGAAGCATTTTGATATAGAGGCCAAGTAAGTAATTCATAAACCGGGGACCCTCTTATCCGTCAATGGCAAGGTTTTCTTGGAGGTTTATGGCAATAGATCTGCTTTCTACTTCTATTTCCACATTATCCAATTCTTCATGTTTGTTTTTCAGATTTGAATGTCGGTGACATCTCAATAACTTTGTTTTCCATTGCCTTTGATTTTATATAAATGTGTTTCAGATCAGATAATGGTTACTTTGCCATGCTTTTTAACGTTTTCTTTTCTGTCATTGTAACCAAGTTTTTATCGACCTATCGGGCATTTTTTATTGCTATAATCGCCTTTTAAGTAGATCTGGAAACTTTAAATAAGCTATAATGACAAGATATAAAAATGATACAAAAAGTAATATAAAAATAATATAATTTAAAATTTTAGTAAAAAATATATATAAAATATGTAAAAATAAAAAAATATATATATTTTACACGTGATATATCAATATAAATTATAATATAATAATTTTATATTTTACACATTTTTAATATGAAATAAATATTATATAAATATACGAATTATCATATCTACTTTTAAGATAGCGATAGAGCTTAAAAATTTTTTGTGATTTCTTACTATAAATCTAACTTAAAAATTAAAAAAAAATTATATATTGGTAAGCAACTTTGGGATAGAGGAAGGAATTTTAGATACTAAAATTAAAATTTAAAATTTATTGAATATTATCTTTTAAAAATTATTGCATAAAAAGATTTGGATTCACATTCTTTAATACATTAATCAATAATATAAACAGCTTGGTCAGGATTTTAGGTATCCAAAGTTGGAAGGTCTCTGTGAAAAAATGTTAAAAAGTGTGACCACATGTACCAAATGTGGTCCAACAAGCCCATGGTTTCACTTGTAAGAAACCAAAAAGCTGACTATTGTTTCAACCCAAACTCCAACAGACAAATTGATTGTTGCTTTCTCCTCACATAATTTGACAATAAGGCCCTAACCCCCTCTTTTTTATGGAACATAACCCCCTCTCAGAAAAGATGGTTTCAACCATTTCATCTTCCATGATGTTCAAACTTTTAGGTCAAGCCTATGCTTTTCAGTCAGCTGGCTGCATTGCCTTTTAGACCTTGCTTTATTAAATTCTTTCCCAGAAATTACTACTAATTTCCAATTTTGTATGTATATTTGAAAGAGATTCAAATCTCCTTTTTTTTTTTTTAAGTTATGGACATATGTATTAATCATTAAATCAAATAAAATTTAAAATTTAGTTTAAATAATTTATTATTTTTTAAAAGTAAATTTTAATAAATCTAGATTCGATATCTTATGCATACAATTTTTTTTTCAATTTTTTTTAATTTTTAAATTTTTATATAAATAAATGATTAAATTAAATACGCGAATACATATATATTCAAATATCTGATTTTGAATTCAAATTAATTACTTATTTAAATGAAGTGTACTAACTCCTTTAGCTAAAGTTTTTGAATCAAAATTTTGTATTAAAAGATACTTAGAAGACTGCAACATTGGTTAAATGCTTTCCCTACTATTTTAGTGATTGTTTCTTTAGAATAAAGTATGGACCCATTAAATGATGTAACTGCAAATCCTTTAAACACTTTAAAACAGAATTCCAAGGCACCCTTTAGCTCACTTAACTATAATAATTAGTAATCATCACCACTTAATCCTCCTAAATGATTCAAAGATTGATTAATCAATTATCGAACTTAAACCACATTTCTTCACAAGATTGCAAGCATTGGAGCTATTGGAAGTTGGAATAATTGGCCTAAAATTGTTTAAATTTTGTAATTTATATATACGTTTAAATTTATTTTATATTTAATATAAATAAAATATAAAAATTATCGTATAACAATTCGTATAAATATATTAAATGTAAAATATATTTTTTGAATTTTACCTGTCTCGTTCAAAATAGACAAAGGTAACTCTTACCATGTCAATTATTGAGCCGACAAATGATGATGTTGTCTAACATTTTGATAGGTCGGATCTATGTTTGTAGAAACTAGATCGAAGCGGTCTGTTCTTTTTTTTTTTTTTTTTAATGCTGTATATCAATGAAAACCAAATTCAACAAACAGAAAAACAAGAAACATCCAATGGTTACGTTTATAACCTTTTGCAAAGACAAGAAACCAACATTCTAACAATAAAAGATGTGTCATTATGGACCCACGAATCTCTTTTCTTTTCTTTTCTTTCTTTGGTGTTCTTCTGTTCCCCCCGCAGATATCGCAAACAAAGACCAAGACAGACAGACAAAAGAAAAACAACAAAACTCTGTTTTTATTTTGTTTCCCCTGTTTTTCCTCTGTTTTCTTCTTCTCTGCAAGTCTGTTTTTGTCCTGTCTCTCTATGTTTCTCCCTTCTTTTCCAGATTAAATGCTTACCCTTTTGGTCTAATGTGGGGATGATTTCCAATTTTTGACCCAGACCTTTTTTTTTTTTGTCTGATCTGGGTCAATCTTGGTTTCCAGCTGAATGGGTTGCATTACATCCAAACAAGGTGGCACTGTGGTGGCAGCCTCCCCTGTTTCTGTGGTTCACAACAACAGTCATGGTTTGATATTTGCTTCTTCTTCATCCTTAAAACGACAATCTGGGAGGTTAGAGATTGATAGAGATGATGAGAAATTGTATGAAAATGGTAAAACTATTAACCATAATCACCGGAAGAGAAGCCGTGAGTTGAGGAAATCAAAGAGGGAGAGTTCTGCTAGGAAGAGTGGTTCTTTTAGCTTCAAATTAGGCTTTTCACATAGGCTTGTGGAGGCTGAACAGGTTGCAGCCGGGTGGCCTGCTTGGCTCAGCTCAGCTGCTGGTGAAGCTGTACATGGTTGGGTGCCTTTGCAGCCTGATGCTTTTGAGAAACTGGAAAAGGTAGCTAAGATTTTCCCATCAAAATGACTTGGAAGTAGAATTTTATTAATCATGTTTTCTAACCAAGTGCATCTTATTTGAAGTTGGTATGTTTAATTGTCAATTGCTGTCATATTTGGAAGCTAGTTGTCACATTTCTAAACATCCCTTTGTTTCATATAAGTTCCACTGATCAAGGTACATTTTATTTTCTGAAACTGTTGGTTGAATGATAGAATTATCCATTTGAAAATGAAAAAGGGAATGATAACTTAGTGCCAAAGTAGAAATATATACCGCAGGCTGCGGATAGGGGAAGTCAGACCTATTTGATACCACCTCTTAAGGATGACTACATGAACCAAGCAAGCTAAGCTACGGGATCATGAATATTCCTTGTTTAAAGTATTAGAATATTAGGAATAGTCATTGTTTGACTAGTTTGCTAAATTGAGCTGACTAGTAAATTGTAATTACAGTTTGCAGCAACAATGGATACCTTGTTTGATGTACAAGCAAGCTAGATCTCTTGCAGTGTCCAAACATGAAGTCAATTATACTCATTGTGTCATTTTCTTTTTTCTTATTTTTGGGATGCTAAGTGGGTCGGTGGTCATCATTTGGTCATTGCCTCAATCTTGATTTTGACAAGAATTCTTTTCAATCCCTAATATTCATGTAGATTGGACAAGGTACATACAGTAGCGTATTCCAAGCTCGCGAAGTTGAAACTGGGCGGATGGTTGCCTTGAAGAAGGTGCGGTTTGACAACTTTCAACCAGAAAGCATTAGGTTTATGGCACGAGAAATAACAATTCTACGCAGGCTTGACCATCCAAATATCATGAAATTGGAAGGGGTAATCACATCTCGGTTTTCAAGTACTGTTTACCTTGTATTTGAGTACATGGAGCATGATCTTGCTGGATTATCTTCTTGTCCTGATATCAAGTTCAGTGAGGCACAGGTTTGTTTTGTATCTTATGATCAGTTTGAAAAAGCATAGATCTTGGTTGTAGTTGAAACTCAAGCGTAATATTATTTTTTTTTTTTTTTCAGAATGTATTAATTCGTGATCATGATATCTTTTCTTCAATTCTTCAATGTTTAAGAAGTTCAGTTTCGGTTCCTTTCTGTGCAGGTGAAGTGCTATATGAAGCAGCTATTACTGGGACTTGAGCATTGCCATTTGCAAGGTATAATGCATCGAGATGTTAAAGCATCTAACATTTTGGTAAACAATCAAGGAATTCTGAAATTGGGGGATTTTGGATTGGCAAACATCCTTACTTCGAGGAACAGGCAACAATTAACTAGTCGAGTAGTGACTTTATGGTATCGCCCTCCTGAACTTTTGATGGGATCCACAAGTTATGAAGTCTCAGTGGATCTCTGGAGTGTAGGCTGTGTATTTGCAGAACTTCTTATGGGAAAGCCTATCCTCAAAGGGAGAACTGAGGTGATTGTGTTGTTATGTTGCATTACCCTCTTATATTAGCTGAATTATTTGACAGTCATATTTACTTACTAGGCAGCTCAAGAAGATTGGTTTCTCCTTCATTTGGCAGGTTGAACAACTGCATAAAATCTTTAAACTGTGTGGTTCCCCACCTGATGAATATTGGAAAAAGATTAGGCTCCCTCATTCAACCATGTTTAAACCTCAGCATCCTTATGAAAGTTCTCTTCGCGAAAGGTGTAAAGATATTTCTGCAAGTGCAATGAACTTGTTAGAAACTCTTCTTTCGGTAGAACCTCACAAGCGTGGGACTGCCTCTTCATCACTAATGTCTGAGGTAATGCCACCAAAATGATTGCACTTCAGTTCAGAATGCAGCAATTTCGTAGGTTCTGCAAGCTTGCCAATAGTTTTTTTTTTTTTCAACATTAATCCAAAATATGACTGAAATTCTTTCATTAAGACATTATTCCATCACTGTTAAAAATTTTAGCATGAGCTTAGTTTCCTGATTCCATGTTTATCTGTTGCCTCTCTTTCAGTATTTCCACACAAAACCCTATGCCTGCGATCCTTCAAGCTTGCCAAAGTATGCACCTAATAAAGAAATTGATGCAAAACAGCGCGATGAACTACGAAGGTGAAATTCTCACTCCTTGATTTGAGTCTCAGTTTAAATTAGTTGCATGCTTATAATTACTAAATAAATATCAGGAACCATGGAACTTTGAGACTGAGACTCAACTAATATGTAGGCAGTTATGAGTTCTGAAATTTGTTCATTTATAGGCCTATGGTGCTTCTGTGCTGCTGTAGTCTAACTATAAAGCCTATAATTTGTTTCTGGAGCAACTATGATTGATCCATTTTTTCGGTCTCATAAACATGATCAATCCTTTGTTTTCTTCTGTTGGGGAAAAAGAAAGAGGACAGTGTCGTTTAGTCCTAACACCAAATGGTCATGGATGTATCCTAGATGCAATATCTTATAAATCTGTCGATCAAGCAATTATGGAAAACAGGATGCTTGGATGTTTCATTAGCATGATTCCCTTTAATCATGTATCTTTATTCATTATAATTTCAGGAAGAAATCTGGATCTAGAACCCGAGATTCTGGAGTATCGAGAAAAACAAGAAGATCTCGTAAAAGTTTGCAAGAACCTAAAAATTTCATTAGAACAGCGCCGAAAGAGGTCTCTCTCTCTCTCTCTCTCCCAGAATGTGTGTGTGTATCTGGTGTTAAAGCAAAGAGCTAATGATTAGGTACTTTGATTAATATATGCAGGAGCTGCTAGACAATACTCAAGTTGCTAGTAAAAACTATGGTTTTACTGCAAATAATCCGAAGGGAAGAGAATGTACTGCTCATAGAGGGCATCTGAATTTATCGTTTGATACAAGGTCAGAGACTTCTCAAGTAACAACTGTATCTCAAGGTGATATTTCCACAGCTCCACCACCACTGACAGGACCAACCAGCTTTTCCTGGGCAAAGAAGCGAAAAGATTCCACATCTACACTTTCATACAATCAACTTTCTTCAATAAGTCAACTTAGTGATACAAATTCATCCAGCTTCACCTTTTCAAATTCTAATACCTTTAACCTAATAAAGCAAGAGAATCAAGATGTTCCTGAAGGTGTTTATACTAATTCCAAGGAGCTGAAGCAGCAGCGAACTCGATTGAATAGGTATGATTTTTCTGATGTAACTGATCAGCAGGTGCAAAACAAGTTTAATAGGTCTGATTTTTATGATGCAAGTGATGTATTTCATCAGGAAGAAGTAACTGCTATAAATAATAATATGGTAAGATCACAGGCAGCTTATGCATCATTAGTTGTTCTCAGTTTTCACTCATGAATAATTCTTTTGCTTACAGCAACAATTTTTCTTGTTATTTAACCATCAGGAAAAAGTTGGTTATTCAGGACCAATAGTAACAGAATCATATGATGTCGACGAACTACTGGAAAGGAACGAAAATCAGATCCGGCAAGTAGCCAGAAGATCAAGGTTTCATTGAGGTATGGCAAAGCCATGTTTCTGCATTCCATTGTCTAAAAATATTATGTCTAATGACCAGCAAAACTGATGGAATTTTGTTTTTTTGGTTTTGGCAGAGAAATGAAACAAGGTTTTCTTTCTAAGAGTGGACGATCCCTTGGTATGGCCGAAATGCAAAGTAGGCAAGGCTTTCCAGCTTGCAAACCTTGAACATATATAATCCATTGCCCTGTTCTTACATTGAGCTCAAACAAAGATCTGGTGCTACCTTTGTTTTGCATTTTTAGCCTGCATTTTGTGCTTAAAATCAATTGTATAAAAAAAATTGTATATTCCAAATAGCGCAACTTTTCATTGGAAAGGAAGAAATTAATCCTGAGCATGAAACTTGTTATGCCTTCCCTTTTCTGGTATCATATATTTTCTTTTTCTTTTTTTTTTTAATTTAAGAAAGCAATATATTACTCAGAAGGATTACAAAGAGAATTCGAGAGGGCTCTTGACCAAAATTTCAAATAGAATGTGAAAAAACAGGGCCAATCGACAACCACTCAAAGAACAGTCAACATCTCTTGCTAATTTCATTCTAAAATCTAATTATTTTACTTCCAAACTTTATTTATTTAACACAAATGCAAACTACGTATATTCTTAACGATTACTTTATAAAAATAACACTTGATAAAAACTTTAGAAAACATTTATTTTGATAATCTATACAAGGGATAATCCAGCAAGGAGCATGCATGTACTTTGGCTAATTATCTGCATATGCTTGGTGATTTTTATTTTTTTTTGGTATAATGGACAATATTCATCCACACAAAACAGAGCAGGCCACAACCAGAATAAATCTATATTTATAAACAACTCAATAAACTAATTTCAATATAGGTTTAGATTTAAATGTTAAAGGTTAGAGAGAGAGAGAGAGATAATGGAAACTTAATCCTTTCACTGACTTTAAAAGGAATGGAGCAATAAATTAGAAAATATTTACCTATTTTACCACTTACAACAATGAACCCTCTTTTCCTTGCTTTCATTTATATTAAATCAAAACCCTAACTTCATCACAAAGAATTTAGGTGCTGAGAGAAGAATTCCACTTTGAGAATAGGGAATGATATATGCAGGCAGTCATGTAGGAGGGACTCACACTCTAACCTCGGAAAAATAAGTTGATGAGACAACCAACCCCTCTGCATCATAAGTTCGAACCAGTCTCTGTCTCTTGCCAGGAGCCTCGAGCCAACAGAACTCCAAATGGAATGACTTGGATTCAGCTACACTCTTTGCAATATCAGAAGGGTATCCCATATACATACCACCAGGTAATAGTGCCAGCTGATATGCCCCTTCGAATTCAACTGAGTTATTTGAGATCATACCCGTCCAACGTACGTTAGTCCTTACATCTTGTCCGCCATGCAAGGAAGTAACATCCTGATTGTGTATATGGAAACAAGGGGAAAAAAATAAGAAATGACCAAGAGTTTGATAATAACAAAACCAACTGTAATGAGTATCACCACAAACAAAAGGAGTAGATTATACATTAAACAATTCTCCACATGCACATTTTGGACTTGCAACAAGTGGCATTTACAATCCCAAGTTCAAAACAGAAAAAAGAAAATTTAAAGGCATAAAAGTTTCCCTCATTTTAAAATCCATAAAAGAAAATAAGAGAACCAAGATGCAGCCCTTGCGTCTTAGAAGCACATGCATGTACTACAAAATGAACAAGATCTCATCGCTAACTTCACACAGACAACCTCTTGCGTCATCATATAAACAGTCAGGAAACTTATATAAATCAATTTCCACTTCAAGATTGCATGAATCTTACCTTTTCAAGAGAATGAATATTAGTGCTTGGGAACATTTGGAGAGATGAAGACATACCTGGATGAGCTTATGCTTGTCATCCATTTCCAGTAAGACAACTGTATCAGCTTCTGCCCTCGTGGATCCATAAACACCACTGCGCTTTGTTACAGAATGACCTTCCCACTTGCCAAGAAATGGTAAAATCCAGTCCTGTCCATCCTACAATCAGTAAAAACAATGTTTGACATACAAAAATCGTACAAAAGGAAGATTGATTTACTGTTAGTTCAAACAATGTGGTTGAAGATAAATTACCATCATATTGCCAAGCGATGGGTAAACAAGTGGCCTATCACCTCTATCCTCAAGGAAGATGACAAGCATATCCACAAAGCCTCTTGGATCCATGATATGAAATGCTCTCGCTCGTCTGTCCTTCTCTTGTGAATATAGGCAATTTTCACAAACAATGGAAGGCGAACGAGAAGGAAGCTTAAGATTTCTGTAAAGTAAAACAAATAGTTCTTTTAATTGAGTGCACCTGTGCATGCAAGTTGCATGATAGAAGAGAAAACTGTTAAACAGCAACCACTTCATGATATTTTTGTCCAGAAAGCACACTCATCATTTAGAAAATGGGTGATTGTGACATAAATCATTGATAGAATTAGCTAATCAACATTGTCCACAACTCCACTTGTTCATGCAAATTTGATACTCAAACAAGACCAGATTTAAATATTTTTCTAAGCAACCCAATAGAACTGATATATCTATTTAGACTTTTACTGAAAAGATGTAGATCAGAAATAAAATATTGAGGAAATAGCTAATCGCCCTTCTCTCCTGCCACTGTATCCAAGCAGGCCACTGCCCCTAACACTAAAAACAGGCCAAGAAGCAACCCTAGCAGACTAGCTTGAAGTGCAAGATAAGGCCCAGAGATGGTTGTAGGAAGACATTAAGGATGCCGGTCCCCCAAATTATCTAGCCAATCAGAAATATCCAAACAAACTTTTGACAATGTGACACATTTATAAGATGCCTTTGCAAAGGTTAGTAGAAAATTTCTTCAAAACTGGGGCAATTATACCATACATCATGCATTATGTATCACAGTTGGTTTTGTGCGTACTGGAACCTCAGACAAGACTCATTCAATATAACAACCACAACAAAATAGCATAAAACTAGTGTTTGAATCATCTGCACCAAATTCAGTATCAATGGTCTAGCTTGATGAGGAAGAACTGCTATTCTGGTTCTTCTGATTCTCTTGCCATGTCCAAATCATTCAATTGATAAAATGAATGCCTTCAAAGAACAGAAGCACTTACTTTGGTGATTCGTCTCCTGTGTCATCTTCTCCCAACACCCCTTGTCTTAACACAGTCTCTAACATGCCAGCAGTCTGGTAACTTAAAGAGAAAGCCCTCTCTTTGGGAAAAAAGCAAATCTGCAGACTAAACATAATGGATATTCCAAGAAAAAGAATAACAAATCTAAAAGCTATGACATAATCGAAACAAAGTTCCTTGAAAATCAACAAATTTGAAATCCTAAAATGATTGGAAAAGCTCACCTGTTGATTTTTGTCCACGGTGAACATATTTGTTTCTTTTATTTTGTATTCTGCCCATTCAGCTTCCTCATCATGTCCAGAAATTGAAGTACTTGATTGAGGCTGCTCAATGTACAACCTAAAAGGATACAACTTTTTTAAGCAACTTGGAAAAGAGAAATTAAAAAAAAAAAAAAAACCATAAAAATCTACTAGCCATTACTAAACGGGTTTTCTTGATTTTTACATTGATCCAATGTAAGCTCCATCAAAGGGAAAATGCCTTTTGGAAATAAAAACAATAATACAACATCAACAACAACAAACTAAGCCTTATATCTCATAACTTTGGAGTTGGCTGTATGAAAGACCAAAAAAAAGAATTATGTTAGATCATAGTTTTGAATCTTCTTATGACACTCATTTCTATAAAAAACAACATTTTCACCTGTTTCCTTAACCCTCATATTATCTCTTATTACTTGCATCAATGACTTTCGTAGTCTATCTCTCGAAGCTTTAGTCTCTCTCAAATCCAGAAGCTCATTTTTCCTAACTTGCGCATGATAGGCCTACATTTCACATGTCCAAACATCCTAAACGGCCCTCTCTCATCTTTTCCTCAATTCGAACTACCCTTAATTTTCCTTGAATTTCTTCATTTCTAATTTTGTCTCTTCTAGTCTTACCACACATCCATTTAAGCATCCTCATATCCGTTACACTCATTTTCTTTTCATGTTGTTTCTTAATAGCCCAATGCCTAGCCCTATATAACAATACAGGCCTTGCAGTTGTTTTATAGAATTTTGTCTTTAACTTGAAAAGCATGTTGCGATCGCACAATACACCCAACGCACTTTGCTTTAAAGTCATGTTACCACACTGCTGATCCCAAACCCGGATAAAGCAAGGAGAGTTGTGATAAGACAACGACCAACATAAAATATAATCAAACCATGATGAGAGATAAAAAAAAAGCAATAATATTTTTAAATAATTTTAAATTAAAAGCTTTAACGTTAAGACTGACAAAATGCATAATTTTAATTTTATGCAAAGCAATTATTAAAGAGAAATTAATCCATCCATATCTGAAATTTTTACAATCCACAAGCGTGGTTAGTAAGTGACATATACTTTTAGAGTATTAAAAAATAAAAAATAAAAAATAAAAATTAATTAGAAAAGTGAGACATATCTTTTAACCCTGCACTTGAAATTAAAAAATTCCACCATATAGAAATGTATGTCACATTTTAGCTATTTGTTCATTTTCACTTACATATAGAATTATTTTTCGCCAAAGCAAAAAAAAAAAGTAAAAGCAAACTGCAACTTAAAAAAAAAAAATACTCATCAATAACATCATATAAACTTATCATAAAAAAAATCATATAAACTTCAACAAGATAAAAAGAATTTACATTTCACCAAAAAAATAAACCTTTTAAAAAAAAATTATTCATAGTAGTAGAAATTGAAAAGCTTACGTTTGAATGAGACTGATGAGTTCATCTTCTCCATAGGAACTAGCCGAAAGCCTCGTATTTATTTTTTGCAATAAATTTCCACTCCCATCAAATTGCTGCAAAATTCAAAAACTTTTTTGAATTATTCAAGAAATGATGATGATTAAAATTCATTAAGAATTAAATAATTACATGGAAAGAACCCGTCCATTTGCCCAAATTAAGGTCGAAAAACCGGTAGAGATCATCGATGCTCATGTGATGTTCTTCTTGGACCGAAGCCGAGTTTGCGGCTCCGAGTTTGGAGCTCCGAAAGGAGGGGAATGGGTTCGGGTTGGGAAGTTTTGGAAGGAAGGCGAATGGTTTGTTTGGATTTAGTGAATTGGAAGGGTAAAGAAAGGAAACGTAGGAGTAACTGATTGAAGCCATTCTCAGAGACGAAAAGGGACAAGCGAATGTCAATTGGAATGAGAGGAAGGTTAGTTCTTTAGTATCTTATCTGTTATGGATTGATTTTTTTTTTTTTTCAGTTAATTAGTTTTTTTTTTAATTAAAATTAAAATTATATAAGCAGTACTCAAAATAATAATATCATGTATCTTTAATTTCAATGCTTCAAGATTAAAATTTTTATAATTTCAAGTAATAATAATAATAATAATAATAATAATAATAATAATAATAATAATATCTTTTGTTAAATTAATTTAAAACAAATTCTCGATTGTGAATTTAAATCTATTTAAATTGTTGACAACTTAGTATTAATTCAAATAACATATATATTATATATAATTTTTTAAGATTATGGATTTAAGAGTATTTAAATGCATAATATCTTTGAATTAAATAAATAAAGATAAATAAAAGGTTAAATACATATTTAACTATTGAACTTTAAAATTTTTATCACATTAATAGCTAAATAATTTTTTATCACATTGGTATCTAAACTTTCAATCATTATCACATTGGTAATTCATATTAACATTATTAATCTACTTTGCTAACGTATTATTAATATTTAATAAAATATTAAAAAATATTAAAAATTTTAGTCAACATCATATCATCAATGTCATGTTAGCATGAAAAAAATTTAGAAAATATTCTAAAAATTCTTTAAAAAATTTCTAAAGAATTTAAAAATATTCTAAAGAAATTTAAAATTATAGAAATTCAAAAAAAAATTTAAAAAATTCTAAAAAATTTTAAACTTTTTTAAAAATTTAAAAAATTC
Organism: Durio zibethinus; assembly: GCF_047325235.1. Lineage (NCBI taxonomy): Eukaryota > Viridiplantae > Streptophyta > Magnoliopsida > Malvales > Malvaceae > Durio > Durio zibethinus. The sequence continues at coordinate 3,836,473 of NC_143185.1, forward strand.
TAAAATAATTTATAAAATTTTTAGAAAATTCAAATTTTAAAAAAATTCAAATAATAATTTTTTAAATTTTTTAAAAATTCTAAAATAATTCCATTTTTTTTTTGAAAATTCAAAAAAATTAAAAAATTCTAAAAACATCTAAATTTTAAAATTTTAAAATATCTAAAAAATTTAAATTTTGAAAAAAATTTAAAAATCTAAAAACTTTTAAAATTTTAAAAAAATTCTAAAAATTCTAACAAAATTTAAAAATTCAATAACAATTAAGGAAAGTTAAAAATTTTTATAAAATTTTTATAAATTTATAGAATTTTATTTTTTTTATAAAATTTTATTTTTATAAATTTTAATTTTGTTGGAATTTTTTTATTTTTAAATTTTAAAAATTTTTCAAATTATGATAATTTTTATAATTTATAGAAATATTTCATCTTTTTAATTTTTTTTTATAGATTTAAAAAAAATTTTACAAAATTAAAAATAATTGAAAATTTTTTATTATTTTTTTATTTTTTCGAAATTAAAATTTTTTTATAAATTTTAAAATTTTGTAAAATACTTTTAATTTTTTCAAAATTTTTAAAAAAATTTTAGAATTATTTGGAATTTTTTTATGTTTCTAAAATTTTTAGAATTTTAAAAAGTTTTTAGAAGTTTTAAATATTTTTGTGAATTTTTTATTTTTTTCAATTGTCTAAAAATACTTTAAAAGTTATTAAAATTTTTAGAATTTTTTATAATTTTTTGAAATGAAATTTTTTTTTAATTTAAAAAATATTTTATAATTTTTTTCAAAATTTTAAAAAAATTTTAGAATTGTTTTGAATTTTTTTAAATTTTTTTTAAGTTTCTAAAATTTTTAGAAATTTTTACAATTTTTAGAATTTTTAATATTTTTTACTAATTTTTAAAATATTTTTAAATATTTAAAATTTTTTTAAAATTTCTTTTTATGTTAATGTGGCGCTCACTGAACTTTTAACACATCAATATTTTATTGGATATTGATGTTGCATTAGTAAAATTGACTAACAATATTAATCTAATATATATCAACGTGATAACGATTTAAAGGTTTAGATACCAATGCGACAGAAAAATTATTTTAGATACCAAAGTGATAAAAACTTTAAAGTTCAAGGATCAAATATATATTTAAACCATTGAAAAATTATGAATAGATTAAAATTTTTAAAAAATATATGTTAGGAATTAAGAATAGATTAAAACTTTTAAAAAATATCTATATGGATTGTTATAAGAGATAATATTTCTTTTTTTTTATGATTGACAATTTTTATTTAAGAAAATTTTTAAATACTAATATCTATATGGATTGTTATAAGAGATAATATATCTCTTTTTATGATTGACAATTTTTATTTAAGAAAATTTTTAAATACTAATTAAATCATCTTAAATATTATTTGAGTTATAATCATTTTGCTAGAAAATTGAATCCAAGAGCAAATTTTCATTTTAAGTAACTTTGAAAAGTGAGAGTTAAACTAATATTGACATCATATTTGGTCCGATCCTTATTTAATCAAGCTCAGTTATTTATATTTTATTTTTAAATTTTATGATTATTATTTTTATTTTATACATATTTATATTCATTTTAATTCTTCTTTATTTATTGGTTTTTTTTCTCTTCATTACTTATTTTATTTTGTTTTGATTTATTTTAAATTCATTGTTATCTAGAAAAAAAAAAAAAAAAAAAAAAGAGAGAGACCGAAAATTTAAGGAAAAAAAAAAAAAGGAGATAAAGGCTTAGGCCAATATTTCGATAAAATTTTGAGGATAAAGCATAGCTTTTGAAGTTAACTTGATATTAAGTTCTTGCTTTTGAAGTTAACTTGATATTAAGTTCTTATCTGTTTGAAATTAACTTTGATATTAAATTCCTGTAGGTTGACTCTATATAAAGGGAAAATTGAAGCAAACAAAAAAAATCAGAGAGAGTGATCAGGAGCAATACAGAAATCGCCACCAGCAGGACGGCACTATTGGACCGAAAATGGAAGGAATGTGTTGCTGGTAGAGTGGCTGTTGGGTTGAAGAAGTCAAAAAAGAGAAGAAATGCAAAGAGGAGGAGGCTAGGAAGAGTTCCCCACTCCTTTGAATGGTGGGAGACTTGTTGCTAGCAGATTCAAGTCACAACATCGCAAGTTTTGGAAAGGAAGGCCAGCCTTGTTTGTTTCGTTGGAAGGCAAAGAAATAAGAATGTGAGAGAAAGAAGAAGATTTTCGAGCCAAATTTGAACTAATGCTAAAGCCCAAATAAATGCTCCAACCCAAAATAAAGCCTTGAGAGTCTAATCCAATTTGAGAAGGAATTGTAGGCCTAATTCAAAAAGAGAGCCCACATTAATTTTAATTTGGGTCTTAGCCCAAATTCTGATATTTTATTTTCTCTCTTATTTCGGTTTTTATTTTTAGCATTTATTTGTTTTATTTATATTTATTAAGGATACGTTGGTTAATAATTAAAAGATCATTTGAATAAAAATATTTTCAATTATGCTATTATTTCAATGATGAAATTTTAAGAAATTAAGAATGGTTGATTTTTTTTAGAAGTTTGTAAGTGAGAAATCTTTTCAAATTTAATCCAAATAGAGGAAAATTTTAAATAATATTTCAATAATAATTATTAATATTTATTTTTAAATTACAAAAAAAATAAATTTAATAAAAATGTTGAAAATGAATTAATAATTATTCCAACGATGAGATCCCTAAAAATTTCAAGTTGTAAATTTGTTAAGAAATATTTAAGTGAAAATTTTCTCTAAATTTTATCTAAATGGTGAAAAAATTTAGATGAAATTTCAATAAATAATTGTATTTTTTCACTAAATTAAAAAATTAAATTAAAATTTAAAATTGAGACTTCAAAGAAAATATTGTTATACTATTTTTTTTTCTAAAGATTAAGAAACTAACAAGAGTTTAGATTCTAAATTTAACCTAAATGGTGAAAAATTTTGAAATAAAATTTATAAAATAAAATAAATTTCAATGATAAAATTCTTAGTAATCACAAATTGATGATTATCCAAGACATTTCTAGATGAAAAAATATTTTTAATTTTGGTCCAAATGAAAGAATAATTAGATATATTTTCGACAAAGAAAATTTTAATAAACAAATTGATTAAGCTTTTCGATGATGAAAACTCTTCAAGAAAATAAATAAAATTTTTGAATACTCTTGAAGTGAGAAAGTATTTTTAAGAATTCTACTAGATTGATAAAAAAATCTTAAAAATTATTTTCAATATTAAATTTAAGATCATTAAAATCAAGACTTTATGATAATTTAAAATAAAATGATATTGTCTTTTGGATGGATACATGAGGGTGCTATAAACTTTTTCTTATCTAACTGAACTTCTGAACCCTAATTAGTAGTTCATAACCTATTCTTTTAGAGACCTTTAATTAAGCTTAGAAAGCTCCTTAAGAGGATAGATTCACTTAAGTGATCAATCGTATTTAAAATAAAAAAAATCAGTAACAATCCGTTAGTTTGTATCTAGGTATAGATCTATAGATCTATATACTATAACAATTAGTACAAGGTGAACAATATAATGGTATCATTATTATATATAATGCTATCATTATATATAAAATGTTTGTCTCCAAACCTTTGGCCTAGTGGCTAAAGGCGTTTGAGGAGACATCAATGGTCTAATTTCGAGTCAGTCTTCTCTTTTTTCCTTACTTGTACTAGGGCTTTACCCTCATGATATAATAATAATAATAAAAGATAGCTTAATAAAACGTTTTTATTTAGAGTTTAGGAGTTTTTTACCCTACGATAAAAAATGATTTTTTTTTTTTACAAAATTTTAGATTTGAATTCTCTTTTCTTGTTAAAAAGAATCTTTATTTAGAAAACATTTTGTTCAGAAATGTTAGGTGGCTAATTCAATTTCCATGTTTATACAAAAATTGTTGAGAAGGGATATTTCAATAATTAAAACTTAAAAATATATTTTAAAAGTTTTAAGCTTGGATTTTAAAATAAACAAAAAAAATTATAAACTAATAAAAAAATACATCATTGTATAAAAAAAAATCATATGTACCAATAAAATCATGAGGAACGATGATTGTTAGAATCGTGGAGTCTTTTTAGCACAAAGTTACATATGGTAAGGAGCATATCACAAGAGTTTATCATTGCTCTGATATCATATAAAGGCGAGACTAAAGGTAAACTATATTTTCTATTGATTAGTGCGTAAATTTACATATTTATACAAGTAGTGTGATAATCTACAAACTTAAGATAATTACAAGAGATAATTATATGAGATGAAACATAATACATTATCACTATCTTATGTTTGATTGATAACATGAGTAAGTTGTACTTGACTATATATTTTTATGGAGATGTTGTTTTGTTGAGACTTTATCTTTACCCCATTGCTTCCATAAAACGACCCAACTTATATATTCATAATTTGCATCCAACGTGAAATTAATTTTATAATTTTAATTTAGTATAATATTCATAAAATATTAATTTATAATATAAATTATATCTTGCTTTCCCTACTAAGCAGGATTGTCTAACATTTTCTTTTTAGTTTTTTTTTTTTGGGCCATGAATTTTGCTTTCCCTATTTTTTTTTTTCGGAAAAGGGAACATTCATGCTTTGTCTGTCATTTAGGAAAAAAAAAAGAAAGTCAACGAACCTTCGGCTCAACAGCATGGTGGCATTGGTTTGGAGGGCGACTCGCATTTGAGGCATTACTGGAAAATCTCGTATATCTGCATTATTTTGCCAAATACAAGTAATTAATACTTAGACGTATAAATATGAACCTAAAAGAATGCCAACAGTCATTTAATTTGTTAATAAAATATTAAATTTTTTATTTTAATAATAAGAATTTAAATTATGATAATCTCAAATATTAAAAAAAATTATACAATTGAGAATAAATCTACGAGCCTATCTCATTTCATGCATAACCACTATGACCTTTGCTCCTAACCTACCTCCCATTATTATAATTAAAAAGGTGGCACTTAGTTATCGGATGACGCCTAGCAACCCATTATCTCAGTTTTGGATTTGAAAATGATAAAGATGAAAAATTCAACATGTCTAAGTAGAAAGTGGAATGAGCAGCAGGCCCTCAAACTTACCTAATTTTCCAAAGGCATTTGGAAAATGGAAACCATTAGGATAACAGCATTATAAATGCTACTTCAAGAAAGCTCTGTCCATTCCCTTTTGACAATCAGAAAAACTTTTGGCACTAAGCCCTATCTTAATAAATTTTTTAGACACATAGAACTTCCACTTTGGAGCCATTTATATTCTTTCAATTGATGAATATCCATTATATATATATATATATATATATTATCCATTCATGAGAAGAAGAAAGCATTTTCGTCCTTTTGCCCTGACGGCCTTTTCCTTATCTTTTATCAGGAAGACAAACAACAAGCAAGCATAGGCTGCATAATTCGAAGCTTTTTGAGTTTTCAATTGCATTGAAAAGAAAAGTGAGCAGCATAAAATGTAAACGCATGTGAATGGCTAAGAGCATGACACATCATCTACAAAGTGTTAAAAGAAAAGTTCAATAATCTTAGTGACCAAATGTTCTCCAATTTTGCCATGTGTGAGTCATATCCACTGGCCCATACTATGCAAAGGTCAAGAAAAGCCCCCGACTTGGATCGAATGGGATGAGAATGAAATCAGCTTGTGGTGCATATTTACTCTCAATCCAAAGTATAAATTGCCTGGCATTAGCTCTCTTATCCTTTAGGATCTTCACTTGCATTTGACAGAACTAAACGAAGGAGACAAAATATGGAAGTTTGCTTTCTCTCATCAGATTCCTTCACTAGAAGTATTAAGCTTGTGCCCTCAATCAAAGCTAGAACATTCTCCTTTCCAAAGAGAAATTTCAGCCTTTTGCACTCTAGAAAAGTTGCTTTCCCAACTTCTATAACATGTAAGTTCTTCAATCTTCTTATGCGATTGCATTAATTTGATAAATCTTGTTTCCAGTTTGATTTTTCATTAGAATAATGTTATTTAGTCTGAATACTAATTGGCTTGGTTCCCTGTGCATATACAGGGAACCATTGCAAAATTTTTGGCCTCAAAAGCATTGCCGTTGAAAATGTTAAACTTGTTGCGTAAGGTTTTTGCGTAATCTAATGATTTGCCAATGATAGGCTGCCATGTGGATTCATCTGCCCACCCATTGGATGATGACAGCAAACCAACCCTTGATTCTGATTGGCGTACATTTAGAGCAAGATTAGTGGCTGTAGAGAAAGTATCAAGGCCAGAGGACTCCTCATCATGGGCCGATCCTGATACAGTAGCGGATCACCCTCCACCAGTTACAATTGGTGACAGATGGGCCCATACCATCCATGAGCCTGAAAAGGGTTGTCTACTTATAGCTACTGAGAAGCTTGATGGGGTCCACATTTTCGAACGGACAGTGATCTTGCTCTTATCGACAGGGCCCATAGGCCCATCAGGGATCATACTCAATCGACCGTCGCTAATGTCGATAAAAGAAATGAGATCAACGGTGCTAGATGTTGCGGGGACGTTTTCGGATAGGCCATTGTTCTTTGGTGGGCCATTAGAAGAAGGGTCATTTCTGGTGAGTCCAACAGGGGATGATCATAGTGTAGAGAAGAGTGGGGTTTTTGAAGAAGTGATGAAAGGGTTGTATTATGGGACAAAAGAGAGTGTAGGTTGTGCAGCTGAGATGGTAAAGAGAAATGTGGTTGGGGCAGGGGATTTCAGGTTCTTTGATGGGTATTGCCTGTGGGAGAAAGACCAATTGACTGAAGAAATCAGGGCCGGTTATTGGACAGTAGCAGCTTGTAGCCCAAGTGTAGTTGGTCTTGGCAGTGTAGGAAGTGTTGGGCTTTGGGAAGAGATTCTTGGGCTAATGGGTCCTAGAAAGGTTTGGTAAAGGGCAAAGTATTGGGATTTGATGTGCATTATGTGTTTCCGAATGGTGTAGAACTTAATAATATTTGAATTCGTATCATGAAAATTATATGTTATAATTTATATTGATATAAAAAATATAAAATATTTTAAGTTTATAATATTTTAGCATGTGTTTCAAAGATGAAGAATAGATTATTTGTTCAAAACTAAGACTGCTTTTTATTTAGCTGCAGAGGTAAAAAAAACAGGGATTATCATATGTAAAACAGAAATGTGGGGTGTGGGGCACATGAAGGTGCAATGGATTTGTCCTCATCTATTCAAAATTTGAACATAGAGATGCTTGAGATTTGAAACCAAAATTCCACCAAAAAAACATACCCATGAAGTTGCTACCCTAACCCCATATTAAAAAATGGATTAAACCTTTACCTTGATGACTTATCAGTTAATCATGTATAGATATTTCTAACACAAAATCTTTATCTTTCTTTTTTATTTTAACACAACAAATTTATTTATTCATGCCGATGTTATTGATATAAGAATTCGATTTTAAAACTCGAAATAAAAAATTTAATTTTAAAATTTCGAACATTCAAATGCCGTTGATATTAAAAAATAAAAAAATTCAAATTTAATTTTAAAAAAATTATGCATCAATAATTGAACTAATGCTAGCATGCAATATACAAAACACTTTTAACTAATTAGAACAATAGTTTTATATTATGGTCTACAACTGAACAAGCAAACAACAAATTGACAAATTGTAACAAACATTTAGACATGGTCCTCCCTGTAGACTATGTAGCTGTCATTTTAAATGTCAGCTTTATTAGTTAGGTAGGCAAGTTAAACAGGGGAGGTTTTCCAAAATTGATTGATGATTCAACATGTTCAACCAGATTTACGAGATGTCAAGATCATATAATTTATATACTATTAATTATAAATTTCACTTATATCTAACTAAAGCTAACAACATTAAATATAATATGATGATATCGTATAAAAATAATATAATTTAAAATTTTAATAAAAATTATATATAAATTTGATAAAATTAAAAAATATATTTTTTATTTAATGTATTAATAAAAATTAATACACATTAATTTTTATATTTTATACATATTTAATATAAAATAAATACGACACAAAAACATACATAAATTGCAATCTAACAAAATACCATAACTTAAAAATTTATAATTAATTGAAGTTGTGGATGGTTCAAAACTATTGCCAACAATAAAAAGAGTAAGAAGATATTATTTCATGGGAGGAAGCAATTATTGCACAAATGTACATACATATTAGCAGAATTTAATGTAAGTCCTTACTCCTGGGGACCCATCAGAGAAAATGCTTATCAGATCACATTTAAAATTTATTGTGCCCACCAATTTAGTTTGAAAGCTAAGGTCCCAACCCAAAATTTTGAATATTTCAAGCTGCAAAAAGAAGTATGTTTGCAGTGATCTTATCTCTTTTATTATTATTATTTTTTATTTTCCATTCAAAACAGACAGGCTTTTTAAAGTAGCTTTTGTTCATAATTTTGAAACATTCAAGTAGAAAGGGTAAAAAAACTCAAAATCGATGTTTTTGATCTAATCTGATTTTTTATGGTTGAGTGTTATTTTAAAAAATTGGGTATCAGATTTGGTCGGATCGAATGGTATGAAAAAAAAATCGAGGTCAGGTTTTAGATAAATCAAATTTTATCTGATCCGATATATATAAAAATAATTTTTTTAATAATTTTTTTAATTTCATAATTATTTATATATATTTAATTTTATATTTATATTAAAAATAATATTTTATTAATTTCGAATCGAATCGGGTTGAATATGATTTTATATAATATCGGATCAGATCGAGTTCGAGTATAAAAATAATAAAAAATTATCGGATCGAATTTGAATTCAAATTTTACATGTTTAAAATCGGATCAAATTCGGGACGAACAAAAACTCATTTCGACCCGACCCGCTGCCATCATTATTTTCAAGTTAGATCAGATTTTGCCTGAAAATGAAACTGGTTGTGATCCAAATTTGGTCAAAAACAAAGTAACTAGGAAAGAAATTCAATACAGGGGGAAGATTAAAAAGTTATGCTTCTTTTTCAATTGCAAAGTCCCCTTTAAAAAAATCATGTTTTTTTTACTCATATATATAATATATTTGATCGTTGTATATTATTAATTAAATTTGATAATTCATTTATTTATATTAAACACATGTAAAATAAAAAAAAATTATCGTGTTATCATGTCTTAATACAAGATACATTTTTATTATTTTTTTCAAATTCATATATATTTTTTATCAAAACTTTAATCTATTTTAGTTTTATATTTTTAGTGTTATTTTTATATCATATCATTGTGTGGTATTTAAAATTATTAAATTTGCAATTCTTGCTTTATGAAGAACAAATATAAATATATTAGGTTTTCATTTAAATTTGGAAATGAGTGCTTGCTTTAGTATTTTTTTTTATATATAAATATCATTTTAGATTAATTTAAAACTTATACAAATCTATAATCTATAAATAATATAAAAGCAATGCCCCCGTTAAAACAGTAAAATATATTCAATTGATGCTCCATTAAAGTAACACATGTGGATTCTTCCATTAATCAATAATAAACATATTATTACAGAATCTTTTGCTTCTTGGCTTAGTGACAAAAAAGCCTTAAGAAAGACATTAGAGTTTGAGTTCAAACCAAATCACTCACTCTCTTTAATAATTTAATGGAGAGATTTTGGAGAATTTCAATCATTTTTTTTTTTTTTTTGTTTTGGTTGGTTAAAAGTGGTGTATTTTAATTTTTTAAATAATTAATAATATATAATTTTTTTATTTTTATTTTTATTCAATCAATTAAATGAAATTAAATAAAATGAGCTTATCAAATTTATTTATCAAATAAACATATATAAGCTTAGGTATAAAAATTAATATTATTTTGTTATATTATGATCAAGGTTATTTTTAGATTATATTTGAGCTTAATTTTTTTTTATCGATTTTAAACATGAACTCTCCAACATCAACATGATACATTTATTATTTTACTTTTAAAATACGTATTACAAGTAAAGATAATAATGAATCAAATTAGAGAAAAATTAAATCTAAATCAGATCGAATAAAAATTTAATATAAATAAAATTAAATATTATGATTTTGAATTAATTTTTTATTTTTTGTATTTACTTTCGCATTCCTACCTACATGGGTTGAGTTTGAAAAAAGAAAAAAAAAAAAAAAAAAGCTCATTTTTTAAACTAATGGTTGTGAACTTACAAATTCTTTTCAACAAGGAATTAAATATAAATAGTAGCAGCTGGAAATAAATTTAATAATACAAGTTGAAGATTTCAAAGGAATAATAAATGTGATGTAAAAAAAAATGTCTCCTGCACGTTTATTCTCTTCAATATTTTTATTAATTAATTGAGAAGGAAGGTATAGCAGCTGATGATCATAATTGGACTAAAGAAAATATGAGTTTGCTAATAAATAGTTAGGTAAGATTCCTAGCCATATTGGATTTACACCAAAGTACACCCATAAAACTAATTTGAAAAGGCCATATTTCGGAGAACAAATCATTGCTTCAATGTAGAGCTAATTTGATCTCAAAATTAAACTTTTTTATTTATATTAGGAATGGACAAATCAAATCTAATTTTGTAAATAATAATAAAAATATTTATTATTGAATTGCACATTTGTTTGAGTACATAGTTGAATAATTTAAAACACTCATTTATTTCATTTTTAATTAGTAACAATAAATTTATTTACGAATTGAATTATTCGATCAGTTCATATATCTTGAGTCTTGAATAATGATTAAATATTAAATTATTAATAAAAAACTTTTTTTATTAAAATTTTAATTATATTTAAAACCCTCATTCACTTCATTTCAAATCTTTGTTTAATTATTGATATAATTGAAATTAATAGTGGTAATAATTTACAATTTTTTTTTCTTGTCACTTTTCAAATTTTAATTTTAACAATATAAAATCAAGCAATGTGTTTATAATTAAGAAAAATAGTAATTATATAAATAAATATGACAATGAAGTTCGAATATATGTTACAAAAATTATTTTACCTATTATTATGTTTATTTAGGATTGACAGTCCAATTCGTTTCCGGCAAGTTTCAACTTGATCTGATCTCATAAGGTGCATTTTTTTTTTTTAAATTGAATTTAAGGTTGAATCAGATAATATTAAGAAAAAATTGAAATCGGATCATGTTCGAATTATAGGCAAATCTGATTCGATTTGATTTGATATTACATAAAAATTATTTTTTAATTATTTATTTAATTATATATTTATATTTTAAAAAATAATATTTTATTAATTTTAAATTAAATCAGCTATAATTTATCTAATATCGAATCAAATCAAAGTAAATCAAATTTAAATATAAAAAAAATAAAAAAAATTTAAACCGAATCAAATTCAAATTTTATAAATATAAAACCAATTGAATTGAATTCAAACAAAAACTCTTCTCACCTTGACCCATTGTTAAACTACGTCCATCCATAAAATTTCAATACTAAATTTTATGAATTTTATAAATTAAAATTTGGAGATTGAGACAAGAAAATAATTAAGATTGAAAAGCGAGGAATATCTAATTGTCGGTCCAAAAAATAGTGAAGCCATCCATCGGACAAGACACAAAACTTATCAGTTAATGAACAACACTTAGAATAAAAGAGTTGGTTGGTGTAAAAGACCAAAAGATCATCGACAAATCACACAAGTTAGACAAACAAAAAGCCAATCAACCAAACATAAACAAACAAACAAATGCAATGATAATCCAAATAATTTGTGTAATTAATCTAAATTAAACTTGGGTTGTTCATCCGATTTGTGAGTTTGACCCGGTTAAGGTTGAGTTCTAAACATAAAAATTAATAAAATTATTTTTATTTAATTTTAATCTTAAAAAAATAAATTTTATTTTTAAATATTTTATATGCATATTTTTCTTTTAAAATTTAAATCTCTTAAACTTGACTGGATATTGAATAAAATTTTTAAATACAGACAATATTTAATCTAAATATATTAATTTTAATAAAAATTATATATAAATTTAATAAAAATAAAAAAATAGTTTATTTTAATATGTTAATATATATTATGATACAATATTTTTTATATTTTATATATTAAATAAAAATAAATAAATCTAAATATACAAATTATTAAATTTAAAATTATTTACGGCTGCTAATAATCAGGTTTAATTCAAATCTATAATTAGAAAAATTCTAAGACTAAAAAAACAGAAGAAAGGAATTTTCTTTTTTTGTGCCAGCGCGTGTGCCGGAACCTCACTTCCTTCCGAGTATTAAAAAATTAAAAATATTGTACTTTGTTTGGGATTGTTGTAGTTTCATGTGGCTGAAAGTGCGCGTGGGGGTGGTGACAGAGTCTATCAGAAACCAAGATTTTATAAGTGAAGGAAATGGTGGGGTCAGCCACTTTTGCAAACAGTTGGGGAATTTGTCGTTTTGAGTGAACCAGGTGTCTGAATTTTTCTTGAAGAAGTATTTTATGTGTACCCAAAAAGCATGGAAAGTGGGAGAGAATCTAGAAATTGTGAAATAAAAAATAAAAAATTTGTAAAAAAGATCATATCTTTCAATTCCTCGATAACACAGAAAAGAAAAAATGAAAAAAAAAAATTACATTAATTGCAAAACAAAACTATAGGTGAAGCAAAGTCTGATAGAATAATGAATTAGACCAAAAGTTGACAAATTTGAAGTCATTGTTGTTGTTAAGAGAGAGGTTTTTTTTTTTTTTTTTTTTTTTTCTTATTTAGAGAAGATCTCTTATCTGCGGTGTGGGATCTCTCTATTTTCTCTTATCAGATACTGGCCCAGCAGATCTGAATTTTCCTTATTTTTTTTGTTCTAGGCTACCCATGATCTGAACTCTTTTTTCTTCAATGGCTGGTTTTTCAGATATCCAATTCATTGTTTAGGCTCAACAAGCTCTTTGTTTCTATATTTTTGGTTCATTTAGATCATGGGTTGTTCCAGTTTTTTTTTTGTACTTTTTTCTGTGCTGCTACAGTGAATTGTCAGGAAACATGTTGGATTCCTTGTGGTTGTCATTTTCTGGATAATTTGATGATTTTATAGAGCAGTTTCTGATAAGAGGGGTGGCAAAGAAGATAATTATGAGGTGCACTTTTTTCTTCAAAAATTTTTCAAGTTGGATGATTGATTCTGTTTATTTATTATATCTGGAGTTTCCTTTTTTTTTTTACTCAATTTTGCAGCATGCATATTTTGGTGCTTTGATTGTATGGTTATTCCTCTCTCTTTCTTTCTGTCTGACTCTGAATTTCTATGTTTCTGGGTGTTTTATATCCATTTTTGCTTTTTTTACTTATATAGGCTACAGCAGCCATTACTATTAGTAAATTCTATTACAACAGTGCAATAGGGGTCAGGGAGATTCAGTTTTTCCCTCTGCTTGACTGCTTTATTGTTGGCCTAATAGGTTTATAGCTGCATTTCTCATTCTTGATTTGAGGATTTAAACCTCCTGAGGAATAATCTACAATTATCTGTTGGAATGTGCCCTTCTCGTTTTCCTTGATTTTTTTTGGTACAAAGAGGCCGGAGCTTGTGATAGAGGAAGGGCTCACAGGTACTAAGATTTGAATTTCAGGCTTGTTAGATGTCACGTGTCAAAGGACACTGAGTTGAGCTCTGGGTTCTTTTTTCCTTGATTTTGTGGCATAATGTTTAAATTTTAGTTAACGCATTGCATTCTGATGCATGTCCCCTAGTGTTTGTTTGTTCTTTTTAGGTAATCTTGTGTTTTTTTTTTTTTGGTTGTGTGAGGAACTTGACACAGATGTCATCCAGATTGACCATATCTGTAGACTTTTGACTTCTGAATGTGCATCCAGCTTGGTTTTTTATGAGTTTTTTCCAAATGCATTTCCCTGCTTATCAATGCAATAATGATTTATCAATTTTAGATTGCGTGTAGATTTAAGCCATCTTTTGTAAAGGCATGGTAATTGGTTGTGGAAAACAACAGTGAATTAATTCATGTTTGTGGCATTTAGTTGATGATTTGACTTCAGAAATGGTTAATATAAAAGACAAAAGACCTCATATACTCCCTGTAATACTTGGTGAATAGTCAGTTAATACGATTGCTTCTATGAATTTTCCAATTAAACTGAGTAATGCCTTTCTCTTTCTTACAGACACACCATAAGCTTCTATGTAATTTTCGTGTTCCTGGAAGTGAACCACTTCATTACCTGCTTATGATGTTGGAAATGGATTTTGTTTCTTCCTGTTAGTTTAACCTGTTGATTAGTGAAGTTGATTATGATCAGGGATGTTGGGGTGGTTTTGCGAAGATGGTTCTGGAGGCTTTATATTATGTTATTAAAGACAAGTTGTCTGCATCATTGTATGTTTTTGGTGATATGCAAGGATTTTTCTCTGTTGGCTGATCATGAACCATTGATTAGTCCAGTGAATCGGCTAGAAATACTCATTTAAAATACAAACTATGTCTTTTAGAATTTTTTTTTTCTGCCAACTAGTTCAATTCCTCATTTGTGATATTTGCAGGAATGGGAACTGAAGTACATTCAAACATGCAGCTTCGTGGATACTATTCCTTGAGGAATCTAAATGGCAATACTGGCAATGTTGGCTGGCCTTTACAGCATGAAAGTAGAAACTCAGGGCAGTACAATGACTTATTCCTGTCAAGGCTGGCAATGGGGGATGATAATAAGGAACAAATGAGGCAAACTATCTTGAAGCATGATTCGATATTGAGGCATCAGGTATGCCCTCTTTTAACTTTGTTGGACTATGATGTTTTTTTGAATTCTCAGAACTTGTTTTGGGATGCAGTTATCTGATGCTTGAATTTGTTTATCCAGCTCCATGAACTTCATCGTCTTTACAGAATACAGCGGGACATGATGAATGAAATCAAGAGCAAAGAAGGAAAAAAACATTTGATTCCTGTGGCTACATCACAGTCAAATCCTTTTTCATCTGGCTTTACGTCTGAAGATGAACAAAAGAGGTGCCGTGCTTCTGAATCACATTTGTTGGACTTAAACCGTTTTAGACCATCCACGTCTGATCCACATAACATCCAGTCTCAGTTTAATCCCTTGCAAGGGAATGTTGTACAATCTGGTTGCTGTTTGACTCAAAATGGTTTAAAGTTAAAAAACTGTGAAACATTGGAGTCTCAACGCAACACAGTTCAGAGCAGATTGTTCGACCTTGAATGTCCGGTCGAGGAATATATTAACAATAAAGATGTAGGTCAAGGAGTTTCTGCAGTGTCAGGATTGGAAAGTTACCATTTAAAAAGGAGTTATGAGGTTCCCCGTGAGAGGGATGGGAATTTATCCATGCACTACAATAGAAATTATAGTTGTAATGGTGAAGCTACCAGTTTCAAGTTAAATTTAAAGGGAACTCATGGTTTCACCGATTTGAATGAACCTACCCTGGTTGAAGAAGCATCTATTTCAGCTTGTGCTGGCATTCTAGGTAACATTACTTGCTCCAAAGAGGAGGTTCAAAGGAAGGACCTATCATCAATATCACACTCACATCTAGACTTCCACCAATGGGCTACAGAATTTTGCCAGGAACCCCATAAAGCAAGAGAGAGAGGGATTAGTCTTAACAATTTGCATTCGGAGGCTGAAAGGAGGCAAAATGGATGGTTCTCTAATAGACTTGAAAATGGTAATGTAGCTATGTTGCTAACAACTCTTTTGATGCTCAAATTTTTTTTGTCTATTACGTGTTATATCCTTGAATTTACTGACCCCAAAAACAAATCCTTTGAACTTTTGATGACTTTTCCATTTAATCCCCGAACCAAATAACACAATGCTTGCAAGAGAAACAAAATGATTTTTTTAAAAATTTTTGTTTAATAGCAGTTTTAGTTATTAGTGTTGCAACGTCGTTAAATTCAATTTGACACTTTGATATGACACACACTTTCAGGACAAACTAGAAGCAATGGAAGTTTTCATCTTGAAGATTTGAATACCCCGTGTAAATCAGTACAAGTTGAAACTACCAAGGCCCATTCTGCAATGTTTCTGTTATTTGATCAGAATAAGATAGAGACATGTAGAAAACGAAAAATTTTTGGCGTAGAAATACCTGAAAAGAGTAATGCTACGTCTGCTGTTGCATCACATGCACTTGATCCACTGCCTGTTCGTTCTTGGTCAGATTCAGCCAATTCTGGGCTCCTCTCTTGTTCAAGTTGGACTAAATTTTCTGGTAACTTGAGCAAGAATCTAGTAGGAAACCCTGGCTCTAGGACCTATGTCCAAATTAATGCTAGTTCAACAGCTTTGGGGCAGGGTCATGACATTATCAGGGGCAAGTTGCTTGTTGACAGCAATTCAAGATCTCTTCAAAGTTTTAGAGCTGAGGTATCGCCCCAAAATGACTTTCACTTTGGCTGTTCATCTGATTCCAAGGAATCATGTGGTTGCTGTCCATCGGTTGGCTTCTGCAACCAAAATGGCATCAGTGAGAGTAAATTTGCTTCTGAACAATCTGCTCAACATGGTCCTAAAATTAGCTTCAAACTTTTACCATGGATGGAGGCAAAGTCTGCAGTATCTCAAAATATGGGTGCAATGGCTGTGGACCAGAATGAAGAAATTTCTCATTCTAACTTTGTTTCTGTTAATGGATCAATAAAGCAGAACTCAAATGGAGGATTGTCTTGGTTAAGAGCCAAAAGACCATGTAATGAGAAACCTATCAAAGAAGTTGAAGATTCATGTCAAATGAATTTGGATTCCTCGCAAAACTGCTCTCACCAATTTATTGACAAAACTGCAATGAGAATCCAAGATTCCTTGTTGGCAACTTGCGTTGATGATGTGAAGCACAGGAAAAGTGATACTAATAAATCTTCAAGCAGCACAAAGCTTCTTGGGTTCTCCGTTTCCGAAAATATATGCAGAGATCTGCCTTCGCCCAACTGCCCCTTAAAACCGGGTTCTCCTGCTTCTGCAATTGATGGTGTTAACTTTGTTATGACTCAGGGTCCTCTGCCATCCAAATATGGACAGCAATGTCTAGTTGAGGGTCTGGTTGCAGAGAAGAGATCGGTTAATCAGAATGCTGATATCGGATGCATTGATTTGAATTTGTGCGTTATTGAAGAAGGGATAGAAGAAGATGTTCAATCAGCATCCAATGCTATGAGAACCAATGTGAGGATTGCCAATATAGATTTGGAGATGCCAGTGACCATTGAAATGGGAACTAAGGTTGCTTCTGGTTGTGAATCTCTTGAAAGCAACCTCACAAAACCTTCTAACTTGCTACATGATGAAATCAGTGAGTCTCAGGGATGTTTAAGCGTTTCTGCAGCAGCTGAGGCACTGGTTGCCATATCATCATCCTCTTTGACTAATCTTCAGCAGAAGGCCGGCTCTCACGATTTGGAAATATCAACAAGTGATTCCCTTCATTGGTTTGCAGAGATAGTTAATTCCTGCTGGAGTGATACTGAGAATTATGTTGGATCAGCCAATGGTGCATGCCTTGACTACTCAATAGCTGATGGGATTGATACCTTTGAGTTCATGACATTAAGTTTGACAGAAACCAAAGTAGAGGAGTGTTGTTATAACCCTCAAGTTCAAGAGAACAAAAAAAGTAAAGACACACTTCTGAGACGGCCACGGAGAGGACAAGCACGGCGAGGAAGGCAGCGGAAGGACTTTCAGAGAGATGTACTCCCCAGTCTTACTTCTCTGTCGAGAAATGAAGTGACTGAGGATTTTCAGATGATTGAAGGGCTAATTAGAGCAATTGGTGGAAACTGGCAGTCAAGTTTGACACAGAAGAATAATGCTAAGGGTAGTACAGGAAGGGGAAAGAAGCGTGCTGGAGGATCTACTCCTCCCACCATGACTGAAGACTGTTCAAACCAGTTTGAGCAAATGAAAACGGGACTTGAAGAAAACAGCCTAACAGGATGGGGAAAGAGGACCAGGCGTCCGCCACGTCTGAGATGCCTGATTAGCAGCCCTCCTCTAGCTATAAAATAATGAAAGAAAGATCAGTTTGTCATTTCAGAGTGAACTGGAAGTTCTTCTCATGGCTTTGCTAGTCAGGTTTTCCAGGCCAGAGAAATCCACATTGTACATGTTTCTTCTCATTTTCCCCTTTAACCATATTTCGGTGGTTTTCTCATATAGTTAAGTATCCTTAGACCTGATTGACTTGTATAATTCTTCATAACAAGTTGCATTGTCTCCCAACCAGAAAAGGAAAATAAGGACTGAAAATTTTCAATGTAGAATGTAAAATATTCTAAAGGATTTTGTTTGAGAGTGTGCAAGAACTGTTCCATGCCTTAACAGTTAAAGAGCTAATGCTTATCTTCTGTTCTTGGCTGATCAACTTTATTTGTCTGTCTATAAAATTTGGTATGATGTTGTAAAGCTTTCAGGCTTCTCCATGGCATTGCATTCACCACTTATTTTGATCCTGTTTCCATGCAATTGCAAAACAAAAACTGTTAATTTAGATGGATAGGATATGGATAGGATCTTCATGCTTAAGTATGCAGGTCATATTAAGAAGTGGGCGTTTTTGCTTTGGTTAAGGTGGTTAAGGCAGCTCCCATCTACATTTGTTGATTGTCAAAATCCAATTGAAATTATAAAGTTAAAGCCTTCTAAACCAAGATCAACATTCAACAATACCCAAAAAGATAAAGAGTTTACACTTGATTCACAATCAATGTATAAATTTTATATAGTTTCAATGAACAATATGATGTAAAAGTTTAAAAAAACTGTGTACTTATTATAAAGATTTCTAAAAATTTATATTTACTCATTAATGATAAACGTCATATAATATGCTGATAATATATAAAATTTATATACTGATAATGCATCAAATATAAACTTAAAGATATATAAAGAGAGCTTAGTGGGATAAAGCAACCATGTTGATTTATTTCACAGTAAAACTATGGTGCTTACAAAATGAAAATAGAAAGCAAATTCTTAAATATCAACCCTCAAGGGAAGCTATTGCATATTAAAAGGTTAAAACTTATTTTTACACTAAACTTTTATTTGTATTTTAGAAATTTCATAAAGAAAACTCAAAGTTTCTAATCAAAAGTGTTTCTGCTTTGTTAATTCACACAAGGTTAATGTCATGGTAAAATAATTAGGAGAAAATGTAATGATTAAATAATGTTATATCATCTATCATTTATATATAAAAGTGTAAATTTTAAAAATATTAAAAGTGATTGATATAAATATCTCTATGAATTTTTAAATTAACAAATATTGCTTTTATTAATTTATTTTTATATTTAATTTAATTCAATTAAAATTAAAAATAGAGTCTTTACAAAATTAAATTACTTAAAACTTTGAAATTTTAATTCTAAAAGTAATAAAAATTATTAAATAAAATAGTGTTATTAATTTTTTTTTATAAATTTTAATTTAAATGAATTTTTTTATTATTAGACTTCTTTTTATAATTAGAATTAAAAGTGTTAAAATGATTTATTAAAATACCTTTAATAAAATTTTAATTTAAAAATTTTTTCAAGTAATTGATTAAAATACAATTAGGAAATTTTTTCCATAAATTTTAATTTAAATGAATTTTGTTTTTAATTATTAGACTTTTCTTTTATAATTAGACCCATTTAAGGCACATAATATGATATTTATATAAACTGAAAATAAAAATAGAACGAGTTCAAAGCTTATTAGTATGTATAAGTTTGTCTATTTATATGAAATTTATTTTTTTATTGTTGTAAAAGTAATTTCACATATAATTTATGTCAAGAAATAAATTCATTAAAAATAATCATAATTAAGTCGATGAAATATTTTTTTTTATTTTTTGCTTTTCAATTTCTTGTTTTAATTAATTTACTTACTACGTGACTACAATAATTAAGATTTTTAGTGATGATTTTCTTGTGATTGTAAGCAATATTATCACAAATATTAGTTTTTGCGACGAAATATTTTTATAACACTATTGTAATAAATAATTTTGATGTATTGTTATTCGGTCACTAATATTATAACTAGGTAGTTTCTCGTGCGTTATTACAATTTAAATTGATATTATCCATTAACTTTCCTCAAAGAATGCATTTATGAACAATTTACAATTAGACTAATAAAACAATTTCATTACAAATTTTCGATAAAAATTTGAGGCACAATACAATAAAGATAGGCTAATGAAACAATAACAATTGTAGATTGATGTGCCTAGGTTTTTTTTTTTTTTTTATGGGAACAAAACTCTAGAAGCAAAGAATGGTTACTACAACAAAAAATTTCTGAAAATTTTTAATCTAATACTACAACCATGATAAGTATATTTCGTAACCGAAAATAGATTTAGAAAAAAATGGATTTACTTGTCTGGGTTTGAAAGAGAAAGGATTAGAATAGTATGGACAACCAATGAGCCATTAGCAGCTTGATTTTCTCATGAAATTGAAAGAATGAATATTCATGTACTTGGGACTATAAATAGTTGGAAAATGATTGAAGGAGGGGATTTCAAAGGGGAAGGATTGATATGAATCGTTTCGACTGTTTGGGATTTTGAGAAATTTTAAGAGAATATTGTTATGGATTTGAATAATTTCAACAAACAAAAAACTTGAATAATTATTAGGGATTTTAGACAAATGGGTTAGATAAATGAATGAGAGGAAGGGAGTTATTTTTTTGAAATTTTTTTTTTTTTTGCCAAATAAAGGTTTAGTTTGTTAGAATCCTCGCAAAAGGATTCAGTGGATTTCAAAAACCAAAAAATCTGGATAATTATGAGGAATTAAAGGAAATTAGGTTAGATCAATGAACTGAATAAATATTTTAGTTATACAAAAAAAAATCACCGATTAATATTTTATTACAAATGTGTTGTTTTTTTGGTTTACCTCATTTATATTACTATTTGATGCCACGTGTCAACAAAATAGACACTGACGATAAAAATACGTTGTTGTGGATTTAATGAATTTCAACAAATAAAAAACTTAAATAATTATTAGGGAGTTTAGACAAATGGGTTAGATCAATGAACAAGAGGAAGAGAGGAATTTTTTTGAAATTTTTTTTTGCCAAATAAAGGTTTAGTTCGTTGGAATCCTTGCAAAAGGATTCAATGAATTTTAGATGTAAACATCTTAATTTATTCGGGCTCAAGTCCATTGAGTTTGGTTTAACAAGATTTGAGTCTCAACCTATCATACTTGATTCAATGGAATATAGGTGTTAGGCTCAATTGTTTATTATTTTTTTTATGAGCTTTATTTTATTTTATTTTATTTTTATTTTAGTTAATGATAAGATAATAATAAAATAAAAAATAGAAATCCAGTCAAATGTGAGATTTAGAATTAATTAAAAACTCTCATAATTCAATTTATAAATACTTCTATTGATCAAAGGCAAGAGGACATAAAACACACAAAATAAAAGCAAAAAAAGTGTTTAGAAGAGCAGAGGCAATTTTAGAATTTTTATAATTTTTTTTGAATTTTTGGATTTTTTAAAAAAAATTTCTAGATTTCGATGAAATTTTTCGACGTCAGTTGAATTTTTCAGTGACTTTTCAGCACCGATTGAATTTTTCAACAGGCTTCCTAGAATTCAGCCCAAATTTCAGTGCCGGTTGAATTTTTCGATGACTTTCCAGCGAATCAACCCAAATTCCAACAACGCTTTTCAGAATTCGACGAAGATTTAATCGAAATTCATCTGATTCTAGAGAAAAAATGAGAGAAAAAAAGGGAAGAGAGATAAGGAGAAAAGGAGATCTGAAGCAGAAAGAAAGAATTTGGCTTTTTATAGGGCCCTGAAATGACGTTGTTTTGAAGTTAAATGACTTCCCAGGATCTACGTGTTTTCATTTGGACGACCCAACCCGAGCGTTAACCCACGTTTCAACCCGCTCCCTAGAAGCAATTGTTGAGTCGAGCCATGCACCCCGAGCCGCACTTTCCAACCTCCTCCTGTGTTTACAGTTGAGCTGTTTCGAACCGTTTTAGCCTAGTTGTATCTTTTTGTATTTTTTAGGGTTTTTGTTTATTTATTTTTATGTGTTTTTTTTAGTATTTTTGTATGATTAAATTAAAAAAATAATAAAAAAAAATAAATTTGAGAATAAATATTAATTATCCAATGATGAAATTTATAAAAATTTCAAATAGTAAATTTTTATAAAATTTTTAAGTGAGAAATTTCTATAAAAATTTTATTTTCTCTAAATTTGTCTCAAATGATAGAATAATTTAGATAAAGTTTCAATAACAATAATTAATATTTATTTTCAAACAAAAAAAATAATAAAATAATAAAAATTTTGGAATTAAATATAAATTACCTTAAGATGAGATTTTTAGAAATTTCAAATGGTAAATTCCTAAAAAATCTCTAGGTGAAAAATTTCCTCTAAATTTGATCCAAATGGTGAAATAATTTAGATGAAATTTCAATAAAAATAATTATATTCTTTTCCAAATAAAAAAATGATTGAAAATATTTGATAATTATCTAAGGATGAGATTCTTAGAAATTTTAAATGGTAAATTTCTAAGAAATCTCTATGTGAGAATTTTTTTTAAATTTTTCCTAAATAGTGGAATAAATTAGATGAAATTTCAATAAAAATAATTGTTATATTATTTTCTTACTAAGGAAAAAAAAAGGGGAAAAAGAGGAATTTCTAAATAGGCCTAAATAGTGAGAAATTTAGAAATTCAAAAAGAGAAAATATTTTTAATTTGACATAAATGGTGGAATAATTAGATATATTTTTAATAAAAAAATAATAAATTAACTTTTATTCTGAAATAGAGCCTCTTCAAAAAATCAAATGAGATTCTTGAATACTCTTGAGGTGAGAAAATATTTTTAAAAATTCTACCAAATTGATAAAAGATCTTATAAATTATTTTTAATATTTGAACATAAAAATTTAAAACCATTAGACTCAAGACCTAAGGATAAATTTAAAATAATATGGTACCATCATTTGGATGGGCATGTGGGGGTGCTATAACTTTCCTCACATGTAACCAAACTCTCGAACCCTGCCCTGATTAGTAGACTTGAGCCTATTTATTCAATGAATTTTTGATGTAGACACCCTAATTTATTTTGGCTCAAGTTCATTAGGTCTGGCTCAATAAGGTCTGGGTCTAAGCCTATCGGACTTGGTTAAATGAAATATAGGTGTCAGGCTTAATTGTTTATTATTTTTATGGGCTTTATTTTATTTTATTTATATTTTTCTTTTCATTTTAGTTAATGATAGGATAATAAAAAAATAAAAATTCTGGCGTGTTTGGGGGTGATGACAGAGTAGCAATTAGTCTTAATTTCTTTAGGTTTAGAGATAATGCAGAAATCCAATCAAATGTGAGATTTAGAGTTAATTAGGAACTATCCTGATTCAATCTATAAATACTTCTATTGATCAAAGGCAGGAGAACATAAAACACAAAAAACAAAAGCAAAAAAAGTGTTTAGAATAGCAGAGGCAATTCTAGAATTTCTAGGATTTTTTTTTTACTTTTTGGATTTTCTTTGAAAATTTTTAGATTTCGATGAAATTTTTTGACGTCAGTTAAAATTTTCAGTGAGTTTTTCAATGTCGATTGAATTTTTGGATAGGCTTCCCAGAATTCGGCCTAGATTCTAGTACCGGTTGAATTTTTCAATGACCTTCCAGCGAATCAACCCAGATTTCGATAACGTTTTTCAAAATTCGATGGAGATTCAACCAGAATTCATCTGGTTCTAGAGAAAAAATGAGAGAAAAAAAAGGGAAAAGAGAGAAGGGAAAGGGAAGATCTAAAGCAAAAAGAAAAAATTTGGCCTTTTATAGGGCCCTAAAATGACGTTATTTTGGAGTTAAGTGACTTCCCAAAATCCAAGCATTTTCATTCGGACGACCCGATCCGAGTGCTGACCCATGTTTCAACCCGCTCCCCAGACACGATTGTTGAGTCAAGCCATGCACCTTGAGCCACGCTTTCCAACCTTCTCCTATGTTTACAGCTAAGCCATTTCGAGCAGCTCCAGCTGAGTTGTATTTTTTTTTGTATTTTTTAGGGTTTTGTTTATTTATTTTTTATGTTTTTTTTTAGTATTTTTGTATGATTAAATTAAAAAAAATAAAAAATAAATCTGAGAATAAATATTAATTATCCCATGATGGAATTTATAAAAATTTCAAATGGTAAATTTTTATAAAATTCGTAAGTGAGAAATTTTCTCTAAATTTATTTCAAATGATGGAATAATTTAGATAAAGTTTCAATAACAATAATTAATATTTATTTTCAAACAAAAAAATAAATAAAATAATAAAATAATAAAAATTTTGGAATTAAATACAAATTATCCAATGATGAGATTCTTAAAAATTTTAAATGATAAATCCTAACAAATTTTTAAGTGAGAAATTTTCTCTAAATTTGGCCCAAATGGTGAAATAATTTAGATGAAATTTCAATCAAAGTAATTGTATTCTTTTTCAAATAAAAAATTGATTGAAAATATTTGATAATTATCCAAAGATAAGATTCTTAGAAATTTCAAATGGTAAATTCTAAGAAATCTCTAGGTGAGAAATTTCTCTAAATTTATCCCAAACAATGGAATAATTTAGATGAAATTTTAATAAAAATAATTGTCATATTATTTTCTTACCAAAGAGAAAAAAAAGGAAACAGAGAATTTTTAAATAGGCTCAAATAGTGAGAAATTTAGAAATTCAAAAAAAGAAAATATTTCTAATTTAGCCCAAATAGTGGAATAATTAGATATATTTTTGATAAAAAAATAATAAATAAACTTTTGTTCCGACGATGAAGCCTCTTTAAGAAATCAAATGGGATTCTTATATACTCTTGAGGTGAGAAAATATTTTTAAGAATTTTATCAAATTGATGAAGGATCTTATAAATTATTTTCAATATTTCAACATAAAATTTTGAAACCATTAAACTTAAGACCTAAGGATAAATTTAAAATAATATGGTACTATCCTTTGGATGGGCATATAAAGGTGCTATAACTTTTTTCACATGTAACCGAACTCCTAAACCTTGTTATGGTTAGTAGACTTGAGCCTACTCTTTTAGGGACTCTTAGTCAAGCTTAGAAGTTCCTTAAGAAGATAGATTCTTTAGGTGGCCAATCACACCTAAATAAAAAAATTGGTGGTGACTCTATCTATTTTGTTAAATCTAGTTATAGATTTATGGATCTATATGTTATGATATTTGAAACTAAAGAGTTTGGATAATTATGAGAAATTAAAGAAAATTGGATTAGATCAATGAAATAAAGAGATATTTTAGTTTTACAAAAAAAAAAGTCACCGATTAACATTCTATTGTAAATGTGTCATTTTTTGGTTTACTTCATTTATGTTTCTAATTTGTTGTCATGTGTCGACAAAATAGACACTAAGGACAAAAATAATAATATGTTAGATTGTGACAGTTTAAATTTTTCACAATTAAATCGTTAATATAAATATGTTCTTGTGATACAAAATTATTTATCAACATAGAATCATCACCGATAAAGTGCATAAATGAGAGGCAAATGATTTTTAATAGGAAGTAATGTACTAGTGATGACATGTAAAGTGGTCACTATTATTAGACATTGTTGTGACGAAAACTAATTTGTCATAGAATACTTTATTTTTTGTTTTGAAAATTTTTTTCACCATTAAATATAACATATTACTATCAACTATATGTCATCATAATTATAAATTTATCACTGTGACAATTGAAATCGTCACTATTAGAAAAATTATAATGATTAGAAATTTGTTTGTCACAATTTATATTGACAAATTTAGAAATCTAGTTTTTTATTGCAAAAACATTTTGTATATTTTTATATTTTTATATTTTTTATTGCAATAACAATTGTAAAATTTTTTTAAATATAAATATATTCAAACTGTTAATATTGAAAATTCATCACTAATATTAGCATATTAATATATATATATTTACAAAATATAACATAAATTTAACACAATATTAAAAGAAAATATAAGAAATAAATATTTGTAATCAATAAAAATTTTTGTACTTGAACAATAATCTCGAATTGAAACTAAAAAATAACTTATAAATAGTTATTTTAATCATCGTCATTATTATTAGCCTCAACTTCACTTATTAGATTTATTTTATCATCGTCATGAATAAAAATAAATTCATCATGATTAGATTCATTATCTTTTTCTATAACACTGAATATATCAAGATTTAATGGACTTTTTTAAACATTTGTACTGGCTAATTCAGGCCTGTCCAAAGACACCAAATTATCACCATTATCCTTCACATTAGATTTCATAGAATCTAAAACTTAACTCCTCTTTTTCTTGGCATGGCTCATTTTTTATTTTTTCAAGAGGCAAATTATACAAATCACGAGGTTTTATCCTTATCACAACTAGCCAATTAGTATCTTTAATATCTTTTACATAATAAACCTGTTTAACTTGAGAAGCTAAAACATATGGTCCATCAGTTTTCAACTTACAAGTCATATTGACCATAGGAAACCCAAACTTGTTTTCTTTAAATCCTCGTTTATGATACACATCCCACTAATCAACCTTAAATAAAATAGCACTATTTTCTCTAGGTTAATTTTAATTGTTTGATGTCTATTAACCCACCAAAATTAATCTAAGTCACCTGTATTTTCATCCCCTTCCATAAAAATTCCATTATTTTGTGATTTTAATTGCAAGTCTCGCTCATTTGTAGCAAAAATTTCATTTATTAGGCCTAAAAGCTAGATTTGGTAATTGATCATTAATCAATTCACTTCCTTCATCATGCAATTGAGTAACCTGTGATAAATGATAATCATTAAATATCTAAAGTTAGATATTAGAAAATGATAGTTAGAAACATATTCAACACTTACATATTTCTTAAACCGCTGATGAAATTCTTTTATGTGTTTTTCTCTACATTTCTAGGATTCTTCTTCTTAAGTTTTTCCTTGTACATGCTTTACATTTAATAAGAAATATAATACATGTAGATATTTAGAAAAAAATATGTTATAAATAAATTACATAATAACTAACTATAAAGGTTAGATCTCTTTCTTAACAAATTCTCTGATCTCGCCACAATTTTTTAGAACATAAATTCTAGCTTGAACCCATTCAGTCAAACTCAAATCTTCATTTTTTTTTCCAAGTAATGACTTGCTAGCTTGAAAAAGAACATATATCTTTGTATAAAGGTGTAAGTGAACAATGCTTTTGACGAATCATTTGGGAACATGTTTGATTTTTGTTCATTTATATTCATTTTATTAAGCCTAACAAATAATCTTGAACTGCATTTTTATATTCATTTATTAAGCAAACATAACAAAATAAAGCTATGTTTAGTTAATTTATATTTGTGAACAAACTCGTTTAAAATTCATTTAAAACTTATTCATTTATTATTCGTTTATTGTTTAATAATAATAACAAAATTACATATTTATCCTTCACCATAATATTTCTATTATCCTAACCCTTTCTCATTTTCAACTTTTTTCACTGTTGTATACATTTATTATTTCTTTTTGAACCTTTCAAACTTTAACTCTATATCTTGATTTCTTACTCTTTATCACCAACTCAACACCAACCTTCATTTATTTCACTCTTTGTCACCATCACCAATCCTTCTTTTTTTCTCACTTGGTGTTGCCATTGTTCTTTTCCTTTCATTCCCTATCATTCTTTTCTCGTTTCATCTTGAATCATTGCACTTTGCCTCTTCCTCATCAAATAATGTTTTCTATTCAAGTTTGAAAATTGATGCAAAATAAGAGATAAGAGAATCTAAGGTTAATGGTTTTTATAGTCTGCTTGTATATTACATCATGTTGAAACAGCTTGCTGAGACAAATTTATTTACATTTTCATGTGGTTTTTGTTCTGATGAATTGCTAATTGTTTAATATCACTAGATGTCTAATGGCTTTGGAATATATTAATATACACTTTCTTTGAGTAACAAATTAACTTGTCTAAAACTTGAGTGTTGCAATTTTTAAGATTTTTTTTTGTATTTTTTTCCTTTACAACTACCAAATCTAAGGGATTAGAATTGTCGACCGTGGCCTTCCACAAGTTTTGCATTTTAACAAGACAAAAAGTTACATCTTAATATACAGAACATGCAGGTTGTATGGCAAGTAATGTTTAGAAAACATCATGACACAAATTTAGAAAACATTAGGTTATGTGTTGGATGGGCATTTTCCATAAAAAAACCATTCAACAAGCCAAATTCTTAGATTCAATCCCTCTCAATATTGTGTTGGATTGGTAGTTGTCATTAAAAAAAAGCAATGAAAATAGTGAAGTGTAATTAATTATACTTTAATATTATGTAAGATTTATAAAGAAAAAATTACATAAAGTTCACATTTTTAAGTGACAGAATTTTACATAATTATTCGAGGTTGTAAGAAAAAATTATATGAAATATTTCTCACGAAAATAGCAATATGGACAATGAATCCAATCATAATATTAAAGTTTTTTATGAATCTATAATAAATACATTTTGGACAATGAATCTATTTCATAAATTAAAGTTAATATTAAAATATACTTTATAATAATTAAAACAAAATGAGTAAACCTTTATTTAATTATTGATAAACAGCTGATTGGATATATATATATATATATACTCACACAATTATATTCTTATAATGTACAAAGTTGACTAGATTTACTATAACCTTCACACATAATTATTTGTAGATTTTTACTATAATCAGATAAAATATCACTTTTTGTAATTATGAAGTCTCATTAAAAGAAAAATTGGCTTGAAAAATGGAGACAAATTCAAAACCTGATTTGATATAATAGGATGAAATCAAATAAAATCACCTTAGCTAATCTTTATTAGTTCTTGTTAACCCAAAGTTGTTGAATGGCAACTTTTATTGTTTCCTAGAATATATATAGGCTATAGTGAACTCACATTTGTTTTTTAATCTTGATTCTTTGTTATGTACTAACCCATGCCATTTGCTAGTAGTTTGAACACAACTCCTATTTCAAGTTTGAATAAAAACCAAACATATGCAAATGTGATTTTGCTGTTAAATTAAAAGCTCTAACACCACCAGTCCATTGTTCTCTTTTTAGTGTGCATTTTCTAACTTTGTTCCATCATTAAAGGTATGTTGTCATGTTTAGAGTACTTTTTTTTTAAAATTTTTTTCCATTTATAACAAACTTTAGCAATGTCCATGCTACATCCATTTTATCTATTATCTCTCTTAAGAACCAACTCTCTATAGCAGTTTTTCCAAAAAAAATGACCTTTGAAAAGGCCACTAAGAGTTCGAGGGAAACACTATTATATTTAGCAGTCATTATTTTATGGTATTTTCTCTTTGTTTATCTTTATTTTTTGGGTTCTTTTCATTACAAGACTTTAACTAATTTTTGGATTCTTTTGTTATCAATGCTTTCTTTATCACTAATTTCAACTTTTTTAAGAACAAATTTGCACATATAAAAAGAGTTGTTTAAATAAAACTATCTTTTACATGTTTATTTATATATAAAAGTAATAAATATTTGTATCTATACTTTTTAAATACTATTTGATTCTTTTGAAACTTTTTTATTATGTATTTTTTTATTCATTAATAATGATATAACTATGAATTTTTATATATGTCTTGTTACTTACCACAAAATTATACTAGTTTAACTTTAACTTCTCAATTACCTTTAACTGTGGAAAGTTTGTATTTTTCTTATTTTAGTGCTGATTCATCATCAATTCCTATGACTTCTATTGAGAGAAATGAAATGGTCAATCTTGAAGGACATATTACTGTTGAAGAGGATGAAATTGAATTGCCAATTATGCAAAAAAAAAAAAAAGAACAAAGAAAAGAGACATTAAATGTTTGGCAAGAATTTACAATAATGAAACTTGCTAATGGGAATAAAAAAGTGCAGTGTAATCATTGTAAGATCAAGTTTGGCAAAAACAAAGATGGTACAACTACATAATACAAAAGACATTTAACTAGCTGTCCTAAATGTCAATTGATTGAACATAGGCAAACTAATCTTTATCTACTACAGTAAACCCTTAGATCAAATAGTATGAGTTGTATTCAGACTTGAAAGTATGATCAAGCAAAGATAAAGGAGATTGTTTCATATATAATTATGGTTCATGAGTTACCATTTGCATTTACTGAATATGAGTTTTTCACTTTGTTAATGAAAACTGCAAGTTCTCACTCTCAAAGAATCTCTCGTGTAACAGCCAAAGTTGATTGTTGAACAAGTTATGAAGTACAAAAGAACATGTGAAAGTTAGGTTAGAAGATTCAATACATAATGTTGACTGCTTATTTTTGTGGACTATAATTGGAAGTTGCAAAAAAGAATTTAATTTTTTGTTATAACTTTTTATTTATTTTTGGCAAAAAACACCTTTTTGATTAGATAATGTAATTTATAATGCTTACTTAGATGATTAACAAAAAATTATATTTAATTCAATTTATAAATTTAAGAATGATTATATCATTAACATGATTGTATCAGATTATATTACATTGTGATAAATTTTTTTAATGAAGTTTACTTTTAATATTTAAGACAATTGAATTTAAGGCAAAATTTTTTAAATAATACAATGTAAAAAAGTATTTGTGTGTTTATATAGTTTGAATTAGTATATGAACATTACTTTCAAGTTTGGAATGGACTTGACAACAGAGGTGATTCTTTAGATAAACCAGAGCAGGCCAAGGCTCCCCCCCCCCTTCCCCCCAAAGATTTTGAAAATTTTCCTTTATATACATATATTTATATATTATATATATTAAATAAATTTAAATTGGCCCTCTCAAATTAAAGGAATAAAATATGTTAAAGTTTATTTATTTATTTTATCCATCAATAATTATTTATAAACATTTAATGTTAATTGGTTTGTCCCAAAGATTAAATTACAATCATATAAATTAAAAAAAAAGATTTAATTTAACTTTTTGAATTCTAATTTATACTTACAATTGAGTAAAAAACAAATAAATTTAGACTTTATTTCTTTGACCTAGTTATTGTAACTTTTTTTTTATTCTACAAAGTTTCTTAAGCCCACTTTGTTCTTTTTTGTTGCTTAACTTTTCTGTCTGTTGAAAGCATATATAATAAAATTGTTAAAAATTAGTTTATTTGTATTTTTATATAATCTATTTGTGTTTATCTTTTAGCTTTATATGATAACTTTTTTTCTTGATGCTTTGTTAATGCTTTATACAGAACAATGACTGTCTTGATATATATTTTTTTTACAATGACTTAACAGATTTTAGTATAATTAGAGGTTAAGTAACAACTAACATGACTTGATATTAAGTTTAATAAAAAATTAATGACTTGATAAGATTCAATTTTTGATCGAATAAAAATAATTATGGATGGATAAGTGAAAATTTTTTTTACTTGATGGATTGATTCACGATGGAATTGGATTTTCAGTTGTCTAATTACATAAAATTTCAAGTTAAGTCAGATTAACTTTTAAAGTGAAAGATCAATTGAATTATATCATACTTGATTAAAAATATGATATTCATAATTTATTTATTTACATAAATTTTTTAATTTTAAATTATCAAACGAATTTATAAGAAAGTTTACTTAGTAGTTTGATTGTCATCGAAAGAGAAATTACTGAAATATTTAGTTCATATTTAATTTTTGAAAATTTTGTTTCTTTAAAAGAACATAGCTCACAATTTTAGATAAAATTATTTATTTGATATATATATTTTATACTTTTATTTATAAATTGATAAAATTTATGGTTTTATAAGCATGTGACTTTTTATTAGTTTATTACTTGCATATATCTCTTATGTTAGTAAAATAAAATTGAATGAAATAGATATAGTATTAGATTTTTAGTTGGTTTCCTCAAAATCAAATGTGAAAATCCATCATTGAATGGTAATTTATGTTTTTATAACATATTTTTTATCGTGTTTGACACGTGTAATAATATGAATTATTAAAACATAAACACGACATGAATTATAAAACGTATTTAAATTTTAAACATAAATACGACACGTTTATTATATATGTTACACATGACATAATATAACTAATATATATATATATAATTAATTATTTAAATATAATACGAATAATACTTATGTGAATTTATCAGAAAATGTGAAAATCTGTGTTCGCAAACCTAAGAGCAGATCTCCCAAATAATGCCTTAGGTCCTCCATTAGGGTAAAATTCAAACTAGTTTCCCAACAAACAAGTCCTCTAACTAACAATTCATCAAAGAACAACAAACCGAAGCTCAAAGATAGATAAAATTTGATAAACCGTCTAAATCAATCAAACAACTCAAAACAACCATAAATGTATCAGATCAAACTAGCAACAAATACTAACAGGTACCTATCATCAAAAACTTGAAAACAAAACCAAGAAAAACACAGAATTGAACAAACCGCCGCTGCTAAAAAACCAACAAATTACAATGACACACAAAAAAAAGGAGTAAAATTTGGCCATGAAAATTTGGCTTGCTGGCTGCAACGAAG
Organism: Durio zibethinus; assembly: GCF_047325235.1. Classification (NCBI taxonomy): domain Eukaryota; kingdom Viridiplantae; phylum Streptophyta; class Magnoliopsida; order Malvales; family Malvaceae; genus Durio; species Durio zibethinus. The sequence continues at coordinate 3,869,253 of NC_143185.1, forward strand.
AGCCTGGCAAGGCAAGATTGGCGGCCGGCAGTCAAGAGAGTGTTAAGTAAAACGATGGAGGAGGGAAGGAATGTTGCTCATTGCTGGCTGGCTGGCTGGCTTGCTGCCGCTGAAACGAAAGAGTAAAAGGGCGAAAAGAATTTTTAGCCTTTTAATGTTACCTTTTAGTAAATAAACTTTAGTAAATTTTAATTAAAAATAAATAAATATACGAAATTATGAATACATGATAATCATGTATATATGTATATATGATAAAAGTTTATTTCAAAAGTTATTTTTTATACTTTATACTATTTTTTTTATATATGATATTAATATATTGATATTAGAATTATTTTTTAATATATAAATATTACTATATATTTTCAATAATTAATTAATTAGCATGGTTTATTTGTAAAAGGGCCTAATGACTTATTAAAATTATTAAAAAATTTTAAATTAATATATATTTATACGTTATAATATAATTAAAATAAATTATATATTTTAATTATCATGAGTACAATCATATATATATGATTTAGTATAAATTGTATAATCTCTTATAATTATATATGGATATCATATGATGCAATTTGTATTTTAAAATAAAATAGATAAAATAAGTTAGAGTATGTGCATTACATTATAATAAAACTTTATCATGTGATATAAAAATATAAATTATATAATCTCTTATTTTTATAAATGCTATTTAGTATAAAATACATATGTTTAATTTTAAATATATAATATTTATCTTGTGATTTAGAATAAAGTATTTAAAATAAGTAATCGAGATGCGTATCTATAATAATAATTTATAAGTTGCATTCTAATAATATCATATCATATAATATATAATAAGTTATATAATTTTTTATCATTATACATATTATTTAAAATATGTAATATTTTTAATTTCAAATGTATAATCTCTTATTTTAATTCTTAGAATTTAAAATAATCGCATTTCATAATTCATATTATTAAGATTATCATATAGTTTCTTATCATTATAAATGTTATTTATTATCATTATAATATATTATTGTAAATTCATGTGATTTTGATTTGTTTTGCTTGATTAATGGTCATATTATTTGATGTTACTTGTTATGTTAGTAATGTTATTAAATAAATATTGTCCTTCTAAATTCTTTTTTAATAATTTTTTTAATCTTATTATAAAAAGTTATAAAAAACAGATATATTTAATATGTTATAAAGAACAACATATATATTTAATATGTTAAGATTTCTATTATTAATAGTAAAAATAATTTTATAATAATTATTAAATGAGTATCATAATTAAATATTTATATGATTTATTGAATAATTAATTAGGTATCACAACTAAAAGATTAAAAATTAAAATAATTTTTATATGTTTATATTAAATTAAAATAAATATAAAAAATATGTTAAATATATTTTTGTGTTGTGTCATGTGTGAACATGTTTTTGTATGGTATTTTTATTTAAACATATTTTTGTATCATATCACATATTAAATGTGTTTAACACATTTTATTTAAACTCATTTTTTATGTTTTATATATATTTAAAAATATCAACTCGTATAATATATTATCTTTATTATATCAAATTGTATATCAATATGAATAAAAATAATATATATTTTTTAAATAATATATAATTTTTTATATAATTTTATATTATGTTATCTTCTTACGCGTGAAATTATCCTATTTAGTTTCCAATACGGTGAATTATATCACAGTGTTAGTGTGGAAAAGCGGTCGAGACATGGATTTCTGAGAGACAGACACCAGTTAAGTACCAAAACAAGAAACAACATTTGGTTCAATAAAATTCCATGCACGGTCTTTCTTCTAAGAGTCATTCAACCAAGTTTTCTAAGCATCCTCGAACCAGGCCCATGAAAGGTTAATGATTTTCTTTTAAAAAAATCATTACCATGTAGGTGTGAGTGAATCAATGGGCTAAGCCCCCGGAATTCATCAGGTCTTTTACAAATTTGGCCTAATCCAAACCTGATTATATTAACAATGGTGCTGGTAACGCACGCAAAAGTTATGACGTACTTATTAACGCAATTAATAGCCAAAAACCGCCGCTAAAATTCTCGGCTCGTTGATCTTTGTAGCAATTCTCGCCTTTTCTCTTCCACTTTCATTTTCCAGCCAAACCCAAAAAAAAAACAAAAAAAAAAACCAAAAAATATGCAAACACCCCAGACCCCAAAACGCCATCCTCTCTATGACATAATCATATTAGGAGCCTCAGGCTTTACCGGCAAATATGTAGTAAAAGAGGCCTTAAAGTTTATCAACACCCCATCTTCTCCTCTTAAAACTTTAGCCATTGCTGGCCGTAGCCATGAAAAGCTTGTTAAAGCTCTTCAATGGGCAGCTCATCCTAGTTCTCCTCCTCCAGATGTTAGTATTATCATTGCTGATACTACTGACCCATCTTCGCTTTTGAGTCTTTGTACTCAAACTAGGGTTTTGCTTAACTGTGTTGGGCCTTTTAGGGTCCATGGTGAACCAGTTGTTGCTGCTTGCGCCTCTTCTGGGTACCCTTTTGGCCTTTTTGAATGTTTTTGATATTCTTGTTTGGGTATTTGGATTTTTTGATTTGTTGTTAAATGTTGGAAATAAGGGTTTTTTTTTAAGAATTCTTGAGTGCTAATGATACATGAATATGTGCTCTTTAAGCTTTTTTTCATGGGGATTTATTGTTGAAATGAATGTAATTCTAAGGGCATGGTGGAAATGAATAAATCTTGACGGTAAAAATCTTGAATTTGATATTGATATTTGTAGGAATCTAGTAAATTAGGCAACTGTATTGGCTTCTTCTAACATCAAGGTGAGCCTGGCTTTGCGGTTTTCACTTATTTTAGGTACCCTTTTGGTTTCTTGAAAGTTATATATAATCTTGTTTGTATATTTGGATGTGTTTAGTTTGTTGTTAATTGATGGAACCGGAAACGGGGGTTTTATTTCAAAGGTTCTTGAATTTTTTTTAAGGTTTTTGAATGTTAATTATGCATAAAGATGTGATTTTTTGGTGTGGTTTTATGGGATTTAGTTTTAAAATCATGAGTGTTATTTAGTGTAAGCTTCCTCTTCACTGATTTCAGCTAAAGGATTTACTCCTTCAATTAGTTGTTCTAATTTTATTGTAGTAATAAATCTTTATGTAATTTATTTAAGTTTTTATTCTTGATTATGCTAGGTGTGATTATTTGGATATAAGTGGGGAGCCTGAGTTCATGGAAAGAATGGAGGCAAAATACCATGAAAATGCTATACAGACAGGTTCTTTGGTTGTTTCAGCATGCGGATTTGATTCAATTCCTGCTGAAATGGGGGTTATGTTCAATTCCAGGCAGTGGGTGGCTCCTGCTGTACCCAACTATATTGATGCATACGTGAGTTTGGAGTCTGATAAAAGAATAGTTGGGAACTTTGCAACATATGAATCAGCAGTTTTGGGTGTGGCAAACATGGATAAGTTGCAGGAATTGAGGCGTTCCAGACCCAAGAGACCTAGACCAGTGGTAAGCAGTTATTCTCCATTTCTGTTGGTTGGTGACATCCTAGTGTTTTGTGGTTTGTCTAAGACATTAATTTGCCACAGGATGGGGATGGCTATTGTGATTTTCTTCTAGATATTTAGGAAGTCAATGATGCCCTTGCTTGATTTTACTTTCTGACCTCATCTCACTACGAGTGATTTTTTTTTCCTTGTTGTAATATTGTTTCTATTTGGTTGGTTTGAAAATTAAAGTGGATAAGTAACTCGTGGATCTCAGTCTAGTTATACCAAATTTCAGATTTAAGGAAATCAAGCTTCATTATGATGCTTAGTGATACCTGGTTTGCTTTTGGTTTGGGTCAAGGCAAGATGCTACATGCGTATGTAGTGGCACATATTACCAACTATAATGGCAGATGTGCTACAGATGACTAAAACGTGGTGGTGGGAGAATGAAGCCCAAGGAACGTATTGGTGGTAGCTGTGAAATGGTGCTGTATGCCGTTTCTTCCTTCACCACCATCCTATGCATTAGTCATGATTGGTGGTAATGGAAATAGGACTAGGTGGCTGCGCGCCGTAAAGCTGGTGATAGTGAACCTAGGGCAAGGTGGCTGCAGCAATAAAATAGACTATAATGATGTAAATAGCTTTGGGTATATATAGACAATGATTGTAGTTGCTGTGCTCTTTGTAGTGATGGTTTTCATGTTCATTGAAAGACCATGACAGGGTATGTATTTTTACAGTGGAGGCATTGCTTCTTCTTAGAGCACAGAGATTTATGGTAGGAATAGTGTTTCTGCCAACAGCAACAAAAGAGACGAGGTTACTGGTGAAATTTACTATGATTCGGCAGTGTTGTTGGCAGTACTTCCAAGCTAGCTGCAGTTAGAGGCAGAGGTGGGAGTATGATGGTGTGTTGCCTGTAAATCATGATATCATCCTTTAACATATAGCTCATTATTTGACACAAATATTGCTATTAGTTTTCAATACTGTGTACGTTTGATTTCATTTAGCTCTCTGGTATTGCATGGTTAACATATTTGATTTAAACAAACTGATTTATTTATTAATTGCTGGATGATAATTCTTAAAATGTCCTGTAACAATTGTTTAGTTGTATGGTTGCAGATTCCTGGTCCACATCCTCCTAAAGGACCAATGATAGAATACCAGGAGAAGATTGGCCTTAGGGCTATAAAGCTACCCTCAGCAGATGCTGTAGTTGTTCGAAGGACTCTTGTTACTCTGATAGAGAACCCCCATGGTCTCCCTGGGATTAATGAGAGTGCTGAACATACCGAAAGGAGGAAGGCCTTCTGGTCAACAGTGAAGCCAGCTTATTTTGGCGTGAAAATAGGATCAAAATCCTTGTCGGGCATCTATCGAATCATCGGAGTGGGGATTTTCATTGGTCTCTTAAGTAGAACTTCATTTGGCAGGTGGCTTCTCTTGAAATTTCCCTCATTTTTCAGCTTTGGATGGTTCCGAAAGTCGGGTCCCTCGGAGGATGAGGTGAGAAGTGCATCATTTAAGATGTGGTTTGTTGGACATGGTTTTAGTGACAGCAGCCTCGCTTCAGAAACAAACTCAAAACCTGATATGCAAATCATAACAAGAGTAATGGGACCTGAGATTGGCTATGTGACAACTCCTATAGTGCTACTTCAATGTGCGCTCATACTTTTGAGCCAGCGTGAAAACCTGCCTAAGGGAGGAGTTTTTACCCCTGGTATTGTATTTGGTCCAGATCTCCAACAACGGCTGCAAGATAATGGAATATCATTTGATCTCATTTCAAAGAGTGCGCTCCCTGCTTAAACTGGTACCATGGTGTGGACTTCTTCTGGGAAATAACACCAGGGCTTGGTTTTGGAACAATTTCTTTTGAATGAATAACATACAAAACTTGACAATATTGAAAGTTTCCTCTCCTTTTTATTTTAAGTCCTTTGTTTAAAATATCTGGTAGTCTCTACACATGTATATCTATACCTTATCTCACCAATCCCTTTCAGTAGCATATATATTTGGACAGACTAAAAGATAAAGCATGTAATACGATAAACATAGACTGATTTTGCTCTATACATCGAGAATGTTACTGCTAACGTTCTTAATATCTTCACATACAATGTAATTAGGAATTCCAAGGTCAACACCTACTTATTGACACCAAAAAATACTACTAGGCTGACCCCGAAGTTACTTTGAAGAAGTGATATTTAGTAAATTTAGTAAGTTTGAGATTTAAATTTTAATATCTGTACTTTTTTCTATCCCAATGGCTTCTTTTGTAATAAATAAAAAAAAAAAGGGCCTGCGAGTACGGGGAGAATAGCAGAGTGCTAAAAAATAGTTAACGGACTTATTTCCAACCTATGGATCTTCAGCGTTTCCGGTGCTGAAAGATTTAGCTTTTCTTTTCACGAATTAGCTCCAAATGTAAATAATGCGGGAAAAAAACCACAAGAAGCCACTGATAGTTTTGTATTCTTATACCTTACATGCCTAAACCTCCTTGTACTAATTATTTTTGAGATTGTAACCAAATCCCAGGATTCAAAGACGGGATTTCGAACGCAGATTTTGGACACTTTCAACACATTTGAACCCATTTATTTGTCCTTGCATTTGGTACATATTAAAGTACCAGCATTAAGAAATTTGATATAGACAAATTACAATGGAAAGAAAAAATATGAATCAAACTGCTTTACTCTTATCATTAATAATTATAACAAAAACTGGAGACAAATAAATGAAAGTATAAGAAAATCAAGAGGATTCTAAGACCCAATTTTGTAAGCACAAACCGAAAAACAAAACGAAACAAAACAAAACTGATGTTAACCATCTTCATCACCTGTTTAGTGTATATCCTTCTTCAAGCATTTGATTCCCTTCTCGATTTGATTGGCACAAGGCTTTCCATGTAGACGTAAGCTTTAAAAAATAGAGGTTCAAGAATTTGAAGCTTCTTAAATTCTTGCCTTTTAAGATTGTAGGTCACCAATTGAAAATTATTCCTATCTTTATCGTCCATAATTTCGAAGACAATCTCATTATTTTTCCAAATTGCTAAAGGCCTCACAAATATAAAATGTCCAATTTCAATAGTAAATACCTTGGACCAAGACTCCTTCACACCATATTCCTTCATAGCAAATATATCTAATAATAATGAATGGTTGTTATGAGTTTCACGACTTACAGCAAAGCTTCCATCCCACACCAGAAAATGCATGAAAGGCTTGACCTCATCTGGGAGTAGTATTATATCGAACTCTTCATTACTCAAGTTGAACAAGATGATGACAATATCATTACTATCAAGTCTTTCAGGAATACCTTTCCAATGGATTGCTCCATTGAAGTAAAAACTTCCATGAGGAGCACTAATTTGTCTGGAATTCATGCTATTGGAATTACCATTATTTACTTGTCTCCAAGAATAAGATCCCAAAGTGTAGACTTCCACATTGTATGACATCCTGGCCATATGAGTTCTCCAATCATTGTCTCTTCGAGACTTGGTAATCCTGACAGCTTTATACTGATGCTTTTTGAGATCATAGCCAAATCCAACAGAAAATAAAAATGATGAATCGTTACCGGAAGTAGTATCCGGTACAAGAACAGTCTCCCTGGTAGCCAAATTACATAGGACGCTATAACCTTGGATATAGTTGGAGTAAAAGATAATACCATCACAGTGGGCTGCAAGTTCTAAATCATATACCGAGGAATTGCCGAGGAGTCCTAGATATACATCAACACTACTATAAGAAGAATCGTTATAAGAGATCATTGAGAGGGAAGCTTTTGATTGTGATGATTTGCTGTTGAAGCGCTTGATAAGGATGCTTTCCTTATTGTTGCGGTGGCTGCGATCCAAGTGCATGGTTATGAGCTTGTTACTATTAATGAGAGCGCACCATGATTTGCAAACCGACTTGAATCGCAACAAAGATTTCACTGGCAGGTTTAAAAGGATTTCCAACATCAAATCTGTTGGTAAATCATTGAAACTTGAGAAATCCTCCATGAATTTTGTTTTTTGCTCTTTTTTTTTCCCGGGGGGAGGAGTTTATAGCTGGATTGAACTCTCAAATCAGAAAAAATAAAACTAATTAGGTAGAAAGAACTATTTATAATAAACCAACAGCCTAAAAATTTTTATTAAAAAAGTTATGATAATTTGTATAATTATGTTTTTTTATTCAAACATACTTATTTAGATAATTATGTTTTTCTGTTCAAACATACTTATTCAAAATAAAAAATAATATTTTATTAATATTCCTTTGACTTTTAAAATTATTTGGCCTATTAAAAATCTTTTTAGCAAACCCAAATAACTTGGTTTTCTCCAACACTTAACTTAATTATATAAATAACACAAGTAATATTTTTTAAATTACATATAAATGATTTTTTTATTTAATGTGAGTTACACCATATTTTAAACTATAAACTTCTTAAAGAGATAGAAATATTTACAAACAAGTAATAATACTTAAGTATTTAAGTTGAAAAAAAAAAAAACAAATTAGATGATTTAGTATATCTAATAGTAAATATAGTATATATTAACCATTTATATGCAACTAATTTATTTTTATTTTTAATTTTCAAATTTTAATTTTTTAAATTTATAATATTACGTTAATAATATTATGTTTATATTAAATAATGTCACTGTTAATATCATGTGACATTTGAAATAGCATTGTTACTTTAATATATTATTAAAAATTAACGGTAAAATGTTAAAAAAGATGATATCGTAAATATTGAAAGATAAATCATAAATTTACAAAATTTAGTGACTAAAATAAAAAAATTATCTAAAATTAGATGATTAATAAACATTCCGTTTACCGTTTTATATCCGAAAAGATAATGAATTTCATAAATTTGACATAAAATTTGACTCTATCGTACCTATTAAAACAATTTGTGAAGTTTTGTGACATGGATTAAAAACAACAGAGACCAAAAGGATAGCGTCTCTCTTGTAAGCATCACCTCCCAAAGGGTAAACACCCTAAACAGCTTTTGGGTCATTGTGATGGCATTATTAGCCCATCAAATTACAGAGATGATATAGTTCTATGTGGCACTGCAACTAGGGAGTCAAACGTGCTCCCTGAGTGTTCTGTCCCTTGTTATCCGTGAATCCCAAATTTGATCGCGTAAACCTGTGCCTTGGGATTTGGTTCTGATGCTAAAAGTCATCACTGCAAAAGTTACTAGGATAGTTTCATATTGGGAATGGCCTAACTTACCTCAGCTTTCCTAATACTCTTTGGGAACTGGTTCTTGGAAAGAAATCAATGTTAAGGTCCCTGCCCATGTCTGGCATTCACCATGTTTTGAGACATACTTTAATGGAGCATCTCATTGGTATATGCTATGGACGATAAGGGAAACGAGAAATTCCAAGTAATACTAATACCAATTCCAAGTTTCCTGTCCATGTATGGTTATTCAATGTGTAGGAGTCCTTTGGTGTGGAATCGATGCGTTGCTCTAGCAATGTATCCGGAAAGGCAGAATGGAAAATCGTTTGAGATATGTGTGATGAAGGAATATGGAGTGAGGGAATCTTGGATAAAGCTATGTATTGACAATTGGACCTCTTACAATGGTACTGGAAATGCCTTTTAATATTTTGGAAAAATGATGAGATTCTCATGGAAGGCTCCAACGGACAGGTGGTGTCTTACAATCTTAGAAACAAAAGAACTCAAGGATCTTCAAATTTGTGGGGTTCCAAAGTCTTTCGCAACTCTTGTACACGTGAATAGTCTCGTTTCGGTCAAATGAGGAAATCAAATGCTTGATGGAGGCGAGGAGATAATACAGGTGAAAATGTTTCAAGTCTGGTTATATTTTATTTTCTTTTTTTGCTGCATTTTTCTTGCCCATTTAGAGAATTGAGTAATACCAAGATTTTGCTATATATGTTATGTACTAAACCATTTAGCATTTAACACCCAAGAATTATGAGTCTTCCCTACCTTCTTCCTTTTCTAACATGGCCTAGAGGCATTCAGTTTCCCAATTTGATTTGAGAGAGATTTTTGTCCATTACCAGGAAACCCTTAGTTCTACCCATTAAAGGGAAAGGTACCATTTCAGCAAATTTTCATATTATCTTGAAATTAAACTTCACATTACAGACATAAAAATTTTTGTATCACAATTCATGTGAACGTCTTAAATACCAAACATATTTTTTGGTTTTTATCAAACTTTTAATCCCTATCACTTTCATTGTCTTTTATCCTAGTTTTTGTCTTAGATTTTGGTTGGTGAAGGCTTTCCTCTCGATAACCTTTCTCAGGTTTAACAGTTGCAACAAGAAATGCTCCATTCAGTATGAATAAAAAGTTAAGACAGCCGTACTACCTTGACTAAGACAGAGAAATGAACAGAAATTTTCATCAATGTACATATATTATCATAAATGTACAGAGAAATTAACATCCTAAATTGGGGTTTATCAGAATCTTTGTGCTATAAATAAAATTTTTTAAGATTAATAGTGTGGATTTCTGAAATTTTCTGGTTTGATAGTCATGGATCGAGGATAATGATGCGGATTCCTTATTTGCTCTGTTCTGATTGTTGATGTTGTCATTTATTTAAGCTAAAAGAAATTTGGATTCAGGAATTTGATGTTATCCAAAAAGACTTCAGAGAGTTCTGATGTAAATCAATGTTCATGGAAGCAAAAGGTTCTGTTCTAGAATTTGGCTGCTGAGTATTATTTCATCAAATTTGTTTGGTTCTCCTCACTTATAATTTGAAGAATAATAATGCTTTGTAAACTTAGAAATATGTGCCTTTCATTTTATACAAAGTAGATCAACATTTTTTGTTGTATATAAAGGTTGCATCCTACTAGGGAAAGGATCTTAAGATTTGAATCTTAGATGAGTTAAATGCCATCTCTCTAGGTTGGCTGTATGAACTAACTAAATTAAACTTTAAATTCGTAGAGCCACATTTTCTGATAAAAAGTGATTACAGAATCTAATATTTGTTTCCTGGGTTATATGTTGTTCAGCTTCTTGTTTCTTTCACTACTTTTATCATAGTAAAACAATATTAATATTGAATTTAATCAAGTTTAGGGCATGACAAGCTTTGCCATATATGAAGTGGCATAATCAATTGCCATTTTTTTATTTTATTGAAATTCTTATCTAAAAGGAAAAAAAAGTTTGCAGCTTTTTGATGTGAAGTGAAGAGCTAAGGTACAAATTTATACTTTAATAAGTAGATGACAAATTCACTCAGATATATTGTATAGATTAAAAAAAAAAAGCATGAAGCAAACTTTCATTCAAAGAAAATCTTCTCATTCTAAGAAGAAATAAAGCGGGGGAAGAAATTGATTGCTACCAGAGTTCCATGGTAAGCAGTTGTAAGCTCACTTCATAATCTCATAGTTTACCTTTCCTTAGAACTTATTCTTGGAAAAGGCAATTATAGATTAAGGAAGAAAGATTTCTGATGCTTAAAAAAGCAAATTAAAAATAAGTTTTTCCAGTAGAGATCTGCTGAAATTCCAACAATATCTAGCTTGCTATCAGCATGCAAATTGCTGATTCATCACAAAAAGATTAAAGTTCACTATGAGAAATCCAATGATTCAAAGTCCGGTAATTTATCAGTCAGGGGTGGAGTCTTTGGGGAAAACATTTTCTCGATTCCATTCCAGCACCAGTAGGGAGCAAGGCACAGAAGAAGTAAAGGCAACAAGCAAGGATCACAGGCATGTGGGCACTGCACCAGCCATCTGTCTTCACGGATTTCGAAGTATTCCTTCTTAATTTGATACTGTTCACTTAAGCCAAGATGTGCCATAAGAAGGCAAACATGTGTCAGCAACTCCCCACCTCTCCTTAGCTGTTGACCATGCTCTCTCCATCCACAATGAACTGCAGCATATGCCAGTAATTCCACCCACACTTTATTGATCATATCCCATTTTTTTGCACATTCCCAATCCTCCTGAGATTCCAAGTATTGCAATTGCTTTGCAAGCCTGCATCCATAGAAGAGAACCGATTTGGTTGCGTCTCCTTTAACATCATCCAATAAGTCAGTGTCCATTTCATACAACTCATGGCAAGCTTCATCTATCTTGGTTCCAATTTTCCTTCTCCTTTGTTGGAAAAATCTGGTGGCCTCAGAACATGTATCTCGATATCTTATCTCACCAATTCCTTTGGGAAGCATATTTGGATACATGACAAGAAGATAAAGCATGTAATCTGATAAGCATTGGCTGATATTGGAGTATTTACTGAGACTTTCCAGATAATTGGTTCCTTTAAGTCTCTTAACATCCTCATAGTAACAGAGTTGAGTAGCAATGTGCCAAAGAAGAAGGCTATGGTCAAATTCTACCTCGATTGTGCTCCATTTAAGAAGCTCAAGGCAATTCATTTTATCAAGCACACAATCACCTCTGTAACTCAATAGTTTTTTGCATGAGTTGACATCAAAGAGACTATTGATATTCTCACTTCTCTCTTTTAGCTGCTGGAAGATGAGCTTTTGTAGTTCAGCATCTACATCCTGGCAATCTACATTTAGATGCTTCTCCACTACTTCCTCAATGCCAAGTATCTTCTGAAATCTGATCCACATGGTGGCCTGTTTTCTGAGGCAAAATTTGATCAAGTTGTACTTGAACATGGTTCTTGACCACCTTTTACCAATTCTCACTTGTTTTAAATAAGTCACTAGCCATAACTTTGTCCAGTCAGAGAGAATAAGTAAGACGAAAGCATAAACCTCGAGTGCAATAGCTCCAACTAGCAGTAAGTATGTTACTGAAATGTCAACCTGTGAGTATGGATGTTCAATGAAAATTGCAAAGCTAATCATTGCAAAAACAGAAGAGAAAAAGCTGCTACACCGGAGCAAGAACCCATATCGTGAATAGACCATTGTTGCTTTGGTGTAGAGCACATCATACAAAAGTCCAAGCTCACCTTCTACCAATTCAAAGGCTTCTTCTGATGACTTGTTGCTAATCATGGAGTGGCAATCTTGTCGCTCATAATAGCCAAGGATAAGGTCTGCAAATAAATATTTAAGCCTATTGAATAGGTAGTAAGCTTGAGAGAGATAATCATCTAGAGATCCAGAATATCTTTGAGGTAACACCTTCCGTGGTGACAGTTTGAAGTTGGCATCTAATTTTTTCTCTCTCACAACTTCAGCATAATCAGGTCCGGGATCAGGATCTGAGAGCAAGCGATTCCTAATACATTTAGTGCTCGATGTCCTCAGCACCCAAGTCCTTTCTCCATACTTGATAACTCCTGCAATGAACACTGGAATGGCAATTAATTTAAGACGAGTGTCACCCCAAGATTTCACGAACACATAAAATGCAATACCCGTCTGAACTAAAAGGCCAAGAAAATGCCTTGGCCACAACTCATTATCTTCTAAAGAGTAAGCGGTAATGGTGTCAGGGCCCCCAAGGTGCAGGATGAGGAATGGCGTCCAAAACAACTGGAGCGAGTCGCTTGGATTCGAATTCTTGTTTCCATGATTACCTCCTATGTTCCTGGCAAGAATGCCTAATGCAACAGTTGCTACCAAGTCTGCTGACATGTATGCCGACCAAACAAAAAACCTGATCCATATTCTTGTTGAACGTTTTCGTAGAGATCCTAATGCAATGAGTATTACTTGTAATAATAGGCTGAGTAAAAGCAGTGCTCGGATCTCCCATTCATTCCAAATTTCAATTACTGTTTCAGAAAATGTTGACATACCTCTCCTCTGCTTTTTTCTAAAAGATCAAATTCTTGAACCTGCAAATTCTATAGACTTTTAATATTAGTACATCAATTCAAAATTGATGTATATTTCTTTACAATTAGCATATTTCAATCCTCCATGCTACTCTTTTTTTTTTAATTTAAAAAAATCCAATAAAATTAATGTAAAATAGCAAAGATAACCTTGAAACACTAATAATTGAAAAGGAAGTAAAATGCTAGCTAATTAAGAGAATTAATAATTTGTAGAATGTTGTACTCTTATATTCAATTCCAAGTATTCAAATACTTACGTCTCAAATACAAATAAAAAAAAAATTCATCTAATTATTTTTACGAGTTAACCTCTAAATATTACATCCTTTGTAAAATAAATGCAAAAATTTTTAAATATATGTAAAATAAAAATTAATTAATATATTTCAATCATTCTACATTGTAAACAAAAAAATTGCCGAATAATAATACCTCTTTAAATATGAGAGAGCTGTAAAATGTTGCTTGTGGTCGAACTTGACTAACAGGTTAAAAGAAATATGGGTCATTGATTGGCTACGTTGCTTGCTGAAGGAGGAAGATGAGTATAGTTAAGGTTGATTGAAGCAAGGAATCCGATGAAAGGGGAAAACAGATCGACAGTGGCTAGCGATAAGTCAATGAGGTTAGGGTCTTGGTCAAGTTAAAAAAATATATAAAAATTAAAGGAAAATGACTTTGTAAAGCTTGCAACTTGCTATAAAATATTGATGGTCCTACAACAATCATTTTTTTTTCTTTTCTTTTTGTAATAAATTAAGATACTCCTACTAGCTTGCGTAGTATAATTTATATTTTGGCAAACTTAGACTACTTTTCCCATGGAAAAATGGACACAAAACTTTGATGGTTTATTAAAGGTACATGCTCAGAGTAATATTACAAATCTTTTCTTAATACTCTAAGATCGACAGAAATTCAAAAAATTATGAGTGTTGATATAATTATAAACTAAGAAATTTACTGAAAACTGAATTAGAGAGCGATTTAGACCTTTAAGATAGACGAACGTGAGAAGATGGTGCAGATAGCATTCCGACTCTTAAATCAATAAGACGTATGAAAATGAAAGAAACGAGAGAAGAAGGTAAGAAGAGAGAAAAAATAGAAAAAAGTAGATGATGTTATATGTGTAATTTAAATTTCCTTTTTATATTTTATGAATGATGATATAATTGACTTTCTCCTCTTAGCCTAGTGGTTAAGAGATGAGTTAAAAGTCATGTAGGGGTGGATTCGATCTCGCCATTCCCCCCTCCCTTTTATAAGGGCACTAGTCCTCCTTTACAACAAAAAAAACAATGATGATATGAATAGTTGGACAGATGATTATTTGTTTTGAAATCATATGTGAATATTGATAATATGACAATCAAAATGTTATTGATGTGATGGTTAAATATAATAATGAATATTTATTATTTATGAATAGTTAAATAATAATAAATAATCAGAGCATAAATGTTAAATATGTCATTATCATCCTGAAAGAAATAAGAGATCAGATAAGAACCTCTTTTAGCCATGGGAATTATTATACAATCTATTACTTATGGTGGTGCAGGAAGCCCATTTCTGCTTAGTGCATGAACTAGGGAGGATAGTGCATGGCTGTCTAAGCCAGCTCTTTGGGCATATATCCCCTCCTTAGATTGAGTAGTTACCCAATCAGCCGCCTTTTTGGTTTTTCTTCTAACCAAACTAAACTTTTTCTCTGCTATATATAGCTTTAAGTAGCTGAGAGATATCCCGAAGCACAGGCCACAGCTCTAAGCTTCCAGTAAATCGTATGAGAATTAATCTGCCTAAAAAATCACCATATTGAACTCCCTTTCTTCACCAATTCCTTACATGCTAGAGCTTCAGCAACCAAAATTTGATTCAGCTGATCTGGTTTATCCTAACAACCAATTATTCGAAGCACCCTTTGGGAACCTCTTTGTTCAAAGAAAAGGTTGATTGGTTCTTTAATTTGGAGAAAGTTAAGGACACAGAAATACCAAAAATTTTCTATCTCCACTAATTAATAGGGAAAGGATGGAACATACTTTCTACCCATCACCAACATAGAGAACTTTTCCATTCAACACATCACAAAACTTTTTCCTATTTCTTCAGGGCCGTCCATGCCTTTCCAGGAAAATGATTGATTGGAATGTTGTTGATAGGCTTAAAATTACCGGGAAATTTGTTAAGTAATTAATAATAACTGTGTCATTCATTGGTAGAACATTGAACTTTTAGTTTTAATAATCAGAGTACAATCCCTTACAAATTTCATGTATAAAAAAAATTATGAATTTCAGCGTTTAATTCAGTAATTAATGAATGATCATTTTCTTAAAGAGTAGAGTTCAAATATCCCCTTCCCAAATTAAAAAAAAAAATTCCAACATCAATATAAAATTTCTATTGAATCCTTCCCAGCACCAATAAGGAGTAAGGCACAGAGTAAGGACAATAAGCAGGATGGACACTGTAGTCCCATCGACTTGACCTCATAGATGTGAAAATATTCCTTCCAAGTTTGATTGTTCACTTGACCCAAAAGCTGTCATAAGAAGGCAAACATGATTTAACAATTCTCCACCATTGCTTAGCTGTTGATCACCATGCTCTTCCCATCTACAATGAACTGCAGCATATGCCGGTAATTCCTTTATTCATCATCTACCATTAATTATCTCTTATATTCCCAACCATCCTGGTTTACCAAATATTGCTGTTGTTGTGCAAGCCTGCATCCGTAGAGAGAAGACCCGATTTGGTTTTATCTCCTTTCGGATTTCTAGTTATCGAGTACTGTCCACTTCGATATAACTCATGACAAGGTTCATCTTCCAATTTTCTTTCTCCTTTTTTGTGAAAAATCTGGTGGCATCTACAAACGTGTCTCTGTACCTTATCTCACCAATCTCGTCCGGTAGCATATTTGAACACAAGACTATAAGAAAAAGCATGTAATCGGATAAACATAGACTGATTTTGTAGTATCCATTGATAATATTACTGCCAATGTTCTTTATGTCTACACATACAATATTTCCAAGATCAACAGCAATTTTATTGACACCAAAGGATACTACCAGTTGAATCCAGAGCTTAACTCGGTTGATTCATACATCCACTCTTAAGAAGTGGCATTCAGCAGGTTTAGGGTTGAAATCCAAAAAAAAAAAAAAATTACTAGGTCAAAAAAGATGGGCAAAACGATTAGTAGTTTCGAATTGGATGAAAAAAGGATCATCAGTAAGTGGTTTTGGAAGGTTGCTTCAGAGGGACTTGGAATTCAATATGCTTGATTTCTGGATGTGTTGAAAGAAAGAGGGAAAAAAAATATTTGTGGATTTCGACTGCTGATATAGTTAATTTGATAGTGATAAGGGTTACCATACAGCCATGGGCAGAGTGCTAAAAAATGTAACTGGTTTGATCTTAAACCTGACTAAGGATCTCCAGCTTTTCCGGTGCTGAAAAGACTAAGCTTTTCTTTCCACATTTGAACACATTTAGTTGCGCTTGCATTTGGTACGTATTAAAGAACCAGCATTAAGCAATTTGATTTAGATAGCACTGACAAATTACAATGGAAAGAAAAAAAAATGAATCAACTGCTTTACTCTATCATTAATGATTATAACAAAAACTGGAGACAGAAATAAATAAAGTATAAGAAAATCAAGAGGATCCCGAGTCCCTTTATTGCAGGCACAAATAGTTTTATCCAACTGAACTCAGAGCTTGGTTTAATTGATTCATGCAATCGACATTTAGCGAGTCAAGAGTTTAAATCCAAGCATCAACAATCTCTTCCGCTATCTCATACTACTAATTAAAACAAACCAAGAAACAAAACAAAAACAGATCTCAACCATCTTCATCACTTGTTTGGTGTATATCCTTCTTCAAGCAATTGATTCCCTTCTCGATTTCATTGGCACAAGGCTTTCCATGTAGACATAAGATTTAAAAAATAGAGGCTCAGGAATTTGAAGCTTCTTAAATTCTTGCCTTCTAAGATTGTAGGTCACCAATTGAAAATTATTCCTATCTTTGTCGTCCATAATTTCTAAGACAATCTCATTATTTTTCCAAATTGCTAAAGGCCTCACAAATATAGAATGTCCAATTTCAATAGTAAATACCTTTGTCCAAGACTCCTTCACACCATATTCCTTCATAGCAAATACATCTAATAATAATGAATGGTTACTATGAGTTACATGACTTACGGCAAAGCTTCCATCCCACACCAGAAAATGCATGAAAGGCTTGACATCATCTGGGAGTAGTATTATATCGAACTCTTCATCACTCAAGTTGAACAAGATGATGACAATATCATTACTATCAAATCTTTCAGGAAAACCTTTCCAATGGATTGCTCCATTGAAGTAAAAACTTCCATGAGGAGAACTAATTTGTCTGGAATTCATGCTGTTGGACTTAGCATTATTTACTTGTCTCCAAGAATAAGATCCTAAAGTGTAGACTTCCACATTGTATGACATCCTGACCATATAACTTCTCCAATCATTGTCTCTTCGAGGCTTGGTAATCCTGACAGCTTTATACTGATGATTTTTGAGATCATAGCCAAATCCAACAGAGAATAAAAGTAATGAATCGTTACTGGAACTAGTATCCGGTACAAGAACAGTCTCCCTGGTAGCCAAATTACATAGAACGCTATAACCTTGAATACAGTTGGAATAAAAGATAATACCATCACAGTGGGCTGAAAGTTCTAAATCATACACCGATGAATTGCCAAGGATTCCTAGATATACATCAACACTACTGCAAGAAGAATCGTTATGAGAGATCTTTGAGAGGGAACATTTTGATTGTGATGATCCGCTGTTGAAGCGCTTGATAAGGATGCTTTCTTATTGTTGCGGCGGCTGCCATCCAAGTGCATGGTTATGAACTTGTTACTATTAATGAGAGCGTACCATGATTTGCAAACCGACTTGAATCGCAACAAAGATTTCACTGGCAAGTTTAAAAGGATTTCGAGCATTAAATCTGTTAGTAAATCATTAGAACTTGAGAAATCCTCCATGAATATTGTTTTTTGCTCTTGTTTTTTTGGGGGGAGGGGGGGTGGGGGAGAGTTTATAGCTGGATTGAAGGTTTAATGTACTCCGCCTTATATATAAGCTTTAAGGTGTGAAAAATACTATGCAATTATGCTTATAGGATATAACAAAATCTTAAAACTTTCAAATTAGAAATAATAAAATTTATCAACAAAAAGATCTATTTATTATAAACAAACAGTCACAATTTTTATTTAAAAAGTTATGATAATCTATATAATTATGTTTTTTTATTTAAACAAACTTAATCAGATAATTATGTTTTCTTATTCACACATGCTTTTTCAGATAGTCATATTTTTTTTTATTTAAACATGTTTACTCAAAATAAAAAATAATATTTTATTAATATTTCAAAATTTTAAAAAGTAAAAGATTTAAATAAAAAATAAATCTATTTATTTAAATAAGTCCAACACTAGGAAAACTCCTAGCAAGTTCAAGTGACTTAATCTACTCAAACACTTCACTTAAGTACTTAACTAAAATAAGTAATTTTTTTTAAACTATATACAAATAATTTTTCTATTCAATGTGAGATACACCATATTTCAAACTACAAACTTCTTAAAGAGATAAAAGTATTTACATACAAGTAATAATACCAAAGTATTTTAGTTGGAAAAAAAATAACAGAACAAACTAGATGATTTAGTATAACTAATAATAAATGTAGTATAAATTAGCCACTTATATACAGCTAACTTATCTTTATTTTTAATTTTCAAAATTTATTTTTTAAAATTTATAATACCATGTTAATATTATTATGTGACATGTTAAATAATGTCAATGTCAATATCATATGAAGTTTAAAATAGCATTGTTACATTAGCATATTGTTAGAAATTAATCGTAAAATGATAAAAAAAAGATGATGTTGTAAATACTGGAAGTTAAATTGTAATTTTACAAAATTTAGTGACTAAAACAAAAAAATTTATCTGAAATTTGATGACTAATAAATATTTCGTTTACCATTTTTTATTTATATCCTAAAAGATAATGGAATCCATAAATTTGACATAAATATCATCTCCCAAAGGATAAATACCCTAAACAGCTTTTGAGTCATTGTGATGGCATTATTAACCTATCAAATTACAAAGACGATGTAGTTTTATGTAACCCTGCAACTAGGGAGTCTATGGTGCTCCTTGAGTCTTCTCTCCCTTGTTATCCGTGAATCCCAAATTTGATCCCTCAAACCTGTGCCTTGGGATTTGGTTATGATGCTAAAAGTCATCACTGCAAAGTTATAGGATAGTTTCATATTGCGAGTGTCTTAACTTACCTCACCTTTCCTTATCCTCTTTGGGAACTGGTTCTTGGAAAGAAACCAATGTTAAGGTCCCTGCCCATGTCTGGTATTACCATGTTTTGAGACATACTTTAATGTAGCATTTCATTGGTATATGCTATGGACGATAGCAGAAACGAGGAATTCCAAGTAATACTAATACCAATGCCAAGTTTCCCCTCCATGTATGATTATTCAATGTGTAAGAGTCTTTTGTTGTGGAATCGATGTATCCAGAAAGGGTGATTGGAAAATCATTTGAGATATGTGTGATGAAGGAATGTGGAGTGAGGGAGTCTTGGATAAAGCTATGTATTGACAATTGGACCTCGTACAAGAGTACTGGAAATGCCTTTGGTATTTTGGAAAAATGATGAGATTCTCGTGGAAGGCTCCAACGGACAGGTGGTGTCTTACTATCTTAGAAACAAAAGAACTCAAGGATCTTCCAATTTGTGGGGTTCCAAAGTCATTCGCAACTCTTGTATACATGAATAATAGTCTCGTTTCGGTCAAATGAAAAAGGAAAAAAAGGAAAGAAGAAGTTTGCAGCTTCTTGATGTGAAGGGAAGAGCTAAGGTACAGATTTCTACGTAGTAAGTAGATGACAAATTCGCTCAGCTACTAACATTCTATATATTGTATAGATTAAAAGAAGCGTGGATCAAACTTTCATTTGAAGAAAATCTCCTCATTCTAAAAAGAAATAAAGCATGGGAAGAAATTGATTGCTATCAGAGTTCCAGGGCATGCAATTGTATGCTCACTTCATATTTTCATAGTTTACCTTTCCTTGGAACTTATTCTTGGAGATTTAATGTAGTTGTTTCTCTAAAAATATTTGAAAGGGCAATTCTAGATTATGGAAGAAAGTATTCTGCTGCATAAAAAAGCAAATTAAAAATAAGTTTTTTCAGTAGAGATCTGCTGAAATTCCAACAATATCTAGCTAGCTACAAGCATACAAATTGCAGATTCATCATAAAAAAATTAAAGACCATTATGAGAAATCCAATGACTCCAAGTCCGGTAATTTATCAGCCAGGACTGGAGTCTGTGGGGAAAACATTCTCTCGATTCCATTCCAGCACCAGTAGGGAGCAAGGCACAGAAGAAGTAAAGGTAACAAGCAAGGATCACAGGCATGTGGGCACTGTACCAGCCATCAGTCTTCACGGATTTGGAAATATTCCTTCTCAATTTGATACTGTTCACTTAATACAAGATGTGCCATAAGAAGGCAAACATGAGTCAGCAACTCCCCACCTCTCCTTAGCTGTTGACCACGCTCTCTCCAACCACAATGAACTGCAGCGTATGCCAGTAATTTCACCCACACTTTAATGACCAGGTCATAATATATATATATCCGTAAACCTATCACTAATTATAATTTAAAAAGTGTTAAGATGTGACTAGTCATCTAAAAGAATTTATCTTCTTAAATATGTCTTAAGTTTGACTAAAAATCTCTAAAAGAATATATTTTGATCTACATTTTAAAACTAAGTTCAGGAGTTCGATTACGTCTAAAAAATGTTATAATATCTCCACAATACCCATCTTAAGATGGTACTATTTAATTTGAAATTATTCTATTATCTTGGTTCTAATAGTTTTTATTTAGTGTTTAAATACTAGAAATAACTTTTAAGATTCCCCTTCAATCAAATAGAATCCTTAAAAATACTTATTTACCTTAAGAGTATTTAAGAATCAAATTTCTTTTCCTTAAGAGGCTTTGTTGTTGGAGAAAATCTTTAATCACTTTTTTTTTAATTAAAATATTTTATCGAAACTATATCTAATTTTTTCACTGTTTGAGCCAAAATTAGAAGTATTTTCTCATTTAGAAATGTCTTAGATAATTATCCTTTTGTGATTATTAAAAATTTCTTATTTGGAATTTATTTTTTAATTTTGTAAGTTTCACCTTTAAATTTTTCATTATTTGAGCCTAATTTAGAAATATTTTACAAGTTTCATTTCTAAATTTTCTATCATTTGAGTTAAATTTAGAAATGAAATGATATGAATATACAACACAAATTCGTTATGTATATAGGATGAGATTCCATTGATACAGAATCAATTCCATTTTAATATCCCTATGTGTCATTAACATGACATAAGAGATGTCAGTTCTAGTCTATCCTTTTCCATTTATATATATGTATATGGAAAGTTCAAAATTCATCATATAATATCATATAATAATGAATAATCCAGTAAAAAAAATTAGGGGGTTTGTGATGATTTTCAAATCTTTTATATTGAGTAATATAATATCCTTATTCATGAAGATAATGAATTAGAGATCCAATAGGGTATCAATTTAGGGTTTATGATTTTAAAAAAGCTGTTCTTTCTATAGAATGATTCCCATTTCAGTCGATTTCATTCAAAGATTTATTAAGGTGTTATTGATTACCTAAATGAATTTATCTTCTTAAGAATATCCTAAGCTTGACTAAGAATTTATAAAAAAGTTGATTCTAGTCTGCATTTCAAAACTAAGTTTGAAAGTGTGATTATGTATAAAGAAGATTATATTATCCCTACAACACCTATCCTAAGATGGTACCATTTAATTTTATATTATTTTAATAATCATCTTAGTTCTAATGATTTTTTATTTTAATGTTTAAATATTAAAAATAACATCTAAAATTTCTCCTTCAATCTAGTAAAATTCTATCAAATACTTACTCACATAAAAAACATTTAAGAATCTAATTTGTTTTCTTTAAGAGGCTCTGTTATCGCAAAAAAACTTTAATCACTTTTTTTTTAATTAAATTTTTTTTATAAAAAATATATCTAATTCTTTCACCATTTAAACCAAAATTAAAAGTATTTTCTCACATAAAAATATCTTAGATAATTATCCATTTGTGATTACTAAGAATTTCATATTAGCAATTTATTCGTTAATTTTGTAAGCTTTATCTCTAAATTTTTCACCATTTGAGTTTAATTTAAAAATATCTTATAAATTTCATTTCTAAATTTAACCCAAATAAAATTTTCAACATTTGAGTTAAATTTAGAAATATCTTTTTTAGAATTAAACTCTTGTTATTTGTCATTTGTTTCTTAATCTTTAGAAAGTGCCAATTATTTTTTAAAGTTTAATCTAAATTTTTTCACCATTTAGATTAAATTTAGAAAAAAAAATCTTTACCTAGAAATCTCATAAAAGCTTGGCCATTTATGATTTCTTTTAGATTTCTTTAGATAATTGTTAAATATTTTCACACAAATTTTTAAGTTATATTTTTTACTTTTTAATTTAGAAAAGAAAACAACTACTTTTATTTAAATTTTGTTTAAATTATTTAACCATTTGAACTAAATTTAAAGATATTCCTTGCCTTAAGATTTTTTAAAAAAATTTATCATTTGAAAATTTCAAAAATTTTATCGTTGGAATAATTGTTAATTTATTTTAAAAATTTTATTAAATTTATTTAGATTTTGTACTTTTTTAAAAAAATTAAAAAAAAATATTAATTATTAATGTTGAAATTTTATCTATTTTTTTTTTCATTTGAGTTAAATTTTAAAAAAAATCTCCCTCCTAAAAATTTAAAAAAAATCACTTATTCGTGATTTTTAGAATTTCATTATCAAATCAATTTTTTTGAATTTTGAGCTTTCATTCCTAGAATAATAATAAAGTTTTTATCATCCCTAGAATAATAATAAAGTTTTATAATTTAAGAAAATTATTTAAACTTTTTTCTTTACCATTATATACTTTATCCACAATAAATATAAAAATACTTTTCTAAAACTTTGCATCAAAATAAAGTGACTAATTAAGAAATAATGGAATCACAACATAAGTAAGAAAAGATAAATAAGCACCAAAGTGGGAATTTGAGTCTGTGAGCATGTGGGCTTTTGGACCAAAATCTCTCAAAAATCGATTTGTTGGCCTTAAAAAGATATCCCTTCCCTGATTTTGTTTGCGTCTTTTTCCTTCTCGTTTGCTTCTCGCTTTCTTAAACTTTCAGCCAAGGCACTTCTCTCCTTGCTTCTTCTCTACTCAAACAACACACAAGCTGGTGACTCAGCACGATGATGTGCCGCATGTCACTGCTCTAAACAAGCTGTGCCAATTTCTTCCATGGGTTTCGGCTTTGAACCCCTGATGGCTGATTTGCTGTTTATATTTACTTTAATTGCTTGTCGTTCTTAATTGCTGATTGAGGCTTTCGATTACTGAGTGAATGTGGGTTTCGGTGGCTAGGCAAATGTGGGTTTCGAGAGCTGTATTGCAACAATGGCTTGTCGAATTATGCCGAACGACAGTGTTGGATTCTCGTGATGGTTGGTATAGGAGTTGTTGTTTTGTGATGGAGTTAATGGTGGTGATAGGACTTGGGGGTGGAAGTTGGCGGTTGTGCTGGATGTTGACTGCTTGGGATTTGGTCTAGTGGTTGTTAGTGTTTGTTGAAAATTGTTTGCAGGTTTGTGGCTTGAATGGAGTTAGTGGATTCTTCGAAGGCTAATTCTCTCTTCTCTGTTGATTTCCCTCCGTCATTTTTCTGTATTTTCATCTGTGTATCCTCTGGAACAGAATTGCTAGTCCATTTATAGTTCAAGTTGGCAGAGTTTCAGATTGTCTTGGTTTCAATTTTTAAAATCTCTGCATTATCATAAAAAAATCCACATTCAAACTTTAATCCAATTTCAATCTTTTCTCAGCTCTATCACCGATCCCTCCTCTCAAGTTAGAAGTTATCTCTTGTTTTTTTCTTTTAACTAATCAGATAATAATTAAAAATGTTTAAATGAAATTAAAGTTAAAAATAAACGCTAATGAAAATTGAAGTAGATAAAGAAAAGAATAAAAATAAAAAATATATATATTTATACAGATAAATACATCAAAAATATAAAGAAAAATAAAGAAAAATCTGATAATTGGGCTTGAATTGATTAGGGTTCGATCGGTTTGAACTCAATTGGTTTGAGCCCGGACTAAATAGGATGTTTACAGATCATATCCCCTTTTTTTCCATACTACCTATCCTCCTGAGATTCCAAGGATTGCAATTGCTTCAAGTCTGCATCCATAGAAGAGAACCGATTTGGTTTCATCTCCTTTACCATCTACAACTCATGGCAAGCGTCATCTACCTTGGTTTCAATTTTCCTTCTCCTTTGTTGAAAAAATATGGTGGCCTCAGAACATGTATCTCAATATCTTATCTCACCAATTCCTTTGGAAAGTATATTTGGATACGTGACAAGAAGATAAAGCATGTAATCCGATAAGCATTGGCTGATATTGGATTACTACGTATTGAGACTTTCCAGACAATTGGTTGCTTCAATTCTCTTAACATCCGCATAGTAGCACAGTTGAGTGGCAATGTGCCAAAGAAGAAGGCTATGGTCGAATTCTACCTCGATTGTACTCCATTTAAGAAGCACAAGGCAATGAGCTCTGTAACTCAATAGTTTCTTGCATGAGTTGACATCAAAGAGACTATTGATATTCTCACTTCTCTCTTTTAGCTGCTCGAAGATGAGTTTTTGCAGTTCAGCATCTACATCCTGGCAATCTACATTTAGATGCTTCTCCACTATTTCCTCAATGTCAAGTATCTTCTGAAATCTGATCCACATGGTGGCCTGTTTTCTGAGGCAAAATTTGATCAAGTTGCACTTGAACATGGTTCTTGACCCCCTCTTACCAATTCTCACTTGTTTTAAATAATTCACTAGCCATAACTTTGTCCAGTCAGAGAGAATAAGTAAGACGAAAGCATAATAGCCAAGGATAAGGTCAGCAAATAAATATTTGAGCAGACTGAATAAGTAGTAAGCTTGAGAGAGAAAACCATCTAGAGATCCTAAATATCTTTGAGGTAACACCTTCCGTCGTGACAGTTTGAAGTTGGCATCTAACTTTTTCTTTCTTATAACTTCAGCATAATCAGGTCCGGGATCAGGATCTGAGAGTAAGCTATTACTAATACATTTAGTGCCCAATGTCCTCAGCACCCAAGTCCTTTCTCCATACTTGATAATTCCGGCAATGAACACTGGAATGGCAATCAATTTAAGACGAGTGTCAACCCAAGATTTCACGAAAACATAAAATGCAATTCCCGTCTGAACTAGAAGGCCAAGAAGATGTCTTGGCCACAACTCATTATCTTCTAAAGAGTAAGCAGTAACGGTGTCAGGGCCCCCAAGTTGTAGGATAAGGAATGGCGTCCAAAACAACTGGAGCGAGTCGCTTGGATTCGAATTCTTGTTTCCAGGATTACCTCCTATGTTCCTGGCAAGAATGCCTAATGCAACAGTTGCTACCAAGTCTGCTGACATGTATGCCGACCAAACAAAGAACCTGATCCATATTATAGTTGAACGTTTTCGTAGAAGACCCTAATGCAATGAGTATTACTTGTAATAATAGGCTGAGTAAAAGCAGTTC
Source organism: Durio zibethinus (assembly GCF_047325235.1). NCBI lineage: Eukaryota > Viridiplantae > Streptophyta > Magnoliopsida > Malvales > Malvaceae > Durio > Durio zibethinus. The sequence continues at coordinate 3,895,485 of NC_143185.1, forward strand.
TCGGATCTCCCATTCATTCCAAATTTCAATTACTGTTTCAGAAAGTGTCGACATACCTCTCCACTGCTTTTTCTAAAAGATCAAATTCTTGAACCTGCAAATTCTATAGACTTTTAATATTAGGACATCAATACAAATTTGATGTATATTTCTTTACAATTAGTATAGTTCAGTCCTCCATATTACTCTGTTTTTTTCTAAAAAAAAAAAATCCAATAAAATTAATGCAAAATAGCAAATATAACCATGAAACTCTAATAATTGAAAAAGAAGTAAAATGTTAGCTAATTAAGAGAATTAATAATTTGTAAAATGTTTTACTCTTACATTCAATTACAAGTATTCAAATACTTACATCTCAAATACAAATAAAAAAATTCATCTAATTATTTTTAAGAGTTGACCTCTAAAAATTGCCTCCTTTGTAAGATAAATACAAAAATTTTTAAATATAGACTATAAATTTACGTAAATATTAGTAAATATTACAATCAAACACGTAAAGTATATGTAAAATAAAAGTTAATTAGTATATTTCAATCATTCTATATTGTAAACAAAAAAAATTTGTCAAATAATAATACCTCTTTAAATATGAGAGAGCTGTAAGATGCTGTTTGTGGTCGAACTTGACTAGCGGGTTAAAAGAAATATGGGTCATTGATCGGCCACGTTGCTTCTGAAGAGGGAAGATGAGTGTGGTTAAGGTTGACTGAAGCAAGGACTACCATGAAAGGGGAAAACAGATCGACAGTGGCTAGCTATAAGTCAATGAGGTTAGAGTCTTGGTCAAGTTAAAAAATACATAAAAATGAAATGAAAATGACTTTGCAAAGCTTGCAACTTGCTATAAAATATTTATGGTCCTACAACAATTAATCGTTTTTTTTCTTTTTTTATAAATTAAGATTCTCCTACTAATTAGGAATTTGCTGCTAGATGAGTTAGAGAACATATTGTCATAACGGTTTTGGGACCGTCAGACGTAAAATAAGTTTTAAAATCGAAAAAAATAAATAAAAGAAAGAATCGCCATCAATCTTTGTTAAGGTGTGATTGGTCACCCAAAAGTTTATCATTTTAATAAAATTATAAAAACGGGTTTAAAGTTTATCAAAAAGATAAATTTTGATCTACGAAAAATCAGGTTAGGTCCGGGAGTCAGTTACGTGTGGGAAAAGATTAGCACCTCTACAATGCCTATAAATTTGTACCATTCAACTATACGCTATTTTCGATGTTGGATAAAAATGATTTCTAAAAGGATGGAACCCGGGTGTAGAGCTCATGTATGTGAGTAAATATGCAAAGTATGTGCAAGGTAATGTATTAATCAAAATAACATGAATAAATCAAAAACAAAATCAAAATGAAGTAATAACTAGCACATAATTTATTTTATTTATTAACATGAATGTTTAAAAAAAAATAATAAAGAAATTAAATATCAAATAAAATCAATTAAATCCAACCATTGTCAATAGCGCATAATTAAAAGTTTAGCCTGACTCTCAAATACTTCTCCAGTGGAGTCGTCAAGCTGTCGTAATGATTTTGGGACCGTCAGACGTAAAACATGATGATGTATTTTAAAATCGAGAAAAAAAAAAAGAGAGTCGCCACCAATCTTTATTAGGGTGTGATTGGCCACCCAAAAGTTTATCCTTTTAATAAAACTATAAAAACAGGTTTAAAATTTATCAAAAAGATAAATTTTGGTCTACGAAAAATCAGGTTGGGTCCGGGAGTCGATTACGTGTGGGGAAGGATTAGCACCCGCACAACTCCTATAAATTGGTACCATTCAACTATACACTATTTTCGATGTTGGATAAAAATGATTTTAATTTGAAATTTAACACTAATTCCTTTCACTTAAAAAAAATAAAATTTTGCTAAAATATTTATTTAGAACTATTAAGAAAATCTTTAAGTTAAAGAATTATCTTAAAATTCTCCATCATCTAGGCAGAATTTAAAATAACTCTTTTCGCCTAAGATTTAACACAATAATCCTTAAAATGAAATAACAATCTTTATAGAAAATAATTGTTAGTAACTCTCCATCATCTAGGCAGAGTACCAAGAATTATTTCTTTCGAAATGTTATTTTTAATTTATTTTATAATATCATAAAAATGTGTTTTTTTTTTTAAAAGTATTATTCTCCTTTTTTACTATAAAATATTTTATCATCGAACAACAAATTAAAGAGAGAATAATGCAATCGATTATCGATGATAACATATGTATGCTAATGAATGTCATTTATAATGAAATGCAATTTAAGAGTTGGATTCTTAAGTATAATGAGACCACCCCGACTTTCCAACATCTAGGCAGAGCTTAGGTGCGACTGTTTATATTTAAGATCTCAATTTTATTATATATTTATTTATTAATCCTATTATTAATGTGATTTACGAACTCGTGTGAAAAGACTTAACCAAGTAAAATTTTTTAAATACCCCATCATCTAGGCAGCATTCGGGAACAAATTACTTCAAATAAAATTTTCACATGTGTCCTTAGGATTTTTAGGACTTTGGATTTCAAGGATTTTGAATTTTTGAGAGTTTGGATTTAAGGGATTTTGAAAATTAAAAATTAGTATTTAAGGTTTAAGTAAAACACGAATATCTCTAAAAATCTCCATCATCTAGGCAAACTTTCGGAGCAAGTTCAATTTTTTATAATTTTTAAAAACTAATTAAAAAATTCTTATATTTATTTTTTTATGAAAATTTATTAATAATAATTCCCCAACATCTAGGCGAAATTATTTCTTTAAAAAAATATTTTTATTCCCTCCAACATCTAGGCATAGAAAATAATAAAAATTTTTTTTTTTTTTAAAGCATTTTAATATATTTTTATTATTATTTATTTTTAATTTTATTATTATTAAAACAATTAAACATTTATTTTAACAAATTTATAAATTTATCATATATTTAAAATAACAAAAATAATAATATAACAAAAAAATTAGAAAATTCAACAAAAATTTTTTTTACCTGAACCGGTCCGGTCAACTACCGGTTCGGATGGACCGAAAAGAGATCGGTTCGGCTCGCGGTTCAGTAGAACCGGATGAGGAGCGGTTCGGTCCGGTTTTATTGAACCGGCTGAGAGCGGTTGGAGTAAACGGGTCAGCGGGTCGTTGCGCGGATCCCGGGTCGGGTCACGGGCGCGCGCGCGGATCCTCCCTAGTCCAGACGACGTCGTTTTGGCTCTTTGTTCCCTGATAAAAGACCCCTATTTTTTTTTCAGCTCATTCTGTTTGTTTCAGAAAAAAAAAAACGAGGAGAGAGGGGGAGAGAGAAAGCTCGGGAAGAGCTCCGTCCGGTTGCCGTCCGTTGTCGGACCACCGCGTCGGCCGCCGCCTTGGTCACCGTCGGCGGTGGTCGGAATTTTCAAAAGTGACCAGGAGGTTCCTTTCGACGTGATCTTTTCAGATCTGGTCTCCTCTTCGCCGAAAACGACCCCGATCGACGTAGATCGGGTTTCTAAGTTTTCTGTTCTTCTTCTGTTCTTTTTTTTTTTACTTTTTTTTTTTTTTATAAAATACTCAAACTAATAACCTTGCTTTTCTTGTTTCAGGTACCTCCTTGGCGCTGGGTTCCTCGCCGATTCGGCGAGGACTGTGTTATTTTTTCGTTTTTGTTTTGTTTTGTTTTTTTTTTTTTCGGTTGGTGTAGTTTCTGTTTTCGGTTGGTGTAGTTTCTGTTTTCGGTTTGGGTGCTTTAGGGGGGTTTGCGTGAAACTGAGTTTTTTACGCGTAGGAATGGGGTTCTGTCTGGTGTTGAACGGGGATTCCAGAGGGAGATTGAAGGGGATTCCGAAAGGGAGATTGAAGGGGATTCTAGCCAGCTTCTTCTTTTTCAGAGCTTGAAGGGGAAATGGCTAGAAATTTTTAAAGGCTTCAATTAGGGGGATCTAGGTGGCTGTAGGGTGGTTGGTCGGGAGGCTGATCGGGTAGTTGGTCGAGGGTTGGTTGGGGTTGGTTCGGCGTCGTACCAACTTCTTGACTTCTGTCTTATTTTTCTTTTTTAATTTTTAATTAAACGAAAATAAGACAAAAGTCAAAGGGTTGGTACGGCGCCAAACTGGTCTGACCAACAACCCGACCAGCCACCCTACAGCCACCAACCAACTACTCTACGGTCACTTAGATCCCCCTAAATCGAAACCCTTTAAAATCCCCAGCCATCTTCCTCACAAAAGGTCTCTGGGCTCTAACAAAAAAAAGGAAGCTCTCTCGAACTCCCATTCAAGCTCTCTCTGAAAACCCTTTCAACAGATCTCTGGAACCTTTTTTTCGAAAGCTTTTTCGGACACACAACCCCCCTCCTTTGAACAAACTCCTACCCATCAGAAAAACCTAAACACCACACCAATCAAAAAATAAAAAAAAAAACAGAAACAAAAACAAAAAAAAATAACACAGTCCTCGCCGTAGGTGAGGAAGCTTAGCGCCAGAAAGCCCTACAAAAGCAAAGAAATCATCAGTTTTGTAAAAAAAAAAAGAAGGAAACAGAAACTTTGAGCCTCGATCTACGCTGATTGGGGTTGTTTCTGATAAAACGGACGTCGGATTTGAAAAGATCTAATTTAAAGGAGTTTTTGGAAGCATTTTGACTTTTTCGATCACCGGCGACCATCATCGACGGTGACCCAGGCGACAGCCGACGTGGTTGTCCGACGATCGGACGACGGCCGACTGGAGCTCTCTTCAGATCTCTCTCTCTCCCCTTTTTTCCCTTTTTTTTCTGAAACAAAGAAAATGACTTGAAAAAATTTTTTTTTGACTTTATATAGGAAGTAACAAGCCAAAATGACACCGTTTTAGGTCAGGGAGATCCGCGCTTGGACTCGGATCTGACCCGAGATTCGTGCAATCCGACACATGGACCCGTTCTCCAATAGCTGCTGACCGATCCAATTGAACCGTTTCTAAATCGAACCGAATCACTCCTCAGTCGGTTCGACTGAACCGCATGTCGAACCGACCCTTTTTCAATCCAGTCGAACCGATCGTTGATCGGTTCAGGTAAAAATAATTTTTTTTTTTTAATTTTTGAATTTTTTTTATATTATTATTTTTGTTATTTTAAGTATGTTTTTATATTTATGCATGCTAAATTTATAAATTTGTTAGAATAAATGTTTTATTGTTTTAATAATAATAAAATTGAAAATGAATAATAATTAAAAATATATTAAAATGCTTAAAAAATAATAATAATTTTTATTATTTTTCCTGCCTAGATGGAATCGATTCAATTGGATCAATCAGCAGCTGTTGGAGAACAGGTCCACGGGTCGGATTGCGCGGATCCCGGGTCAGATCCGGGTCCAAGCGCGGATCTCTCTGTTCTAAAACGGTGTCGTTTTGGCTTGTTGCTTCTTATATAAAGTCAAAAAAAAATTTTTTCAAGTCATTTTCTTTGTTTCAAAAAAAAAAAACGGGGAGATAGGGGGAGAGGGAGAGATCTGGGGAGAGCTTCAGTCGGTCGTCGTCTGGTCGTCGGACAACCGCGTTAGCTGCCGCCTGGGTCACCGCCGACGATGGTCGTCGGTGACCGAAAAAGTCAAAATGCTTCCAAAAACTCTTTTCAACTATATCTTTTCATATTCGACGTCTGTTTTATAAAAAATAACCCCAATCAGCGTAGATCGGGGCTCAAAGTTTCTGTTTCTCTTTTTTTTTGGCGAAACTGATGATTTTTTTGCTTTTGTAGGGCTTTCTGGAGCTGAGCTTCCTCGCATACGGCGAGGACTGTGTTATTTTTTTTTGTTTTTGTTTTTGTTTTTGTTTTTTATTTTTTGGTTGGTGTGGTGTTTGGATTTTTTTGATGGGTAGGAGCTTGTTCAAAGGAGGGGAGTTGTGTGTCCGAAAAAGCTTTTGAAAAAAAGGTTCCAGAGATTTGTTAAAGGGGTTTTCAGAGAGAGCTTGAAGGGGGGTTTGAGAGAGCTTCCTCTTTTTTGTTAGAGCCCAGAGACCTTTTGTGAGGAAGATGGCTGGGAATTTTAAAGGGTTTCGATTTAGGGGGATCTAGGTGGCTGTAGAGTAGTTGGTTAGTGGCTGTAGGGTGGCTAGTCGGGAGGCTGGTCGGACCAGTTCGACGTCGTACCAACCCCTTGACTTTTATTTTATTTTCGTTTCTTTTGTTTGTTTATTTTTTAATGAAATTATAAAAACGGGTTTAAAGTTTATCAAAAAAATAAATTTTGGTCTACGAAAAATCAGGTTGGGTCCGGGAGTCGGTTACGTGTGGGGAAAGATTAGCACCCCCACAACGCCCATAAATCGATACCATTCAACTATGCGTTATTTTCGATGTTGGATAAAAATTATTTTAATTTGAAATTTAACACTAATTTTCTTCACTTAAAAAAAATAAAATTTTGCTAAAATATTTATTTAGAACTATTAAGAAAATTTTTAAATTAAAGAATTATCTTAAAATTCTCCATTGTCTAGGCAGAATTTAAAATAACTTTTTTCGCTTAAGATTTAACGCAACAATCCTTAAAATGAAATAACACTCTTTATAGAAAATTGTTGGTGACTTTCCAACATCTAGGCAGAGTACCAAAAATTATTTTTTTCGGAATGTTATTTTTATTTTATTTTGTAATATCATAATTTTTTTAAAAAATAGTACAAATAAAAATTAAAGATAAAATAGTACAAATAAATACTGATAATAACATGCTAACGTATGTATGCCAATAAATGTTATGAAATGCAATTTAAGAGTTGGATTCTTAAGTATAATTAGACCACCTCGACTCTCCAACATCTAGGCAGAGCTTATGTGTAACTGTTTATATTTAAGATCCAAATTTACTGTTATACTTTTTATTTATTAATCTTATTATTAATGTAAATTAAAAAATCATGTGAAAAGACTTAACGAAGTAAACTTTCCTAAATACCCCATCATCTAGGCGGTATTCGGGAACAAATTACTTCAAATAAAATTTTCACACGTGTCTTTAGGATTTTTAGGACTTTGGATTTCATGGATTTTGAATTTTTAGGGGTTTGGATTTTATGGATTTTGGATTTTTAGAGGTTTTAAAAACTTAGGATTTTGAAAATTAAAAATTTAATGTTTAAGGTTTAGGTAAAATGCGAACATCTCTAAAAATCCCTATCATCTAGGCGGACTTTCGGAGTAGATTCAATTTTTATAATTTTTGAAAACTAATTAAAAATTTCTTATATATATTTTTTATGAAAATTTATTAATAATTCTCCGACATCTAGGCAGAATTATTTCTTTAGAAAAATATTTTTATTTCCTCCAACATCTAGGCAGGAAAAATAATAAAAATTATTTTTTTGAGCATTTTAATATAGTTTTAATTATTATTCGTTTTCAATTTTATTACTATTAAAACAATTAAACATTTATTCTAACAAATCTATAAATTTATCATGCATAAATATAAAAAATGTATTTTAAATAACAAAAATAATAATATATAAAAAAATAGAAAATTCAAAAAAAATTTTTTTTTACCTGAACCGGATCGGTCAACGATCCGATCAACGTTGGTCTGGATCGGTCTGACCGGTTCTGCGGTTCGATGGGCGGTTCGAGCGGTCCAGTGGTTCAGACCGGCTCAGATCAGTTCACTGGTTGGCTGAAGTGGGTTGGCAGGTCGATTTACGGATCTCAGGTCAGATCCGAGTCCACTTGCGAATCCTCCCTGGTTGAAACGGCGTCGTTTTGGCCCTATGCCTAAAACGATGTCGTTTTGCTTTTAATTTTTTTTATAAATAGCTTGAAAATTTTTTTTTGTTCATTTGGTCTGTTTCAGAAAAAAAAAGGAGAGAGGGAGAGAGAGAGCCGGGGGAGAGGTCCGCAGGCTGGTCGTCGTTCGACCGTCGGAGCATCGCGTCGGTCGCCGCCTGGTCCACCGTTAGCGGTATCACCGGTGTCGAAAAATGGTGAAAAGGTCACCGAAGACTCCTTTAGACGCCCTCTTTCCAGATCCGATCTCCTTTTCATCGAAAACATCCCCGATCAGCGTAGATCGGGGCTCAAAGTTTCTGCTTTCAAAATTTTTTTTGTTTGTTTTGTGGAAACAAGACTGATGCAATTTTTTTTTTTTTACTTTTGCAGGTAGCTTCGGCGCTGGGTTCCTCGTCGATTCGGCGAGGACTATGTTAATTTTTTTTATGTTTTTTGTTTGTTTATTTTTTTTTTCGGTTGGTGTGGTTTCTGTTTGGGTATTTTGGGTGTTTGAGAGTGTTTTGAGGGAGGGGTAGCTCGTTTGGTGATTTTTGGTAAGGATGAAGTGAATGGGTTCCTGTGCGTTCGAGAGAGATTTCGGAAAAGAGGGGGGTTCCCAGAAGTTGAAGGGAATTCGAGCCTCCAGAAAGGGTATCTGAGAGAGAGGTTGAAGGGGATTCGAGCCAGTTTCCTTTTTCCCCCCGCTTGAAGGGGAAATGGCTGGAAATTTTTAAAGGTTTCAATTAGGGGGATCTAGGTGGCTGTAGGGTAGTTAGTTGGTGACCGTAGGGTGGTTGGTCGGGAGGCTGGTCGAGGGTTGGTTGGGGTTGATTCAGCACCGTACCAACCCCTTGACTTCTGTCTTATTTCTCTTTTTTAATTTTTAATTAATATATATTATTATTATTGTTATTATTATTATTAGTATTAATATACTTAAAATGGAATAGTAGACCCAGACAAAATCGGTGTCTACAGTTCCCCTTTTTGCACATTACTGAGAATCAGGAATAGGGCAAAGACAAAGACAACGATTTTGTCCGAAAATAAATCGTGATCTTTTATTTTTTATTTATTTATTTAAAAAAAAAACAAAACGATTAGGATGACGTCGCAAGTCAAAAAATAATGAATCGATCGAGATAACATCGCGAATCGATTTTATACCCGGAGGTCTTACAAATCATGCCTGGAGGTCGTACAGAATTGATTGAGATAACACTATAAGTCAAAAATAAAGAATCGATCGAGATAACATCGCGAATCGAAATTATGTCCGGAGGTCTTAGAAATCATGCCCGCAGGTCTTACAGAATTGATTGGAGGTCTTAAAAATCATGTCCGGAGGTCTTACAGAATTGACTAGGATAACACCGCAAGTCAAAATTATAAAATTGATCGGGATAATACCGCGAATCAAATTTATGCCCGGAGGTCTTACAGAATTGATTGGAATAATACTACAAGTCGAAAGATAAAGAATCGATCGGGATAACATCGCGAATCGAATTTATGCCCGGAGGTCTTAGAAATCATGTCCAGCGGTCTTACAGAATCATGTCCGGAGGTCTTACAGAATTGACTGAGATAACACCGCAAGTCAAAATTAGAGAATTGATCGGGATAACACCGCGAATCAATTTTATGCCCGGAGGTCTTAGAAATCATGCCCGAGGTCTTACAGAATTGATTGGAATAACACCACAAGTCGAAAGGTAAAGAATCGATCGGAATAACACCACAAATTGAATTTATGTTTGGAGGTCTTACAGAATTGACTGGAGGTCTTAAAAACATGCCCGGAGGTCTTATAGAATTGACTGGGATAACACCGTAAGTCAAAAAATAAAAAATTGATCGGGATAACACCGCGAATTAAATTTATGCTTGGAGGTCTTAGAATTCTCAAAATCTTTGAATGCTCCTCATAATCAGAGGCAATGAAACTTTAAAATTTAAAAATCTTTTAATCTTGAAATTCGTGCACAAAGGCTTCTAGAGATTATGCCCAGAGGTCTTACAAATCTAAAAATCTTTGAATGCTCCTCATAATCAGAGGCGATGAAACTTTAAAATTTGAAAATCTTTTAATCTTGAAAGTCATGCGTAGAGGCTTTTAGAGATTATGCCCGGAGGTCTTACAAATCTCAAAATCTTTAAATGTTCTTTTAAAATTTAAAAATTTTTTAATCTTGAAAGTCATGCGCAGAGGCTTTTAGAGATTATGCCCGGAGGTCTTACAAATCTCAAAATATTTAAATGCTCCTCATAATCGAGGCGATGAAACTTTAAAAATCTAAAAATTTTTTTTTTTTGAAAATATATTTTTTTCTAATCAGAGTTAATGAATGCAATCAATGATACAAATGTCCATCTTGATCAAATGATGCTAATGAAAATGTTGATAAAAATATAAATCTCAATGCAAATGCAAGAACGCGAATGCTTATGCAACTATATTTGACAATGACGGTGTTCTTTTCATGTAAATGCTTTTACAAATACCTTTTTTTAGGATGCGGATGCCATGGTTGTGCAAATATGAATTTTTTTTTATGGTGCGAATGCAAATATCTTGTGCAAGTGCAAATGCAAATGATGCAAATACGAATGTCTTTCTTGTAGTACAAATGTAAGTGATGCAAATGCAAATATCCCTTTCATAATGCACAGATGAGTGATGCAAATTTGAATATCTTTTTTTTTTTAGGTTAAATGTCTTTCTCATGATATAAGTAATGCAAATGCAAGATCTTTCAAAAGGTTATGCATCGAGAATTTTTATTCTTGATAGAACTTTGAAACTCTAAAACTTCTTTTGAGGCCAAATAAACTTGGCTTAAATTTTATTAAAGGCCAGCTAAACTGGGCTTAAATATCATTGATGGCCAGATAACCTGGGCTTAAATCTTCATTGTTGGCCAGTTAAACTGAGTTTAAAACTTCATTGTTGGCCAAATAAATTGGGCTTGAAACCTCATTGATGGCCAGATAAGTTGGGCTTAAAGCTTCATTAATGACCAGATAAACTGGGTTTAAAACCTCATTAATGGCCAGATAAACTGGGCTTAAAGCTTCATTAATGGCCAGATAAACTGGGCTTAAAGTCTCATTAATGGCCAGATAAACTGGGCTTAAATCTTCATTTGAGGCCAAATAAACTGGGCTTAAAGCCTCATTGATGGCCAGATAAGCTGGGCTTAAAGCTTCATTAATGACCAGATAAACTGGGCTTAAAGTATCATTGAGAGCTAGATAAATTGGGCTTAAATCTTCATTTGAGGCCAGATAAACTGGGCTTAAAGCCTCATTGATGGCCAGATAAGCTGGGCTTAAAGCTTCATTAATGGCCAGATAAACTGAGCTTAAAGTTTCATTGAGAGCCAGATAAATTGGGCTTAAATTTTCATTTGAGGCTAGATAAACTGGGCTTAAAGCCTCATTGATGGCCAAATAAGCTGGGCTTAAAGCTTCATTAACGGCCAGATAAACTGGGCTTAAAGTTTCATTGAGAGCCAAATAAATTGGGTTTAAATTTTCATTTGAGGCCAGATAAACTAGGCTTAAAGCCTCATTGATGACCAGATAAGTTGGGCTTAAAGCTTCATTAATGGCCAGATAAACTGGACTTAAATTTTTATTGAGAGCATTAAATTGGGCTTAAATTTTCATTACGGCCAGATAAACTGGGCTTAAAGCCTTATTGATGGCCAGATAAGCTGGGCTTAAAGCTTCATTAATGGCCAGATAAACTGAGCTTAAAGTTTCATTGAGAGCCAGATAAATTGGGCTTAAATCTTTATTTGAGGCCAGATAAACTGGGCTTAAAGCTTTTTTTTTCTTTTTTTTTTAGAATTTGGCGATCCCTATCAAAAACGAAAAAGGTGAGGATTTTTTTTTTCAAATGGATGTAATAGTTCTGTAGATAGTGATGTTGATTCAAAAGGTTTCAATCCTTGAAGGGAGTGAAAGAGGCATGCAAGCTCACAAATGAAACACAAGCTTTTCTAAAAGCATGAATTCTTTGAAAATCAAACATATTCAACATTTTTCTTAGTCTCCAAATGTGACATTTTGATATATATCAAGATCAGCTGTAAGGGCTTAAGATTTTAAAAGGTTATTTGGGAATAATCAACCCATCTCAAACTTCTATGGCTTTGATATTTCAGATCTTTCAAAAAGGTTTGGCTTTACTTTTGTTTAGCATCCACCATACTTAGCATCAGGAGTGACCTTTCAGGGTTGGCTCTAGACTGCCCTTTTGAGGGTTTTCACCCTAAAGCCACTTTTATTTCTATTTTTCTCTTTTTTTTTCTTTTTCTTTTTTTTACACATCATGCACTTGAGAATTCAAATCTAATCCAAAAGAGGAAAAGAATTTTTTCAAAAAGGTTTAATGGTTCAAATAGGAGATTAGGTAACAAAACGAAAACTAAATAAAATTCATGTTCATTTTTTCAAGAGAAACTCTTCAAGTTTAAACTTTCACACTTGATCCAATATGGACTTTTCAAAGGTTGTAATGTAGGTTAAGGTTCATGGTTGCCAAAGAAAAGGATAAAAAGGCCCAAAACAAGTATTTAAGGGTATTTGAAACTAAGGATCATTTTTCATTGGAAGGATACACTCTAAAGTATATTCTATTTTATACTTTCCACCCATTCATTTTTTTTCTTTTTTTTTTTTTGCATCCTTTCACTGAATGGATTCAAAACTTTTATAAACTTTTATACTGAGTTTGTGCCCCTATCACATGAGATTCCATTAGACATTCTCATTCTTATCCTTCAAACGTATTTCCTTTTTTTTTTTTACCCCCAATATGGAAGGTGATCCTTAGTCAGGATTTATTTTGAAAGAATTCAATCAGGCTCAAAGGGGTAACAAGAGATAAATTTTTATTTTTGTGAAGAGATAATGAAAAATGGCCATTTGTCACTTCAAGCATAAACACTTAAATTGAAGACTACTCTTCAGGAAAATGAACTTGGAAAAAGGTTTTTTTCTTTTTAATCTCAAAAAAAAAAATTTTTGCTTTTTTTCTTTTTTCAAAACCTTGACTTTGTCATAACCTTTTTAGATTTGCTTAAATTTTTTAGTGCATGATGTCATAACCAATTTTTTTTTTCTCTTTTTTTTTATATTTTTTTTGCCCCCATGGCTCACACCTAGATTCATTTTACCAGTAACACGTTTCATGAAAGATGCCCCATTTTAGCAAACCACCCATAATGAAAGTTATTACAAGAGAAGGGTCATATGAAATGGATAAAAAAAGGATTATGTGGTGTAAACATGTTTAAGGTATCAAATGATCTAAGTTACTCCACAAAAGAGAACAAAAGGGTTTATCATAACTCAAGTTACCTTAGAGGTAATGAGGTATTTCTTTTCTAACAAATATACCTCAAGACAAAGAATCGGGTTAATTTTGGGATAAAAAGCTGAAAGGGTAGTATGCTTAAGTGCATTTTACAAGATTTGGATTTGAAAATTTTGGAACTACAGCATAATCTTGTCATATCAAATTATCACATTTGAATTCCAAAAAACAAGAAGAAAAAGAAAGTCATATAGACTTGATTTTCTAGGAACCACACATTTTTCAATGGCTGTTTCATTTGTTCATTGCCTCAGAAAAAAATTGTCTTTTGATATAACAATAATATCAAGTGAAAATAAGGTTCACAAATTCGAATTCAAGGCTATCAAGAGGATATGACTGATGAAATGGGGTCAACTGAATGAGTAGATTGGCATTTAGGTATTTGAGAAATTTTTTAATAGTGATCGTCAATTCATCTTAGACTCAAAACTTTATTTTTTCTTTTTTTTTTTTACTTTTTTTTTCAAGATATTTCTCTAGCCTTGGTACTTAACCACATAAGGCTTTATTCATATCTAACATCTTCCCTCTTTTTTTTAAAAAAAAAAAACCAACTATATATCGAAACTTACACAAAATAAAATATTATGATGCACAATGTTTACTCATGCAATGCAAACCTTAAGACTTGACCAAAAAGAATTTATTATCTAGATCATACTCTTGAGGTGATATTCAAAGTTACATAAACAAAAGTTTTCCCCTTGATGTTTCAACTTTAGCATCACTAACTTGCAACTTTACTGCTATCAATCATCAAAACCACCAACTAGCTCTTTAAACTTTGCAGCATATGCATTGATCAAAGCTTGAACTTTATCCTTGAAGGCAGTACAATCTTTTATAGAATGCCCCTTAACTCCATCATGAAATTCACATTTAGCATTAGGATCATACCACTTCGGGTACGGAGGCTTTCTGGGTCTTGCAGGAACAACGAAGATCATATAATTCTCTATCAGTAAAGTAAAGAGCTCAGCGTAAGGTATTGAAAGTGAATGATACACTCTGGCTCTCTTTCTCTTACGACTCTGCAAATGGCTTAAATTGATCCTTGGTTCTATTCGTGGTGAAGAAATTTGAGCACACAGATGAAGTGGTCGAGGAAAATCATCGATTGAAAATATTGGTTGGGGGTAATATGGTAACCATTTTGAATAATCATTCATTGGATCTTCTTGCATCATGGTGAGATTTCTCTCATTTTGCCATTTAACAATTATTTTTTGGGTTTGTTTTGTAAAAATATCTCCTCTTTTTTTATCACCAGTATTTATAATTCTTTCTTTTCTTATCCCATCCTCAATTCTATCCACAGCAAACAATAAATTTTTAAACTCTGATGAAGTATTGTTGATCAACTTATCATAATATGGAGAAGGAAGGGTATCCACAAACAGGAAATTTAACTCCCTATTGGTAAGAGGTGGTTGTACCTGCGATGCCATATTCTTCCATCTAACAACATATTCTTTGTAGCTCTCATTGGAGTTCTTTCTCATATTTTGAAGGGTTAATCGATTCAGAGCCAACTCCAACATATACTGGTATTACTTCAAGAATGCTCGTGATAAATCTCTTTAAGTATGAATTTGACTATTTTTCAAACTATGATACCAATTAGCTGCTGTCCCAGTGAAACTTTCTTGAAAGACATGAATAAGCGGTGACCCAAGTGGCAGCCGGTGATCGAACGGCGGTCGACTGAAGCTCTCCCCAAATCTCTCTCTCTCCCTCTTTCTCCCCGTTTTTTTTTAAACAAAGAAAATGACTTGAAAAAAAATTTTTGACTTTATATAGGAAGCAACAAGCCAAAACGACACCATTTTAGGTTAGGGAGATTCGTGCTTGGACCCGGATCCGACCCGGGATCCGCGTAATCCGACCCGTGGACCCGTTCTCCAATAGCTGTTGATCGGTCCAATTGAACCGATTCTGAATCGAATTGAACCGCTCCTCAATCGTTTTGACTGAATCGCACGTCGAACCGACCCCTTTTTCGATCCAGTCGAATCGGTCGTTGACCATTAATAAAAGGTTCAAGGATAGCTATCTTAGGAAATGAAGTCAGTTGATCTGCACACTTATAGCACTCGAGTCAATACCAGAATCATGAAAAATAAAGATGCCAGTCGAATGGATAAAGTAGAAAAGACCCAAAGAGAGATTGGTGAAATAGTTACAGGAATGCAACAAAATATGAACAAACAACTGGCAGAATTAAAACAGATGGTAGTGGAATTGACAAAAGAAAAAAAGAATTATTGAGACGCATAGGGTAAATGAGGAAACAGCTGTCGAGACATCATTGTATCCATCTGAGTTCACATATGTTCAAGATCCCCATGTGTCACAAGTACCTTCAACAACTTGTCAACTTTATAGTGGCCATTTTGCCAAGTTACCATCAGTTCTGACAAATGTCAATCCTGGGCATACTCCTTACAATTTCATTATTGTGCCTAATGTGGATGATCATAAGGAATTAAAAAAATTAAAAAGGGTGCCAGATCTATCAGAAGATATAGTGATGAAAGACAAGTATGATCTGTTCGAAAGAAGATTGAAAGCAATTGAAAGTCATGATGTGTACGAGAATGTTGGCGCCAATGAGCTTAGTCTAGTGCCTGATCTCGTTATTTCATCAAAATTCAAAGCCCCAAATTTTAAAAAGTATAACGGAACTGGATGTCTTGAAATACATTTGGCTCAATACTGTCACAAAATGATTGGGTATGCTAGTGATGAAAAGTTACTTATTCATGTCTTTCAAGAAAGTTTGACTGGGACAGTAACTAATTGGTATCATAGTTTGAAAAACAGTCAAATTCGTACTTGGAAAGATTTATCACGGGCATTCTTGAAGCAATACCAATATATGTTGGAGTTGGCTCCAGATTGATTAACCCTTCAAAATATGAGAAAGAACTCCAATGAGAGCTACAAAGAATATGCTGTTAGATGGAAGAATATGGCATAGTAGGTATAACCACCTCTTACCAATAGAGAGTTGAATTCCCTGTTTGTGGATACCCTTCCTTATCTATATTATGATAAGTTGATCAGCAATACTTTATCAGAGTTTAAAAATTTATTGTTTGCTGTGGATAGAATTGAGAATGGGATAAGAAAGGGAAGAATTATAAATACTGGTGATGAAAAAAGAAGAGATATTTTTGTAAAACAAATCCAAGAAATAATTGTTAAAGGGCAAAATGAGAGAAATCTCACCATGATGCAAGAAGATCCAACGGATGATTATTCACAATGGTTACCATATTGCCCCCAACCAATATTTTCGATCGATGATTTTCCTCGACCACTTCATCTGTGTGCTCAAATTTCTTCACTGCGAACAGAACCAAAGATCAACTTAAGCCATTCGCAGAGTCGTAAGAGAAAGAGAGCCAAAGTGTATCATTCACTTTCAATACCTTACGCTGAGCTCTTTACTTTACTGATAGAGAATCATATGATCTCCGTTGTTCCTGCAAGACCCAGAAAGCCTCCGTACCCGAAGTGGTATGATCTTAATGCTAAATATGAATTTCATGATGGAGTTAAGGGGCATTCCATAAAAGATTGTACTGCCTTCAATGATAAAGTTTAAGCTTTGATCGACGCAGATGCTACAAAGTTTAAAGAGTTAGTTGGTGGTTTTGATGATTAATAGTAGTAAAGTTACAAGTTAGTGATGCTAAAGTTGAAACATCAAGGGGAAAACTTTTGTTTATGTAACTTTAAATATCACCTCAAGAGTATGATCTAGATAATAAATTCTTTTTGGTCAAGTCTTAAGGTTTGCATTGCATGAGTAAACATTATGCATCATAGTGTTTTATTTCGTGTAAGTTTCGATATAAAGTTGGTTTTTCTTTTTTAAAAAAAAGAGGGAGGATGTTAGATATGAATAAAGCCTTATGTGGTTAAGTACTGAGGCTAGAGAAATATCTTTAAAAAAAAGTAAAAAAAAAAAGAAAAAATGAAGTTTTGAGTTTAAGATGAATTGGCGATCACTATTAGAAAATTTCTCAAATACTTAAATGCCAATCTACTCATTCAGTTGACCCCATTTCATCAGTCATATCCTCTTAATAGCCTTGAATTCGAATTTGTGAACCTTATTTTCACTTGATATTGTTGTTATATCAAAAGGTAATTTTTTTCTAAGGCAATGAATAAATGAAACAGCCATTGAAAAATGTGTGGTTCCTAGAAAATCAAGTCTATATGACTTTTTTTTTCTTGTTTTTTAGAATTCAAATGTGATAATTTGATATGATAAGATTATGCTGCAGTTCCAAAATTTTCAAATCACATTTAGCATTAGGATCATACCACTTCGGGTACGAAAGCTTTCTGGGTCTTGCAGGAACAACGGAGATCATATGATTCTCTATCAGTAAAGTAAAGAGCTCAGCGTAAGGTATTGAAAGTGAATGATACACTTTGGCTCTCTTTCTCTTACGACTCTGCGAATGGCTTAAGTTGATCTTTGGTTCTGTTCGTGGTGAAGAAATTTGAGCACACAGATGAAGTGGTCGAGGAAAATCATCGATCGAAAATATTGGTTGGGGGCAATATGGTAACCATTGTGAATAATCATCCGTTGGATCTTCTTGCATCATGGTGAGATTTCTCTCATTTTGCCCTTTAACAATTATTTTTTAGGTTTGTTTTGTAAAAATATCTCCTCTTTTTTCATCACCAGTATTTATAATTCTTCCCTTTCTTATCCCATCCTCAATTCTATCCACAGCAAACAATAAATTTTTAAACTCTGATGAAGTATTGTTGATCAACTTATCATAATATGGAGAAGAAAGGGTATCCACAAATAGGGAATTCAACTCCTTATTGGTAAGAGGTGGTTGTACCTGCGATGTCATATTCTTCCATCTAACAACATATTCTTTGTAGCTCTCATTGGAGTTCTTTATCATATTTTGAAGGGTTAATCAATCCGGAGCCAACTCTAACATATATTGGTATTGCTTCAAGAATGCCCGTGATAAATCTTTCCAAGTACGAATTTGACTGTTTTTCAAACTATGATACCAATTAGTTACTGTCCCAGTCAAACTTTCTTGAAAGACATGAATAAGTAACTTTTCATCACTAGCATACCCAATCATTTTGTGATAGTATTGAGCCAAATGTATTTCAGGACATCCAGTTCCATTATACTTTTCAAAATTCGGGGCTTTGAATTTTGATGGGATAACGAGATCAGGCACTAGACTAAGCTCATTGGCACCAACATTTTCATACACATCATGGCTTTCAATTGGTTTCAATCTTTCTTCCAACAGATCATACTTGTCTTTCATCACTATATCTTCAGATGGATCTAGCACCCTTTTCAATTTTTTCAATTCTTTATGATCATCCATATTAGGCACAATAATGAAGTTGTGAGGAGTATGCCCAGGATTGACATTTGTCTGAACTGATGGTAACTTGGCAAAATGGCCACTATAAGGTTGACAAGTTGTTGGAGGTACTTGTGACACATGGGGATCTTGAACATATGTGAACTCAGATGGATACAATGATGTCTCGACAGTTGTTTCCTTCCTTGCCCTGTGCGTCTCAACAATTCTTTTTTCTTTTGTCAATTCCACTACCATCTGTTTTAATTCTGCCAGTTGTCTATTCATATTTTGTTGCATTCCCGTAACTGTTTCACCGATCTCTCTTTGGGTCTTTTCTACTTTATCCATTCGACTGGCATCTTCATTTTCCATGATTCTGGTACTGACTCGAGTGCTATAAGTGTGCAGATCAATTGACCTAGTTTCCTAGGATAGCTATCCTTGAACCTTTTATTAATCATCAGAAGTAAAAAATGCACAACATGAATTTTATTATCAAAAATCTTTTGGCCTTGAAGATTTAACAAAAGCATATTCACAATCATCATCTTTTGTCTTTAACTAGCATGAAAAATAATGAATTCAAACAGATGATGCATGATGTGCAAGCGATAATTCCTCTTGATTCAACTCCAAAGCACTAATCCTTGCTTCCAATTGATCTCTCATTTTCGTCACTCTAGTTCTCACTAAGACATATACTTAAAATGGAAATAGTAAACCCGGACAAAATCGGTGTCTACACATGTTAGACCTTTAAAAGAGAAGAATGTGAGAAGATGCTGGAGATGGTACTTTGAGATACATTCCACCTCTTAAATCAATAAGATTTATGACAAAGAAGGAAACAAAAGAGAAAAAAAAAAGTGAGGAGACAGAAAAAATAGAAAAAAAGTAAAGGATATTTTATGTTTAGTTTAAATTTCCTTTTTATATTTTATAAATGATGACGTGGATAGTTGAATAGGTGACTATCTACTTTAAAATCATGTTTAAGGGTTCGTTTGGATTTCATTGAAGCATCAATGTAGCGTAATTGCAATTTTTTTTTTTTTTTTAAATCGCTCCAATCAATGTTGTTTGGATAGCATGTGATAATTTTATTTTTTATAAAATTATCATCGGGTTTATGTTAAATTATAATACTTCTATATTTTATTTTTGCTTGAATTAATCCATTTTCTATCTAAATGTGTTAATTATCCTAAATGTAGGTAAAATGAAAGATTGAGGGAATTAAATTGAAAATACACTTGGAGGAGTAAATTCAAGGTGAAGTGGTTGAATTAAAGAGCTAAATATAGAGACCAAACGGGATGCAAGATGCTAGCCAAAGATTTGAAGAAAACAAACCATCAAGTGGCGTCAACATTGGATGGAATTGAAGACTGATTTTCAAGGCTATTTGCAATGATATTTGCCTTGAGTTCAAGGGTGATTTTGAGCTAAGTTGGAGCTGCATTTGAAATGTTGATTTCAAGTTTAAGTGGCATTTGATGAGTTAAATTTGAAATCAAACTTGGTGCAAAAGCTAGCTGAAAATTCAAGCTAAACAAAGCATCAAGTGGCGTCACTTGTGGGCTGTTTTTGGGGATGATTCTTGCAAGACTTGAAGCTGTTAAATGAGCTGAATTGAAGCCAAAATTAAGCCATATTGGATGACATTGCAAGTCAACAAGTGGGAATACAGTGAAAAGTAAAAGTCAAGCATGGCTGTTGGTTTGCTCAAGAAACCATTTATGAGCTGAGAAAGGACTTAGGATAGGGCTGAAAAATAGGACATTTTGAGGAGACAAAAGGGCGGGCCGAACCTGCCATTGCTTGGAGCATGATTTTTCTTCTTGCATCTTCCTACATCAATGTGACTAGCACGCAGCCTTTCCTGATTTTGCCTTGACTTTTGAGGAATGATTTCATCTTGTTTGCATGTATTTAATAAGAGCTTGACTTATGCTTAGAGAGGATGATTGGAGGAGGCTGGTTCGGTTTTTTTTTTTTTTTCTTAGTTTAGGTATCTCTCCCAAGGTTGTTGGCAGCACACTTGCTGGCCAAACAGATCTTCATTGAGACACATTTTCTTCTTATTTCCGGTTTATTTTACAACATTTTTATAGCCTTTTAAGTTCTTTTTTAGTTTGTTTAATTTCCATTCCTTGTGAACATTTAAACTTTCTTGTATTTTCTTGTTATATTTCAAGTTCGGTTTACATTTGATGCTGCCAGTTTTTGTTTCCGGATTTGAGTTTTGTGTCTCATCTATTTTCCAGCAATCCTTGCATGAAATTGGAGCTCTTTGAGTCTTGGAAAGGATGGCTTTGGATGCTTATTTGATGGAAACATCATAGGGCTCCACAAGCTTGATCTTTGTGTGTTTATTTACTTGCACTTTCTATTTCTTGCTCTTTAATTTTTCTGCCTAGTTTTTATATTCTGCCTTTTAATTTTTTGTTGCTGTTTACATATTGTTTTTATGCTTCTATTATGTTATTAAATCATGTTTAATTGTTTATTGCTTGGTTGATTTTAGCCTTAGATATAGGATTGTTGTTTCATGCATTTTTCCTCCCATTCTTCTTGCATTATTTAAGTAGTTTTTCATCACTTTGTGTGCAGTTTTTGGTCTGAGTGCCCTGCATGTTTTTTGTTCATTTTTAAGTCTGTTTTGAGATTATAAGACAGTTTGTGACGTTACATGTAGCGAGGATTAGTTTTGATTGCATTTAGCTCACTAGATCCATAGTTCAGGTTATGTTTTATGTTCCAACTTGTGTATTTTTTTTTAAGCATTTCTGGTCAGTTTTAGGCAAAGCTTTCCTATACCTTTTTGGCCTGTTTTCATGTCTATTTTAAGCTAGGAAAACACTTTTTCCAAATTCCTTAGGTAGGGTTGCATTTTCCTAGCATCTTAGGTCATAGGTCTTAGTTTCCATGCATTCTAGTATTTTGGTTTGCATAAATTTTTATTTCCATTTGTGTTTGGTTTTTGCATAAGATTCCTATAGGTATTTGGTTCCATTTTAGGTCTAGATTAACCATGTAAAACAGTTTTTATTTTTATTTACATGTAATGCATGTTTAGGTGGTAATTATTCACATAGGTCATATAGGAATTTCGGTTAGTTTACTTGCAAGTTTTATTTTCTGTTTTTATTTTAATTTTCTGCATTTAAATTATTAAACTTTTATGCTTAAATTCTTGTTTAAGTGTGTTTAAATTATTTTTCATGCCTTTGTTAATTTTTACTTAATTGTTTAATTTTCTATTTTTAGCAACTTTCCATTTTTAGTAATTTTTATATTTAGTATGCTTTAGCTCTTGAGTAGTAACCTTTTTCATAATTTATATTAATTAAATTTTAAATATTTGGTAAGGTTTAATTTTCATGTAGGTTTTTTAACAAAAAAAAGATTTTTGATTTGACTAGATAGATCCGAAATATCAAAATTGATATTTATCTCTAGGTTTAAAATTCCCAATCACTGGGGAACGATAATCCAAAATACTTTTGATTTTTATTACTTTTGCATTCTGTACACTTGTGGTACTCCTCCTGATGAGTAGCAATAGCATAACTGCACTGGAGCATCATTTTTTGACTGGAGAAAAAAGGTGCAATGTTGTTTGGATAGCATGCAATGTAGTTTTTAACTGCAGTGGAGCATCAGTTTGTAGCTGAAGCAAAAAGGTGCAATGTTATAACTGCATCGCTCCTTTATACTTTTTTACCCTATTTTCTCTTCATGTTTTTCTTTGTTTTTCATGTTATTATTTTTTAACTATTTAAATGATAAATAATTTTATATTATTAATCTATGTTTTTAATCATCATTGTATCATTTCACTATACTTAATCTCACCATTACCATTACCATTGTGATTGCATCCAAACACATTTTAATTTCATAGCTACAATACTTAATCTTATCGTTACAGTAATTAATCTCACCTCTATCGCTATTTTCAATCTCATCGAAGTCAATCTCACCACTATCCAAGGACCCTAAACATTCATAATATGATAGTCAGAATGTTACTCACATGACCATTAAAATGTAACAATGAATATTTATTATTTATGAATAGTTAAATAATAATAATAATAATGAATACTCATTCCACAAATATTAAATATGTCATTATCATCCTGAAAGAAATAAGAGATCAGCTAAGAAGCTCTTTAGCTATGGGAATTATTATACAAACTATTACTTATGGTGGTGCAGGAAGCCCATTTCTGCTTAGTACATGAACTAGGGAGGATGTGCACGGCTGGCTAAGCCAGCCATTCGGGCATATATCCCCTCCTTAGGGCTTAGATCAAGTAGTTACGCAATCCGCCTCCTTTTTGTCTTTTCTTCTAACCAAACGATAAGCTTCCAGCTTTTCTTATGATTTGGCTTCGCCACACAATTAAACACTTCTGTCGAATCTGCCTTAAAAATCACCTCTGCACTCCCTTTCAGCTTTTAGCTTCACCCCTTGCTTACATGCTAAAGCTTCAGCAACCAAAAGCTACGCAATCCGCCTCCTTTTTGTCTTTTCTTCTAACCAAACGATAAGCTTCCAGCTTTTCTTATGATTTGGCTTCGCCACACAATTAAACACTTCTGTCGAATCTGCCTTAAAAATCACCTCTGAACTCCCTTTCAGCTTTTAGCTTCACCCCTTGCTTACATGCTAAAGCTTCAGCAACCAAAAGCTGATTCAGATGTGGTCAATCCTAGTAACCAATTTATTCCCAGCACTCTTTGGGAACCTCTTTGTTCAAAGAAAAGGTTGGTTAGTTCTTTAATTTGGAGAAAGTTAAGGACACAGAAATACCAAAATTTTCTCTCTCCACTAATTTGGAAAAACATGGAACATAATTTCTGCACATCACCAACATAGACAACTTAATTTTCCATTCAACAAATCACCAAACTTTTTCCTATTTCTGTAGGATCGTCTATGTCTTTCCAGGAAAATAACTGATTGGAATGTTATTGATAGGCTTTAAAATTGTTGGAAAAATTGTTAATTGGGATTGGTATGCAAGGAAAATTGTCCATTAAAATTCTTCTTTTTTTAAATGGAATTGTCCATTAAACTGGTCATTCAGACAATTATGCAAGAAGAAAATATAGTGCATGGAGAGGCAAAGTAAAACAAGTAATTAATAATAATAACTGTGTGGTCTATGCACCAAGAAGGAGTAAGGCATAGACAGAGTAAGGACAATAAGCATGGATCACAGGCAGATGGTCCCGTCCACTTGACCTCACAGATGTGAAAATATTCCTTCTGAGTTTGATATTGTTCACTTGAACCAAAATCTATCATAACAAGGCAAACATGATTAAGCAATTCTCTACCATTCCTTAGCTGTTGATCACCATGCTCTTTTAATCCACAATGAACTGCAGCATATGCCGGTAATTCCTTTATTCATCATCTACCATTAATTATCTCTTATATTCCCAACCATCCTGCTTTACCAAGATTGCAGTTGTTGCGCATGCCTGCATCCATAGAGAAGATCCGATTTGACTTTGTCTCCTTTCACATTTTCTAGCAATCGAGTACTGTCCACTTCGATATACCCCATGACGAGGTTCATCTTCCAATTTTCTGTCTCCTCTGTGTGAAAAATCTGGTGGCATCTACACATGTATCTCTGTACCTCATCTCACCAATCTCTTCCGGTAGCATTTTCGGACACAAGACTAGAAGAAAAAGCATGTAATCGGATAAACATAGATTGATTTTGCTGTATCCATTGATAATATTACTGCCAATGTTCTTTATATCTTCACATTCAATGTAATTAGTAATTCCAAGATCAGCAGCAACTTTATTGACACCAAAGGATACTACTACTTAAATCCAGAACTTAACTCAGTTGATTCATGCAACTACTCTTAAGAGGTGGCATCTTGTAGGTTTGGATTCAAACCCCAATACAATCTCCTATCTCCAAGTTGTAACCTCATTTGTACACACACAAAAAAAAAAAAAAAAAACTACTATGTCAAAAAAGATGGGCAAAACGACTAGTAGTTTCGAATTGGATGAAAAAAGATCATCGGTAGGTGGTATTGGAAGGTTGATTAGGGCGGACAATAGCAGAGTGCTAAAAAATGTAACTGATTTGATTTCAAGCCTGACTAAGGATCTCCAGCTTTTCCGGTGCTGAAAGATTCAGCTTTTCTTTCCACATTTGAACACATTTATTTGCGCTTGCATTTGGTATGTATTAAAGAACCGGCATTAAGCAATTTGATTTAGATATCACTTACAAATTACAATGAAAAAAAAAGAATCAAACTCCTTTACTCTATCATTAATAATTCTAACAAAAACTGGAGACAGAAATAAATGAAGTATAAGAAACTCAAGAGGATCCCAAGACCCTATTTTGCAGGCACAAATAGGTTTAATTGATTCATGCAATAAAATTTAGCAAGTCTAGAGTTTAAATCCAAGCATCAACAATCTCTTCCGCTATCTCATACTACTCATTAAAACAAATCAAGAAAAAAACAAAAACAGATCTTAACCATCTTCATCACTTGTTTGGTGTATATCCTTCTTCAAGCAATTGATTCCCCTCCCGATTTGATTGGCACAAGGCTTTCCATGTAGACATAAGCTTTAAAAAGTAGAGGTCCAAGAATTTGAAGCTTCTTAAATTCTTGCCTTTTAAGATTGTAGGTCACCAATTGAAAATTAATCCTATCTTTGTCGTCCATAATTTCGAAGACAATCTCATTATTTTTCCAAATTGCTAAAGGCCTCACAAATATAAAATGTCCAATTTCAATAGCAAATACCTTGGTCCAAGACTCCTTCACACCATATTCCTTCATAGCAAATATATCTAATAACGAATGGTTTCTATGAGTTACATGACTTACAGCAAAGCTCCTATCCCATACCAGAAAATGCATGAAAGGCTTGACATCATCTGGGAGTGGTATTATATCGAACTCTTCATCACTCAAGTTGAACACGATGATGACAATATCATTACTATCAGGTCTTTCAGGAAAACCTTTCCAATGGATTGCTCCGTTGAAGTAAAAACTTCCATGAGGAGCACTAATTTGTCTGGAATTCAAGCTATTCAACTTACCATTATTTACTTGTCTCCAAGAATAAGATCCCAAAGTGTAGACTTCCACATTGTATGACATCCTGACCATAGAAGTTCTCCGATCATTGTCTCTTCGAGACTTGGTAATCCTTACGGCTTTGTACCGATGATTTTTGAGATCATAGCCAAATGCAACAGAATATAAATATGATGAATCGTTACCGGAACTAGTATCTGGTAAAAGAATTGTCTCCTTGGTAGCCAAATTACATAGAACGCTATAACCTTGACTATAGTTGGAGTAAAAGATAATGCCATCACAGTTGGCTGAAAGTTCTAAATCATACACCGAGGAATTGCCAAGGATTCCTAGATATACATCAACACCACTACAAGAAGAATCGTTATGAGAGATCATTGAGAGGGAAGCTTTTGATTGTGATGATTCGCTGTTAAAGCGCTTGATAAGGATGCTTTCCTTATTGTTGCGGCGGCTGCGATCCAAGTGCATGGTTATGAACTTGTTACTGTTAATGAGAGCGTACCATGATTTGCAAACCGATTTGATTCGCAACAAAGATTTCACTGGCAAGTTTAAAAGGATTTCCATCATTAAATCTTTTGGTAAATCATTGGAACTAGAGAAGTCTCCCATGAATATTGTTTTTTGCTTTTTTTCTCGCCGGAGGAGGGGGGAGGTGAGTTTATAGCTGGATTGAAGGTTTAATGTACCGCCACCCTATATATAAGGTTTAGGGTATGAAAAATATTATCTTAAAGGTAATTATGCATATAAAATACAATAAAATTTTAAAACTCTCAAATCAAAAGTAAAATTAGTGAGGCAAAAATATTTATTTATAATAAATGAACAGATACAAAATTTTTATTTAAAAAATTATGATATTTTATATAGTCATGCTTTTTTCATTTAAACAAACTTAATCACATAGTCATATTTTTTCATTCAAACATGTTTATTCAAGACAGTCATGTTTTTTTTTTTTTATTAAAAATGTTTATTTAGAATAAAATTAATATTTTATTAATATATCAAAATTTAAAAAAGTAAAAGATTTAAATAAAAAAATAAATCTATTTAATTAAATAAGTCCAAGTGCTTAACTTTTTTACTTTTAAAATTATTTGACCTATTAGAAAACCTCATTGCAAGCCCAAATGATTTGGCTTACTTCAATACTTAGATTAATTATATAAATAACACAAATAATCTCTTTTAAATTACGTACAAATGATCTTTTTATTCAATATAAAATACACTAAATAACACAAATAATCTCTTTTAAATTACGTACAAATGATCTTTTTATTCAATATAAAATACACCATATTTTAAACTACAAACTTTTTAAAAAGATAGAATGATTTACATACAAGTAATAATACCTAAGTATTTGAGTTGTTAAAAAAAATAACATAACAAATTAGATGATTTAGTATAACTAATAATAAATGTAGTATAAATTAGCCACTTATATACAGCTAATTTATCTCTATTTTTAATTTTAAAAATTTACTTTTTTAAATTTATAATATCACATTAATAATATTATGTGACATGTTAACTAATGTCGGTGTATTATCATGTGACGTTTGAAACAGCAATGTCACACTAGTATATTATTAGAGATTAATGATAGAATGATAAAAAAAAATATGGCTCCATAAATATTGAATGTTAAATTTAACTTTATAAAATTTAGTGATTAAAATAAAAAATTTTATCTAAAATTAGATGACTAATAAACATTTTGTTTACCGCTTTTTTATTTATATCCTAAAAGATAATGGATTCCATAAATTTGACATAAAATTTGACCCTATCGTACCTATAAAAATTATTTGTGAAGTTTTTTGACATGGATTAAAAACAAAAGATACCAAAGGGATAGCGTATCTCTTGTAAGTATCATCTCCCAAAGGGTAAATATCCTAAACAGCTTTTGGGTCATTGTGATGGCATTATTAGACTATCAAATTACAGAGATGATATAGTTCTATGAGACCCTGCAACTAGGGCCTCAAAGGTGCTCCCTGAGTCTTCTCTCCCTTGTTATCCCTGAATCCCAAATTTGATTCCGCAAACCTGTGCCTTGGGATTTGGTTATGATGCTAAAAGTCATCACTGCAAAGTTATTAGGATAGTTTCATATTGGGAGTGGCTTAACTTACTAATTAAAACAAACCAAGAAACAAAACAAAAACAGATCTTAACCATCTTCATCACTTGTTTAGTGTATATCCTTCTTTAAGCAGTTGATTCCCTTCTCGATTTGATTGGCACAAGGCTTTCCATGTAGACATAAGCTTTAAAAAATAGAGGTTCAAGAATTTGAAGATTCTTAAATTCTTGCCTTTTAAGATTGTAGGTCATCAATTGAAAATTAGTCCTATGTTTGTCGTCCATAATTTCGAAGACAATCTCATTATTTTTCCAAATTTTCAAACGCCTTACAAATATAAAATGTCCAATTTGAATAGCAAAAACCTTGGTCCAAGACTCCTTCACACCATATTCCTTCGTAGCAAATATATCTAACAATAATGAATGGTTACTATGAATTTAATGACTTACAGCAAAGCCTCCATCCCACACCAGAAAATGCATGAAAGGCTTGGCATCATCTGGGAATAGTATTACTCTTCATCACTCAAGTTGAACAAGATGATGACAATATCATTACTATCAAGTCTTTCAGGAATACCTTTCCAATGGATTGCTCCATTGAAGTAAAAACTTCCATGAGGAGCACTAATTTGTCTGGAATTCATGCTATTGGAATTACCATTATTTACTTGTCTCCAAGAATAAGATCCCAAACTGTAGACTTCCACATTGTATGACATCCTGGCCATATGAGTTCTCCAATCATTGTCTCTTCGAGACTTGGTAATCCTGACAGCTTTATACTGATGATTTTTGAGATCATAGCCAAATCCAACAGAAAATAAAAATGATGAATCGTTACCGGAAGTAGCATCCGGTACAAGAACAGTCTCCCTGGTAGCCAAATTACATAGGACGCTATAACCTTGGATATAGTAGGAGTAAAAGATAATACCATCACAGTGGGCTGCAAGTTCTAAATCATACACCGAGGAATTGCCGAGGCGTCCTAGATATACATCAACACTACTATAAGAAGAATCGTTATAAGAGATCATTGAGAGGGAAGCTTTTGATTGTGATGATTTGCTGTTGAAGCGCTTGATAAGGATGCTTTCCTTATTGTTGCGGCGGCTGCGGTCCAAGTGCATGGTTACGAGCTTGTTACTATTAATGAGAGCGCACCATGATTTGCAAACCGACTTGAATCGCAACAAAGATTTCACTGGCAGGTTTAAAAGGATTTCCAACATCAAATCTGTTGGTAAATCATTGAAACTTGAGAAATCCTCCATGAATTTTGTTTTTTGCTCTTTTTTTTTCCCGGAGGGAGGAATTTATAGCTGGATTGAACTCTCAAATCAGAAAAAATAAAACTAATTAGATAGAAAGATCTATTTATAATAAACCAACAGTTTAAAAATTTTTATTAAAAAAGTTATGATAATTTGTATAATCATGTTTTTTTATTCAATCATATTTATTTAGATAATTATGTTTTTCTGTTTAAACATACTTATTCAAAATAAAAAATAATATTTTATTAATATTTTTTTGACTTTTAAAATTATTTGGCCTATTAGAAATCTTTTTAGCAAACCCAAATAACTTGATTTTCTCCGATACTTAACTTAATTATATAAATAACACAAGTAATATTTTTTAAATTACATATAAATGATTTTTTTATTTAATGTGGATTACACCATATTTTTAAGCTACAAACTTCTTAAAGAGATAAAGTATTTACAAACAAATAAAAATACTTAAGTATTTGAGTTGAAAAAAAAAAAAAACAAAACAAATTAGATGATTTAGTATATCTAATAGTAAATATAGTATATATTAATCACTTGTATGCAACTAATTTATCTTTATTTTTAATTTTCAAATTTTAATTTTTTAAATTTATAATATTATGTTAATAATATTATGTTCATATTAAATAATGTCACTGTTAATATCAAGTGACATTTGAAATAACATTGTTACTTTGTATATTGTTAGAAATTAATGATAAAATATTAAAAAAATAATATTGTAAATATTGAAAGATAAATCGTAATTTTACAAAATTTAGTGATTAAAATAAAAAATTTATCTAAATTTAGATGATTAATAAACATTCCGTTTACCATTTTATATCCGAAAAGAGAATGGATTTCATAAATTTGACATAAAATTTGATTCTATCGTACCTATTACAACAATTTGTGAAGTTTTTTGACATGGATTAAAAACAAGAGAGACCAAAAGGGTAGCGTCTCTCTTGTAAGCATCACCTCCCAAAGGGTAAACACCCTAAACAGCTTTTGGGTCATTGTGATGGCATTATTAGCCCATCAAATTACAGACATGATATAGTTCTATGTGACACTGCAACTAGGGAGTCAAAGGTGCTCCCTGAGTGTTCTGTCCCTTGTTATCCGTGAATCCCAAATTTGATCGCGTAAACCTGTGCCTTGGGATTTGGTTATGATGCTAAAAGTCATCACTGCAAAAGTTACTAGGATAGTTTCATATTGGGAATGGCTTAACTTACCTCAGCTTTCCTAGTACTCTTTGGGAACTGGTTCTTGGAAAGAAATCAATGTTAAGGTCCCTGCCCATGTCTGGTATTCACCATGTTTTGAGACATACTTTAATGGAGCATCTCATTGGTATATGCTATGGACGATAAGGGAAACGAGGAATTCCAAGTAATACTAATACCAATTCCAAGTTTCCTATCCATGTATGGTTATTCAATGTGTAGGAGTCCTTTGGTGTGGAATCGATGCGTTGCTCTAGTAATGTATCCGGAAGGCAGAATGGAAAATCGTTTGAGATATGTGTGATGAAGGAATATGGAGTGAGGGAATCTTGGACAAAGCTATGTATTGACAATTGGACCTCTTACAATAGTACTGGAAATGCCTTTTAATATTTTGGAAAAATGATGAGATTCTCATGGAAGGCTCCAACGGACAGGTGGTGTCTTACAATCTTAGAAACAAAAGAACTCAAGGATCTTCAAATTTGTGGGGTTCCAAAGTCTTTCGCAACTCTTGTACACGTGAATAGTCTCGTTTCGGTCAAATGAGGAAATCAAATGCTTGATGGAGGCGAGGAGATAATACAGGTGAAAATGTTTCAAGTCTGGTTATATTTTATTTTCTTTTTTTGCTGCATTTTTCTTGCCTATTTAGAGAATTGAGTAATACCAAGATTTTGCTATATATGTTATGTACTAAACCATTTAGCATTTAACACCCAAGAATTATGAGTCTTCCCGACCTTCTTCCTTTTCTAACATGGCCTAGAGGCATTCAGTTTCCCAATTTGATTTGAGAGAGATTTTTGTCCATTACCAGGAAACCCTTAGTTCTACCCATTAAAAGGAAAGGTACTATTTCAGCAAATTTTCATATTATCTTGAAATTAAACTTCATATTACAGACATGAAAATTTTTGTATCACAATTCATGTGAACATCTTAAATACCAAACATATTTTTTTGGTTTTTGTCAAACTTTTAATCCCTATCACTTTCATTGTCTTTTATCCTAGTTTTTGTCTTAGATTTTGGTTGGTGAAGGCTTTCCTCTCGATAACCTTTCTCAGGTTTAACAGTTGCACAAGAAATGCTCCATTCAGTATGAATAAAAAGTTAAGACAGCCGTACTACCTTGAGTGAGACAGAGAAATGAACAGAAATTTTCATCAATGTACAGATATTATCATAAATGTACAGAGAAATTAACATCCTAAATTGGGGTTTATCCGAATCTTTGTGCTATAAATAAAATTTTTTAAGATTAATAGTGTGGATTTCTGAAATTTTCTGGTTTGATAGTCATGGATCGAGGATAATGATGCGGATTCCTGATTTGCTCTGTTCTGATTGTTGATGTTGTCATTTATTTAAGCTAAAAGAAATTTGGATTCAGGAATTTGATGTTATCCAAAAAGACTTCAGAGAGTTCTGATATAAATCAATGTTCATGGAAGCAAAAGGTTCTGTTCTAGAATTTGGCTGCTGAGTATTATTTCATCAAATTTGTTTGGTTCTCCTCACTTATAATTTGAAGAATAATAATGCTTTGTAAACTTAGAAATATGTGCCTTTCATTTTATACAAAGTAGATCAACATTTTTTGTTGTATATAAAGGTTGCATCCTACTAGGGAAAGGATCTTAAGATTTGAATCTTAGATGAGTTAAATGCCATCTCTCTAGGTTGTCTGTATGAACTAACTAAATTAAACTTTAAATTCGTAAAGCCACATTTTCTGATAAAAAGTGATTACAGAATCTAATATTTGTTTCCTGGGTTATATGTTGTTCAGCTTCTTGTTTCTTTCACTACTTTTATCATAGTAAAACAATATTAATATTGAATTTAATCAAGTTTAGGGCATGACAAGCTTTGCCATATATGAAGTGGCATAATCAATTGCCATTTTTTTATTTTATTGAAATTCTTATCTAAAAGGAAAAAAAAGTTTGCAGCTTTTTGATGTGAAGTGAAGAGCTAAGGTACAAATTTATACTTTAATAAGTAGATGACAAATTCACTCAGATATATTGTATAGATTAAAAAAAAAAGCATGAAGCAAACTTTCATTCAAAGAAAATCTTCTCATTCTAAGAAGAAATAAAGCGGGGGAAGAAATTGATTGCTACCAGAGTTCCATGGTAAGCAGTTGTAAGCTGACTTCATAATCTCATAGTTTACCTTTCCTTAGAACTTATTCTTGGAAAAGGCAATTATAGATTAAGGAAGAAAGATTTCTGATGCTTAAAAAAGCAAATTAAAAATAAGTTTTTCCAGTAGAGATCTGCTGAAATTCCAACAATATCTAGCTTGCTACCAGCATGCAAATTGCTGATTCATCACAAAAAGATTAAAGTTCACTATGAGAAATCCAATGATTCCAAGTCCGGTAATTTATCAGTCAGGGGTGGAGTCTTTGGGGAAAACATTTTCTCGATTCCATTCCAGCACCAGTAGGGAGCAAGGCACAGAAGAAGTAAAGGCAACAAGCAAGGATCACAGGCATGTGGGCACTGCACCAGCCATCTGTCTTCACGGATTTGGAAGTATTCCTTCTCAATTTGATACTGTTCACTTAAGCCAAGATGTGCCATAAGAAGGCAAACATGTGTCAGCAACTCCCCACCTCTCCTTAGCTGTTGACCATGCTCTCTCCATCCACAATGAACTGCAGCATATGCCAGTAATTCCACCCACACTTTATTGATCATATCCCATTTTTTTGCACATCCCCAATCCTCCTGAGATTCCAAGTATTGCAATTGCTTTGCAAGCCTGCATCCATAGAAGAGAACCGATTTGGTTGCATCTCCTTTAACATCATCTAATAAGTCAGTGTCCATTTCATACAACTCATGGCAAGCTTCATCTATCTTGGTTCCAATTTTCCTTCTCCTTTGTTGGAAAAATCTGGTGGCCTCAGAACATGTATCTCGATATCTTATCTCACCAATCCCTTTGGGAAGCATATTTGGATACATGACAAGAAGATAAAGCATGTAATCTGATAAGCATTGGCTGATATTGGAGTATTTACTGAGACTTTCCAGATAATTGGTTCCTTTAAGTCTCTTAACATCCTCATAGTAACAGAGTTGAGTAGCAATGTGCCAAAGAAGAAGGCTATGGTCAAATTCTACCTCGATTGTGCTCCATTTAAGAAGCTCAAGGCAATTCATTTTATCAAGCACACAATCACCTCTGTAACTCAATAGTTTTTTGCATAAGTTGACATCAAAGAGACTATTGATATTCTCACTTCTCTCTTTTAGCTGCTGGAAGATGAGCCTTTGTAGTTCAGGATCTACATCCTGGCAATCTACATTTAGATGCTTCTCCACTACTTCCTCAATGCCAAGTATCTTCTGAAATCTGATCCACATGGTGGCCTGTTTTCTGAGGCAAAATTTGATCAAGTTGTACTTGAACATGGTTCTTGACCACCTCTTACCAATTCTCACTTGTTTTAAATAAGGCACTAGCCATAACTTTGTCCAGTCAGAGAGAATAAGTAAGACGAAAGCATAAACCTCGAGTGCAATAGCTCCAACTAGCAGTAAGTATGTTACTGAAATGTCAACCTGTGAGTATGGATGTTCAATGAAAATTGCAAAGCTAATCATTGCAAAAACAGAAGAGAAAAAGCTGCTACACCGGAGCAAGAACCCATATCGTGAATAGACTATTGTTGCTTTGGTGTAGAGCACATCATACAAAAGTCCAAGCTCACCTTCTACCAATTCAAAGGCTTCTTCTGATGACTTGCTGCTAATCATGGAGTGGCAATCTTGTCGCTCATAATAGCCAAGGATAAGGTCTGCAAATAAATATTTAAGCCTATTGAATAGGTAGTAAGCTTGAGAGAGATAATCATCTAGAGATCCAGAATATCTTTGAGGTAACACCTTCCGTGGTGACAGTTTGAAGTTGGCATCTAATTTTTTCTTTCTCATAACTTCAGCATAATCAGGTCCGGGATCAGGATCTGAGAGCAAGCGATTCCTAATACATTTAGTGCTCGATGTCCTCAGCACCCAAGTCCTTTCTCCATACTTGATAACTCCTGCAATGAACACTGGAATGGCAATTAATTTAAGACGAGTGTCACCCCAAGATTTCACGAACACATAAAATGCAATTCCCGTCTGAACTAAAAGGCCAAGAAAATGCCTTGGCCACAACTCATTATCTTCTAAAGAGTAAGCGGTAATGGTGTCAGGGCCCCCAAGGTGCAGGATGAGGAATGGCGTCCAAAACAACTGGAGCGAGTCGCTTGGATTCGAATTCTTGTTTCCAGGATTACCTCCTATGTTCCTGGCAAGAATGCCTAATGCAACAGTTGCTACCAAGTCTGCTGACATGTATGCCGACCAAACAAAAAACCTGATCCATATTCTTGTTGAACGTTTTCGTAGATATCCTAATGCAATGAGTATTACTTGTAATAATAGGCTGAGTAAAAGCAGTGCTCGGATCTCCCATTCATTCCAAATTTCAATTACTGTTTCAGAAAATGTTGACATACCTCTCCTCTCCTTTTTTCTAAAAGATCAAATTCTTGAACCTGCAAATTCTATAGACTTTTAATATTAGGACATCAATTCAAAATTGATGTATATTTCTTTACAATTAGCATATTTCAATCCTCCATGCTACTCTTTTTTTTTTTTATTTATTTAAAAAAATCCAATAAAATTAATGCAAAATAGCAAATATAACCTTGAAACACTAATAATTGAAAAGGAAGTAAAATGCTAGCTAATTAAGAGAATTAATAATTTGTAGAATGTTGTACTCTTATATTCAATTCCAAGTATTCAAATACTTACGTCTCAAATACAAATAAAAAAAAAATTCATCCAATTATTTTTAAGAGTTAACCTCTAAATATTACATCCTTCGCAAAATAAATGCAAAAATTTTTAAATATATGTAAAATAAAAATTAATTAGTATATTTCAATCATTCTATATTGTAAACAAAAAAATTGCCGAATAATAATACCTCTTTAAATATGAGAGAGCTGTAAAATGTTGCTTGTGGTCGAACTTGACTAACAGGTTAAAAGAAATATGGGTCATTGATCGGCTACGTTGCTGCTGAAGGAGGAAGATCAGTACAGTTAAGGTTGTCTGAAGCAAGGACTACCAAGAAAGGGGAAAACAGATCGGCAGTGGCTAGCTATAAGTCAGTGAGGTTAGGGTCTTGGTCAAGTTAAAAAATTATATAAAAATTAAAGGAAAATGACTTTGTAAAGCTTGCAACTAGCTATAAAATATTGATGGTCCTACAACAATCATTTTTTTTTCTTTTCTTTTTTTAATAAATTAAGATACTCCTACTAGCTTGCTTAGTATAATTTATATTTTGGCAAACTTAGACTACTTTTCCCATGGAAAAATGGACACAAAACTTTGATGGTTTATTCAAGGTACATGCTCAGAGTAATATTACAAATCTTTTCTTAATACTCTAAGATCGACAGAAATTCAAAAAATTATGAGTGTTGATATAATTATAAACTAAGAAATTTACTGAAAACTGAATTAGAGAACGTTTTAGACCTTTAAGAGAGACGAACGTGACAAGATGCTGCAGATAGCATTCCGACTCTTAAATCAATAAGATGTATGAAAATGAAAGAAACAAGAGAGAAGAAGGTAAGAAGAGAGAAAAAATAGAAAAAAGTAGAAGTTATATGTGTAATTTAAATTTCCTTTTTATATTTTATAAATGATGATATGAATGACTTTCTCCTTTTAACCTAGTGGTTAAGAGACAGGTTAGAAGTTACGTACGCGTGGGTTCGATCCTGCCGTTTCCCTTCCCCATTGTAAGGGCACTAGTCCTCCTTTGCAACAAACAAAAAAAAAAAAATTGATGATATGAATAGTTGGATAGATGATTATTTGTTTTAAAATCATATGTGAATATTGATAATATGACAATCAAAATGTTATTGATGTGATGGTTAAATATAATAATGAATATTTATTATTTATGAATAGTTAAATAATAATAATAAATAATCAAAGCATAAATATTAAATGTCATTATCATCCTGAAAGAAATAAGAGATCAGATAAGAACCTCTTTTAGCCATGGGAATTATTATACAATCTATTATTTATGGTGGTGCAGGAAGCCCATTTCTGCTTAGTGCATGAACTAGGGAGGATAGTGCATGGCTGTCTAAGCCAGCTCTTTGGGCATATATCCCCTCCTTAGATTGAGTAGTTACCGAATCAGCCGCCTTTTTGGTTTTTCTTCTAACCAAACTAAACTTTTTCTCTGCTATATATAGCTTTAAGTAGCTGAGAGATATCCCGAAGCACAGGCCACAGCTCTAAGCTTCCAGTATATCGTATGAGAATTAATCTGCCTAAAAAATCACCATATTGAACTCCCTTTCTTCACCAATTCCTTACATGCTAGAGCTTCAGCAACCAAAATTTGATTCAGCTGATCTGGTTTATCCTAACAACCAATTATTCGAAGCACCCTTTGGGAACCTCTTTGTTCAAAGAAAAGGTTGATTGGTTCTTTAATTTGGAGAAAGTTAAGGACACAGAAATACCAAAAATTTTCTATCTCCACTAATTAATAGGGAAAGGATGGAACATACTTTCTACCCATCACCAACATAGAGAACTTTTCCATTCAACACATCACAAAACTTTTTCCTATTTCTTCAGGGCCGTCCATGCCTTTCCAGGAAAATGATTGATTGGAATGTTGTTGATAGGCTTAAAATTACCGGAAAATTTGTTAATTGGGATTGGTATGCAAGGAAAATTGCCCATTAAAATTCTTTTCTTTTTTGAGAATGAAATTTTCCACTAAATGATCATTCAGACAATTATGCAAGAAGAAAATATAGTGCATGAAGAGGCTAAGTAACACAAGTAATTAATAATAACTGTGTCATTCATTGGTAGAACATTGAACTTTTAGTTTTAATAATCAGATTACAATCCCTTACAAATTTCATGTATAAAAAAAATTATGAATTTCAGCGTTTAATTCAGTAATTAATGAATGATCATTTTCTTAAAGAGTAGAGTTCAAATATCCCCTTCCCAAATTAAAAAAAAAAAAAATTCCAACATCAATATAAAATTTCTATTGAATCCTTCCCAGCACCAATAAGGAGTAAGGCACAGAGTAAGGACAATAAGCAGGATGGACACTGTAGTCCCATCGACTTGACCTCATAGATGTGAAAATATTCCTTCCGAGTTTGATTGTTCACTTGACCCAAAAGCTGTCATAAGAAGGCAAACATGATTTGGCAATTCTCCACCATTGCTTAGCTGTTGATCACCATGCTCTGTCCATCTACAATGAACTGCAGCATATGCCGGCAATTCCTTTATTCATCATCTACCATTAATTATCTCTTATATTCCCAACCATCCTGGTTTTCCAAATATTGCTGTTGTTGTGCAAGCCTGCATCTTAGAGAGAAGACCCGATTTGGTTTTATCTCCTTTCGGATTTCTAGTGATCGAGTACTGTCCACTTCGATATAACTCATGACAAGGTTCATCTTCCAATTTTCTTTCTCCTTTTTTGTGAAAAATCTGGTGGCATCTACAAACGTGTCTCTGTACCTTATCTCACCAATCTCGTCCGGTAGCATATTTGAACACAAGACTATAAGAAAAAGCATGTAATCGGATAAACATAGACTGATTTTGTAGTATCCATTGATAATATTACTGCCAATGTTCTTTATGTCTACACATACAATGTTTCCAAGATCAACAGCAATTTTATTGACACCAAAGGATACTACCAGTTGAATCCAGAGCTTAACTCGGTTGATTCATACATCCACTCTTAAGAAGTGGCATTCGGCAGGTTTAGGGTTGAAATCCAAAAAAAAAAAAAATTTACTAGGCCAAAAAAGATGGGCAAAACGATTAGTAGTTTCGAATTGGATGAAAAAAGGATCATCAGTAAGTGGTTTTGGAAGGTTGCTTCGGAGGGACTTGGAATTCAATATGCTTGATTTCTGGATGTGTTGAAAGAAAGAGGGAAAAAAAATATTTGTGGATTTCGACTGCTGATATAGTAGATTTGATAGTGACAAGGGTTACCATACAGCCATGGGCAGAGTGCTAAAAAATGTAACTGGTTTGATCTTAAACCTGACTAAGGATCTCCAGCTTTTCCGGTGCTGAAAAGATTAAGCTTTTCTTTCCACATTTGAACACATTTAGTTGCGCTTGCATTTGGTACGTATTAAAGAACCAGCATTAAGCAATTTGATTTAGATAGCACTGACAAATTACAATGGAAAGAAAAAAAAATGAATCAAACTGCTTTACTCTATCATTAATGATTATAACAAAAACTGGAGACAGAAATAAATAAAGTATAAGAAAATCAAGAGGATCCCGAGACCCTTTAGGCACAAATAGTTTTATCCAACTGAACTCAGAGCTTGGTTTAATTGATTCATGCAATCGACATTTAGCGAGTCAAGAGTTTAAATCCAAGCATCAACAATCTCTTCCGCTATCTCATACTACTAATTAAAACAAACCAAGAAACAAAACAAAAACAGATCTCAACCATCTTCATCACTTGTTTGGTGTATATCCTTCTTCAAGCAATTGATTCCCTTCTCGATTTCATTGGCACAAGGCTTTCCATGTAGACATAAGATTTAAAAAATAGAGGCTCAGGAATTTGAAGCTTCTTAAATTCTTGCCTTCTAAGATTGTAGGTCACCAATTGAAAATTATTCCTATCTTTGTCGTCCATAATTTCTAAGACAATCTCATTATTTTTCCAAATTGCTAAAGGCCTCACAAATATAGAATGTCCAATTTCAATAGTAAATACCTTTGTCCAAGACTCCTTCACACCATATTCCTTCATAGCAAATACATCTAATAATAATGAATGGTTACTATGAGTTACATGACTTACGGCAAAGCTTCCATCCCACACCAGAAAATGCATGAAAGGCTTGACATCATCTGGGAGTAGTATTATATCGAACTCTTCATCACTCAAGTTGAACAAGATGATGACAATATCATTACTATCAAATCTTTCAGGAAAACCTTTCCAATGGATTGCTCCATTGAAGTAAAAACTTCCATGAGGAGAACTAATTTGTCTGGAATTCATGCTATTGGACTTAGCATTATTTACTTGTCTCCAAGAATAA
Organism: Durio zibethinus; assembly: GCF_047325235.1. Lineage (NCBI taxonomy): Eukaryota > Viridiplantae > Streptophyta > Magnoliopsida > Malvales > Malvaceae > Durio > Durio zibethinus. The sequence continues at coordinate 3,934,921 of NC_143185.1, forward strand.
GATCCTAAAGTGTAGACTTCCACATTGTATGACATCCTGACCATATAAATTCTCCAATCATTGTCTCTTCGAGGCTTGGTAATCCTGACAGCTTTGTACTGATGATTTTTGAGATCATAGCCAAATCCAACAGAGAATAGAAGTAATGAATCGTTACTGGAACTAGTATCCGGTACAAGAACAGTCTCCCTGGTAGCCAAATTACATAGAACGCTATAACCTTGAATACAGTTGGAATAAAAGATAATACCATCACAGTGGGCTGAAAGTTCTAAATCATACACCGATGAATTGCCAAGGATTCCTAGATATACATCAACACTACTGCAAGAAGAATCGTTATGAGAGATCTTTGAGAGGGAACATTTTGATTGTGATGATCCGCTGTTGAAGCGCTTGATAAGGATGCTTTCCTTATTGTTGCGGCAGCTGCCATCCAAGTGCATGGTTATGAACTTGTTACTATTAATGAGAGCGTACCATGATTTGCAAACGGACTTGAATCGCAACAAAGATTTCACTGGCAAGTTTAAAAGGATTTCGAGCATTAAATCTGTTAGTAAATCATTAGAACTTGAGAAATCCTCCATGAATATTGTTTTTTGCTTTTTTTTTGGGGGGGGGAGGGGGGGTGGGGGAGAGTTTATAGCTGGATTGAAGGTTTAATGTACCCCGCCTTATATATAAGCTTTAAGGTATGAAAAATACTATGCAATTATGCTTATTGGATATAACAAAATCTTAAAACTTTCAAATTAGAAATAATAAAATTGATCAACAAAAAGATCTATTTATTATAAACAAACAATCACAATTTTTATTTAAAAAGTTATGATAATCTATATAATTATGTTTTTTTATTTAAACAAACTTAATCAGATAGTTATGTTTTCCTATTCACACATGCTTTTTCAGATAGTCATATTTTTTTTATTTAAACATGTTTACTCAAAATAAAAAATAATATTTTATTAATATTTCAAAATTTAAAAAAGTAAAAGATTTAAATAAAAAATAAATATATTTATTTAAATAAGTCCAACACTAGGAAAACTCCTAGCAAGTCCAAGTGACTTAATCTACTCAAACACTTCACTTAAGTACTTAACTAAAATAAGTAATTTTTTTTAAACTATATACAAATAATTTTTCTATTCAATGTGAGATACACCATATTTCAAACTACAAACTTCTTAAAGAGATAAAAGTATTTACATACAAGTAATAATACCAAAGTATTTTAGTTGGAAAAAAAATAACATAACAAACTAGATGATTTAGTATAACTAATAATAAATGTAGTATAAATTAGTCATTTATATACAGCTAATTTATCTTTATTTTTAATTTTCAAAATTTATTTTTTAAAATTTATAATATCATGTTAATATTATTATGTGACATGTTAAATAATGTCAATGTTAATATCATATGAAGTTTAAAATAGCATTGTTACATTAGCATATTGTTAGAAATTAATCGTAAAATGATAAAAAAAGATGATGTTGTAAATATTGGAAGTTAAATTGTAATTTTACAAAATTTAGTGACTAAAACAAAAAAAATTATCTGAAATTTGATGACTAATAAATATTTCGTTTACCATTTTTTATTTATATCCTAAAAGATAATGGAATCCATAAATTTGACATAAATATCATCTCCCAAAGGATAAATACCCTAAACAGCTTTTGAGTCATTGTGATGGCATTATTAACCTATCAAATTACAAAGACGATGTAGTTTTATGTAACCCTGCAACTAGGGAGTCTATGGTGCTCCTTGAGTCTTCTCTCCCTTGTTATCCGTGAATCCCAAATTTGATCCCTCAAACCTGTGCCTTGGGATTTGGTTATGATGCTAAAAGTCATCACTGCAAAGTTATAGGATAGTTTCATATTGCGAGTGTCTTAACTTACCTCACCTTTCCTTATCCTCTTTGGGAACTGGTTCTCGGAAAGAAACCAATGTTAAGGTCCCTGCCCATGTCTGGTATTACCATGTTTTGAGACATACTTTAATGTAGCATTTCATTGGTATATGCTATGGACGATAGCAGAAACGAGGAATTCCAAGTCATACTAATACCAATGCCAAGTTTCCCCTCCATGTATGATTATTCAATGTGTAAGAGTCTTTTGTTGTGGAATCGATGTATCCAGAAAGGGTGATTGGAAAATCATTTGAGATATGTGTGATGAAGGAATGTGGAGTGAGGGAGTCTTGGATAAAGCTATGTATTGACAATTGGACCTCGTACAAGAGTACTGGAAATGCCTTTGGTATTTTGGAAAAATGATGAGATTCTCGTGGAAGGCTCCAACGGACAGGTGGTGTCTTACTATCTTAGAAACAAAAGAACTCAAGGATCTTCCAATTTGTGGGGTTCCAAAGTCATTCGCAACTCTTGTATACATGAATAATAGTCTCGTTTCGGTCAAATGAAAAAGGAAAAAAAGGAAAGAAGAAGTTTGCAGCTTCTTGATGTGAAGGGAAGAGCTAAGGTACAGATTTCTACGTAGTAAGTAGATGACAAATTCGCTCAGCTACTAACATTCTATATATTGTATAGATTAAAAGAAGCGTGGATCAAACTTTCATTTGAAGAAAATCTCCTCATTCTAAAAAGAAATAAAGCATGGGAAGAAATTGATTGCTATCAGAGTTCCAGGGCATGCAATTGTATGCTCACTTCATATTTTCATAGTTTACCTTTCCTTGGAACTTATTCTTGGAGATTTAATGTAGTTGTCTCTCTAAAAATATTTGAAAGGGCAATTCTAGATTATGGAAGAAAGTATTCTGCTGCATAAAAAAAGCAAATTAAAAATAAGTTTTTTCAGTAGAGATCAGCTGAAATTCCAACAATATCTAGCTAGCTACAAGCATACAAATTGCAGATTCATTATAAAAAAATTAAAGACCATTATGAAAAATCCAATGACTCCAAGTCCGGTAATTTATCAGTCAGGACTGGAGTCTGCGGGGAAAACATACTCTCGATTCCATTCCAGCACCAGTAGGGAGCAAGGTACAGAAGAAGTAAAGGTAACAAGCAAGGATCACAGGCATGTGGGCACTGTACCAGCCATCAGTCTTCACGGATTTGGAAATATTCCTTCTCAATTTGATACTGTTCACTTAATACAAGATGTGCCATAAGAAGGCAAACATGAGTCAGCAACTCCCCACCTCTCCTTAGCTGTTGACCACGCTCTCTCCAACCACAATGAACTGCAGCGTATGCCAGCAATTTCACCCACACTTTAATGACCAGGTCATAATATATATATCCGTAAACCTATCTCTAATCATAATTTAAAAAGTGTTAAAATGTGACTAGTCATCTAAAAGAATTTATCTTCTTAAATATGTCTTAAGTTTGACTAAAAATCTCTAAAAGAATAGATTTTGATCTACATTTTAAAACTAAGTTCAGGAGTTCGATTACGTCTAAAAAATGTTATAATATCTTCACAATACCCATCTTAAGATATTACTATTTAATTTGAAATTATTCTATTATCTTGGTTCTAATAGTTTTTATTTAGTGTTTAAATACTAAAAATAACTTTTAAGATTCCCCTTCAATCAAATAGAATCCTTAAAAATACTTATTTACCTTAAGAGTATTTAAGAATCCAATTTCTTTTCCTTAAGAGGCTTTGTTGTTGGAGAAAATCTTTAATCAATTTTTTTTTAATTAAAATTTTTTATCGAAACTATATCTAATTTTTTCACTATTTGAGCCAAAATTAGAAGTATTTTCTCATCTAGAAATGTCTTAAATAATTATCCTGTTGTGATTATTAAAAATTTCATATTTAGAATTTATTTTTTAATTTTGTAAGTTTCATCTCTAAATTTTTCATTATTTGAACCTAATTTAGAAATATTTTATATGTTTCATTTCTAATTTTTCTATCATTTGAGTTAAATTTAGAAATGATATGATATGAATATACAACACAAATTCATTATGTATATAGGATGAGATTTCATTGATACAGAATCAATTCCATTTTAATATCTCTATGTGTCATTAACATGACATAAGAGATGTCAGTTCTAGTCTATCCTTTTCTATTTATATATATGTATATGGAAAGTTCAAAATTCATCATATAATATCATATAATAATGAATAATCCAATAAAAAAAATTAGAGGGTTTCTGATGATTTTCAAATCTTTTATATTGAGTAATCTAATATCCTTATTCATGAAGATAATGAATTAGAGATCTAATAGGGTATCAATTTAGGGTTTATGATTTTAAAAAAGCCGTTCTTTCTATAGAATGATTCCTATTTCACTCGATTTCATTCAAAGATTTATTAAAGTGTTATTGACTACCTAAATGAATTTATCTTATTAAGAATATCCTAAGCTTGACTAAGAATTTATAAAAGAATTGATTCTAGTCTGCATTTCAAAACTAAGTTTGAAAGTGTGATTATGTATAAAGAAGATTATATTATCCCTACAACACCTATCCTAAGATAGTACCATTTAATTTTAAATTATTTTAATAATCATCTTAGTTCTAATGGTTTTTTATTTTAATGTTTAAATATTGAAAATAACATCTAAAATTTCTCCTTCAATCTAGTAAAATTCTATCAGATACTTACTCACATAAAAAATATTTAAGAATCTAATTTGTTTTCTTTAAGAGGCTTTGTTATCGCAAAAAAACTTGAATCACTTTTTTTTACTTAAAATTTTTTTATAAAAAATATATCTAATTCTTTCACCATTTAAACCAAAATTAAAAGTATTTTCTCACATAAAAATATCTTAGATAATTATCCATTTGTGATTACTAAGAATTTTATATTTGAAATTTATTCGTTAATTTTGTAAGCTTTATCTCTAAGTTTTTCACCATTTGGGTTTAATTTAAAAATATCTTATAAATTTCATTTCTAAATTTAACCCAAATAAAATTTTCAACATTTGAGTTAAATTTAGAAATATCTTTTTTAGAATTAAACTCTTGTTATTTGTCATTTGTTTCTTAATCTTTAGAAAGTGACAATTATTTTTTAAAGTTTAATATAAATTTTTTCACCATTTAGATTAAATTTAGAAAAAAATCCTTTACCTAGAAATCTCATAAAAGCTTGGCCATTTATGATTTCTTTTAGATTTCTTTAGATAATTGTTAAATATTTTCACACAAATTTTTAAGTTATATTTTTTACTTTTTAATTTAGAAAAGAAAACAACTACTTTTATTTAAATTTTGTTTAAATTATTTAACCATTTGAACTAAATTTAAAGATATTCCTTGCCTTAAGATTTTTTTAAAAAATTTATCATTTGAAATTTTTAAAAATTTTATCGTTGGAATAATTGTTAATTTATTTTAAAAGTTTTATTAAATTTATTTAGATTTTGTACTTTTTTAAAAAAATTAAAAATAAATATTAATTATTAATGTTAAAATTTTATCTAAATTTTTTCTCCATTTGAATTAAATTTGGAAAAAATCTCCCTCCTAAAAATTTTTAAAAAATCACTTATTCGTGATTTTTAAAATTTCATTATCAAATCAATATTCTTGAATTTTGAGCTTTCATTCCTAGAATTATAATAAAGTTTTTATCATCCCTAGAATAATAATAAAGTTTTATAATTTAAGAAATTTATTTAAACTTTTTTCTTTACCATTATATACTTTATCCACAATAAATATAAAAATACTTTTCTAAAACTTTGCATCAAAATAAAAGTGACTAATTAAGAAATAGTGGAATCACAACATAAGTAAGAAAAGATAAACAAGCACCAAAGTGGGAATTTGAGTCTGTGAGCAGGTGGGCTTTTGGACCAAAATCTCTCACAAATCAATTTGTTGGCCTTAAAAAGATCCCTTCCCTCATTTTGTTTGCGTCTTTTTCCTTCTCGTTCGCTTTCTTAAACTTTCAGCCAAGGCACTTCTCTCCTTGCTTCTTCTCTACTCAAACAACCCACAAGCTGGTGACTCAGCACGATGATGTGCCGCATGTCACTGCTCTAAACAAGCTGTGCCAATTTCTTCCATGGGTTTCGGCTTTGAACCCCTGATTGTTGATTTGCTGTTTATATTTACTTTGATTGCTTGTCGTTCTTAATTGCTGATTGAGGCTTTCGATTACTGAGTGAATGTGGGTTTCGGTGGCTAGGCAAATGTTGGTTTCGAGAGCTGTATTGCAACAATGGCTTGTCGAATTATGCCGAACGACAGTGTTGGATTCTCGTGATGGTTGGTATAGGAGTTGTTGTTTAGCGATGGAGTTAATGGTGGTGATAGGACTTGGTCTCGGGGTGGAAGTTAGCCGTTGTGCTGGATGTTGACTGCTTGGGATTTGGTCTAGTGGTTGTTAGTGTTTGTTGAAAATTGTTTGCAGGTTTGTGGCTTGAATGGAGTTAGTGGATTCTTCGAAGGCTAATTCTCTCTTCTCTGTTGATTTCCCTCCGTCATTTTTCTGTATTTTCATCTGTATATCCTCTGGAACAGAATTGCTAGTCCATTTATAGTTCAAGTGGAACAGAATTGCTAGTCCATTTATAGTTCAAGTTGGCAGAGTTTCAGATTGTCTTGGTTTCAATTTTTAAAATCTCTGCATTATCATAAAAAAATCCACATGCAAACTTAAATCCAATTTCAATCTTTTCTCAGCTCTATCACCGATCCCTCCTCTCAAGTTAAAAGTTATCTCTTGTTTTTTTCCTTTAACTAATCAGATAATAATTAAAAATGTTTAAATGAAATTAAAGTTAAAAATAAACGCTAATGAAAATTGAAGCAGATAAAGAAAAGAAAAAAAATAAAAAAACAAATATATTTATACAGATAAATACATCAAAAATATAAAGAAAAATAAAGAAAAATCTGATAATTGGGCTTGAATTGATTAGGGTTCGATCGGTTTGAACTCAATTGGTTTGAGCCCGGACTAAATAGGATGTTTACAGATCATATCCCCTTTTTTTCCATATTACCTATCCTCCTGAGATTCCAAGGATTGCAATTGCTTCAAGTCTGCAGCCATAGAAGAGAACCGATTTGGTTTCATCTCCTTTAACATCTACAACTCATGGCAAGCGTCATCTACCTTGGTTTCAATTTTCCTTCTCCTTTGTTGGAAAAATATGGTGGCCTCAGAACATGTATCTCAATATCTTATCTCACCAATTCCTTTGGAAAGTATATTTGGATACGTGACAAGAAGATAAAGCATGTAATCCGATAAGCATTGGCTGATATTGGATTACTACGTATTGAGACTTTCCAGACAATTGGTTGCTTCAATTCTCTTAGCATCCGCATAGTAGCACAGTTGAGTGGCAATGTGCCAAAGAAGAAGGCTATGGTCGAATTCTACCTCGATTGTACTCCATTTAAGAAGCACAAGGCAATGAGCTCTGTAACTCAATAGTTTCTTGCATGAGTTGACATCAAAGAGACTATTGATATTCTCACTTCTCTCTTTTAGCTGCTCGAAGATGAGTTTTTGCAGTTCAGCATCTACATCCTGGCAATCTACATTTAGATGCTTCTCCACTATTTCCTCAATGTCAAGTATCTTCTGAAATCTGATCCACATGGTGGCCTGTTTTCTGAGGCAAAATTTGATCAAGTTGCACTTGAACATGGTTCTTGACCCCCTCTTACCAATTCTCACTTGTTTTAAATAATTCACTAGCCATAACTTTGTCCAGTCAGAGAGAATAAGTAAGACGAAAGCATAATAGCCAAGGATAAGGTCAGCAAATAAATATTTGAGCAGACTGAATAAGTAGTAAGCTTGAGAGAGAAAACCATCTAGAGATCCTAAATATCTTTGAGGTAACACCTTCCGTCGTGACAGTTTGAAGTTGGCATCTAACTTTTTCTTTCTTATAACTTCAGCATAATCAGGTCCGGGATCAGGATCTGAGAGTAAGCTATTACTAATACATTTAGTGCCCAATGTCCTCAGCACCCAAGTCCTTTCTCCATACTTGATAATTCCGGCAATGAACACTGGAATGGCAATCAATTTAAGACGAGTGTCAACCCAAGATTTCACGAAAACATAAAATGCAATTCCCGTCTGAACTAGAAGGCCAAGAAGATGTCTTGGCCACAACTCATTATCTTCTAAAGAGTAAGCAGTAACGGTGTCAGGGCCCCCAAGTTGTAGGATAAGGAATGGCGTCCAAAACAACTGGAGCGAGTCGCTTGGATTCGAATTCTTGTTTCCAGGACTACCTCCTATGTTCCTGGCAAGAATGCCTAATGCAACAGTTGCTACCAAGTCTGCTGACATGTATGCCGACCAAACAAAGAACCTGATCCATATTATAGTTGAACGTTTTCGTAGAAGACCCTAATGCAATGAGTATTACTTGTAATAATAGGCTGAGTAAAAGCAGTTCTCGGATCCCCCATTCATTCCAAATTTCAATTACTGTTTCAGAAAGTGTCGACATACCTCTCCACTGCTTTTTCTAAAATATCAAATTCTTGAACCTGCAAATTCTATAGACTTTTAATATTAGGACATCAATACAAATTTGATGTATATTTCTTTACAATTAGTATAGTTCAGTCCTCCATATTACTCTGTTTTTTTCTAAAAAAAAAAATCCAATAAAATTAATGCAAAATAGCAAATATAACCATGAAACTCTAATAATTGAAAAAGAAGTAAAATGTTAGCTAATTAAGAGAATTAATAATTTGTAAAATGTTTTACTCTTACATTCAATTACAAGTATTCAAATACTTACATCTCAAATACAAATAAAAAAATTCATCTAATTATTTTTAAGAGTTGACCTCTAAAAATTGCCTCCTTTGTAAGATAAATACAAAAATTTTTAAATATAGACTATAAATTTACGTAAATATTAGTAAATATTACAATCAAACACGTAAAGTATATGTAAAATAAAAGTTAATTAGTATATTTCAATCATTCTATATTGTAAACAAAAAAAATTTGTCAAATAATAATACCTCTTTAAATATGAGAGAGCTGTAAGATGCTGTTTGTGGTCGAACTTGACTAGCGGGTTAAAAGAAATATGGGTCACTGATCGGCCACGTTGCTTCTGAAGAGGGAAGATGAGTGTGGTTAAGGTTGACTGAAGCAAGGACTACCATGAAAGGGGAAAACAGATCGACAGTGGCTAGCTATAAGTCAATGAGGTTAGAGTCTTGGTCAAGTTAAAAAATACATAAAAATGAAATGAAAATGACTTTGCAAAGCTTGCAACTTGCTATAAAATATTTATGGTCCTACAACAATTAATCGTTTTTTTTCTTTTTTTATAAATTAAGATTCTCCTACTAATTAGGAATTTGCTGCTAGATGAGTTAGAGAACATATTGTCATAACGGTTTTGGGACCGTCAGACGTAAAATAAGTTTTAAAATCGAAAAAAATAAATAAAAGAAAGAGTCGCCACCAATCTTTGTTAAGGTGTGATTGATCACCCAAAAGTTTATCATTTTAATAAAATTATAAAAACGGGTTTAAAGTTTATCAAAAAGATAAATTTTGGTTTACGAAAAATCAGGTTAGGTCCAAGAGTCGGTTACGTGTGGGAAAGGATTAGCACCCCCACAATGCCTATAAATTTGTACCATTCAACTATACGCTATTTTCGATGTTGAATAAAAATGATTCCTAAAAAGATGGAACCCGGGTGTAGAGCTCATGTATGCGAGTAAATATGCAAAGTATGTGCAAGGTAATGTATTAATCAAAATAACATGAATAAATCAAAAACAAAATCAAAATGAAGTAATAACTAGCACATAATTTATTTTATTTATTAACATGAATGTTTTAAAAAAAATAAAATAAAAGAAATTAAATATCAAATAAAATCAATTAAATCCAACAATTGTCAATAGCGCATAATTAAAATTTTGGCCTGACTCTCAAATACTTCTCCAGTGGAGTCGTCAAGCTGTCGTAACGATTTTGGGACCGTCAGACGTAAAACATGATGATGTATTTTAAAATCGAGAAAAAAAAAAGAGAGTCGCCACCAATCTTTGTTAGGGTGTGATTGGCCACCAAAAAGTTTATCCTTTTAATAAAACTATAAAAACAGGTTTAAAATTTATCAAAAAGATAAATTTTGGTCTACGAAAAATCAGGTTGGGTCCGGGAGTCGGTTACGTGTGGGGAAAGATTAGCACCCCTACAACTCCTATAAATTGGTACCATTCAACTATACGCTATTTTCGATGTTGGATAAAAATGATTTTAATTTGAAATTTAACACTAATTCCCTTCACTTAAAAAAAATAAAATTTTGCTAAAAAATTTATTTAGAACTATTAAGAAAATCTTTAAGTTAAAAAATTATCTTAAAATTCTCCATCATCTAGGCAGAATTTAAAATAACTCTTTTCGCCTAAGATTTAATACAATAATCCTTAAAATGAAATAACAATCTTTATAGAAAATAATTGTTAGTAACTCTCCATCATCTAGGCAGAGTACCAAGAATTATTTCTTTCGAAATGTTATTTTTAATTTATTTTATAATATCACAAAAATGTGTTTTTTTTTTAAAGTATTATTCTCCTTTTTTACTATAAAATATTTTATCATCGAACAACAAATTAAAGAGAGAATAATGCAATCGATTAGCGATGATAACGTATGTATGCTAATGACTGTCATTTATAATGAAATGCAATTTAAGAGTTGGATTCTTAAGTATAATGAGACCACCCCGACTCTCCAACATCTAGGCAGAGCTTAGGGGCGACTGTTTATATTTAAGATCTCAATTTTATTATACATTTATTTATTAATCCTATTATTAATGTAAATTACGAACTCGTATGAAAAGACTTAACGAAGTAAAATTTTTTAAATACCCCATCATTTAGGCAGCATTCGGGAACAAATTGTTTCAAATAAAATTTTCACATGTTTTCTTAGGATTTTTAGGACTTTGGATTTCAGGGATTTTGAATTTTTGAGAGTTTGGATTTAAGGGATTTTGAAAATTAAAAATTAGTATTTAAAGTTTAAGTAAAACACGAACATCTCTAAAAATCTCCATCATCTAGGCAGACTTTTGGAGCAGGTTCAATTTTTTATAATTTTTAAAAACTAATTAAAAATTTCTTATATTTATTTTTTTATGAAAATTTATTAATAATAATTCTCCAACATCTAGGCGAAATTATTTCTTTAAAAAAATATTTTTATTCCCTCTAACATCTAGGCATAGAAAATAATAAAAATTATTTATTTTTTAAAAGCATTTTAATATATTTTTATTATTATTTATTTTTAATTTTATTATTATTAAAACAATTAAACATTTATTTTAACCAATTTATAAATTTATCATATATTTAAAATAATAAAAATAATAATATAACAAAAAAATTAAAAAATTCAACAAAAATTTTTTTTTACCGGGACCGGTCAACGGTCCGGTCAACTACCGGTTCGGATGGACCGAAAAGAGATCGGTTCAGCTCGCGGTTCATTAGAACCGGAAGAGGAGCGGTTCGGTCCGGTTTTATTGAACCGGTTGAGATCTGTTGGAGGAAACGGGTCAGCGGGTCGTTGCGCGGGTCCCGGGTCGGGTCACGGGCTCGCGCGCGGATCTCCCTAGTCCAGACGACGTCGTTTTGGCTCTTTGTTCCCTTATAAAAGACCCCTTTTTTTTTCAGCTCATTCTGTTTGTTTCAGAAAAAAAAAAACAGGGAGAGAGGGGGAGAGAGAAAGCTCTGGGAAGAGCTCCGTCCGGTTGATGTCCGTTGCCGGACCACCGCGTCGACCGCCGCCTGGGTCACCGTCGGCGGTTGTCGGAAATTTCAAAAGTGACCAGGAGGTTCCTTTCGACTCGATCTTTTCAGATCTGGTCTCCTCTTTGCCGAAAACGACCCCGATCGACGTAGATCGGGGTTCTAAGTTTTCTGTTCTTCTTCTGTTCTTTTTTTTTTTTACTTTTTTTTTTTATAAAATACTCAAACTAATAACCTTGCTTTTCTTGTTTCAGGTACCTCCTTGGCGCTGGGCTCCTCGCCGATTCGGCGAGGACTGTGTTATTTTTTCGTTTTTGTTTCGTTTTGTTTTTTTTTTTTTTTCGGTTGGTGTAGTTTCTGTTTTCGGTTTGGGTGCTTTAGGGGGGTTGCGTGAAACTGAGTTTTTTACGCGTAGGAATGGGGTTCTGTCTGGTGTTGAACGGGGATTCCAGAGGGAGATTGAAGGGGATTCCGAGAGGGAGATTGAAGGGGATTCTAGCCAGCTTCTTCTTTTTCAGAGCTTGAAGGGGAAATGGCTACAAATTTTTAAAGGCTTCAATTAGGGGATCTAGGTGGCTGTAGGGTGGCTGGTAGGGAGGTTGATCGGGTAGTTGGTCGAGCGTTGGTTGGGGTTGGTTCGGCGTTGTACCAACTCCTTGACTTCTGTCTTATTTCTCTTTTTTAATTTTTAATTAAACGAAAATAAGACAAAAGTCAAGGGGTTGGTACGGCGCCGAACTGGTCTGATCAACAACCCGACCAGCCTCCTAACCAGCCTCTCGACCAGCCACCCTACAGCCACCAACCAACTACTTTATAGTCACTTAGATCCTCCTAAATCGAAACCCTTTAAAATTTCCAGCCATCTTCCTCACAAAAGGTCTCTGGGCTCTAACAAAAAAGAGGAAGCTCTCTCGAACTCCCATTCAAGCTCTCTCTGAAAACCCCTTCAACAGATCTCTGGAATTTTTTTTTCGAAAGCTTTTTCGGACACACAACCCCCTTCCTTTGAACAAGCTCCTACCCATCAGAAAAACTCAAACACCACACCAATCGAAAAATAAAAAAAAAAATAGAAACAAAAACAAAAAAAAATAACACAGTCCTCGCCGTAGGTGAAGAAGCTTAGCGCCAGAAAGCTCTATAAAAGCAAAGAAATCATCAGTTTCGTCAAAAAAAAAAGAGAAGGAAATAGAAACTTTGAGCCTCGATCTACGTTGATTGGGGTTGTTTCTGATAAAACGGATGTCGGATTTGAAAAGATCTAGTTTAAAGGAGTTTTTGGAAGCATTTTGACTTTTTCGATCATCGACGACCATCATCGGCGGTGACCCAGGCGGCAGCCGACGTTGTTGTTCGGCGATCGGACGGCGGTCGGCTGGAGCTCTCCCCAGATCTCTCTCTCTCCCCCTTTCCCTTTTTTTTTTTTTGAAACAAAGAAAATGACTTGAAAAAAAAAATTTTGACTTTATATAGGAAGTAACAAGCCAAAACGACACCGTTTTAGGCTAGAGAGATCCGCGCTTGGATCTGGATCTGACTCGAGATTCGTGCAATCCGACCCATGGACCCGTTCTCTAATAGCTGCTGACCGATCCAATTGAACCGGTTCTAAATCGAACTAAACCGCTTCTCAGTCGGTTCGACTGAATCGCACGTCGAACCGACCCTTTTTCAGTCCAGTCGAACCGGTCGTTGATCGATTCGGTTCAGGTAAAAATAAATTTTTCTTTTTTTTTGAATTTTTGAATTTTTTTTATATTATTATTTTTGTTATTTTAAGTATGTTTTTATATTTATGCATGTTAAATTTATAAATTCGTTAGAATAAATGTTTTATTGTTTTAATAATAATAAAATTGAAAATGAATAATAATTAAAAATATATTAAAATGCTTAAAAAATAATAATAATTTTTATTATTTTCCCTGCCTAGATGGAACTGGTTCAATTGGATCAGTCAGTAGCTGTTGGAGAACAGGTCCACGGGTCGGATTGCGTGGATCCCAGGTCAGATCCGGGTCTAAGCGCGGATCTCCCTGGCCTAAAACGGTGTCGTTTTGGCTTGTTGCTTCTTATATAAAGTCAAAAAAAAAATTTTCAAGTCATTTTCTTTGTTTCAGAAAAAAAACGGGGAGAGAGGGAGAGATCTGGGGAGAGCTCCAGTCGGTTGCCGTCTGGTCGTCGGACAATCGCGTCAGCTGCCCCCTGGGTCACCGCCGACGATGGTCGTCGGTGATAAAAAAAGTCAAAATGCTTCCAAAAACTCCTTTCAACTATATCTTTTCAGATCCGACGTCCGTTTTATCAGAAATAACCCCAATCAGCGTAGATCGGGGCTCAAAGTTTCTGTTTCCTTCTTTTTTTTTTGGCGAAACTGATGATTTTTTTGCTTTTGTAGGGCTTTCTGGCCCTGAGCTTCCTCGCCTACGACGAGGACTGTGTTATTTTTTTTGTTTTTGTTTTTTTTTTAATTTTTTGGTTGGTGTGGTGTTTGAGTTTTTCTGATGGGTAGGAGCTTGTTCAAAGGAGGGGGGTTGTGTGTCCGAAAAAGCTTTTGAAAAAAAGGTTCCAGAGATTTGTTAAAGGGGTTTTCAAAGAGAGCCTGAAGGGGGGTTCGAGAGAGCTTCCTCTTTTTTGTTAGAGCCCAAAGACCTTTTGTGAGGAAGATGGCTGTGGATTTTAAAGGGTTTCGATTTAGGGGGATCTAGGTGACTGTAGAGTAGTTGGTTGGTGGCTGTAGGGTGGCTGGTCGGGAGGCTGGTTGGGAGGCTGGTCGGGTAGTTGGTCAGACCAGTTTGACGTCGTACCAACCCATTGACTTTTGTCTTATTTTCGTTTCTTTTGTTTGTTTATTTTTTAATGAAACTATAAAAACGGGTTTAAAATTTATCAAAAAGATAAATTTTGGTCTACGAAAATCCAGGTTGGGTCCGGGAGTCGGTTACGTGTGGGGAAAGATTAGCACCCCCACAACGCCCATAAATCGGTACCATTCAACTATGCGTTATTTTCGATGTTGGATAAAAATTATTTTAATTTGAAATTTAACACTAATTCCTTTCACTTAAAAAAAATAAAATTTTGCTAAAATATTTATTTAGAACTATTAAGAAAATCTTTAAATTAAAGAATTATCTTAAAATTCTTCATCGTCTAGGCAGAATTTAAAATAACTCTTTTCGTTTAAGATTTAACACAACAATCCTTAAAATAAAAATAACACTCTTTATAGAAAATTGTTGGTGACTCTCCAACATCTAGGCAGAGTACCAAAAATTATTTTTTTCGAAATGTTATTTTTATTTTATTTTGTAATATCATAATTTTTTTTAAAAATAGTACAAATAAAAATTAAAGATAAAATAGTACAAATAAATACTGATAATAACATGCTAACGTATGTATGCCAATAAATGTTATGAAATGCAATTTAAGAGTTGGATTCTTAAGTATAATGAGACCACCTCGACTCTCTAACATCTAGGCAAAGCTTAGGTGTAACTGTTTATATTTAAGATCCAAATTTACTGTTATACTTTTTATTTATTAATCTTATTATTAATGTAAATTAAAAAATCATGTGAAAAGACTTAACGAAGTAAACTTTCCTAAATACCCCATCATCTAGGCGGTATTCGGGAACAAATTACTTCAAATAAAATTTTCACACGTGTCTTTAGGATTTTTAGGACTTTGGATTTTATGGATTTTGAATTTTTAGGGGTTTGAATTTTATGGATTTTGGATTTTTAGGGGTTTTAAAAACTTAGGATTTTGAAAATTAAAAATTATTGTTTAAGGTTTAGGTAAAATGCGAACATCTCTAAAAATCTCCATCATCTAGGCGGACTTTCGGAGTAGGTTCAATTTTTTATAATTTTTGAAAACTAATTAAAAATTTCTTATATATTTTTTTTTATGAAAATTTATTAATAATTCTCCAACATCTAGGCAGAATTATTTCTTTAGAAAAATATTTTTATTCCCTCCAACATCTAGGCAGGAAAAATAATAAAAATTATTTTTTTGAGCATTTTAATATATTTTTAATTATTATTCGTTTTTAATTTTATTACTATTAAAACAATTAAACATTTATTCTAACAAATTTATAAATTTATCATGCATAAATATAAAAAATGTATTTAAAATAACAAAAATAATAATATATAAAAAAATTAGAAAATTCAAAAAAAAAATTTTTTTACCTGAACCGGATCGGTCAACGATCCGATCAACGTTGGTCTGGACCGGTCTGACCGGTTCTGCGGTTCGATCGACAGTTCGAGAGGTCCAGTGGTTCAGACCGGCTCAGATCGGTTCACTGGTTGGCTGAAGCGGGTTGGCGGGTCGGTTTACAGATCTCAAGTCGGATCCGGGTCCACTCGCGAATCTTTCCTGGTTGAAACGGCGTCGTTTTGGCCCTATGCCTAAAACGATGTCGTTTTGCTTTTAATTTTTTTTATAAATAGCTTGAAATTTTTTTTGTTCATTTGGTCTGTTTCAGAAAAAAAAAAAAGAGAGAGGGAGAGAGAGAGCTGGGGGAGAGGTCCGCAGGCTGGTCGTCATTCGACCGTCGGAGCATCGCGTCGGCCGTCGCCTGGTCCACCGTTAGCGGTAGTCACCGGTGTCGAAAAATGGTGAGAAGGTCACCGAAGACTCCTCTAGACGCCCTCTTTCCAGATCCGCTCTCCTTTTCACCGAAAACATCCCCGATCAGCGTAGATCGGGGCTCAAAGTTTCTGCTTTCAAAATTTTTTTTGTTTGTTTTGTGAAAACAGGACTGATGTAATTTTTTTTTTTTGCTTTTGCAGGTAGCTTCGGCGCTGGGTTCCTCGTCGATTCGGCGAGGACTGTGTTAATTTTTTTTTATGTTTTTTGTTTGTTTTTTTTTTTTTTTCGGTTGGTGTGGTTTCTGTTTGGGTATTTTGGGTGTTTGAGAGTGTTTTGAGGGAGGGGTAGCTCGTTTGGTGATTTTTGGTAAGGATGAAGTGAATGGGTTCCTGTGCGTTCGAGAGAGATTTCGGAAAAGAGGGGGGTTCCCAGAGGTTGAAGGGAATTCGAGCCTCCAGAAAGGGTATCTGAGAGAGAGGTTGAAGGGGATTCGAGCCAGTTTCCTTTTTCCCCCCGCTTGAAGGGGAAATGATTGGAAATTTTTAAAGGTTTCAATTAGGGGGATCTAGGTGGCTGTAGGGTAGTTAGTTGGTGACCGTAGGGTGGTTGGTCGGGAGCCTGGTCGAGGGTTGGTTGGGGTTGATTCGGTGTCGTACCAATCCCTTGACTTCTGTCTTATTTCCCTTTTTTTAATTTTTAATTAATATATATTTTATTATTATTGTTATTATTATTATTAGTATTAATATACTTAAAATGGAAATAGTAGACCCAGACAAAATCGATGTCTACAGTTGCCCCTTTTTGCACATTACTGAGAATCAAGAATAGGGCAAAGACAAAGACAACGATTTTGTCCGAAAATAAATCGTGATCTTTTATTTTTTATTTATTTAAAAAAAAAAAACAAAACGATTAGGATGACGTCGCAAGTCAAAAAATAATGAATCGATCGAGATAACATCGCGAATCGATTTTATACCCGAAGGTCTTACAAATCTTGCCTGGAGGTCGTACAGAATTGATTGAGATAACACTATAAGTCAAAAATAAAGAATCGATTGAGATAACATCGCGAATCGAAATTATGCCCAGAGGTCTTAGAAATCATGCTCGGAGGTCTTACAGAATTGATTGGAGGTCTTAAAAATCATGTCCGGAGGTCTTACAGAATTGACTAGGATAACACCGCAAGTCAAAATTATAGAATTGATCGGGATAACACCGCGAATCAAATTTATGCCCGGAGGTCTTAGAAATCATGCCCGGAGGTCTTAGAAATCATGCCCGGAGGTCTTACAGAATTGATTGGAATAACACTACAAGTCGAAAGATAAAGAATCGATCGGGATAACACCGCGAATCGAATTTATGCCCGGAGGTCTTAGAAATCATGCCCGTAGGTCTTACAGAATCATGTCCGGAGGTCTTACAGAATTGACTGGGATAACACCGCAAGTCAAAATTATAGAATTGATCGGGATAACACCGCGAATCAATTTTATGCCCGGAGGTCTTAGAAATCATGCCCGAGGTCTTACAGAATTGATTAGAATAACACCACAAATCGAAAGATAAAGAATCGATCGAAATAACACCGCGAATCGAATTTATATTTGGAGATCTTACAAAATTGACTGGAGGTCTTAAAAATCATGCCCGGAGGTCTTACAGAATTGACTGGGATAACACCGTAAGTCAAAAAATAAAAAATTGATCGGGATAACACCGCGAATTAAATTTATGCTTGGAGGTCTTAGAATTCTCAAAATCTTTGAATGCTCCTCATAATCAGAGGCAATGAAACTTTAAAATTTAAAAATCTTTTAATCTTGAAATTCGTGCACAAAGGCTTCTAGAGATTATGCCCGGAGGTCTTACAAATCTAAAAATCTTTGAATGCTCCTCATAATCAGAGGCGATGAAACTTTAAAATTTGAAAATCTTTTAATCTTGAAAGTCATGCGCAGAGGCTTTTAGAGATTATGCCCGGAGGTCTTACAAATCTTAAAATCTTTAAATGCTCTTTTAAAATTTAAAAATTTTTTAATCTTGAAAGTCATGCGCAGAGGCTTTTAGAGATTATGCCCGGAGGTCTTACAAATCTCAAAATCTTTAAATGCTCCTCATAATCGAGGCGATGAAACTTTAAAAATCTAAAAAAAAATTTTTTGAAAATATATTTTTTTCCAATCAGAGTTAATGAATGCAATCAATGATACAAATGTCCATCTTGATCAAATGATGCTAATGAAAATTTTGATAAAAATACAAATCTCAATGCAAAAGCAAGAACGCGAATGCTTGATGCAACTATATTTGACAATGACGATGTTCTTTTCATGTAAATGCTTCTACAAATACCTTTTTTTAGGATGCGAATGCCATGGTTGTGCAAATATGAATTTTTTTTATGGTGCGAATGCAAATATCTTGTGCAAGTGCAAATGCAAATGATGCAAATACGAATGTCTTTCTTGTAGTACAGATGTAAGTGATGCAAATACAAATATCCCTTTCATAATGCACAGATGAGCGATGCAAATTTGAATATCTTTTTTTTTTTTAGGTTAAATGTCTTTCTCATGATACAAGTAATGCAAATGCAAGATCTTTCAAAAGGTTATGCATCGAGAATTTTTATTCTTGATAAAACTTTGAAACTCTAAAACTTCTTTTGAGGCCAAATAAACTTGGCTTAAATTTTATTAAAGGTCAGCTAAACTGGGCTTAAATATCATTGATGGCCAGATAACCTGGGCTTAAATCTTCATTGTTGGCCAGATAAACTGAGTTTAAAACTTCATTGTTGGCCAGATAAATTGGGCTTAAAACCTCATTGATGGCCAGATAAGTTGGGCTTAAAGCTTCATTAATGACCAGATAAACTGGGTTTAAAACCTCATTAATGGCCAGATAAACTGGGCTTAAAGCTTCATTAATGGCCAGATAAACTGGGCTTAAAGTCTCATTAATGGCCAGATAAACTGGGCTTAAAGTTTCATTAATGGCCAGATAAACTGGGTTTAAAACCTCATTAATGGCCAGATAAACTGGGCTTAAAGCTTCATTAATGGCCAGATAAACTGGGCTTAAAGTCTCATTAATGGCGCCAGATAAACTGGGCTTAAATCTTCATTTGAGGCCAAATAAACTAGGCTTAAAGCCTCATTGATGGCCAGATAAGCTGGGCTTAAAGCTTCATTAATGGCCAGATAAATTGGGCTTAAAGTATCATTGAGAGCTAGATAAATTGGGCTTAAATCTTCATTTGAGGCCAGATAAACTGGGCTTAAAGCCTCATTGATGGCCAGATAAGCTGGGCTTAAAGCTTCATTAATGGTCAAATAAACTGAGCTTAAAGTTTCATTGAGAGCCAGATAAATTGGGCTTAAATTTTCATTTGAGGCCAGATAAACTGGGCTTAAAGCCTCATTGATGGCCAGATAAGCTGGGCTTAAAGCTTCATTAATGGCCAGATAAACTGGGCTTAAAGTTTCATTGAGAGCCAAATAAATTGGGTTTAAATTTTCATTTGAGGACAGATAAACTGGGCTTAAAGCCTCATTGATGACCAGATAAGCTGGGCTTAAAGCTTCATTAATGGCCAGATAAACTGGACTTAAATTTTCATTGAGAGTCAGATAAATTGGGCTTAAATTTTTATTTACGGCCAGATAAACTGGGCTTAAAGCCTCATTGATGGCTAGATAAGCTGGGCTTAAAGCTTCATTAATGACCAGATAAACTGGGCTTAAAGTTTCATTGAGAGCCAGATAAATTGGGCTTAAATCTTTATTTGAGGCCAAATAAACTGGGCTTAAAGCTTTTTTTTTCTTTTTTTTTTAGAATTTGGCTATCCCTATCAAAAATGAAAAAAGTGAGGATTTTTTTTTTCAAATGGATGTAATAGTTCTGTAGATAGTGATGTTGATTCAAAAGGTTTCAATCCTTAAAAGGGAGTGAAAGAGGCATGCAAGCTCGCAAATGAAACACAAGCTTTTCTAAAAGCATGAATTTTTTGAAAATCAAATATATTCAACATTTTTCTTAATCTCCAAATGCGACATTTTGATATATGTCAAGATCAGCTGTAAGGGCTTAAGATTTTAAAAGGTTATTTGGGAATAATCAACCCATCTCAAACTTCTATGGCTTTGATATTTCAGATCTTTCAAAAAGGTTTGGCTTTACTTTTGTTTAGCATCCACCATACTTAGCATCAAGAGTGACCTTTCAAGGTTGGCTCTAGACTGCCCTTTTGAGGGTTTTCACCCTAAAGCCACTTTTATTTCTATTTTTCTCTTTCTTTTTCTTTTTTTTTTTTTTACACATCATGCACTTGAGAATTCAAATCTAATCCAAAAGAGGAAAATAATTTTTTCAAAAAGGTTTAACGGTTCAAATAGGAGATTAGGTAACAAAACGAAAACTAAATAAAATTCATGTTCATTTTTTCAAGAGAAACTCTTCAAGTTTAAGCTTTCACACTTGATTCAATATGGACTTTTCAAAAGTTGTAATGTAGGTTAAGGTTCATGGTTGCCAAAGAAAAGGATAAAAAGGCCCAAAACAAGTATTTAAGGGTATTTGAAACTAAGGATCATTTTTCATTGGAAGGATACACTCTAAAGTATATTCTATTTTATACTTTCCACCCATTCATTTTTTTTTTTTTGCATCCTTTCACTGAATGGATTCAAAACTTTTATAAACTTTTATACTGGGTTTGTGCCCCTATCACATGAGATTCCATTAGACATTCTCATTCTTATCCTTCAAACGCATTTCTTTTTTTTTTTTACCCCCAATATGGAAGGTGATCTTTAGTCAGAATTTATTTTGAAAGAATTCAATCAGGCTCAAAGGGGTAACAAGAGATAAATTTTTATTTTTGTGAAGAGATAATGAAAGATGGCCATTTGTCACTTCAAGCATAAACACTTAAATTGAAGACTACTCTTCAGGAAAATGAACTTGGAAAAAGGTTTTTTTCTTTTTAATCTCAAAAAAAAAAATTTTACTTTTTTTTTTTTTTTTCAAAACCTTGACTTTGTCATAACCTTTTTAGATTTGCTTAAATTTTTTAGTGCATCATGTCATAACCAATTTTTCTTTTTTCTCTTTTTTTTATTTTTTTTTTGCCCCCATGGCTCACAACTAGATTCATTTTACCAGTAACACGTTTCATGAAAGATGCCCCATTTTAGCAAACCACCCATAATGAAAGTTATTACAAGAGAAGGGTCATATGAAATGGATAAAAAAAGGATTATGTGGTGTAAACATGTTTAAGGTATCAAATGATCTAAGTTACTCCACAAAAGAGAACAAAAGGGTTTATCATAACTCAAGTTACCTTACAGGTAATGAGGTATTTCTTTTCTAACAAATATACCTCAAGACAAAGAATCAGGTTAATTTTGGGATAAAAAGCTGAAAGGGTAGTATGCTTAAGTGCATTTTACAAGATTTGGATTTGAAAATTTTGGAACTACAGCATAATCTTGTCATATCAAATTATCACATTTGAATTCCAAAAAACAAGAAGAAAAAGAAAGTCATATAGACTTGATTTTCTAGGAACCACACATTTTTCAATGGCTGTTTCATTTGTTCATTGCCTCAGAAAAAAATTGCCTTTTGATATAACAATAATATCAAGTGAAAATAAGGTTCACAAATTCGAATTCAAGGCTATCAAGAGGATATGACTGATGAAATGGGGTCAACTGAATGAGTAGATTGACATTTAGGTATTTGAGAAATTTTTTAATAGTGATCGTCAATTCATCTTAGACTCAAAACTTCATTTTTTTTTTTTTTTTACTTTTTTTTTCAAGATATTTCTCTAGCCTCGGTACTTAGCCACATAAGGCTTTATTCATATCTAACATCTTCCTTCTTTTTTTTAAAAAAAAAAAAACTAACTATATATCGAAACTTACACAAAATAAAATATTATGATGCACAATGTTTACTCATGCAATGCAAACCTTAAGACTTGACCAAAAAGAATTTATTATCTAGATCATACTCTTGAGGTGATATTCAAGGTTACATAAACAAAAGTTTTCCCCTTGATGTTTCAACTTTAGCATCACTAACTTGCAACTTTACTACTATCAATCATCAAAACCACCAACTAGCTCTTTAAACTTTACAGCATCTGCGTTGATCAAAGCTTGAACTTTATCCTTGAAGGCAGTACAATCTTCTATGGAATGCCCCTTAACTCCATCATGAAATTCACATTTAGCATTAGGATCATACCATTTCGGGTACGAAGGCTTTCTGGGTCTTACAGGAACAACGGAGATCATATGATTCTCTATCAGTAAAGTAAAGAGCTCAGCGTAAGGTATTGAAAGTGAATGATACACTTTGGCTCTCTTTCTCTTACGACTCTGCGAATGGCTTAAATTGATCCTTGGTTCTGTTTGTGTGAAGAAATTTGAGCACACAGATGAAGTGGTCGAGGAAAATCATCGACTGAAAATATTGGTTGGGGGTAATATGGTAACCATTGTGAATAATCATCCGTTGGATCTTCTTGCATCATGGTGAGATTTCTCTCATTTTGCCATTTAACAATTATTTCTTGGGTTTGTTTTGTAAAAATATCTCCTCTTTTTTCATCACCAGTATTTATAATTCTTTCCTTTCTTATCCCATCCTCAATTCTATCCATAGCAAACAATAAATTTTTAAACTCTGATGAAGTATTACTGATCAACTTATCATAATATAGAGAAGAAATGGTATCCACAAACAGGGAATTCAACTCCCTATTAGTAAGAGGTGGTTGTACCTGCGATGCCATATTCTTCCATCTAACAACATATTCTTTGTAGCTCTCATTGGAGTTCTTTCTCATATTTTGAAGGGTTAATCGATTCGGAGCCAACTCCAACATATACTGGTATTACTTCAAGAATGCTCGTGATAAATCTCTCTAAGTATGAATTTGACTGTTTTTCAAACTATGATACCAATTAGCTGCTGTCCTAGTCAAACTTTTTTGAAAGACATGAATAAACGGTGACCCAAGTGGCAGCCAGTGATCGAACGGCGGTCGACTGAAGCTCTCCCCAAATCTCTCTCTCTCTCCCTCTTTCTTCCCGTTTTTTTTTTGAAATAAAGAAAATGACTTGAAAAAAAAATTTTGACTTTATATAGGAAGCAACAAGCCAAAACGACATCGTTTTAGGCTAGGAAGATTCGCGCTTGGACCGGGATCCGACCCGGGATTCGCGTAATCTGACCCGTGGACCCGTTCTCCAACAGCTGTTGACCGGTCCAATTGAACCGATTCTAAACCGAATTGAATCGCTTTTCAGTCGTTTTGACTGAATCGCACGTCAAACCGACCCCTTTTTCGATCCAATCGAATCGGTCGTTGACCAATTAATAAAAGGTTCAAGGATAGCTATCTTAAGAAACGAAGTCAGTTGATCTGCACACTTATAGCACTCGAGTTAGTACCAGAATCATGGAAAATAAAGATGCCAGTCGAATGGATAAAGTAGAAAAGACCCAAAGAGAGATTGGTGAACAGTTACAGGAATGCAACAAAATATGAACAGACAACTGGCAGAATTAAAACAGATGGTAGTGGAATTGATAAAAGAAAAAAAGAATTATTGAGACGCATAGGGCAAGGGAGGAAACAACTGTCGAGACATCATTGTATCCATCTGAGTTCACATATGTTCAAGATCCCCATGTGTCACAAGTACCTCCAACAACTTGTCAACCTTATAGTGGCCATTTTGCCAAGTTACCATCAGTTCAGACAAATGTCAATCTTGGGCATACTCCTTACAACTTCATTATTGTGCCTAATGTGGATGATCATAAAGAATTAAAAAAATTAAAAAGGGTGCCAGATCCATCAGAAGATATAGTGATGAAAGACAAGTATGATTTGTTCGAAAGAAGATTGAAAGTAATTGAAAGTCATGATGTGTACGAGAATGTTGGCGCCAATGAGCTTAGTCTAGTGCCTGATCTTGTTATTCCATCAAAATTCAAAGCCCTGAATTTTGAAAAGTATAACGAAACTGGATGTCTTGAAATACATTTGGCTCAATACTGTCACAAAATGATTGGGTATACTAGTGATGAAAAGTTACTTATTCATGTCTTTCAAGAAAGTTTGACTGGGACAGTAACTAATTGGTATCATAGTTTGAAAAACAGTCAAATTCGTACTTGGAGAGATTTATCACGGGCATTCTTGAAGTAATACCAATATATGTTAGAGTTGGCTCCGGATTGATTAACCCTTCAAAATATGAGAAAGAACTCCAATGAGAGCTACAAAGAATATGCTGTTAGATGGAAGAATATGGCATCGTAGGTATAACCACCTCTTACCAATAGAGAGTTGAATTCCCTGTTTGTGGATACCCTTCCTTCTCTATATTATGATAAGTTGATCAGTAATACTTCATCAGAGTTTAAAAATTTATTGTTTGCTGTGGATAGAATTGAGAATGGGATAAGAAAGAAAAGAATTATAAATACTGGTGATGAAAAAAGAGGAGATATTTTTGCAAAACAAATCCAAGAAATAATTGTTAAAGGGCAAAATGAGAGAAATCTCACCATGATGCAAGAAGATCCAACGGATGATTATTCACAATGGTTACCATATTGCCCCCAACCAATATTTTCGATCGATGATTTTCCTCGACCATTTCATCTGTGTGCTCAAATTTCTTCACCACGAACAGAACCAAAGATCAACTTAAGCCATTCGCAGAGTCGTAAGAGAAAGAGAGCCAAAGTGTATCATTCACTTTCAATACCTTACGCTGAGCTCTTTACTTTACTGATAGAGAATCATATGATCTCCGTTGTTCCTGCAAGACCCAGAAAGCCTCTGTACCTGAAGTGGTATGATTTTAATGCTAAATGTGAATTTCATGATGGAGTTAAGGGGCATTCCATAAAAGATTGTACTGCCTTCAAGGATAAAGTTCAAGCTTTGATCGACGCAGATGCTGCAAAGTTTAAAGAGCTAGTTGGTGGTTTTGATGATTAATAGTAGTAAAGTTGCAAGTTAGTGATGCTAAAGTTGAAACATCAAGGGGAAAACTTTTGTTTATGTAACTTTAAATATCACCTCAAGAGTATGATCTAGATAATAAATTCTTTTTGGTCAAGTCTTAAGGTTTAAATTGCATGAGTAAACATTATGCATCATAGTGTTTTATTTCGTGTAAGTTTCGATATAAAGTTGGTTTTTTTTTTAAAAAAAAAAAGAGGGAGGATGTTAGATATGAATAAAGCCCTATGTGGTTAAGTACCGAGGCTAGAGAAATATCTTAAAAAAAAGTAAAAAAAAAAAGAAAAAATGAAGTTTTGAGTCTAAGATGAATTGGCGATTACTATTAGAAAATTTTTCAAATACTTAAATGCCAATCTACTCATTCAGTTGACCCCATTTCATCAGTCATATCCTCTTGATAGCCTTGAATTCGAATTTGTGAACCTTATTTTCACTTGATATTATTGTTATATCAAAAGGTAATTTTTTTCTAGGGCAATGAACAAATGAAACAGCCATTGAAAAATGTGTGGTTCCTAGAAAATCAAGTCTATATGACTTTTTTTTTCTTGTTTTTTAGAATTCAAATGTGATAATTTGATATGATAAGATTATGCTGCAGTTCCAAAATTTTCAAATCACATTTAGCATTAGGATCATACCACTTCGGGTACGAAAGCTTTCTGGGTCTTACAGGAACAACAGAGATCATATGATTCTCTATCAGTAAAGTAAAGAGCTCAGCGTAAGGTATTGAAAGTGAATGATACACTTTGGCTTTCTTTCTCTTACGACTCTGCGAATGGCTTAAGTTGATCTTTGGTTCTGTTCGTGGTGAAAAAATTTGAGCACACAGATGAAGTGGTCGAGGAAAATCATCGATCGAAAATATTGGTTGGGGGCAATATGGTAACCATTGTGAATAATCATCCGTTGGATCTTCTTGCATCATGGTGAGATTTCTCTCATTTTGCCCTTTAACAATTATTTTTTAGGTTTGTTTTGCAAAAATTCCTTTTTTTTCATCACCAGTATTTATAATTCTTCCCTTTCTTATCCCATCCTCAATTCTATCCACAGCAAACAATAAATTTTTAAACTCTGATGAAGTATTATTGATCAACTTATCATAATATGGAGAAGGAAGGGTATCAACAAATAGAGAATTCAACTCCCTATTGGTAAGAGGTGGTTGTACCTGCGATGTCATATTCTTCCATCTAACAACATATTCTTTGTAGCTCTCATTGGAGTTCTTTCTCATATTTTGAAGGGTTAATCGGTCCGGAGCCAACTTCAACATATATTGGTATTGCTTCAAGAATGCCCGTGATAAATCTCTTCAAGTACGAATTTGACTGCTTTTCAAACTATGATACCAATTAGCCGCTGTCCCAGTCAAACTTTCTTGAAAGACATGAATAAGCAACTTTTCATCACTAGCATACCCAATCATTTTGTGACAGTATTGAGCCAAATGTATTTCAGGACATCCAGTTCCATTATACTTTTCAAAATTCGGGGCTTTAAATTTTGATGGGATAACGAGATCAGGCACTAGACTAAGCTCATTGGCACCAACATTTTCGTACACATCATGGCTTTCTATTGGTTTCAATCTTCCTTCCAACAGATCATACTTGTCTTTCATCACTATATCTTCAGATGGATCTGGCATCCTTTTCAATTTTTTCAATTCTTTATGATCATCCATATTAGGCACAATAATGAAGTTGTGAGGAGTATGCCCAGGATTGACATTTGTCTGAACTGATGGTAACTTGGCAAAATGGCCACTATAAGGTTGACAAGTTGTTGGAGGTACTTGTGACACATGGGGATCTTGAACATATGTAAACTTAGATGGATACAATGATGTCTCGACAGCTATTTCCTTCCTTGCCTTGTGCGTCTCAACAATTTTTTTTCTTTTGTCAATTCCACTACCATCTGTTTTAATTCTGCCAGTTGTCTGTTCATATTTTGTTGCATTCCTGTAACTGTTTCACCGATCTCTCTTTGGGTCTTTTCTACTTTGTCCATTCGACTGGCATCTTCATTTTCCATGATTCTGGTACTGACTCGAGTGCTATAAGTGTGCAGATCAATTGACCTCGTTTCCTAGGATAGCTATCCTTGAACCTTTTATTAATCATCAGAAGTAAAAAATGTACAACATGAATTTTATTATCAAAAATCTTTTGGCCTTGAAGATTTAACAAAAGCATATTCACAATTATCATCTTTTATCTTTAACTAGCATGAAAAATAATGAATTCATACAGATGATGCATGATGTGCAAGCCATAATTCCTCTTGATTCAACTCCAAAGCACTAATCCTTGCTTCCAATTGATCTCTCATTTTCGTCACTCTAGTTCTCACTAAGACATATACTTAAAATGGAAATAGTAAACCCGGACAAAATCGGTGTCTACACATGTTAGACCTTTAAAAGAGAAGAATGTGAGAAGATGCTGGAGATGGTACTTTGAGATACATTCCACCTCTTAAATCAATAAGATTTATGACAAAGAAGGAAACAAAAGAGAAAAAAAAAAGTGAGGAGACAGAAAAAATAGAAAAAAAGTAAAGGATATTTTATGTTTAGTTTAAATTTCCTTTTTATATTTTATAAATGATGACGTGGATAGTTGAATAGGTGACTATCTACTTTAAAATCATGTTTAAGGGTTCGTTTGGATTTCATTAAAGCATCAATGTAGCGTAATTGCAATTTTTTTTTTTTTTGAAATCACACCAATCAATGTTGTTCGGATAGCATGTGATAATTTTATTTTTTATAAATTATCATCGGGTTTATGTTAAATTATAATACTTCTATATTTGATTTTTGCTTGAATTAATCCATTTTCTATCTAAACGTGTTAATTATCCTAAATGCAGGTAAAATGAAAGATTGAGGGAATTAAATTGAAAATACACTTGGAGGAGTAAATTCAAGGTGAAGTGGTTGAATTAAAGAGCTAAATATAGAGACCAAACGGGATGCAAGATGCTAGCCAAAGATTTGAAGAAAACAAACCATCAAGTGGCGTCAACATTGGATGGAATTGAAGACTGATTTTCAAGGCTATTTGCAATGATATTTGCCTTGAGTTCAAGGGTGATTTTGAGCTAAGTTGGAGCTGCATTTGAAATGTTAATTTCAAGTTTAAGTGGCATTTGATGAGTTAAATTTGAAATCAAACTTGGTGCAAAAGCTAGCTGAAAATTCAAGCTAAACAAAGCATCAAGTGGCGTCACTTGTGGGCTGTTTTTGGGGATGATTCTTGCAAGACTTTAAGCTGTTAAATGAGCTGAATTGAAGCCAAAATTAAGCCATATTGGATGACATTGCAAGTCAACAAGTGGGAATACAGTGAAAAGTAAAAGTCAAGCATGGCTGTTGGTTTGCTCAAGAAACCATTTATGAGCTGAGAAAGGACTTAGGATAGGGCTGAAAAATAGGACATTTTGAGGAGACAAAAGGGCGGGCCGAACCTGCCATTGCTTGGAGCATGATTTTTCTTCTTGCATCTTCCTACATCAATGTGACTAGCACGCAGCCTTTCCTGATTTTGCCTTGACTTTTGAGGAATGATTTCATCTTGTTTGCATGTATTTAATAAGAGCTTGACTTATGCTTAGAGAGGATGATTGGAGGAGGCTGGTTCGGTTTTTTTTTTTTTTTTCTTAGTTTAGGTATCTCTCCCAAGGTTGTTGGCAGCACACTTGCTGGCCAAACAGATCTTCATTGAGACACATTTTCTTCTTATTTCCGGTTTATTTTACAACATTTTTATAGCCTTTTAAGTTCTTTTTTAGTTTGTTTAATTTCCATTCCTTGTGAACATTTAAACTTTCTTGTATTTTCTTGTTATATTTCAAGTTCGGTTTACATTTGATGCTGCCAGTTTTTGTTTCCGGATTTGAGTTTTGTGTCTCATCTATTTTCCAGCAATCCTTGCATGAAATTGGAGCTCTTTGAGTCTTGGAAAGGATGGCTTTGGATGCTTATTTGATGGAAACATCATAGGGCTCCACAAGCTTGATCTTTGTGTGTTTATTTACTTGCACTTTCTATTTCTTGCTCTTTAATTTTTCTGCCTAGTTTTTATATTCTGCCTTTTAATTTTTTGTTGCTGTTTACATATTGTTTTTATGCTTCTATTATGTTATTAAATCATGTTTAATTGTTTATTGCTTGGTTGATTTTAGCCTTAGATATAGGATTGTTGTTTCATGCATTTTTCCTCCCATTCTTCTTGCATTATTTAAGTAGTTTTTCATCACTTTGTGTGCAGTTTTTGGTCTGAGTGCCCTGCATGTTTTTTGTTCATTTTTAAGTCTGTTTTGAGATTATAAGACAGTTTGTGACGTTACATGTAGCTAGGATTAGTTTTGATTGCATTTAGCTCACTAGATCCATAGTTTAGGTTATGTTTTATGTTCCAACTTGTGTATTTTTTTTAAGCATTTCTGGTCAGTTTTAGGCAAAGCTTTCCTATACCTTTTTGGCCTTTTCCATGTCTATTTTAAGCTAGGAAAACACTTTTTCCAAATTCCTTAGGTAGGGTTGCATTTTCCTAGCATCTTAGGTCATAGGTCTTAGTTTCCATGCATTCTAGTATTTTAGTTTGCATAAATTTTTATTTTCATTTGTGTTTGGTTTTTGCATAGGATTCCTATAGGTATTTGGTTCCATTTTAGGTCTAGATTAACCATGTAAAACAGTTTTTATTTTTATTTACATATAATGCATGTTTAGGTGGTAATTATTCACATAGGTCATATAGGAATTTCGGTTAGTTTACTTGCAAGTTTTATTTTCTGTTTTTATTTTAATTTTCTGCATTTAAATTATTAAACTTTTATGCTTAAATTATTGTTTAAGTGTGTTTAAATTATTTTTCATGCCATAGTTAATTTCTACTTAATTGTTTAATTTTCTATTTTTAGCAACTTTCCATTTTTAGTAATTTCTATATTTAGTATGCTTTAGTTCTTGAGTAGTTACCTTTTTCATAATTTGTAGTAATTAGATTTTAAATATTTAGTAAGGTTTAATTTTCATGTAGGTTTTTTAATAAAAAAAAAGATTTTTGATTTGACCAGATAGATCCAAAATATCAAAATTGACATTTACCTTTAGGTTTAAAATTTCCAATCACTGAAAAACGATAATTCGAAATACTTTTGATTTTTATTACTTTTGCAATATATTTATAGTACTACTGATGAGTAGCAATAGCATGCGATGCAGTTTTTAACTGCACTGGAGCATCATTTTTTGACTGGAGAAAAAAGGTGCAATGTTCTTTGGATAGCATGCAATGTAGTTTTTAACTGCAGTGGAGCATCAGTTTTTAGCTGAAGCAAAAAGGTGCAATGTTATAACTGCATCGCTCCTTTATACTTTTTTACCCTATTTTCTCTTCATGTTTTTCTTTGTTTTTCATGTTATTATTTTTTAACTATTTAAATGATAAATAATTTTATATTATCAATCTATGTTTTTAATGGTCATTGTATCATTTTACTATACTTAATCTCACCATTACCATTACCATTGTGATTGCATCCAAACACATATTTTAATTTCATAGCTACAGTACTTAATCTTATCGTTACAGTAATTAATCTCACCTCTATCGCTATTTTCAATCTCATCGAAGTCAATCTCACCACTATCCAAGGACCCTAAACATTCATAATATGATAGTCAGAATGTTACTCACATGACCATTAAAATGTAACAATGAATATTTATTATTTATGAATAGTTAAATAATAATAATAATAATGAATACTCATTCCACAAATATTAAATATGTCATTATCATCCTGAAAGAAATAAGAGATCAGCTAAGAAGCTCTTTAGCTATGGGAATTATTATACAAACTATTACTTATGGTGGTGCAGGAAGCCCATTTCTGCTTAGTACATGAACTAGGGAGGATGTGCACGGCTGGCTAAGCCAGCCATTCGGGCATATATCCCCTCCTTAGGGCTTAGATCAAGTAGTTACGCAATCCGCCTCCTTTTTGTCTTTTCTTCTAACCAAACGATAAGCTTCCAGCTTTTCTTATGATTTGGCTTCGCCACACAATTAAACACTTCTGTCGAATCTGCCTTAAAAATCACCTCTGAACTCCCTTTCAGCTTTTAGCTTCACCCCTTGCTTACATGCTAAAGCTTCAGCAACCAAAAGCTCATTCAGATGTTGTCAATCCTAGCAACCAATTTATTCCCAGCACTCTTTGGGAACCTCTTTGTTCAAAGAAAAGGTTGGTTAGTTCTTTAATTTGGAGAAAGTTAAGGACACAGAAATACCAAAATTTTCTCTCTCCACTAATTTGGAAAAACATGGAACATAATTTCTGCACATCACCAACATAGACAACTTAATTTTCCATTCAACAAATCACCAAACTCTTTCCTATTTCTGTAGGATCGTCTATGTCTTTCCAGGAAAATAACTGATTGGAATGTTATTGATAGGCTTTAAAATTGTTGGAAAAATTGTTAATTGGGATTGGTATGCAAGGAAAATTGTCCATTAAAATTCTTCTTTTTTTAAATGGAATTGTCCATTAAACTGGTCATTCAGACAATTATGCAAGAAGAAAATATAGTGCATGGAGAGGCAAAGTAAAACAAGTAATTAATAATAATAACTGTGTGGTCTATGCCCCAAGAAGGAGTAAGGCACAGAGTAAGGACAATAAGCATGGATCACAGGCAGATGGTCCCGTCCACTTGACCTCACAGATGTGAAAATATTCCTTCTGAGTTTGATATTGTTCACTTGAACCAAAATCTATCATAACAAGGCAAACATGATTAAGCAATTGTCTACCATTCCTTAGCTGTTGATCACCATGCTCTTTTAATCCACAATGAACTGCAGCATATGCCGGCAATTCCTTTATTCATCATCTACCATTAATTATCTCTTATATTCCCAACCATCCTGCTTTACCAAGATTGCAGTTGTTGCGCAAGCCTGCATCCATAGAGAAGATCCGATTTGATTGTCTCTTTTCACATTTTCTAGCAATCGAGTACTGTCCACTTCGATATCTTTAGCATAGGGCTAAAAAAAGCTCTAAGACTGACGTAGGCTTGGTTCAGGTCAACTATGATGGTGGATACAGGTACATGTGCAAATAGCTAGGCACTAGGTATACCCTATCACATTTAATTGGCTTTTTATATGCGTAGCTATCTCTCGTTGTGAGTCTCGGTCGGCTTCAGGCTCTCTTTGCGACTTTTACTCCCAGCCGTGTTCCAGGACTTGCGCCTGGATTCCTCCGTCTGGTAGGCTTTCAGCATTCTTAAATATTGCCAGGGGAAGACCTAGTCCTTCGCCTTCGATTTATAAGCTTGGTCTTTGTCATAACATAATCGCGGGTCTGGAGAACGAGGCAGACAACGACCTGAAATGAAAGAGTAGAAAATCAAAAAGATGATCTTGTAGGCAAGGATACAGATAAAAAAAAAAGTGGGGCAGATTTTATCTTTAAATATATTGACCCAGCCCCAGGTATGGAATTCTCCACTCACACACACTAAATAATATGTATGATCCCTCCTGGCAATTAACTGAATTTCCCCTTTCCCCTACAGGACAAGTAAAGGGGGGAGTGCAACGGGCTTTGGACTCCCTAACCCCATGACGAGGTTCATCTTCCAATTTTCTGTCTCCTCTGTGTGAAAAATCTGGTGGCATCTACACATGTATCTCTGTACCTCATCTCACCAATCTCTTCCGGTAGCATTTTTGGACAAAGACTAGAAGAAAAAGCATGTAATCGGATAAACATAGATTGATTTTGCTGTATCCATTGATAATATGACTGCCAATGTTCTTTATATCTTCACATTCAATGTAATTAGGAATTCCAAGTTCAGCAGCAACTTTAGTGACACCAAAGGATACTACTACTTAAATCCAGAACTTAACTCAGTTGATTCATGCAACTACTCTTAAGAGGTGGCATCTTGTAGGTTTGGATTCAAACCCCAATACGATCTCCTATCTCCAAGTTGTAGCCTCATTTGTACACACACAAAAAAAAAAAAAAAAAACTACTATGTCAAAAAAGACGGGCAAAACGACTAGTAGTTTCGAATTGGATGAAAAAAGATCATCGGTAGGTGGTATTGGAAGGTTGATTAGGGCGGACAATAGCAGAGTGCTAAAAAATGTAACTGATTTGATTTCAAGCCTGACTAAGGATCTCCAGCTTTTCCGGTGCTGAAAGATTCAGCTTTTCTTTCCACATTTGAACACATTTATTTGCGCTTGCATTTGGTACGTATTAAAGAACCAGCATTAAGCAATTTGATTTAGATATCACTTACAAATTACAATGAAAAAAAAAGAATCAAACTCCTTTACTCTATCATTAATAATTCTAACAAAAACTGGAGACAGAAATAAATGAAGTATAAGAAACCCAAGAGGATCCCAAGACCCTATTTTGCAGGCACAAATAGGTTTAATTGATTCACGCAATAAAATTTAGCAAGTCTAGAGTTTAAATCCAAGCATCAACAATCTCTTCCGCTATCTCATACTACTCATTAAAACAAATCAAGAAAAAAACAAAAACAGATCTTAACCATCTTCATCACTTGTTTGGTGTATATCCTTCTTCAAGCAATTGATTCCCCTCTCGATTTGATTGGCACAAGGCTTTCCATGTAGACATAAGCTTTAAAAAGTAGAGGTCCAAGAATTTGAAGCTTCTTAAATTCTTGCCTTTTAAGATTGTAGGTCACCAATTGAAAATTAATCCTATCTTTGTCGTCCATAATTTCGAAGACAATCTCATTATTTTTCCAAACTGCTAAAGGCCTCACAAATATAAAATGTCCAATTTCAATAGCAAATACCTTGGTCCAAGACTCCTTCACACCATATTCCTTCATAGCAAATATATCTAATAACGAATGGTTTCTATGAGTTACATGACTTACAGCAAAGCTCCTATCCCATACCAGAAAATGCATGAAAGGCTTGACATCATCTGGGAGTGGTATTATATCGAACTCTTCATCACTCAAGTTGAACACGATGATGACAATATCATTACTATCAGGTCTTTCAGGAAAACCTTTCCAATGGATTGCTCCGTTGAAGTAAAAACTTCCATGAGGAGCACTAATTTGTCTGGAATTCAAGCTATTCAACTTACCATTATTTACTTGTCTCCAAGAATAAGTTCCCAAAGTGTAGACTTCCACATTGTATGACATCCTGACCATAGAAGTTCTCCTATCATTGTCTCTTCGAGATTTGGTAATCCTTACGGCCTTGTACCGATGATTTTTTAGATCATAGCCAAATGCAACCGAATATAAATATGATGAATCGTTACCGGAACTAGTATCTGGTACAAGAATTGTCTCCCTGGTAGCCAAATTACATAGAACGCTATAACCTTGACTATAGTTGGAGTAAAAGATAATGCCATCACAGTTGGCTGAAAGTTCTAAATCATACACCGAGGAATTGCCAAGGATTCCTAGATATACATCAACACCACTACAAGAAGAATCGTTATGAGAGATCATTGAGAGGGAAGCTTTTGATTGTGATGATTCGCTGTTAAAGCGCTTGATAAGGATGCTTTCCTTATTGTTGCGGCGGCTGCGATCCAAGTGCATGGTTATGAACTTGTTACTGTTAATGAGAGCGTACCATGATTTGCAAACCGATTTGAATCGCAACAAAGATTTCACTGGCAAGTTTAAAAGGATTTCCAACATTAAATCTTTTGGTAAATCATTGGAACTAGAGAAGTCCCCCATGAATATTGTTTTTTGCTTTTTTTCTCGCCGGAGGAGGGGGGAGGGGAGTTTATAGCTGGATTGAAGGTTTAATGTACTGCCACCCTATATATAAGGTTTAGGGTATGAAAAACATTATCTTAAAGGTAATTATGCATATAAAATACAATAAAATTTTAAAACTCTTAAATCAAAAGTAAAATTAGTGAGGCAAAAATATTTATTTATAATAAATGAATAGCTACAAAATTTTTATTCAAAAAATTATAATATTTTATATAGTCATGTTTTTTCATTTAAACAAACTTAATCACACAGTTATATTTTTTTATTCAAACATGTTTATTCAAGATAGTTATGTTTTTTTTTATTATTATTAAAGATGTTTATTTAGAATAAAATTAATATTTTATTAATATACCAAAATTTAAAAAAGTAAAAGATTTAAATAAAAAAATAAATCTATTTAATTAAATAAGTCCAAGTGCTCAACCTTTTGACTTTAAAAATTATTTGACCTATTAAAAAACCTCATTGCAAGCCCAAATGATTTGGCTTACTTCAATACTTAGATTAATTATATAAATAATACAAGTAATCTCTTTTAAATTACGTACAAATGATCTTTTTATTCAATATAAAATACACCATATTTTAAACTACAAACTTCTTAAAGAGATAGAATTATTTACATACAAGTAATAATACCTAAGTATTTGAGTTATTAAAAAAAATAACAAAACAAATTAGATGATTTAGTATAACTAATAATAAATGTAGTATAAATTAGCCACTTATATGCAGCTAATTTATCTCTATTTTTAATTTTTAAATTTTATTTTTTAAGATTTATAATATCGCATTAATAATATTATGTGACATGTTAACTAATGTCGGTGTATTATCATGTGACGTTTGAAATAGCAATGTCACATTAGTATATTGTTAGAGATTAATGATAGAATGATAAAAAAAAATATGGAGCCGTAAATATTGAATGTTAAATCTAATTTTACAAAATTTAGTGATTAAAATAAAAATTTTTATCTAAAATTAGATGACTAATAAACATTTTGTTTACCGCTTTTTTATTTATATCCTAAAAGATAATGGATTCCATAAATTTGACAATAAATTTGACCCTATCGTACCTATAAAAATTATTTGTGAAGTTTTTTGACATGGATTAAAAACAAAAGATACCAAAAGGATAGCGTATCTCTTGTAAGTATCATCTCCCAAAGGGTAAATATCCTAAACAGCTTTTGGGTCATTGTGATGGCATTATTAGCCTATCAAATTACAGAGATGATATAGTTCTATGTAACCCTGCAACTAGGAAGTCAAAGGTGCTCCCTGAGTCTTCTCTCCCTTGTTATCCCTGAATCCCAAATTTGATTCCGCAAACCTGTGCCTTGAGATTTGGTTATGATGCTAAAAGTCATCACTGCAAAGTTATTAGGATAGTTTCATATTGGGAGTGGCTTAACTTACTAATTAAAACAAGCCAAGAAACAAAACAAAAACAGATCTTAACCATCTTCTTCACTTGTTTAGTGTATACCCTTCTTTAAGCAGTTGATTTCTTTCTCGATTTGATTGGCACAAGGCTTTCCATGTAGACATAAGCTTTAAAAAATAGAGGTTCAAGAATTTGAAGATTCTTAAATTCCTGCCTTTTAAGATTTTAGGTCACCAATTGAAAATTAGTCCTATCTTTGTCGTCCATAATTTCGAAGACAATCTAATTATTTTTCCAAATTTTCAAACGCCTTACAAATATAAAATGTCCAATTTGAATAGTAAATACCTTGGTCCAAGACTCCTTCACACCATATTCCTTCGTAGCAAATATATCTAACAATAATGAATGGTTACTATGAATTAAATGACTTACAGCAAAGCCTCCATCCCACACCAGAAAATGAATAGAAGGCTTGGCATCATCTGGGAGTAGTATTACTCTTCATCACTCAAGTTGAACAAGATGACAATATCATTACTATCAAGTCTTTCAGGAGACCAACCTTTCGAATGGATTGCTCCATTGAAGTAAAAACTTCCATAAAGAGGACTAATAATTTGTCTGGAATTCAAGCTATTCAACTTACCATTATTTACTTGTCACCAAGAATAAGATCCCAAAGTGTAGACTTCCACATTTTATGACATCCCAACCTTATAAATTCCTCTTCGAGACTTGGTAATCCTGATAGCTTTGTACCGATGATTTTTGAGATCATAGCCAAATCGGGCAGCAAATAAACGTAACGAATCGATACCGGAACTAGTTTCCGGTATAAGAACGGTCTCCCTGGTAGCCAAATTGCTATAACCTTCAATATAGTTGGAGTAAAAGATACTACCATCACAGTGGGCTGAAAGTTCTAAATTATATACCGAGGAATTGCCAAGGATTCCTAGATACACATCATCACTACTACTACAAGAATCGTTATGAGAGATAATTGAGAGGGAAGCTTTTGATTGTGATGATTTGCTGTTGTAGCGCTTGATAAGGATGCTTTCTTTGTTGCGGAGGCTGCGATCCAAGTGCATGGTTATAAACTTGTTACTATTAATGAGAGCGTATCATGATTTGCAAACCGATTTGAATCGCAAAAAAGATTTCACTGGCAAGTTTAAAAGGATTTCCAACATCAAATTTGTTGGTAAATCATTGGAAATCCTTTTTCTTTTTTTGGTGATGGTGGAGGGGAG
Source organism: Durio zibethinus (assembly GCF_047325235.1). Taxonomy (NCBI): domain Eukaryota; kingdom Viridiplantae; phylum Streptophyta; class Magnoliopsida; order Malvales; family Malvaceae; genus Durio; species Durio zibethinus. Next base: position 3,972,876 of record NC_143185.1, read on the forward strand.
TTTATAGCTGAATTGAAGGTTTAATGTACTGCCAACCTATACATAAATATACAGCAGGCAGTCTTTCTTGTTCGGAAAGCTAGAAAAAATTTAACCTTAATTTTCAAATCCCCATTAGATATAATTTCTAAATTCTAAATTTATTTTTTTATATTTTAAATTATGAAAAATTTAATCATAATAATTAAAATTAAAAGTCTAACATTTTATTAATAATTCTCACGGTTGTTGGTTATATTTGATTACTATATGTCTTTAATTTCTCCCATGTGATATAAATTAAAAAAATTATCTTTTATTTATTTATATATTTGGATACTTTCATGTCCCTATAATTCAATGCTCTCTTCCTCTTCTCTCACGGGGTCTTGGAATTCAGGTCTTATCTATAACAAAAGATTAAAGTTGTCCTCAATTGATTCTCCTTGCAGAATTTAAGTTTTTGGAGAGTTAATTTGAGGATTTGTGTTGATTTAGAAATTTTGGGTGTTTAATTGACCTAGAGATGTGATTGAATTGTTTTTAATGTGTTAAGTGGGGGGCATAATTGGGAGTTTGGGATGGTTAAAGGGATTATTAGGATCTAAAGGTAGGGCTTAACTATTTTTACAGACGAACAAGATTGGAATAGCTCTTCTGCTTACTATTTTTACATCAATTGATCAATTCTTTTCGTTAAATGATAAGAATCTTTCGTTTCTTCCAAAAATCTTAAGATCATTTAGCTATCTTTCAAAAATCAAAACTACCTTTTTAGTAATTGATTTTTTGAGTTTGTGACTTTTTTTTTATATAATTAGATACATTACCAAAAAATAAGATATTATTGACGAAAATTCTTGTCGATATATTAATATTTGGTCGGTAATAATATTATCGACAAAAAACTACACCAATATAAGCCACATCGAAAAAAAGTAATGCTATTTCTATTGGTATTATAAAATTTTGTCGGTAAAAATATCTTTTTTCATTGGTATATTATTTTAATAATTTTTTTTCAAAATTAATTAATTCTTTTTAAAAAAAATTTTGTCGGTAATAATTAAAATTTAATTGATAATAGTTATTATTTTTGTCAATAATACTTATTTTCTAATCATATTTAATTATTATTTTATAACTTTTATCATTTTATTCTATTTTTAAATTTATTTTTAACATAATTATATGAATATTAAAATATACATAAATAAATAAATAAATAAAATATTCAATTTCATTTATAAAAAATATAATAATATTTTACAAAATTATTTATAAATTCTAATTACATAAAAATACAAAAATATATATATGTTCAAATCCTTAACAAATATTTAGTAATACACAAATTAATATACTACTTATTAATCAAAGCTTGTATCTAGGAAACCATCTTTCTTTGAACGAAACTCACGAAGTTTGTCTGCAACAAGAACGAATCTTAATGTATATGTGAACCAACCTTTTTCCAAACTTGTGAATGGTAATTGTTGAGCCATTCGATATCCTTAACAGAGAGCAAAGATAAGTCAACCAATTTAATCTACACTTCCATATACAAACATGATTAACAATAAAATCTCTAGCAGAACTTATTTTAACATAATTGTATTCATTGATTCAACATCCAAGTGAAAGTTTGAAAATATGCACATTTCCAAAATAAAGTACATGATGTTATTTTTATAAAATAATCTTTACAAAGTATGATTGAGAAAAGTATATTTAATAAATTTTTTTCACGTAATCGCAAAAAATTTGACTAATGTATCCATTTACATCGAAACGAGAATCATCCAAAAGTGATTTTTCTTCATTTTTTCAACCCTACTTAATTCATAAAAAAGGTTCAAAATATATAACTCTTAAGCTATGTTTGGCACATTGGATTAGTTTAAATATAGGATACTAATCATCCTGTTTGTTATCCACTTAAATAAAATGATTGGATTATTAAAAGGATTAGATATCCTATGCCAATAGGATAACTCTATCTTTTGGAAAAGTAAAAGATTATTTTTAATCTATGTTATTGAATTTACATATCTTATTATATCCTTAAAAATTATATCAATAATTTAAATTGTATAAACTTTGATGAATGAATTTGATCAATAAATAAATTATCTTATCTTAATCCTTGCACACATCAAACATAAGATGGTATGACATTATTTAATCTAATCATATTCATAATATTATTTTATCTTATCCTATCATAATCTTGTGTACCAAACATGATCTTAATTTCTTAAATTAAAATATGAATAATTAAAATCCTAAATCCATCATGCATACTAAAAAAAAAAATCTTTGTAAACAATAAGAATTTAAAAGCATAGACAACTTTTAAATGATTAACTTAAGTTATCTAGATGACCATATAAGTAATAATTGGTCAACATTACAATATTGCTCTTGTAAGACACAAAAAAATCTAAAAAATTTCATTATACACAAATAACACAATGGAACACCAAAAGTAACCTCATTGCATGATAACTAGCATATAGTTTTATTAACCTCTTTTGTCACTTGTGATATGACTATTTTCAGGAGGAATTTCAATAACCTAATGGCAGTTATCAAGGTTGATTAATGCAATGTCTCAACAGTGATAAATTCAAGCAACTTTTAAGATTTTATAACTCTAGGAAGATGAGCATTGCAAAGTAAACAAGTAAATTGAAAAGAAAAAACACCAGTTATATCTACCAGTACCATGCCAAAATAGCTAGAATTCTCCAGCAAAATCTTAAGTAGAAACAAAGCATCATTTTTAATCGAGAAACTAGCAAATTTTGGGTAAAATCTACTATAGTTGACAAATTAATAAGAGTAAGAGCAAATGATAGGCAATTGTTAAAAAAAAAAAAAAAAAACTGTAAACATAAAGTGCTAATCATGTTCTAGAAATGATAAATGACTCTAAAGTCTGAATTAATACTTCCAACATTTCTTTTTGGTCACAGACAGTCTGTAAAATAAATGTAGGGTAACAAGAAAGAGAAAGAGAAGGACTATACCTGCCGCAGGAGCTAACATCGGGAAGAGAAGGACAACGGAACCTATCAGACGACGGTAGACAGTACCGAGAATGGACGAGTTGTGGCAGAGATGAGGGTCGGGGAGAGAGAAAGGGGGTTTAGAGATTTTGTACAGAGGAGAGAAAATAAGAAAAAGATTCGGGGATTTCATTTTTATTATCTTTTTCAACGGATTATCGATCGATTGTCATGAAAATTTCGTAAGTAAACTAATTTTCTTTCAAATTTTAATTTAATTTTTTTTACTGATTCTCTTTAATTTTTTACTAGAATTATTTATTGATAGAATAATTTATTGGTAATCCATCAACAAAGATATTATCTATGGATTATTCCGTCCGTATTTTTTACACTAATTTTTTTTTATCAAATATTTATATATGAAACATCGATAAAATAGTTTCTATTAATAAATTTTGTTGGCATACCATATGTAATTATTGGATTAAATTATAATTATATTTTGTCGATAAACCTTTAGAGGTCCATCGATAATTATCGACAAAAAATTTCGTTAATAAAATTTTGTCAATATTAAGTAAATTTGTTGTAGTGATAGTATGAAGTCTTAATTGTATTTTGTAATTAAATAAGATAACAAGTAAATTATTTTTCAATTTAATTTGATATTTCATCATCATTGAAATTAATTAATATAAATATTCAAATATTTTGAATAATATAAATTAATATTTTATTTTTTACAAAAAAATAAAAAAAATTTCAAACCAAAATTTAATAATCATTCAAGCCTTCAAGATATTATTATAATCAATTAAATCTTAAATTTTATGTTTCAAATAAGTGAAATCCTTAAATATTTATTTTCACTCATTTGAATTTTTAAACATTTATTTTTACTTCAATTAAACCATCAAATAAATGAAAATAGATATCAACGGTTAATCAATTTTCATCTAGTTAGCGTTCAATTTTGAAACGATAAAGACTTTGATGATTGAATAATTACAATAAAATGACAAAGATTTAGATAATTATTAAATTTTTATTCGAGATTTTTTATACTCTTTAACCCTTTTTTTTTTTTTTTCCTTTCATTCTTGAATCTTTAATTATATAACATTATCATTCTTTCAAAATAATTATACATGCAAATTACATCTTTATTATACTCTCACAACGAAGGGCGGACATTTAACTAATTGGAGTAACAACATATCTAATTATAACTTATTATTATGTTTTTTTTTTCAATCCAATCCAATAATTAAAAATAATGAGTGGAATGAAAATTAAAGAGCTTTGCTTGCATATAATCATCAAAGGATATACAAGTATATATTTACAAAGAATAAGTTTTTGAATTGGAAAGAAAAATAACTGAACAAATTAGATGGTCAGCTAGTCTTATTCTTTTTCAATTAGTATAACTCTAGTAATACATAAAGTAGTATAAATTAGGCATTCTAACATATTCACTTATATGACATTAATTTATTTTTTTTTAATTTAGAATGCTCCATAAGCAATAATACTTGACATGTTAGATGACGTAATAGTCACTTGAAGTTTGATGGATGAATGTCAACATATTTTTAGAAATTGAGGATTGAGCAGGGGTGTAATCGAGTCGAATCAAGTCGATATAGTAAAAAGTTCGAGCTCGATTCTCAACTCGAGATTCGATACTCAATTTGAACTAAATCGAATTTTATTTTTTTAGTTCGAACTCGATTCATGATCGAAATTGAATTACTCGAACTCGCTCGATTAAGCTCGATTAATATGTTAAAATAAACTCGATTTTTATACTCGATAAGAGCTCGATTATTTATGCTCGAGCTTAAACTTGAATTCGAGATATTTTATTGATTAAAATAATAAAAAAATTTAAATATAAAAACTCGATTAAGTTCGCGAGCTACTCAAGCTGAGTATAAAAATACTCGAACTCGGCTCGATCGATAAGTCAAACTACTCGAGTTCAAGCTTCACTCGATAATAATCGAACCGAATTCAAATTTTATTCAAATAGAATCCGAGTAACTTACGAGTACTAATGTATCATTTATACCCTTAAGATTGAGTGACAAAAATAATATCATAAACATTAGTGATCAATTCACAACATTTTAAAATTTGGTGATCAAAATTAAAAATCGTCTAATATTGAATAGCTAAATGTGTAATTTACCCTTTTTATATATCATAAAAAGTAAATGGTTTCAAAGCAAATTTCACATAATATTTGACTCAAACATACATACATAAATTATTTTACACCCAACAGTCACGTAATTTATAATTTATAAGTAGAATACTAAATTTTTAATTTTAGTAATTAGAATTCAAATCTTGATAACGTAAAGTATAAAAAAATTATTTTAAACTTTAAAATAGCATTTGATATTAATTTCAAAATTATCATGGTAATATAATTATTAAGAAGATCTTATCATTTGTGATTTAAAATTATTTTATTTGGTTAATATTTATTAGTTCTTAAGAATTAAAAATTATTATGTTTGGTGTTATTAAAAATTAAATATTATTTTGTTTAAAAGTACAAAAATAATCATATATATTATAATAGATATATAAATTAATGATTTTAATGTTATTTAAAGATAATAATTTGTAAACTATTAGTAATATTTTATTTATTTTATAATAAAATATACTTATATTATTAAATTAATTGATTAATTAATTTTTACATATATAAATTACATAAAAATTGAATTAAAAAATAAAGCAAATCTATTAAAATTATAATAAAGGAAAAAAAAAGATTATATTATACATAAAGCATTTAAAAAAATAAAAAACACAAATTATTTTTAAAGTTGATACAATAAATATTAAAATAATTATAATTATAAGATGAGGCGAACATTTAATTCAATCACTAATATTAATTTATATATCATATTATTTTAATAATAAAATTTTTTTATTTTATTAAATAAAAATTAAATTACTTCGACAACAATTATTGATCACTTTTAAAGATATTAATGATTTAAGATTACCTTCCCATAAAATCTTACCAAAAATGATCATCAAATCAACTTATTAAATTATCATGTTTTTTAGGTGAGCGCTCTGTACCAAACATTAGTCAAAGGGAGGAGTCCTTAGCCTCTTTGAGATTAAAAACAAAAGGTCCAAAACGGTAGCGTATCTCCTGTAATTAGATCATCCCCCAAAATTTCAGAAACCCTATCCGTAAGGGAACCCTGCGATTAAAAGCTTCCCTCAACTCAACGGTGCAACTCCTTGGCCCCAAACCCAGCTGCCATTTTCATGTTCTATGTAAAACCCAAAAATAGAACAAGACAATGAATGCTTGTAAAACAATATTCCGTATATCTTTTTCTACATTTCAACCCAAGCTTGACTTAAACCCTAAACCCTTCTACCTTCCTCTCTCTCTTCGACCCTTCACTTCAGGTACGTTTCTTTCTCTTTCTCTTATCCATTTACATTTTTTTAACATTTTCACCAAAGAAAAAAGCTTTTTTTTTTTATTTGCAAAACTATAGAAATCCCAGATAAGATAGAGTGTAGATTAAAAACCCATATTTTATTTTTCTTAATTTCATGTTCTTTTGGTTAAATGTGCCTTTTTGACCCCTTTTTTGTTTGGGAGGGAGGTGGGTGGGTGCAAGACCCAGATATGATTGAGTTTAGATGAAAGAACCTATCTTTTTTAATTATCTTAATTTCGTTTTCTTTTTGGTTCAATGCAGTTCCTTTATGCAGTAGAATTAGTTTTAGTAGAATCCGAACAAGGTCTTTCTCGGCGGTACAGGAAGTAGCCCCTTTAGAAGATGAATCCCCGGAAGACTTGGCAAAGGACACCGTGGAGAACCTGCTGACTCACCAAGATGATGTTGCAGGGTTGATGAAAATGGAGAGGAAATCTGGGATGCAAGTCTTCAGTAACCGGTGGTTTCCTTACTTGGATATGTTTAAGTGCGGGAGTGAGTATCTGAGAAGCAGGGAGGTTATAGAGGTGGTGGGACCTATCTTGATGGAGGAGAGGAAAGAAAGGTTGAAGAGGGTGGTGAGAAATAGGAGCTATTCAGTTTGCTTGGTGGTGGAGGGATTGTGTGATTTCGGCAATGTTTCCGCCACGTTCAGGTCTGCTGATGCACTTGGTTTGCAGTCAGTTCATGTGGTGTCATGTGACAGCTCGAAAAGGTGGTATGAGGTTTGAAGCCAAAAGTGCCTGACTCCGGGTGATGGTTGTTTAATTTGAGGGTTGTTATGCATAATTATTGTTGCCTATTATAGCGAATTGTTTGTTTGATTAGCTTCATACATTATGATTTGGTTGGTTTCAGATGAACATTGGATTAATCAATTGCTTTCTTAACATCATTTGTGTATCATAGGTACAGAGAAAACCGTCATGTTAGCATGGGTGCAGAGAAATGGTTGGATATCGAACTTTGGAACTCTCCCAAAGAGTGCTTTGAACTTTTAAAATCACGTGGTTATCGGATAGCCACTACACATGTGGGAATGGATGCAGTATTGATCTTTTTCCTTCTTACTACAATATTGGTGTTTTGGATAAATAATTGTATTTTATCCTATATTTGAATGCACCTTTTTCCTCTTAGATAAGGTTTTTCATAGTCACAGACAATTTAGAATCTTTAACATGTGTATGGCCCTTGGTGATCAAAGTTCTAAGGTTCTGAGTCTGGATACTAATCTCACTGACTATTTGCTTCTTTTTGCAGGTATCCATATATGACATGGACTGGTCAAGGCCTACTGCTATTGTAGTTGGGAATGAAAATAGGTAACTTACGTTATAAAATTTCTAATCATTTATCTATCTTAGTTTTTTAGTTTCTGAAGTGTAGTGCTTCTATGAGGTATATGATTAGCGTTAGAATTTAGTTGTCTTCTGACGTAAATTTCAATAGTTAATAACAATATCAAATGTCTAACTGAAAACAATAAAGGCAAACGAGGCAAAACTATTAAACATTATTTGTTTGTGGTTTCCTTATTCCATGTTCATCTTAAGCCTTAGTTTTGCGAATATGTGCCAAGTCTTTGTGATGTAATATGTGTTTCTTTTGCTTCTTTAATGAGGCCAAACATTTTTTCACAGTTCTCTCTGTTCCTATCTCTTTTGATGTTATTGCAGGGGAATAAGTGATGAGGCCCTGGAACTGTCAGATTTGCATTGTAGTATTCCGATGAAAGGCATGGTGGACTCTTTCAATGTTTCTGTGGCTGCAGGCATAATCATGCACCACGCTGTTTGTGACAGAATAGCTCGCCTGGTAATGTTTTCTGCCTAAATTCTTGGATATATTAGTGATGTACTGATTCTGATTGTTCGTCTTATTCTGAATTTTGTGGGATTATAGAGATAGTAGAAAATATGCACACAAACCTCCTTTTACATTAAACTTTGACTGAACCCTATTGCTCCATACTTATGTTCCCCTGGTCTATAGACATAGAATTGTTTTTGCAGTTAGACAATCCAAATATATTTTTTATATGCGCCTATGAATGTCCTGTATGTGCAATGTTTGTAGTTTACTTTTACATTGTTAGAGTCCCCATTCAAGTTGCCGAGAGTTTTCCTGATGCATGTGCCAAAATGAGGGATGAATTATTTTTTACTCCATTTTAGTTGACTTTTGTGTATTTAGAATCCTTGTTCAAGTTTCAGACTGTTTCATACCGTTGAGCCTTGAGCTACATAACTGGAGATAGCCCTTCCCATTACGTAAACCCAACCCCTTTTTTTTGGTTTGATTATGAGATCTTCAATTTGATGTGTCCCAAGTTCTAACTGAGGGAATGTTTCTTTGGGGACAAAGGTTCTAAGGTTTGCATGCATCTAGTATTTGCCAGATAGAAATTGCGACAAGAAGTTGTTTATCTGCTTCAATTTATAGGAATTACATATTTTGTCATTCAACACAGGGTTGTCATGGTGATCTGAATGAGGAAGAAAGCCAAATCTTACTTGCAGAGTTCTTTTTGCGTCATAATAAAAGCACAATCAGCATAGCTAATGAGTATGCTAAACGGAAGGCCACTATATCCAGGCCAAGGCTGTGATGTAGTCAAATGCTTGATGTACGATTTACAGTTGTTAAGATAATTGTAAATGATATACCGAGGCTGTGGCTGTGAAGAAATGAAGAACAGTTTGAGGAATTCAGTCTTAACCACCCAAGAAAATGAGCAGGTGATTAGTTACTCAGTTAAGCAAGAGTTACCAGATGCGATGAGCTGGAGTTACGAATGAACTTGGTACCTTGCCACAGCCTAGATGTGAAGGATTATGATTCATCATTGTAGCTGGCAGAAATGTCCTGGTGCAAAGCAAGGACATTTTTAGTTGAATGTTCTTTTCCTAGTTTTTAATATCTTCAAACATTTTGCCATGAAAAAAGTGTTAGTAAACTGTGATCCAATGCATCATATGGTTTATAATTCAATTCTGCAATGAGTTTGTCACCACTGCCTTTGCTGGAAACAGAATTGAAGCAGCCTCGAAGATGATGATGCAGAATTCCAATTATTTTCGTACCAACTTACATTTCTTAGTGCTACTGCAAAAATCTGTTTGTTTTCATATGGTAATTTCTTTTTGTGCAGCATTGCTTAAGAAACTTTACAGGCTAAAACACACTTTAAAGACTTAATTATGTTGATGACTTGTCTGTTAAAGTATAAAATAATATATGATTGACATTTGAAATAGACACATTGCACCCGTAAATGTCTCAACCATTCAAAAAATATGAACCGTAATTCACCATCATGAAATAAACTAAACCAGGCTGCCCTAGTCAATTAACATTTCCCCACTTGTTGTTTGTATTGTGCCCTTGGACTTCTGCATGCTTAAGCCTTCCCCATGCCTCTTCAATTCCTGGGACTTGATGAAGTCTTCAATTCTTGCCTTCAATTCAGTGTCTGGAATCAGCATTTCCACAGTCAGATGGGATCGGTTGAACGGGTCAGTCTGCAATCGTATCAAAAAGGTAAGCACAATTTATCGATAGAATTAATTATTTAGGGAAAATATTATCGATATGAGTAGAACCCGTGACAACGTACACTATCACTTAGAAGATGTCTCTGGATAACAGGCCTGTCTATTGTGATCCTTGAAGATGGTAAGATCACAGGATCCTTCATCAAAGTATACTGCAGGAAAGAAAGTATTTTTCCAGTCAGTGATTTTTTTCCCCCTTTCTTTTCCGTTTTAACAAAGTATTAACTAAATGGGCAAAACATCTCCAACCCCAAAACTAAACAAAATATGTGATATGCAAAACTCCATTTAAGTGTTGTTTGTTTTTAAAGAAAAGAACATAAAAGAAATAGCATAGCTGGAATATCACTGACAAGAATAGTTTCGAATTATGGCAAGAGGTAAATAGACATACTTGAATTGGATCAAGGAATTCATCAGGTATATCTCCTAGGGCAGCTTCAGTCTCCATGGCCTCAGAAGCTGCAGCCTTGGCCTTTGCACCAAGCTCAATAAAATCTTGTATAATCCTCCCATCCTCACCAATTCTCCGAAGAACAACTGCTGCAGCACTAAACAACTGGAGCAAACCCGAATTTATCAGATTGTAAGTCAAGAAGTATAAGGCCCCGATGAGAACAAGGATATAACAATTCTCTCATATGCTTAAACTAACAAAAGCTTGACCACAGCTAACAACTACCTGTTCATTGTATGAACGACCATCAGTGGATATGGCAGCTGGAAATATGTTTTTGGCATCACCACTTGCCAGGTGAACATAAATGTGGACAATCTTCAAATAAATAAAATAAGAGTTAGTGCACATCTCTTTCCATCAATGCACCAACTTTTGGCCAAAACTTAATACAAGAAATCGGCAGTAAATAAAATATCAGTCAAATTCAAAGTGACTTTTTGAGCAAATCGTTAACCTCTTTCTTTTTGTATTAGTATATACCAAAATGAAAAATCTACATTTTGCCAACCTGCTTGAGTAACTCTTTTGGACGGAATTCATACTTTTCAGGGTCTTTCAGACTAAGAGATTTTCTTTGGGGGCCCACTAATTGCAATAAAAAGTAGTTGAGCATACTCGCCACTCTTTCAACCTGGAAAAAAGGAATCAAGGAACAAAAAACTAATTAACTGAATATTAGAAGAAAGGAGATGACCCAGTAAACTTCATCAAAAACAAAAACCAGTGGCAACTTGTCAGAATAAATTAGACAGATGACAAGCATAGCTGCAAATGAAGAGATGTTACCATCTCAGGGAGCAGAAAAGGAGCTGTAATCTGCTCAGATGTAAATGCCAGCATACTAACATCCTCATTTGCCAACTTCATGTCAATCCGTATAATCTGAAAATAATCGGTAATATATGTTTAACTGAAGTCTAAATTCAAAATGTATACACATACAAAGGGGGAAAAGGGAAAAGGTAAAAGGAACACTGACGTTCTCCTGGGAGTGGAATAGTCTAGTTCTCTCTTGCCTCTCCTGAGCTGGCCTGCGCTCCCATTCTGCAGTATTTGACATCTCAGCTTCAAGCTCTTTGAGTTCAAGAATTTTGTTCAGACTTTCATCAAGGAGGTAGATGCTATCGTTGATCAGGAAATTCAAGAAATTCAGATAAACGCCCTTTTCTTCTTCCTTTGCAATCTGATAGAGTATATTACATTCTAATAAAATTTGCAAATGTATAGATTGTTCAATAAAAAACACAAACCACAGAAAGTGTCACATCTACAGGCCCATGGAGAAGACCCTACCTGTTTCCAAGCATTACGGTGACTAGGAACTTGCCAAAGATATTCAAGAAGTTCAGCAATATTATGGCGGATGTTGAACTTATCATAGAACTGCACATAGAGAAGAAACAACCAATGTGGTCCACAACAACATTTGACACAATGAAAAGTCAAAAGAAATTATAATGTTAAAAAAAGGGTAACAAGATATCTATACTTAAAAATGTTAGCAAACCATCTGCTTTGATCACTTTTAATATGTAGCAATTACCTGTGTATGAGAACCTGTGAACTCAATGTCAACATATAGCTTCAAAAGATTCCTCACAAGATATTCCAAAGACAATGGATGCCCTTCAAATAATGTGGATGTGGCAGATGAATCACTGGAAAGAAAGAAACAAAGTAGTATAAACTTAGGGAACATTTCTTGAGTGAGAAACATGTGACAACAGTATATATCTTTCAAATGAGATTTAATAACCTTCTATGGGGCATCCAACAGTTCAAAACTTCAACCATTTTTGCTCTGAGATAGGGGTTCTTGATAAACTGGGGACTTGCCATAAACATAATAATAAAATTCATAAAGTCATCCTGCCAAACAAAATGCAAAAAAATAAATAAATGAATCCTGTACTAATAAGAATGAACTTTTGGTATAATAGAGTACATAGCTATCTAAACTAAAACCTACCAGTAAAACCCCATCCAGAGCTTTTGGAATCCGGGAGGCAAATATTAATAGTTCCATAGCATCTTCCACAAAGTGCTCCGGCATAGAAGCAAATTCCAGTGGACAAGAGGATGGTAGGGGCATTTTAAATCCACCAACCAAGCCAACTAACCAAACCACCATTAGTCGATAGAATGAAAGTGCATGTTGAATAAGTGCCCCATCCTAGTGAAAAGAAGCAAGCAATACTTCAAAATACTACCAAATTTACAATTTTTCCTTTTCTCAATATCTCAATAGCAAAGAAAAGACAATCATACACAAATATAATTATATAAATAGAAAATCTCCTACTCCAGAAGAAAAATTGCCAATATGGAAAAAAAGGGAAAAAAACAAAGAAAAACAAAGAGAAAGGCTCCATAAAGGCAAGCAGCACTGGTAACAAGTACAAAGAAAGTAGCGTATGCTTGTGTTTCTCTTGGAATCTTCGTTCTGCTTGCCTTTTTATTTTCAGTCTGGATGAGAATAAGTCAGAAGGGGGAGGGGGGATACACATGATCACAACTAATCAATGCAGGTCATGCAATGGTTCAAAGTATAACCATTTGACACCTAAGACTCTACAAGATAGCCAAGCTTCCAATTAACTGCAAAGACATTAATTCACTTTAAAGTTCACTAGACAGGTAAATCCATATGCATGTGTTGCTGTATCATGTGTACGCACACACTTAAGAGGGGAAGAGACAGGATGTACCCTCAAAATTTGAGCCTCATAACAGACTTTTTCCTGTGAATACGATTCTATTTCTTTCTCAAGCCTGGATATATCCAGCTCCAGTTGTTGAGAAGGTGTCTGTCCTTGCATAGCTTTTAAGGTGGCAAGAGTATCTTCACATCTTGAAATGTCCTAGGTGAGGGCAAATCAAATAATTTCACTCATAAATAGACGAAACAAGAGAACAGAAAAAGCTCAGTAATCAGTAATGCATACCTGGACTAGATGCTTAAAGTCAGAAAATGCCTTTATGAGGCCCAAGTTGAGTGCCCTACCGGTCATAAAGAAGCATTCACAAATAAATGGATATTTAGCTTTTTCACCACTACTTGTTGTTGGCTTCACATTGAGGGTAGTGCCAGAACTGGTAGCTTCTTGAGATTGCAGCAAACGATTTTCACCATCACCATATGGTCTGCTCCCATCGGGATTATCTTTATTAATCCATTCAGCAACTTCCTCCGAGGTTGCGTACAAAGCAGTTAGCCCCCTAACATAGGTTCACTATCATACTTGGGAAAAGAATTTAAAGCATATAACAGTTAGAAGCAAAACGATCTCCATTGACATAAAAGGCCATTACCTCAAATCTAAACGGTTACTGTAGAAGACATAGTTTGGATCAATTTTATCTCTTTTTGTTAAATTTGCATCCAAAAATGGTTCAGAAAGTCGAAGCATAACAGCGCTGAGACTGACAAACATGCCAGAACTAGCACAAGATATAGGATCAACCTGTCATAATGTCATCAACAACATTGCGTCAAAGAGGCTAGAGGATAGTGGCTACATCATGAAAGCATCAAATAATTAGTTAAATACCATGAAAATGGACTCAAGCCTTTTACTTAAAACATTCTTAGGTGGAATAAACCAAAGAACAAATTCTCATTGATCAGCTTGTAGTATTAATGGCCATAATTAAGCTCTTGGTAATTGATATGCATTCTAACTGAAACTCAAAATGTTATTCAGGAGGAAAACCTGTATGTGGGCCCTTGATGCATTTTTATTAATGACTTCTGCAAGATACTCAAGGACACTCTCACGAGTCACAGTGTTTTTAAGGAGACACAGAAGAACTTCTGCCAGACCATCATATAAATTATTCATGACAGCCTTGATCGTGGTGAATGAAGATAATAAGTCAGCTGCTCGTCTATTTGATGCATCTGAGAAGCACTGCTGGCTGTATTTTCAAGAGATATAATTTATTACCAGACAAAAGCTAATAGAAAAAAAAAAAGATAATTGCATAAAAACCATCAAGGGTGAGAAAGAATTTAAACTATGAAACAAACACAATGGTTTGGATCTTTAAGCACAGCATAAAAATTCCAAAGTATAAGATATACTAATAGAAAGAAGAAGGAAAAGGGGAGGAGAAGCTTCATTCCTGCAATATTTCAAACATCAAGTAGCTTCCAAATAAATAAAGACCAGCATCAAACATCATCCTCTGGAACAAACTCAAACACTTCATCAAGCCTCTCTCAAATGTAAAAGGAAAGATATTTGTCACTAGTATAAAAAAATCAAATTTAATCAAAGCTAAGCACAAGTAGAAAAGTAGATCACATGGACATATCAATAAGTGAACTTAGTACCAAACCATCCAACCTTATTTCATAGAACAATACGAACTATTCCAGTACAGATGCAGAGGATAAAGATAAGGTAAACAAAATATATAGGATGAATCTAGCCTCACTTCAAGACTAGACAACATAACCAAAAGCCAACTATAAATCCAAATTCACGCAGGCAGCCTTCGATGAGAAAACAGTTATTCAATCTTCCCATTAGAGGTCACCCCTCAAAAAACCTGAGATAAGTAATCGAGACTGTTATAACATAATCAACAGCCAACAAGCAAAAAAATTTTGAGTCAGCCATGGGCAAAGATTCCAATAGTCCCCATCGCCAAAATGACAAAGGCTGTAATCCACTGCCATTGCTAGCCTACTATTCCAGCACATCTCTATTAAGTAACTACACGAAGCAGGCTGGACAAGGTAATTAAGCCATAACTTTCTGATGACATTCAGCTCAAAACTGAGCATCTCTTTCCTATCACAAGTACTTACGAATGCATGGGCATGATACCATTTTGAAACATCGCTCAAGGCTTGCCCAAATGAGCAACTCTGGTATAAATTCTTCCTAATACTATGTATTATACCAGTCTCAAGATCAGTTGCCCTAGTAAACTGAGCACACACAACGTTAGTTTGAACTCCTTAAATTTAAGCATCAGATATCCAAAGATTTCAACGATTCAATCCATTCCACAAAGCAAAATTACAACGTTCAATGCTGGCAATGTTTTCAATAACTTCTTATATCTGCTCAATGGCCACTAGAAGTCTAGAGCCCAAGTAAAATGACAGTTAACTATAAAAAATTTGCGGTAATACCCTTTCTCAATTAACACCACACAACTAAAACAAGCATAACCACAAACAACACACGTGCCAAAAACACAAAGTCAGCATCAAAACTCACCCAACATCGGGCTGGCTCTTGAAAATGGGATGATCAGGCAAAGCACTAACATGGAAAAAGGGACCCAAAATGCTAGTCATTTCAATAACACGTCCATTCAAGTAAAGCCCTTTAGGAATCCACCAAGTATGATTAACCAAGCTCTTAGCACCAACAGGGAATTTAACCAAATACAACAATGCCCTTAAAGGTTGCTGAAAATTCCCCAAAGCTGAAACTCTCAAAACACTCCCTCTTAAATCTTCATACAACACCTTTAAAATCGGGTCCAAAGTATCAAAATCCGAATCGTTAAAGAACTCTTCTAAAAACCCAGGTGGACAGTCCACCCCACTTCCCAAATCATTCCCTCCAAACCCATCAAGCATTACTCCACTCGAAACTTCCGCAAAAACTAATGGCAACAAAGGCGAATTTGAGGACAAAGAAGAACCCGCTTTCGGGTTACTATCCCTTAAATTCCCGTTAGAAAACAACTCAGGATTTCCCAGATGAATCCTAGCATAAGAAACAGCCAACTTCTTAGCCTGTTTAGCAGCAGACTCCATCTCAGAACGCAGTGTTTTGTCTTTCATATTGGAAATCTTCTTGATTTCTTCATGAGCTCTCTTGTAACAACCAATGAGATAATTAAAAGGAGATTCAGAATTGGGAAATTCACCAGAAAGACGATCAATTAAAACCCTTTCCATTAAATCACGTGAAAGTAAAAGACTTTTCCCTTCACTTAAGATCTCAGCTGCAGTCATCTCAAGGTAAACAACTCTTGGATCAGAAGTAGAAGAGTTTTCTGGGTTTTCTTTAAGGGTTACAAGGAAGATTTTTCTTAGGATTATATCCTCTATTTCTTCTGGGGTTCTTTGGGGTTTTTGGGTAGCCATATTGTTGAAAAAAAATGTCAAAATTGGTTTTTCCTTTTTTTCACTGAGAAACAAACAGGGTTTTTTTCTGGGAAAAATTTAGGCTTTGAATATTGTTGAGAAGAGAGTATGAGGATGTTGGAAGAAAAAAGAAATTTACAGAGAGTTGTTTATAGAGAGGGTTGGACGATGTCGTTTTAATGTTGAAGGAAGAGCTGATTGTATTCTTTTCGAACTTTGATTCTCATTGTCCAAGTCCTTGTGGACTTTGATGTTACTTAGGTTGTTGGTACAATAGGATAGCGCCACGTCAGCACATCAAATTCTTTGATTGAAATACTGTAGACCTTACATTTTCCGAGAGCCGAAAGGAAACTTCTTTGGGAAGGGATAGGATAACTTTAGTTCCTAATCCAACTCAATCGAAAGAAACAGGGAAAGAGGTTCGGCTATTTACAAGAACGTAGCTTGTTTTATTTCCCTAACCGCTAGCATGATAAAAAATTTGAAGAAACTCTGTTTGCAAACATTGGAATCAAGATGGAACGGATTGCAGTCACTGATAACTAATTCCTTTGCATCTTCATGGGGATTGTTTAATTAAACATGGAAGACATTGGTATTTCCTGATTTTAACTAACAGGTTCTTCGAAACATTCTGTAATTTGCTATTTTAGTGTGTAAGTTTGGATGGAAAAACTAATGTATTCTTCATAAATTGTAGTTCTGATTAAAGCCGTAACTGGTTTTAATTAAATATCAACAGGATTAAGCAACAAACATCACAATTCAAGAGAGTAGCACCAAGTATAGAGGAGCTTGATCCTGGTGAGGAGAGCAATAAAAAATAGTCATGGCCAAGTTTGAATAGAGTCAAAATGTGAAATTTGATATGCCTGTGAACCTCTGGAGATAGATGATACCGATGCAGTTTGGCATATCTGCAAGCGGTGTCAAACAATATAAATCTCATCTCCTATCAAATGATCTCCAATCTATGATTACAAAACTTGTTCTTTTTCCTAGTATCTTATCATCCGATTACAGAATGAATCGGTGTGTAACAAGCTGCTGTATCAGTTGATCCATATAACTTCATGAAATAGATCATTTCGTCAGAAAAATCAAACCAATGGGGTTCACTATATCGTTTTAAAACAAATCTTGACTTTAGATTTCAGGACAAATTCATTACTACTTGTCATAGTCAGATGAACAGGACATTGAATGCTTCGGATTAGCAGGACCAAAAAGCAACTCCACGCAGAAGGCAGGGCCACATATTGATCTGCCTGCTTTCCCAACTTTGTCCAAATCCCGGATAGTAAACTGGCAAGGTAAAAATGTAAGTAAAGATGCAAAAATCTTTAACCGTGGTACCCTCCATGCATGACAGAAAATTCTTCTCTTTTCTTTGTCTCTTAAGAGTAGGGAAGCATATTAAAACAAAAAACATACCTGTAACAAGCCGTTTTTAATGAAGGCTGTATTGAAACAGACATAAAATAGGCGGCCTCCAATCATTTTTTGATAGAATATTACGCGTACATCTCCGCTAACCTGTCCAATTCAGTATGATCATTTTCATGAAGGCATGCTAGACTTTTTGAGCAAATCCAGATTCTCAACATGTTTCCACACAATACACCATTTACATTAAGCATTATGTATGTAAGTATTGCAAGTGACTTACTCGCACAGGTTTATTGAAATGATAGTCAAGACAGGTCTTCTGGTATAATATAGGATTCTCGGTGTCCATTTGGACTACGACACGAGGTTCTTCTGATTCTGATGTTGTCCCTCCTTCATCCCCTTCAACAAATGACAAGAAGTAACGAGGACTGCAGTTTGCCTCGCTTCCTTTTTTGATTTCTCTACAGCAACTCTTAGCAACTTCCGCAGGTGGACGGTAAATCTGATTGGGAATCTGTGGAATAAGATATGTGAAACCAAGCTCAGTTGATATTATGACACTTTGGTTGTGAATTTACAGCTTGACTCAGTGACTATGAAAGGACTTACCTCTTGGAGCTCTGAGACCACAAAGAAGACTGAGGTGGTGTTAACTGTGTCATACAGCCGAATTCTCCACAATTCTCTGCTACATGGTTGAGGCAAGTTCACATCTGGAGGTCCAGTGCTAACTCCTCTGGGACAAGAAAGTATATTTTCCCAATACCCCACATAACGACGTTGGCTTGGTATAGAGACCTATCAGCAGAAGTGCAGAAAATTAAAAGCAGCATGAATGCATTACAACCATTCCTTAAAACATGTTAATTTATTGAAATATTGTTGCAGTATGGATAGATCCCTTCTTTAATTTCTTGTGAAATCCTTAAGGGCATATGTGCCCAGTATTTGGCCTTACATGGCAACCCTTGCTCCATTTCTTTCGTTTCTTCTATGTTTTTAATGCATTGATTTTTATTTCTTGTTTGTTTTCATCTCTCTATACCGACCATGTTTTTAGAACAGCAATCAACTGAAGCAGCATATTTCATCATCTATTATCCCATTGAACACATTCAAAATTCCCTTGTTATGCCTACTACTACTTACTCCTTCGTTGTTGGTAGTCCGTTTTTGGGCATATAGCTGAAGTGCTTCCTCTGCTGACATGCCAGTGTATACAAGGTAAGCACACACCATTAGGCCTGTTCGACCTTTGCCTGCCTGCAAATTCAGATGAAAGACATCAAGGTTGAGAACATTTTCTATTCTGATAAAGAGAAATAAACACCACCGCCATCTAGCACAATCTTTTTTAGGTTACCAAACATCTATAAGGAAACAATTAATTTTGTATACATTTTTAGTTTCCTTCAAATTTTCTAGTTTTTCAATCTTTGGGGATGTCCACATGTGGATTCGGTCTTGGATTTGAGTAATGGACACATGGCATGTCAGTTGTTTAAAAAGAAGGATGACATGATGATCTCTCGTCATGTAAAGCAGACATAGGATTGAAGAGAAACAAAGGGAAAAGAAAGTTTGCTAGCGGTACCATGCAATGTATGACTGCAATATTTTTTGGGTCATTTGATAGCCATGTATGCACACTCTCACAGAACAACTTCATCATTTCGAAATTTGGAACATGATTGTCATCAAAAGGAAACTTCTCAACGCGACCATGAAAGTGTGATGGATCATAGTCTTCTTCTATGCACAAATTGTAGATCTGGAAAATTGTCAAAGAAACATTAGTTCTGTCAGAAATTTTTTAGGGGAAATTTGTAAAAGCAAAGGTAAGATAGTAATGAAATTAGATTTCATAAAAATCATCAATGAAGATATATAATCAACAAATAAAGGGCACCTTGAAACATTTTTTATGCTGATTAGAGCTAAAAAGAAATGCAAACCATGACAACTTAATTGAACCTTATTCACAACTTAAATGTTTGGGGTAAAATACATTATAATTGTACATATTTGTGTTTTTAAAATCATCACCTAATTATTAAAATTTTTTATTTAATCACTCAAATTTGAATAAGTATTTTTTTGTTATCCAACCACAATAACTGTCAAGTTTCACGTAGCATTGCTACATCATTTAATATGTCATACGATATTACTGATATGACATTATAAATTTTAAAAAAAAAAATTTTTGCTAATATGATAAAGCCATGTAGCATCTACAGCTGATGCATCATTATCACATCAATGTAACATTAAGGACTAATGATTGGATGAAAAAAAAATATATTTACTCAAACTTTAATGATTAACTGGAGCAATGGTGTAATTTACCCAGATGTTTTTTATAGAAACCTTAAGTAACAGTTTAAATAACAGTTTGTCTTAGGCAAACATGATTTCTCTCATTAAAAGTACATCACCTTGTAATGACCCTGATGATTCATTTCCAGCACAGACTTCACCTGCCATAGAGGATTACGATACATTGCTCGCATACGTTCAGCAGGAAACGACATTGCCAATACACGATCGGTTATATATGACATGTCCAGATCATAACCACCAACTAACATTCGCCTTCTTTTCTTCGACACCAGGTTCCTAATAAAAGAACTTGCTGTGAGAAAAGCAAGCATGCGATGCTGGAGGACAGGAGCGGTGTTTCCAGCCCTTCCTGGCCCTGACTTTGAAAATTTCAACCCCATTTGGCTGCTGCCTGCGACAACTTATGAATGCCAAGGTGCCTGATAAACAATGGATACATTCCAAGAGACAATTAAATTTCATGGAACTTGCAGGCCAATGATATGGACAAAACTAAATCTGCTATTTTTGAAGAAAAATGAGATGAATACATTTATATATTTTTTTCTCATATATGGTTGACTAATAAAAAAAAATTAAAGGAAACAAAGGGTGCAATGGAAATAGAATGAACCTATGGGGCTGAACATGAAGTTCCTGATTCACTGACTCAAAATGAAAATCGAATGGAAGCAATTCCTACGATTCCCAAATGAATCTATTGAAAAAACTTTTCAGAGAATCTGGAAAACATAGAAAAATGCTTTCATTTCTTCAAAAGGTTCTAGTGTCAGGGAGGCCTGGAGGTGATGACGGTCATCATCTCCATATTGTTTTAGTTGCACCCCCCTGATGGAAAGAGAAACTGATAGTGGGATTTTTGGATTTTCTGTGCTAAATTTGGAGGGAGTTCTGTCTCCAACGCTCAACCCCATATTTGGAGCAAAATGAGGCAACAACTAAGCCCTGTCTCTCTCTCCCTCAGGCAATGTAGATAAAGGGTGTCAAGAATTTCAACCAAAATACAGTTAGAAGGGATGTCGGGACTTTCTTTAGTATTTTCCTAGAATAACTGAAATTTCTAGGACTTTTTGAATGATGAAAGTTTTTTTTTTTTTTTGTCCTTATATATTTGTTCTAGGTTGTTGTCCTGTTGAGTTAGGTTGATATTAAGACATTTGATAGAAAATACTACTGAATTTAACTGAAGCTGAAAAAGTGTTTTGACTAAACTATAACCTAACAATCAATGAAGAATGATCAACCTGAAGGCAACTTGTCGATGGAAGTAGAAACAGGTTGGATCAGTTTGAGTTTCGATTGAGTCATTTCAAGTTGAGTTTTTAACATTCTGATTGGTTTGAATTTGAGTCATCCGACTTTTGGATTCAATCAAGCTGGATTTCAAGCAGACTGAATAAATTTACCGAACTCGGGTCAACTTTTGCTATATTGCTAACCAAAGTATAAAGCAAAGTTTTTTTTTTAGAATGTTCACTTACAAAATGTATAAGAAATTACCAAAAAATGTCCATGAAAATTTTTGGGGTGTGCAAGGAAGAATTTTCCTTCAAAATTTCTTGCTTTGCAATCTTTGAAGGTGTCCATAAACACCCTACCAATTCATGTGAATCCACCTGAGTCTCGGAGACAGGACCGGCTTCTGATCATTTAACCTTGCAAAAATATCAGGTCAGGTCAAGTTCAATTTTAATTGTGCTGGATACTCTTGCTGAAAGAAGTTTCAAATAATCTATTAGTGGATCTGACTCAGGCACAAATTCTATATCTTGGTCACTCAATGTAAAGTCCAGCAGTTGGATTTTTTTTAGGAGACATTGAGTTGAGAGAGCATTGCATATTTCCCCGAAAATGAAGTTCTAATCCTGATATTATACAACCAGTACAATGTTCCCACGATTCCCACGGTGAATATTCAGCCAAGAGCAATAAGGCTTTATTAGGTGACAGTCCAGATTGACCGAAGAATTGCTTTTACTCTAGATGGTCATGTGGTCTGATTGACATGAACATTGCAGCATATTGTAGCAACCGGCGGTCACTGCTGTCTCCATTCTCGGTAACAGAAATCATTGGACCTCTAGTCCTCACTCTGTAACGCCGCCAGCCAAGTTGTATACTCACAGCTGCCCATGTTCGCCAATTGGATGAATAGTATCTTGCTTTTCTCTTAAGCCTCTCATTGGCAAATTTGTACCTGAAGTGATCTGTGATGTATCTGAGATGGCTTGCATCAAGACCAAATGCTTCAATTGACTCTACATAAACAAATGTTGCAGATGACGCTGGAAGATGATCTATAAATGGGCGGCGAAGACAACAGGAGAGCAACTCATCACCCAAAAAGCCTCCTGGCTCAATTATACTTGTGGTAACCATGCCTTCGTTAAGGCTTTGTCTACGCTTTATGCGTCCGCGAACTATAAATACCATTCTTTGCCCAGGATCTCCTTCTCTATTTATCTGTTTCATGGGAACATTAACAAATTAAACAACCTTGCACTGGTTTATAACAGGGAAAGAGGTAACATAAACTTCACTCGTACCTTTTCATCTTTTGAGAAGACAAGTGGCTTGACTCGATCACAGATGTTATCAAGAATAAGGCCATCCAAGTTGTGGAACAGAGGAACCTGAGAGCCAGAAATTGCAATTCAATTGGATTCATTAGAGAAAGCCTCGTAATAGTTATGTTGAACTTCTAATGTCCTATAACAGTTTATATTAGTACCTTTTTGATGAGGTCAAGGCAAAGGTAGCGCTTAATGTCCCTCCGGAGGCCTTCAGGCAAGTCTTTGATTAATTCCATTTCATCCTCTCCTCCAAAAGTTGCCCATTTCTGGCGTTTAAAGTTGCGAACTCTTTTGTCTCAAACGGGATGGTAACAGCCTATTCTTCATCCACCATTCCATGTCTCGACATCTCGGCTGCATTTTTCTCCTCTTTGCCACAACCGCATGCAAGAAAACCTTGATCACAAAAGGATCTGTTGTCAGTTAGCTTGGCTATGGAAACTTAAACATATTCAATAATCCAAGCGAAATAGTTATGTGAGTTTTAAGTCTCCTGAATGTTTCCAATCAACAAAGTGAAGAGCAATAATCCAGCAAGAACAATGCATATACTGAAGATCACTTCTAACAAATGACTCGTTGGTTCTAGATCATTTCCAAAGATGCTGCAGATTGAAATATGGTGTGAGAAATAGCAATAAATGGTTATTAAGTTGCCAGTGAAAATTTCAAGATTCAAGAGATAAAAGCTTTAAAATTTTCATTAAGAGTTCTGACAGTTATACAGGCTTAGGACACCCTGCCCCAAGATTCTGCTGCTTTAGAAATGTCGTTTTTAAGCAAACTGATATAAAAGCTAGAATTTTTTTAGGTAAAATCGAAGTCGTAATATGAATAGGATAAAGGATTGTAGGTGTTTGGAATTCAATCCCTAAATCTGCTAGATATCACCTTAAGATTGGTTGCACGAATCAACTGATTTAAGCTTCAGATTCTAATATACTCAAATCTGGTCTTTGGACCAATAATTATATCTAATACTATTTGAAATCATTAAAACAAACAATCAAAGGGAAGTGCACTAAGTGGATTCGAGAGGGAAAGACAAATTAGAATATTAATATAACAGCAATAGTGATGTTAATGAGGACACTGATTATCCACGGTGACAAGTCAACATCAAAGGGACTCGTTGAATGCATTGGTGAGATAATCGAGTTGATGTAATATGTAATCTTAAGTTAATTTGACATATTAAATTAATTCAAAATTTTAAAATATTCTTGATTAATTGTTAACAACTTCTGACGAGAAAAAATGATCAAAATATCTTTTGAATCTAAAAATACCCCTAACAACTGTCTTCTTTTTATACAGCAAGCAAGGTTATTGTAAAGGAAAAAACCAAAATGACCTATTTATTTATTTATTTATTTATTTTTTGATATATCAACCAAGTAAATACCCCTTTTATCCTTCAAGTATTGACATTTTCTATCCATGCTTAACTTATTGATCCTAACTGTTTCAATTGGCCTGTTCCCAAAAGTTTGTGTTAAATAAATGGATATATAAGTTTGCAGTAATATCGATTGGTTTCATGTTCAAGTTTCATCCTATTTGCAAAAACGTCAAATATCAAATATGTAAAAGCGACGTCCCAACTCACAAGCTTAACTGGTGAAATTGTTGTTATATACAGCAATTAAAATGAAATTATTTAAACGAAAATTTTATAAGCTACAAAGATTCATAGAACAATTGAAAGAAGTTCACTGTTACAATCAATAATTGACCTTAATAAAATTTTCTCAAGAATAAACGTAACAGGTGCAGGTGACTAGCTAATCAATTATTATCATTTTTGAAAAATTATAAGACTAAAACAAAGATAGCTAGAGAAAACAATAAAAAATTCTTTTTTTTCTTTTATAAAAAAGTTGTAGACACTAATTTTTGCTCGAGTTAATAATTTCGTGTTCAAAATTAATTCAGCTTTCAAGTTTATTTTCAAATTTTTATTAGGTCAATTTAATTTTGATTAATTTAAAAAATATATAAAAATAATAAAAATGATAAATACAAAAAAAAAAGAGAAACAGACAGAAATGGTGCAAGTGCCATGCACGGCACCACCTAAGCCAAACTACTTACAACTCTGCATTGGCATCATGAGTCACCAACTCCACCCTAGCAACTCTTTACCCTATGTTTTCCAACCTCGACCACCACCCTTTGCAGCTGAATTTCAATTGCCACCAATCCACCCTCACACCCAATAGTCTTCACCCCACACCCAATAGTCCATTTTCCTCTCCAGTCTTTCCAATGATCCTACAACACAATAAAATCCTAGCCACAAATCTTCAGAGAGGGGTTCTCTAAAAAAAAAAATGAGACATTTTGCCAAAAAGAGAACCCATAGCCGCACTCTTGTAAGTTGCTAGAAATCCCATTAAGGGTAATAACCATAGCCTAAACCCACCCCAACCTAACACCAAACATCCATAGAAACAAAAAAAAAAAAAAAAAAACCAAAAACACCCCAACTACCCGAAACCCACAACCCAGAAAAAAAAAAAAGAATCAACAACACAAAAAAAAAAGCATCATTACAATCATTCTTTCATGGAGGAACCATAGTAATGCCAAAAAATGAAAAAACTAAAAACAAAAAGGCTAAAATCACAAAAAAAGATAAGGTTTTTGAAAGGTTTTGAGGCCTAAATTTTTATGGAAAAAACAAAGGGAGAAACATAAGAGAAATTGAGGGCGAAAGAGGGTGTTTTAGAGGGGACGCGATGACTTATGGCTCAGATCTAGAAAAATCCAGAGAGTTTTTTAAAAAATCCAAGTTGGGAAAGGGAAATAGGATGAAAAAGGGAGCTTGTTGACAACTTTTGGAAATATTCCGGCACTGGTCACCAACAACGAATGATAACAACTACGAGGCATGATGGACCAACGCTAAAAACTGGGTTGCTATTTACTAGTTTTTGAGGTTGTTTTTAGAGAGAAATGAGAGGTTTAAAGGTTAAAGGGAGAAAAGAAAAAGGAAAAATAAAAGAGTTAGTAAATTTTTTAGGTTTTATAGTTAATAGGTTTGTAAAACTATGTAGTTTTGGGTAGAAGAAAAAAAGAGGACTAAGGCAAGCTATGAACTGATTTGATTAAACCAATCAACTGGCCATAAACCAGCCAAAGCCACCGAACTGGTCGAATCCCTTTCAATAGCTAAACCAGCCTAACGAACTATTGAATCGAACTGGTTATCTTTGAACCATTGACTAAGCTTTGACCTACCTTTTTGGGTATTTTCTTATTTTTTATTTTAATTTTTTATATTTTTGTTAAGTTATTTATTTTTTTTTATTTATGCACACTTGAATTTTAAATCTTAAAAAAAATAATAAGTTAAAAAAATTTAGAATAAAAATTATCTGATGATGAGATTCTAAGGTATTTTTAGTAGTAATGCCTAAGAAATCTTTAGATGAAAATTTTTTTTAAATACTACCAGTATATTAGAGTATTTATAAAAATTTTCAGTATAATAAAAATTTTTCTTTTCTTTTATAAAAGAAATTACATAAAAAAAGAATAATATTTTTTTTTAGGAAAAATAAAATATATGCATTAATATAGTGTCCTTTGCATTGCACGCATATCCTCATTTTTTGAAAAATAAATATGAGTATTCGATGATGTAACTTTAAGATATTCCGAGTAGCGAAGCTTAAGAAATTTTTAGATGAGAAAAAATTCTCTCAATGTTACCAACGTACTGAAATATTTTTAGAATTTTTTTTCAATAATAAGGTTATAATTTATTTTTCTAAATAAAAAATAATATAAATAAAAAAATATGAAAATGAAAAAAAGAAATCAAAGAAATTATTTTTAACATCAAAATTAAATACCATTTTTGTTAGGATTGATGGATAACACATAATTAATTGATATCATTTTTAACAGGCATTGTGAGGGTGCTCATCCTTACTCATAAGCAATCGGCTATCAAACTCAAACTATTTTTGTAGACCTAAAAATTATATTTTTAATTAATTTTAAGATTTTATTAAAAAGGTAAAGTTTAAATAGATGGCCAATCACACATAGCCAAAAAGATTGATGGTGACTCCACTTGTTTTTAAATTCGTCTAATAGCTCCAAAACCATTATAATAGCTTGACGACTCCACTAAAGAAGCAATTTTTTAAGAGTCAATCCAAAGATTAATTATGTATTATCCTTAATTTTGATTTAATAGTATAATTGATATTTAACCTTAATTTCCTTAATTTTAATTTTTTTAATAACAACAACAATAATAGAACAATCACTTGCATTGCATTTTTAATTACACCATTTGTTCATTATTTATTTATTTATTTTTGTATCTATTATCCTCAATAAAATATAAGGCACTTGTATACACGATAATATGTTATACTTCATACATGAGCTCTATACTTTGACTTTATCATTTATAAAAAGAAGTAAAGTATATATGCTCTTGTGAGCTGATAACTTTTACAATGACAAACGAAATACTTTTACTCAAATTGAACAATTTTTGTTCGTAACCTATCATGAGTAAGGATCAGGGTGCCTTACTAATCTATGATAGATAATGATGATGTAAGGAACAATTTAGGAACCTTTATATGTATAAATCCAAACTCCATATATAGCAAACCTTAAAAGCCCAATTGAGGGCATGTCAAACCTTTTTGTAAAAAATACCTGAATTATGATGTGTGAAGAAACATTTTTCTATTTGATAAATAATAAAATGTTTATATATTACTACAAAAATTTAAACAAAAATTTCACCCAAAAAAGCCTTTTATTTTTTTTGGTTAATTTAAATTATTATATGTTTGTCCAAATTTTTGTATCTTCCATGGGTTTTTTTTAAAATATTTTGCATTTTAAAAAAAAGTTGTAAAAAAATGGTTTTTTTCTTTAAAAAAAACAACAAAAGGATAAACTTTTCTTTTTTAAATCTTTCCTCAAAATTAAAAGAAAATGTGTTAAAGTCCAAAAAAATGGATAGAATTATTTTTGCAATTTGTCATTTATTTGTCCAAAACAAAAAATAAAAGAAAGGATGATTTTTTTTTAAAAAAAATTCTTGAAAAAGAGGGGTGGTTTAGTGAAAAAAAATAACATGATTTTAAATTACTGAGATTTTTTTATCAGATATACATATATATATATATGAAAATTCATTATTTCTAGATTCTACTTTTAGGATTATGCATATATGAAAATTTATCTTGCTTCACCTTACACTTTCATGCATAAATTCATCATTACATATGTTTATACCATGCATCAAATGTACATTTGTAAAATAACTTCTTTTTTTTTTTTTAAGTTTACACGCTAAAAGGATTTCATAAAAAAATGGGGGGTTTTAAGTTCTCCCAATTTTTTTTTTGGGTCATGAAAAATAAAAAAACTCTTTTTGTTATGGCACGAGTAAATAAATGAAACCGGAGCCTAATTTTAAAATTGTGATAATAAAAGGTCCAAGGATAGCTCAACCATCCAAGGTTTTAAATCAACTTGTCTACCATTTGTGCTATACTCAAATTAGAATTATAGAGGAACGGACCAAAAGGATGGATGAGATCAAGAAAGCACAAGATGAAATAAAAGAACAGCCTAATATGATGATGGAAATGATAAGAAAAATGGGCAAAGGAAAGGAAATAGTGAGGGAAGAAGCTACTTAATAGGGACATCAATGATTAGCTGATGATGATAACTCCCCGCATTCACCTAGTTTCACCTCACATCAAGCCAAGACTTCTCGAGTGGTATAGCCATGATCTATATCTTTCATTAGAAAATGCCTATCTACCTACATTGACATCCCGATAACACAGGAACCTACTCGATTTCTAGAGCATGCTATAACACCCACATGGATGAAATCATCATATTTGATTCATGCACCTAATTTGGGTGATCTAAGGGAAAAAGACAAGCTTAAAACAAGTGTGACAAAAGCAAAAAAAGACTCGGAGTCCCAGCATGAGATAAAAATAAGTGGGGCAAAAACAAGACAAAATTCTTTCTTTTCATAATAAAAATCTCAAAACAAAAATTTGGTGGTCATTATTATAAATCTATCCAAATAAAATGCTCTTCTCCTGTCCCAAACCACTTAAAAAACCTTAATGCTCTAAATTTGAATTTTGTGATACATTTTGTTAAGGCAACAAACTCTGAAATGACCAATTTGCAAAAACCTTTCTAAGTTCTTTGAAAATCAAACAAATATGATGCTTTTTTTAAATTTAGATGTTGGCCACTTGATATGTGTCAAGATCATGCTTCAAATTGGCCAAACATAAGATCGTTTAGCTGACCACAAACACACAAATGCATCATCATTTACAGGTATGTTGACAAAATTCATGATTTTCTACTACCTCGGAATGACCTAATGCGTGCCACTATCTAATTTGGTGATGATGTGCACAATCAAAACAAAAAAAAAACTTTCAAAACATGATTTTCATTGTTACATGAACCTTCTCAGCTTTTCAAGATAAAGAAAAGATTGGTTGTCATTTGAGTGGTGAAAACATGAAGAAAAAAAAAGAAAAAAAAAAGATTGATGGTTACATTATGCATTCTAAATATTCAAATAATTTCAAAAAACAAAAAAAAAAAGAGAAAGAAAATCCATAAAACCAAAAGTCAGAAGAACTATGAAATCCAAAAAAAAAAATTTTTAAAAGTGATAAAAATAAATTTTAATTTTTTTCAACTCTTCAGCATAAGTGACCATGCTTGAGATGACAAATGATCATATTTCTTTATCCTTTCATAAATAAAAAATTATCTATTTGCTATCCCTTTGAGCCTAATGAATTCTTTCTAAATAAATCTTTACTAAAGATCACTTTCTACATTAGAGGGTAAATAAAAAAAAGATCTATCTGATAAAGTCATGTTTGACACAAAAGAAAACTGCCTTATATTGTAGGGGTAAATGTCAGATAAATTGAGTTTTGAACACATTCTAGCAAAAATTGAGATGTACAAGAAAAAGAAAAAAAATGAAAATGATACAAAATAAAAAAAAAAAAGAAAAGAGAAAGAAAAAAATAAGATGATGGAATGTTAAAATTGAAAGAATAAAAAGACAAATGCTCCAAAGAGATTCTTTCACATAATATGAAACAATCCTTAGTCTGATCACCTTTAAACACATATTTTGGGCCTATCAATCTATTCTTTCAGAACCTCGAATCTCAACATACATTTCATGCCTTAAAAAGTCTATTTTGATTAAGTATGGATACTTGAATTGAAGAGTTTGTTCTTTGTAGAATCTTCAAAACCAACTTCATTTTTTTTCTTTTTCTATATAAAAATTTCCCTTTTGAAAGAATACTTGAGTGTATGATGAAATCATCCAAAAAAATGGATGAATGAAGTTCTAGAATGCAAACCTAAAAATGGGTAGCCTAGAACAAAAATGAGATTGTAATATGAAAACTCATTACAGCCAATGATGAAAATTTGTGTAAGAGCTACCAAAAAAAATTTTGACCTTTTTTGAAGTGATTTTTCAAGATTTTGAACCTACCACAGTTGGTCTTGATATTTATTAAAATGCAACATCTTGATACTAAAAAAAATATCAAACTTGGTTGTACCTTAAAAGAACCTTTTAAAGGAATCATTGTTGAACCTAGATAAACAAAATTCATTTCTCCCTATCGAGTAGTAAAGCTTTTTTAATAACCAAGACTTTGATTTGATAATCCAACCCATTTGAAAAGATAAAGTTGTCATTCCACCCAAAGATGCTAATAATAATAATAATAATCACCTTGTTTTAAAGAGACTCAAAAATCACATGTTTCATAAAGGTTGACTAAAGTAATTTGTTTTACAAGATTCAATTCATGAAATCAAATGTTTTCTAAAGTAAATAAATAAAAAAATAAAATTTTGACTTTGAGCAAAATAAGTGCACTATAAGGAGCACATTTCTAATACAAAAGTATGTTTAATTGGTTGAGTTTCACCAAGATCCATGGGATTCCCTTTCATTCACACATCAAGTTCAAGTTGATTATATGCATGTTTGATCTAAAAATGAAAATAAAATGAAAAGAAAAGTTAAAAAATCCAAGTTATGAAGAAAAAAAATTAAAAATTGATGAAAATGAGCAATAAATAATGGATTTGGGATTGAAGTGAAGTGATTGGAAGAAAAAAAATTTGAAAAATTTAAGAAAAGAAGATTTTTAGCATTTGCATCTTTTAACTTTGCTTTAAAAAAAAAAAAGATTTAAGAAATGAAGATTTGAGCATTTGCAACTTTTAACTTTGTTTTTACATTATTAACATGTTCATCATTGGTAAGGAAGTACGCATTTACATCTTTGTAAGAGGCATTTGCATTATAAAGGGGCATTCATTTTTGGATTATTTATAAATATCATTTGCATTTACATACAAGCATGTGCATTTGCATCATCAATTTAAGAATAGACATTTGCATTCTAGTGGCGTTTTCTAATTTTGGAAATATTAAAGAAAAATATAGTTAAAAAAAAAGGATAAAAATATCCAAGAAAGCAAGAGAAAAATCAAGAACTTTTAGAAATTTTAATGAGATTTTAAGCCTAAGATAAGAGCTTTAAGCCCAATTTAGCTGGCACAAAAGTTGTAAGTCCAGTGAAATCGACATCACTCAAGAAAAATGTTGTGAAAAATTATTTCGATAGCAATATTCAACTTTGAATTTTTGGTGGCGATAACTAAATTTTTTTTAGTTCTCTTCGGTGGTGATATCCAAAGTCATATTGCATTTTTTTTATGGTGATATCTGAGTTCCTTTCAATGGTAATATCTGAAATTATTTGCATATCATTAAAATTTTCTTGGTGATGATATCTGAAGTCATCTGCATTATCTCAATGGCGATATTTGAGTTTCCTTCAATGGTAATATCCGAAGTCATCTACATTCACTCGATAGTGATATTTGAGCTTTCTTATGGTGGTGATATCCAAAAATATTTGCATATTTTTCTTTAATAATGATATTAGAAGTCATTTGCATTTTTACTCCGTGGTGATATCCAAGTTCCCTTCAATAGTGATAGCCAAAGTTCAAGAAATCTTAAAAATTGAATATTTCTTTTATTTACAAGCAAATTTTCAAAATTGATTTGTAAGTCGTCTGAGTAAAATATTTTAAATTTTAAAGTTGTAAGGCCTCTAATGAGAGGAGCATTTATAGGTGTCGAGATTTGTAAAACTTCTTGGTATAAATTTCAAGTTATCATAATCTATTTTAAAATTATGGAACCTCTGGTGAGAAGAGTTTTTATTTTAATTTATTTTTAAAGTTGTGAAGCCTTTGGTCGTAAAAGTTTTTATTGTAATTTATTTTCAAGAATTGTAAAACATCTAGTGAAAGAAGTTTTTCAAAAATTAAAAAATTAAAATTTCAAAAAAAAAAAATTGAAGTCAATAGTCCTAGATAAAATTGTTGTCTATATCTTTACCATATTCCTGATCATCAAAAATGTTTAAAAAAGGATAGCTATAAACACCAATTTTTTTCAGGTTAATAATTTCATGTACCAAATTAATTTGGCTTTCAGGTTTATTTTCAAATTTTTATCAAGTCAATTTAATATTGATTAATCTTAAAAAAAATAAAAAAAATAAAAATGATAAATTTAAAAAAAATTGACAAAAATGGTGTAGGTGACATGCATGGCACCATTTAGGCCAAACTACCCTACAACTCTGCACTGGCACCCATAAGTCACCAACTCCACCCTAGCACCACCCTACCTTGCATTTTCCAGCCTTGACCACCACCCTTGGCAGCTGAATTTCGGTTACCACCAATCCACTCTCATACCCAATAATCCATTCTCCTATTCAGTATTTTCAATGATTTTACAACACAATAAAACCCTAGACACAAATTTTTAGAAGGGCGTTCTTTGAAAAAAAATAAGGAAACACTACCAAAAAGAGAACCCATGACCACACCCTCGTAAGTCACCAGAAATCCCTACCAATGGTAACAACCATAGCCTAAACCCACCACAACCTAGCATCAAACATCCCATAAAATAGAAAAAAAAACCAAAAATGCGTAAAATACCCGAAACCTACAGCCCTAAAACAAAAAAAAAATCAATAACACAAAAAAAGGAGAAATCGCAGCAGTGCCAAAAAATAAAAATAAAAATAAAAAAGCTAAAATCACAAAATGGGGATATAAGTTTTAAAAGGTTTTGAGGCCCGAATTTTGGTGGGAAAAACAAGTAAAAATTGAGAAAAAACATAAAAGAAACTAGTGGCGAAATAGGGTGTTTCAAGAGGGAAGCCATGACTTGCGACTCAAATCTAGAAGAATTCAAAGAGTTTATAAAATATCCAAGTTGTGAAAGGGAAATAGGATGGAAAAATGAGCTTTTTGACAAATTTGAAAGTATTTCGACATTGATCATTGGCGACCGACAGACTAACGTTGGAAATTGAGTTGGTGTCTATTAATTTTTAAGGTTTTTTTTTTTTTAGAGAGAATGGAAAGGTTTGAGGGCTAGTAAGAGAAAGTGAAAAGGAAAATTGAAGGAGTTAGTAAACTTTTTGGGTTTTATAGTTGGTAGGTTTATTAAAACTACATAGTTTTGGGTAAAAGGAAAAAAGATAACCAAGGCAAGCTATGAACCAATTCGCTTAAACTGAGCAACCACCTATGAACTAGCCGAAGCTACTAAACTGGCCAAATGCCTCTCAATAGCTGAACCCACCTATTAAACTATTGAATCGAATTGGCTATCTTTGAACTATTGATCAAGCTTTGACCTACCTTTTTGAGTAATTTCTTA
The DNA here is from genome assembly GCF_047325235.1 of Durio zibethinus. Lineage (NCBI taxonomy): Eukaryota > Viridiplantae > Streptophyta > Magnoliopsida > Malvales > Malvaceae > Durio > Durio zibethinus. The sequence continues at coordinate 4,006,634 of NC_143185.1, forward strand.
CTTTTTTATTTTAATTTTTTATATTTTTGTTAAGTTATTTATTTGTGCGTTTATGCATACTTGAATTTTAAATCCTAAAAAAAGTTAAAAAAATCTAAAATTAAAATTATCCAATGATAAGATTTTAAGGTATTTTGAGTAGTGATGCCTAAAAAATCTTTAAGTAAGAAAATTTTTTTAAATACTACCAGCGCATTAGAGTATTTATAAAAAAATTTTAATATAATAAAAATTTCTCTTTTCTTCTATAAAACAAATTATGTAAAAAATAATAATTTTTTAGGAAAAATAAAATGTATGCATCAATATCTTTTCTTTTACATTACACATATATCCCCATTTTTTGAAAAATAAATACGAACATTTGAGGATGAGATTTTAAGATATTCTGAATAGCGGTGCCTAAGAAATCTCTATATGAGAAAAAATTTTCTTAATGTTACCAATGTACTGGAACATTTTTAGAGTTTTTTTTTCAATAATAAGGTTCTAATTTATTTTTCTAAATAAAAAATAATAAACTAGAATAACAAATAAATAATAAAAAAAGATGAAAATAAAAAAAGTAAATCAAGGAAATTATTTTTAACATCAAAATTAAAGATCATTTTTGTCAAGATTAATGGATAACACATAACTAATTGGTACAATTTTTAAAAGGTGTTATGGGATTGCTAATTCTTTTCAATACGTAATCGACTCCCAAACCCAAACTATTTTCGTAAACCCAAAAATTATATTTTTAATAAATTTTCATTAATTTTAAGATTTTATTAAAAATGTGAAGTTTAAATATATGACCAATCACATCTAGTCAAAAAAATTAATGGTGACTCCACTTGTTTTCAAATTCATTTAGCGGCTCCAAAATCATTATAACAAAAATCATAGTTTGGAAATAAGAAAAAGTAGTAGATCTTATGATTTAAATTTCAAATATATTTTATCACTTTTTTAAAATATCTATATGAATCAATTGAATCAAACTTGATTCATTTTATTTTCTTGCTTTTCTAAAAAGACAAGTAAGTAATAATTTAACAATTATATATATGCCCATTATTCATTTGCTACCCTCAATGGCAACATATCTTGAAAAAAAATGGTATCCAACCCCAAAGGCATGGGCTCGACATTGCAATGGGGGATTCTCGTTTGAGGTTGAGCATTGTTTTAAGAGTACAAAAATGTTGGTTGACTTAATAAGAATAGCCGTAAATTTACAAGAAAATGTGGCATGTAGTTTTATACATAAGTAAAATTTTCTTTTTTTATTTTTATTTAAGTTTGTTAAATTTCTTTGTTTTTTATATGTTGTTGGATTATAATTTGCCTACATGGTACTACTTTTAGAACAAATATTGAGCAATAAGAAATAATTAATTTTCAAACATATGTATTCAAACATAATTATATTGCATATATAAAAGTAAAACCACATATTTATCATTTTATCATTCATTTTATCATTCATATAAATATATATATATGATGCGATATTAATTGCTAATTTAATACTCCATTTGTCTCAAATTATTTGAGTATCTTTAACTTTCACGAAATTTAAGAATAAATTTTTAATTTTAGTGTACTAATATTAAATTTTAATTTTTTTTATAAAATTAAAGTTCTAGAACTTTAAATATCAAAAGAAAAAAAATCAAAAATAATTTTAAAATTAATATAAAAATTAAGAATTTTAAATGTTTTTTTTAAAAGAAGACATAATTTTGAAACATCCAAAAAAAATTATGAACAAAAAAATAATAATAAAACAGAAGGAGTAATAATTCTATTTCAAGAAACTAAGAAATTTGTGATTCCTATTATGTTCGTATCGATCAAGTATATATATGGTGGTTAGGTTTGCTATGAATGTAAAAGTAGACAATTTTTTCATATAAGAATTTACTTGAAGTAACAAATTTTGGTAAGTGAAAATTTTTTCTTGAAGTAAATGTATCAATGCTAAACATCTCAAAATTTATCCTATTTGTCCCTTTTCTTCCTTATGGTCCCCCTAACATCATGAAGTGGGACTTGAAACTCTTGAAGAATATTGCAAAATGAATAAAAGCCTATATATATCCTCTACTTATAGAAAACAATAAAATACTTTAACATAGATAGTTAAATATTACATGTAAAATTTTAGTGAATATATATATATATATATATATTCAAGTTATATTTAAATAAACTTTTTTACTTAAAGAATGAGAAGATAGAAGTTAAGGTTTAGTTCATTTAGTTAATGAGTCATTTTTAAAAGATGACATCCTTAATTTATTCTTAGATTATGACCTATTTTGTACTAAATAAAGAATGAAAAGATTAAAAAAAAAAAAAACTAAAATCCCTAGTTAAGTGAAAATTCTTAAGACATAAGTTTGAAATGCAATAACATAATCTATGAGGTGGGTAAAATAATAGAGAGGAGTTGAAACCATGTCACTTATTAATCTCAAATGAAAGATGGTAGGATAATAAGGTAGATATATGTTTGCTTCTAGTTGAAAGATCTTCATAAGGACTTTAAAAATAAATATATATAAATCTTTATCTGAAAATAAAAAAAGGATAAAATAAATTTGATCAACTTTATTTCATGATCTTCTAATTTCTAGCACCTAGCTTTTTATGTTTGCTGGCTCTCAAATAAAATCAATGCCCATATATTTTTAGTAACGATTTAAATAAAATATTTTAAGTAAAGTTTATGAAATTTTTTTATTAAAAACAATTCAATAAAAACCAAAATCAATAATTAAAAAGTCTTATTACATATATTAAGTGTGTAAAAAAAATTTTAAAATAATAAATTTTCAATAAATTTTTAAATATGTATTTTTAGTAAAACTTTTAACAACCATTGAATAAGTACTCACCAAATTTGAATTATAAAATAATATTTTAATATTTTTTAAATATTATTGATTTTCTCATTTAATTCTATCAATCTATTAGTTTTGATTTTCAATTTTAGTTTTTATTGAATCATTTTTAATAAAAACTTTTTGAACTTGACCTAAAAAATTTCATATAAGTCTCTTCATATATTTTTTCATTTCTTTGGTGCATAATTTGCCAAATATAAATTCATTTTTGTTCATAGAAGAAGTATGCAAAAATGAATTTGGTTGGTTTGCCAACAATAACAATAATATTATTCTTATATAATGAAAAAATATTTTTTTATCTTAATTTTACACGTTGAATGTCATAGGTAAGGAACTACCCTGATAAAAAAAGTATTCTAACACAAAATTATAAAGGAGAAGTTGAATGCTAATTTTCACTGGTCTCAGAATTTCTTAATTCAAAAGTGATAACAGTTTTAAGCAAAAAAAATGATAAACATAAAAAAGGAAATCCTACCTAAAAGTGTACATGAATCGGGCGAAGTCGGGTTCAGGCTAGGCTCATGCTTAATATTAATAGCTTATATATTTGTCTAGATCTAGTCCGACCAATATTTTAGACTTCAAATTTTTTTAAGCTCGGCCCAAGTTGAAAAAATAATTCAAGCTCACTTATTAAACTTAATTTATATATAATAAATTATTAAAATAAAAATTCACTTATATACTTATAATATAATATTTTAATTAGATATATTTTGCTCGAGTCTGACTGAACTTGAACTTTAATTCTTTGATCTAAGAATCGATTTGAAATTTAAACAAATCTAAAAATTATGCTCAAACTTGTTTAACGGAACTTAATTTTTTGTCAAAACCTTCTCAAATTTTGGGTAGCCTTCAGGCCTGTACAAATAACCTGACTCTTGAATCATAACCCAGCTCTTGAACTAGTTCAAACTCCCACCGTAAAATATAATGAATCATTATATCATTTTCCCTCATATCTCTAATTGCATTGTAAATTACTATCTAAATGCATATTATGATATAATTGAAAGCAAAAAAAAAAAAAAATACTAAAATGCCATTATACTAAGGTGCGATGGTATCTAAATATACTTTTAATTTTGATAATTAAAACAAAAAAAAAGTTTTTATCCTTGATTTCAATGAACAAACAAAAGTGAAAAAGAATGAATGGAAAAGAGAAATTTAATTAATGAAGATTGGAATTGGTTGCTTGGTTAATTCTAAATCAAATGTCTTTTATCATCAATTATAAATGAAAATTAGAAATATAAAATAAATATTTGAGATTTATATTTAAGATTATAAACATCTTCATATACTTAGCTAGAAGGCACATAATTGCATAAATAAAAATAGCCAATATAGACCCTAATTTTATTCTCTTCCACTTGTGATTAGTCTTTCTTTACATTAGATATAAAGAGATGAGAGAGATTTTTGTTGTTTTTTATAGTGTTTTGTTGAATTTTATTTGTTGCCTCACATTCCTTACGAAAAAAAAATTATAACAATTTAAAATATTGTAATTAAACATTAAATAGTAATATATTATTTTTTTCATTCCAGGAGTCAAGGTATTTTGTTATATCCTAATCATCCGATCAACATTTTGACTGTCAAGTCAACACTCGTTAACCACCATGTTTGCAACCATTTCAGCAGATTTAACACTTAACAAATACCAAGTAAGCCAATTGATCAAGTTAGCATAAATCTATTATAAAGAATGAGGTCGAAACACAAATATCTAATTTTGAACCCTTCATTCTCATCTTACTTACTCTTATTTGCTCCTTTATGTTTTCCTTCTTTTTTCTACTTTCCTCATCTATATACTAACTTAGACATCAAAGCATATCCCACAATCCTACCTCCAATGACTCTAAATCGATCTATCTATTACTAGTGATTCTAACTTCTAAGTCAACCATCTAATCAACTTTCTAGTACGTACACTGTCACTAAACCGAAAAAACATCAACATACTTCAATTGAGTAGCGTTTGCAATACCAATTTGAAAGTTTCATATTAAAATTCTAAGAAAAAATTGAAGAAATAAGAAAACGTAATTTCCATTATGTGACAAAAAATTATTACATATGCAAAAAAAAATCTTATATTTGTTCTTTATGATTAATTGCAAGATCTAATGTTGAGTAAGAACCATGACAAATATATCTTATCTTTGACTCTAAATTACAATTAAAAAGATAAATGAATAAATCCTTTTAGCAATTTTGCATACAAAATTTGTAGTCCAAATGAATTATGGATTAGATCCTTTTATCATAATCATTGGTTTTTTTAGCACATAGGATCCCATTTATGTTAAATCCATTCATAAAAGAATTAAAAAAAATAATAATAACTTGTCTTTATGTGCAAAAGATAAGAATATTCCAATTCTCTCAATTTCAACACTATCATACTTCTTCGAGTAGACTTGACAGTTTCAAATATGACACGGTAACATAATAAGAAAATGATATGAATAAAAAATAAAAAATGACAGTTTAAAATTTTAGTAAAAATCATAAATAAGTTTAACAAAATAAAAAATTTTCATTTCATATTTTTTTGTCAACACAAATTATTACATGTAATTTTTGTAAAAAACATAACATAAATACACGAATAATCAATATTTTATATGACACGAGTACATAAATTGACAAATCTATTTCTGAATCATAATTGCAATAAATTTTTTTTAATAAAGTGAATGTTGTTTTTAAATTAGAAAAATTTTGAACTCGTATTAAAAGACCTCACAATCCAAATAAAGCTTATGGTTTATTTCAATTATTTAAGGAATTCAGATTGTGTGTATAGTGTCTTCTTGTCTTTAAAGTTTTCTTTAACAAAAATAAAATCTAATGTCCCCTATTTAGACCAAATAATTTTTGTGCACTGATATTGACAAGTGTTTTGATTGTTTGATTTTTTAGAATTTTGACATGAAGAAGAGAAGCCACGCTTGACAACCCACAAAGAATGATTGGCCATCAATTCAATTATTTCACAGTTCTTAGTATTAAAAATAATACATTACTTTCACCTTTATAATAATAGTAATTTTTTGTAATGTATATCAATCTTCGTTTGACACATAGGATTAATTGAAGGATAAACTATTAATTATCCTATTATATATTTGTTATGAACTTAAATAAAAGGATTGGATTATTAAAAGGATTAGATATCTTATGTTAATAGGATAACTCTATCCTTTGAAAAAGTAAGATTATATTTAATCTATGAGATTAAATTTATATATCCTACTATACTCTTAAAAATTACAATAATGGTTTAAATTATATAAACTTTGAAGAAAGATAATTTTGACCAATAATTAAATTATCCTATCTTAATTCTTGTATACATCAAACATAAGATAGAATGACATTATTTAATTTAATTATATTCATAAAATTACCTTATTATATCTTATCATAATCTTGTGTATCAAATAAGATCTTAGTTTCTCAAGACATTCCCACGGTTAAAATCAAAAGATTTATAAAATGAAAAAAAAAATTATATTGTAATATAATAAAATGAAAAGTTTTATTACATATATTAAGTGTGTAAAATTTTTTTTAAAATAATAAAATTTAATAAATTTTTAAATATGTATTTGTAGTAAAAATTTTGACAACCATTGAATAAGTACTTACCAAATTTGAGTTATAAATAATATTTTATTTTTTAAAAAAATATTATTGATTTTCTTATTTAATTCTATCAATCAATTAGTTTTGATTTTCGATTTTAGTTTTTATTGAATCATTTTAATAAAAATTTTATGAACTTTACCTAAAAAATTTCATATAAGTCTTTCCTTATATTTCTTCATTTCTTTGGTGCATAATTTTCTAAATATAAATTCATCTTTGTTCATAGAAAAAGTATGCAAAAATGAATTCAGTTGGTTTGCCAAAAATAACAATAATATTATTCTTATATAATGAAAAAATATTTTTTATCTTAATTTTACAAGTCGAATGTCATAGGCAAAGAAATCAACTACCCTGATAAAAAAAGTATTCTAAAACAAAATTATAAATGAGAAGTTGAATGCTAATTTTCACTAGTATCATAATTTCTTAGTTCAAAAGTGACAATAGTTTCAAGCAAAAAAAAACATGATAAACATAGAAAAGGAAATCCTACCCAAAAGTGTAGATGGGTCGAGCCAGGTTGCTTTCAAGCTAAGTTCATGCTTAATATTAATAACCTATATATTTGTCTAAATCTGATTCGGCCTAATATTTTAGACCTCAAATTTTTTCATCTTGGCCCAAGTTGAAAAAATAATTCAAGCCCACTCATTAAACCTAATTTATATGATAAAGAACTTTTTTAAAAAATAAATTATTAAAATAAAAATTCACATATATACTTATAATATAATATTTTAATTAGACATATTTTATTCGAGTTAGATTGAACTCGAACTTTAATTCTTTTATCTAAGACTCAGCCCAAAATTTAAACAAACCTAAAAATTATGCTCAAACTTGTTTAACGTAACTTTATTTTTTGTCAAAACCTTCTCAAAATTTAAGTGACCTTCAGGCTTGTATGAATAAGTTAGCTCTTGAATCATAACCCAGGTCTTGAATCAATTCAAACTCCCACCGTAAAATATAGTAAATCATTATATCATTTTCCCTCTTATCTCTATTTGCACTATAAAGTACTATATAAATGCATATAATGATATAATTGAAAGAAAAAAAAAAAACTAAGATGCCATTATACTAAGGTGCGATGGTATCCAAATATACTTTTTAATTTTGATAATTAAAACAAAAAAAAAAGTTTTTTCCTTTATTTCAATGAACAAACAAAAGTGAAAAAGAATGAATGGAAAAGAAAATTTTAATTAATGAAGATTGGAACTGATTGCTTGGTTAATTCTAAATCAAATGTCTTTGATTACCAATTATAAATAAAAATTAGAAATATAACACAAATATTTGAGATTTATATTTGAGATTATAAACATCTTCATATACTTAGCTAGAAGGCTCATAATTGCATAAATAAAAAAAGTCAATATAGGCCCTAATTTTATTCTCCTCCACTTGTGATTAGTCTTTCTTTACATTAGATATAAAGATAGGAGAGATATTTTTGTTGTTTTTTATAGTGTTTTGTTGAATTTTATATGTTGCCTCCCATTCCTTACGAAAAAAAATTTATAACAATTTAAAATATTATAATTAAATGTTAAATAGTAATATATTATTTTTTTCATTCCAAGAGTCGAGGTATTTTGTTATATCGTAATCATCTAATCAACATTTTGACCGTAATATATTATTTTTTTCATTCCAAGAGTCGAGGTATTTTGTTATATTGTAATCATCTTATCAACATTTTAACCGTCAAGTCAACACTTGTTATATCTTAATCATCTTATCAACATTTTAACCGTCAAGTCAACACTTGTTGACCACCATGTTTGCAACTATCTCAACAAATTTAGCCCTTAACAAATACCAAGTAAGCTAACTAATCAAGTTAGCATAAATCTATTATAAATGATAAGTTTGAAAAACAAATATCTTATTTTAAACCCTTCATTCTCATCTTACTTACTCTTATCTGTTCCCTTATATTTTCTTTCTTGTCTCTACTTTCCTCATCTATTTACTAACTTAGACATCAAAGTACATCCCAAAATCCTACTTCCAACACCTCTAACTCGATCTATCTATTACGAGTGATTCTAACTTCCAAGTCAACCATCTAATCAGCTTCTAGTATGTACTCAGTCACTAAACTGAAAAAAACCATCAACATACTTCAATTGAGTAGTGTTTGCAATACCAATTTGAAATTTTCATATTAAAATTCTAAGAAAAAATTGAAGAAATGAGAGAAAGTACTTTCCATTATGTGACAAAAAATTATTATATATGCGAAAAAAATCTTGTATTTGTTCTTTATGATGAGTAGCAAGATCCAATGTTGAGTAAGAATCGTGACAAATATCTCTTATCTTTGACCCTAAAGTACAATTACAAAGATAAATGAATAGATCCTTTTGGCAATTTTGCATACAAAATTTGTGGTCCAAATGAAATGTGGATTAGATCTTTTTATCATAATCATTCGTTTTTTGAGCACATAGGATCCCATTTATGTTAAATCCATTCATAAAAGAATAAAAAATAATAATAACTTGTCTTTACATGCAAAAGATAAGAATATTCCAATTCTCTCAATTTCAACACTATCCTACTTCTTCAAGTAGATTTGACAGTTTTAAATATGACACGGTAACATAATATAAAAATGATATGAATAAAAAATAAAAAGATGGCATAGTTTAAAATTTTAGTAAAAATTACAAGTTCAATAAAATCAAAAAAAATTTAATTCATATTTTTCGTTGACACAAATTGTTACATATAATTTTCGTGAAATATACAATATGAATACACGAATAATCAATATTTTACATGACACGAATGCACAAATTGATAAGTCTATTTCTGAATCATAATTGTGATTTTTTTTTAATACAGTGAAGGTTGTTTTCGAATTTAAACAATTTTAAACTCGTATTAAAAGGCCTCACATTCCAAATAAAAGCTTATGGTTTGTTTCAATTATTTGAGGAATTCATATTGTGTCTATAATGTTTTCTTGTCTTTAAAGTTTTCTTTAAAAAAAAATAAAATCCATGTCCCATATTTGGACCAAATAATTTTTGTGCACTGATGCTGATAAGTGTTTTGATTGTTTGGTTTTTCAGAATTTTCACATGAAGAAGAGAAGCCATGTCTGACAACCCACAAAGAATGATTGGCCATCAATTCTATTGTTTCATAGTTCTTGGTATTAACAAAAATACACTAGTTTCACCTTTACTACAATGGTAATTTTTTGTTATATATATCAATCTTCATTTGGCACATAGGATTAATTGAAAGATAAGATATTAACTATCTTATCATATCTTTGTTATGCACTTAAATAAAATAATTATATTATTGAAAAAATTAGATATCTTATGCTAATAGGATAACTCTATTTTTTAGAAAAGTAAGGGTTTATTTTTAATATATAAGATTAAATTTATACATCCTATTATACTCTTAAAAATTACAATAATAATTTAAATTATATAAACTTTAAAAAAGGATAATTTTGATCAATAAATAAATTATCCTATCTTAATTCTTATACACATCAAACATAAGATAAGATGACATTATTTAATTTAATCATATTCATAAAATTATCTTATTATATCCTATTACAATCTTGTGTATCAAATAAGATCTTAATTTTTTAAGACATTCCATAGTTAAAATCAAAAGATTTATAAAATAAAAAAATTTTATATTGTAATATAGTTAGAAAACGAATGAATTTTTATATGTTAGGAATCATTTCATTAATGGCTCATGTGTCATTTATTTTATAACTTTATGAATATGACAATCATACCATTAGACAATTCAACATTTATCTGTTTAAATTTTATTTGAATGATCAATGAAAAAGAATTGAATTTGCATCATTAGGTCTTTAAATCTGAAATTTTCATTCGCATCCAAATAAAACATCAAATTTTTTTTAACTAACCTATGAAAATATAGAAGTTTGTAGGCTCAAAATTTGATTTTCTTCCATTTTATTCTGACATGATCCCAACTCATTGGCCACTTGCTTCCTAGCTTTTTGTTCTTATCTGAGATCTCTTAGGCTCTAAAACGGATTTGAGGTCTAGAAGCAGGTGACGGACTCACTCACTGCTGGGTTCACACAATCTTTTGCTTGTTTGGACAAAAAATAGCTTCCAGAAAATTAGGAAACTTACTTTATTCTGATATTAATTTCTTCTTATAATTAAGAATTATTCTTATAAGATACTACTTGTATCTATTCCTTTTTTTAAAGTATTTTATCTATAATTTTAAAAAAAATTAATTTTAATTTCGTGCAATGTATGGATGATGGCTTTATTTTTATACTATTAATTTGTTTATAAATATTTACATAAATTAAAAAATTATTAATTTACAAGAAAACAACATTTAACCTTGAAATTTGAGAGACCTAACAATAATTTATGTATTATTTAATATCAATACATTATGATAAGGTTTGATACACAAGATTATAAAAGATATGATGAATGAGATTAAATTAAATAATATCATCTTATCTTATGTTTGATGTGTACAAAAATTAAAATAAGATAATTTATTTATTAATCAAAATTATCATTCCTCAAAGTTGATACAATTTAAATTATTGATATAATTTTTAAGAGTATAATAGAACATATAAATTTTATCTTATGGATTAAAAAAAATTCCTTACTTTTTCAAAAGATAAAGTTATCCTATTGACGTAGGATATCTAATCCTTTCAATAATCCAATCATTTTATTTAAATACATAACAAACATGTAATAATATGATTAATATCTTATCCTTTAACTAATCTTATATGCCAAAGGTAACCAATATGTATTGTTGTAATAAGTGAAATAAGTTTTATATTTTTAATTAATAAAATTTTTCATTATTCCAAGTGTGTTTCACGAATTTTTGTTAGTAAATTATCTAAGCGATACTATTAAATATGTACATATGTGAAATACAGAACTATATCTATGTCAAATATAGAACTATAAGCCTTTCACCTATAAAGAAAAATACAAATGTATACACACAAATACCAAGCGATAATAGTAAATATAAAGAATATATTAAGACCGAAATAGTAAGGGAAAAAGAGTTTTTTTTTTTTTTTTTTACCAACAAATGTTCAATTCTTGTGAAAAAGTGTTTGGTATAAAATAATTCATTTAAAAATTACAGTGATTTGCAGTTAGCAATTATATTACCATATTTGATAATAATTTAGATATTTTATGTGACAGTAATCTCAAATCGCTAAAGTAATAAAATCACTATTTGGAGGGGTGATTTGATTTTTATCTTAAATGATAAAAAAATTTTATTACCATGAGAAAGTAATTTTTAATATTATTTTTTTAACTAATTTGCTCTTATAACATTAACCTAAGAAGCTGGTCACTAAATATTTTTAAAAAATTATTTTTTAATCATTTATTCTAAAAAAGATTTTATGTTATAAATTTATAATGACTAAAAAAATAATAAATTTATTTCATAATTCTTTTTTAAATTATTTTTATCTAAATTAAATTATATTTTATAGTTTTTATAAATATTTTATAAATTGTTGATTCAATAAATATTAAATTTTTTTAAAGTTATTTTGAATATTTTGTACTATATAATTTTTTATACAATATAAAATACAGTGATTTATAATATTAAACTAAATATAATAATTTAAGATTACTGTTAATCAAATCATCTTAATGATTTTATCACTATAATAATTAAATTATAGTGATAATCTTGAAAATAATATTAAATATTACTAAAAATAAAATATTAAATAAATTAAATCAATATTAAAAATTGATCAAGAAAATCAAGTCCAGAAAGATATGAAATTATCCAGATCATGTTACACAAAAATAAACGACTCTTTACGAGCAAATTTGGGATCAAATTGAAGCTGATCTTACCATGATTTCTCCTAAACAGTAGTTTCACTTTTAAAACACCTGATGGCACCAATTGTTGATAAGTTTCCCAACAGTTTCACTGCAGACCCCTCAAAAACTCTTGTTTTATAAGTTACCGTGCATAACGTTTTTCTTAGCTTTTAGGGAGACGACAAAGAGAACATGGATTGAACCAATCCTTTATGAAAATTGCTTGTTTGCTTTTAAAGATGTTGCTTTGCTTTATAGCTATTTATAGATTCAGATTGAAATAAGATTCCTAAAGGGTAATATCTGATTTTCTAAAAGTATATATATGAGTTATTAATAAGTAATTGATTTAATTAGTTAATGTTTATTTTTTTTAATAAAAAATTTTAAATTTAAATTTTATCAATAATTATTTATTGAAATTATTTTTAATATATGATAATCATCTATTTTAAATTATTAGATATAATATATTTTATTTTAACTTGAGAGACTGAACAATTTATTTATCTTAAATTTTATCGTAAAGTCAAAAAAAATTATATATGGCTCAAAATGCAAGACACCCATTACAACTCCAACTTTATGTCACATTTATGAAGAATTTTAGCTTTCTGATATACGTGTTCAGCCTGTCCGTTACCACTTTTTGTCATTTCTTTTAATTAAATCTGATTAAGAATTGAATTATTTATTTAAATTTAAAGATTTATTTAAATTTTAAAAGAATTTAAATAAAAAATTAAAATTTATTAATGATTTAAGTATAATTTTTTAGATTTATTTAAATTTTGAATGGAATCTTGGATAAAATATTTAAAATTTAAATTTAATCTGACCCGAATTACATATATAAATTTATTATTTATATATATAAATTATATATAAATTTATTCACGTGTTTATAAAAATTAAAAATAAAAATTATATAAAAATAAATATAATCTCATTAATTTTAATTTAATTATTTTTAAATTTTTTATTATATAAATTAAATTTAATAAATTGATTTGAAATTTATTTTTTAAATTTAAATTAAGTTTAAAATAATTTTAAAATCTAAAATTTTGAACTAAATTAAACTCAAACAAGCATATAACTTATTAATACAAAATATAAATACGTTCCTAACTCGATTAGATCCAACCCCTAAACACCTCTACTTTAATATACCCATGATTGTATTATGGGAAAAAAATTAAGATCAAATTTATTATTATATTATAATTTAATATTAAAATTTATCATTATATTTTAATTTTATTAAAATTTATTGTTTTATTTTCATTTTATTATTTTGAATAAAAAGGGATAGAATTCGAATATTTTAGAAAATATTCCGTTAATGCAAGTAATATATTTTCATCAATTTTATTATTAATTCATGATATAATGACAAATTTGATCTTAATAAAAAAAAAAAAAAACTTACCCATGCTAAAATTTATTTAACTATAAGGGTTTTTTTAGTTTTTTTTGCCATGTTGTCAAAATCTTAGACAAAATGGAAATGATACGGCTAATTAATATTTTGATATTTATATAAGGATATATAATTAATAAAATGCAATTTTTAGATAATTTCAAATACATGGTGAAATTGCCATGGACTCAATAATGTGAAGGGAATAAAATTAGAATATACCAGCCAAAACAATCTTGAAGTCAAACAAGATAGATTTAGTTTATCGTATATCGACGTAAGGGACCCACTTAATCATCCTCTTTACTTGAAAATGTACGACCATGCACTGTTGCTTTCGCGAATGGTTGTAAGTCAACTGTTTGCTACAGAGGATTTGTACGGTTGCTTAAGCTTGAAGAAACCTTCTGCAATCAGAGTGAAAAAAATATATATCACTAGGGAATTACTGCAAGTGATTAAATACTATCCCCAAGGCAATGTACCATCCCTTAGTCGTAATCAAAGTTGTGCAATATGATCATGGCTTTGTATAAAGATTTTGAGAAAATATGTGGTGATCTTGGGGGTGGTGGTTGTGATGAAAATGATATATTATGATTATGATGACAATAAAAAAAAAAAGGTTTGAAAGATTTTTTTCTTTTTTTCTTTTTTTTTTTCGATGGTGATTGAATCGTAGGGATTGATAGGAATTTGTTTTTTATGTGATTAATGTTAACTAGGGTGGGGAAAGTTACTTCGGAAGATGATATAAAACAAGAACGATACTCTTTTTATCTCTTTATTTTTTTTGTTCATTTTTTGAGATATTTCAAAATTATATTTTTTTTAATATCTAAAATTTTTATTATTTTATATTTTAAAATTTTTTTATTTTTTAACAAATTTTGTGAAAATCAATATAAAATAAATTAAGACAAGGAAAATAGTTATTATCAATGTTGTTGTGGCTTGATGGTAAAGGTAGAAGATGTAAATGATGGATGAAAAAGAATACGATTTTAGATTAAAATCTTGGTATTACTCAAATTAAAGTATTGATTTAATATGATTAATTAATTAAAAATATACGTAGCATGATATATCATATGAGAGAGACGTAATTATTTAAATGTTATATTACATACAAGATGTAATTATGTTAATGCAAAAATTTTAAAACGTATTTATTATAAAATATTATTTGTTTCGAAATTTCGAATGCTTACTCTCACGATTTTATTTTGTTTTTATGAAAAACACAAAATTACGGATCAACCTTTGGTTAATTATTATATAAGGGATTGATTTCCTCTCAACAAAGTTAAATGCTCCAAAGCACGGTTTTATCTTTGTTATATAGCTTATGTAAATGCAGTGACCTTATCTTGCCTTTCAACCAAGTCATGAACCTTTCGATGTCTATAATGTCGAGTTCAATCAAGTACACATCACAGAGCAAACCTAAACTTCTCAAGATGGACGAGGTTTAAACTCTTATTGAATGCTATGCTTTCTCACTCAAGTTGGAGCTCCAGTTTCCCTTTCCACCACCAGCGTCAACGGGAAGCTTTTGCCGGGTCCAACCCAACTGAGAATTCGACCCTGGCCTGGCCATGGTAGTCCCCCGGCCCGCTTGGGAAATTTCTGGACCCACGCAGTGAATTAGTTCAGAGGTGGAAGCGGGTTCTCTTGGTGGCACGTGGCATTGCCTTGACCATAGAACTTATTTTGTTTTATTTTTAAATTATATAAATTAACGATAAAATAATATAAGATAATATTATAAATAAAATTAATTAAATAATTTTATTTTATTTTATATTTGATGTATATAAAAAATAGAATAAAATAATTTATTTACTTATTAAAATTTTTTTATTTATATAATTTAAATTATTGATATAATTTTAAAAATATAATTAAACATATAAATTTAATTTTATGGATTAAAAATAATTTTTTAATTTTAATAAAATTAAATAATCTTATATCAAGAGGATTTAATATTTTTTTTATAAATTTTATTCTATCTTTATATATAATTAAATATAATATAAATAATTATTATCTTATCATATCAATAATTTTATGTATCAAATATAACTTAAATAATTATAAATTTAAACATTCAATTACAATTATTATATTATAATTAATCAATTACAATTAAAAATAATGTATGATTTGTTAAAAAATTTTATGAAATATATATTCATGAATAACATACATTTGCTTAATTTTTTATTAAAATAATTATAAAATTATAATTAAAAAATTGTAAATAAAAATGCATTCTAGTGGACATTAGCTTTATCAAAGATCTATAACACCTAAAAAGATCGTCATTAAAAAATATCTTTTCTTTTATAAGTTGAAAAGATTGGGTAAAGACAATCAATTGGTAATACTTTGACCTTGTACCCAAAAAAATATAAGAAAAAAAATAAAAATATGCCAATCAATTAACCAAATTTGATGATATGATTGATCACGTTACTTAAAGAATAATTTTATTCTTGTGATGTATGCATGGGTCAAAATAAAAAATATATATTTTGAATTTTGTAAAAAATTGAAAAAAAAAAAATTGAAGAACCAAATGACAGTAAGCACCATTCCAGCAAGCAATAAAATGTAATTTCAAAAAAAAAAAAAAAAAACTAAAAATGAGGCGTCGAAGAAATCAAAATCAAGGGGACAACAACGTCCTGTCATGTTTAAAGAGGAACAGAAGCCCCTGCCATTTGGATAAAAGTTAAGGGCCCCTTTCCCAAATGATTGTTCTACGAAGCTTGAATCCTGATTTTTTTTGGCTAACAAACAAATTATAACCAAATTTTTACTTTTTTTTTTCATTTTTGGCAGACAAATTCCAGAGTCAGAGAAAAAAAGAAAAAAAAAAACAGTGAAAAGCAGAGAGAAAAAGAGAGCTTTGAAACTCTCTTCTTCTCTCTTTGTTATCATCAAATCAGGATACCCACTACTCTGCAAGATCATACCTTCTTTGGGGTCAGTTTTGTTGTAAATTTCATTGTTGGGTTGTTTCGAAACTGATAATTTTGTTTTTATTTTTGTTTCTTTCTGGGTTTGATGTTATATTATAGTTTACAGTGATTTACTTTCTGGATTCTTTCATTTTATTTTCTTGCATATATCAATTAGTGATTCTACTTGTAGGTGATTTTGGCTCTTGTATATATCAATTGTCAATAGTTGTTTTAGAATGAAATGGGTGGTCCTTAAAAGGATCAAGCTTTTTTTTTTTTTTTGGGCTATTATTTTGGAGGAGGTATATTCATTTTGGTTATCCTTTTTTTTTCTGCTTTTTTTTTTGTTTAAGATGATTTGTCATTCTCAGGAATTGGGTATATTTATAATCTTTGGTATCTAAGGATTTGATATGAAATGAAGTTGTATGATAACTTATTTTACCTTGTCTTAGCTTGGATAAGTTAAAAATGAACTTGATTGAATCTAGTGTCTATAGCTTGAAAAAAAAAAAAAGATACACCTGCATCAGGATATGGTTTAGAGTAAACTATACAGTTTAAAACACTACACGGTAACATGACACGGAAACGATACTACAAAAGATAAGAAGGTGATACAGTTTAAAATTTTAGCAAAAATCATACATGAGTTTAACAAAAAGCTTAAAAATGTATTTCGTATTTTGCGTGTAGATATAAATTGTGACATGCAATTTTCCTCTAGAACACGACACAAATTGCCAGTATTTTACACAATAAGAATATATAAATTGTCAGGTCTAGTTTAGAGCACATTTGTTTATATCAAATAGTCTTCTCAAAACTAATGAGAGTAGAAAGAATTGGTTTTCGAATGAGATCCTTTTTGAGATAAGTACTAAGGCATACTTTGTTGAATTTGAGAGTAGAAAGAATTGGTTTTCGAATAAGATCCTTTTTTGAGATAAGAACTAAGACATACTTTGTTGAATTAGGTTTGATTCCAACTTAGAAGGCAAACAATCATCCCGCCTGGTGTAGAATTTTCACTTTGGTGCTTACTAAGCAGTGTGAATATTAGTTTCTTGTTTGTTTATTGAAGATCTATTGATGAGCAAATCTTACTGTTTTCCCTTTTGATTTGTAGCATAATATGCAATTGTATTAATGGTGGGTTAATTCAAAATGGACTGCTGGATTGATACATTAACAATTGTTGCATGCAGTGAAAAGGAAATGCTTACTGAAATATTTCTGCCTAAGGTGCCTATTATTCTTATTCTTATTTTTCCTTTCAGGTTGTCTTTTGGTACTCAGCACTGTTGGTATTTGTACTTGGCAGATGGACCCTATCAGTTGACATTATGTTGTAATTATCAAGGTTCAATTTCTGCTACTAGAAAATAATGCTGGCTATTTAATCACTTGTGTTCTTCCGATCAATATGTGGAGTTTTGCATCCAATTGCATTGCTGGAACTCATGGACAGAAAAATGATTCTTTAAAGCAAACTCATGCTGCATCAGAATGTTCAGATGATGAAAATTCTTCCATAGTAAGCAGGGATGAAGGTTTAGAGTGCCCATTATGCTGTGAATCCTTCAACATAGTAGAAAATGTGCCCTATGTTTTATGGTGTGGACATACCCTTTGTAAAAACTGCATTCTAGGACTTCAATGGGCTGTTGTGAAATTTCCGACTCTACCAATTGAACTTCCTCTTTTTATCTCCTGCCCGTGGTGCAATCTCTTGTCTTTTCGTCTGGTTTGTCAGGGAAATCTCAAGTTCCCCCGGAAAAATTATTTTCTCCTATGGATGGTTGAGAGCATGAATGGTGATAGGCTGAAGTCCCATTCTTCTTTCTGTGAAGATCATCAGCCAGACTGGTCATCAAACAACAATTTAGCCTTGCAAAACCAAGTGACTTGGAGTAACCACAGAAGGGGACAGTATCCTCATCATTCTGAGTCGTCAGGATCAAGCCACAATCATACTCATCTTGCCAGTTACTTCGATTTGGGAAGAATATATTCTTCCTTCCAGAAATCTCTGGTGTTATTTGTACATCTGACAGCCAAGTTCCCACTTGTCATCATATTTCTCTTAATCATCCTATATGCAATTCCTGCCAGTGCAGTCATCTTGGTCCTGTACATACTTATTACTGTTCTGTTTGCTCTCCCTTCATTTCTCATTTTGTACTTTGCATATCCTAGTTTAGACTGGCTTGTGAAAGAGATCATCACTTGAGATGGTATCAGTTTGATTTTCAGCAAGCATAGTGGAATTAAGTTTGCACCTACCTGAAGACCGTTAAATCTCCAATTCGACAACTTTCCAGTGTCCAAATTTATGGCAGTTCTTCCTCAAAGCTTCTAGTATCTTCTTCCCTGATAGGATTTTCCTATTTAAAAACATTTCAGCTTGTGGTGTGATTGTTTTGATTCTTATTTCTGGGATTTGGTCATCTGATGGCAACCAAAATTCCCAGATGAAGTAGGAAGTGCTCTTTATATAACAGAGCTCTTGGTTAGTATACAGTTCAAATAGTTATATACTTGTACTTTGACAGTTCAGACCGTTGTTATTAGATCTACGTTATAGATATATAATTTTTCTGTGCATGCTCGTTCTTCTCCTTTTTGGTTTGGATGAAAGCAATCAGTTATGGATTAACATGTTGTGATAAAAATCATTTGCAGTTTTCTATATTTCCTTATATGCATCTAAACTGTTTAACCCAATATTCTAATTTTCTTGTGTATGGCTTTAGTATTTTGATATATAGAAATCACATTCTTATATAGCTTGTCTGTTTGAGTGCTGTTGATGTTGCAGAAACTGATTTGTGATTTTGAGCTTTCATTCATATGGATTTGTTTTGAATTTGGATAATTCCTGATCTGGTTTTTCTGGATTGTTCAAGGATTCTGATGTCAATGGATACCTTTTTCGGCAGTGTCACTTTGAACATTGTTGTCACTTCGGATGATGTCTCTATCACTTCTTTCTACTCTCTCTCAATTTTAAACACTTCTGTAACTTTGAACAAGGTGAAAATTTATCATTAAAAATGATGACAGGAAAAAAAGCTAAAATCCTTTTTTTTTTTTAAATCAATAGACATTTAAAGATAATAAATTATTTGATTGCTTGATTCGAAAATAAATCATAAAAAATTTAACAATATTTGTAGTTTTAAGAGCATTAGACAAAACATTCTATTCTAGTGATTATTTATTGTTCTTCAAACTTCAATGGTGTTTCAGTTTTGTTTTTTTTTCTGTCCATTATTTTTCCCATTCTCACAGAATCCAAGTAGACAATCCAGAATCTAACTCCAACTTCCACGTGTCAGAACCATTTCCTGGAATTACTACCTTAGGATCTTGTCCGCCTTCCACTTTCTTGCTGTTATTTTAAGTTAGAACTGCCAAAGTAGCTCAACAAATATTCCAACCAAAGCAAATAAAAAATAAAAATAAAAAGAAGAAATGGTGGCATTCATTGCTGTTTCTTCTCCAAAATCGACTGTTTTTCAGAGTCCAATCTCTTTAAGAGATTCCAATTCAAGTTTCCTCGAAGGGTTTTTCTTTACAGTTGAAACCAAGAAGTCAGAAAAAAGATAGTAATATTAGCTTGGTGGTTGCTTCGGCTGGAACCACCGCAGCTGGAGGCGATAGTAGTGGCCCTGCCAACAGGTTTTACTTCAACATCATTGGTTTCAATTTCCCTCTTTGTCCTTTCCTTGACAGGAGCACTACTAGGACTGAGGTCAGTTTTCTTCATTAATCAATGTTATAGCCTAGTTTGATTTTGAAGTTTAATTGATTGATAATTGACTTTTAGTGATTAGAGAATGATTCTTTCATTTGATTTTATTTTGTTCTTTAGTTTGATTAGTATGGTTGATCAGTTGAACATTGTACTTTTTTTATACCAAGAGGCTGCAAGAGAGAGGAAAAGGTTGGGGGTACTCAAATTAGAATCATTCCTGCTTAATGCCACCTCCAATATATGGAACCAACTAAGCTAAGCTTCGGATTAAGTTGAAAATTGTATTTGCCTTCTGCCTACGGTGCCATTGTTATGCCTACTAGCCAATGATGTGAAACTGTTCAACTGTATAACAATTTACATCATAATCATAGAAGAATACAGAGGACAGACATTATTGCATTTTGGATACAAAATCTGTTGTACTTGAAAGTTGTCAATTCCATGTAAAATAGCATAGAAGTATTACCACAATTACGGAAAAGGTTTAACTTGCTTTTCCAGAACATGTGTCCAACTGCGTTTTTGGTTCTTCCGGATCCAAAAATATGCATCTTGAAATTCCCTTATGGTGCACTTTCACCAATGGAAACAATCGGCACATTAGATACTGCACCTCAACTGCAAGCACCAGAGCCTTTTATGCTCAGGGTGAGTATGCCCTGCTATCCAACTAGCTAGCATTAAAAATGGAATTGGCTTCCACTTGTCACCAAAATCTTATCAATTCCTTTCTTCTTGTCTTTTAAGGAATCAATGTGTAGTTAAGCGGGGTTAAACACGGAATGGTTTCGATCTTTGAGTATATAGAAAAGCAAGCATTTTCTAGTACTGATTCTTCATTAGACATTTTAATGTCTTTGTCAGGCTGTGAAAGGCTCTATATGGCTATTGGAACAAGAGCAAGCATTAGGCTTCAGCAGTGTCTCAACAAACATTCGAATGACAGTTATCAAACTCAAATCTGGGGGGCTATGGGTCCATGCACCTATTGCCCCAACCAAAGAGTGCATCAAAGTTCAGTTTTCCTCTCTGATTCTCAATGTTTAAGTATGCATTTGTCTAGTCTATTCTCATAGCACCATTGATTTATTTGGGGGGGCATATTGAACCTGAAACCTTTCAGGTGAACTTGGCAGTTCGTATACTCTAGTTGTATAAAACACTGGCAATTTGTGCAATGTATCGTGTTTTACACGAAAATTGCCGATCATAATTCGCATCAACACGAAAACATAAGATGTATTTTTTTATTATTAAATTCATATATGATTTTTGCTAAAATTTTAAACTGTGTCACTTTTGTATCTTTTTTCCTATCGTATTTATGTCATGGACTTAGCCTATGCTTTTACAACTGGAACAATGTCTAATTGGCATTGATTGACTTCCGTATTTAAGGGGTATCTGGAAACCAGGTTTTTTATTACCCTTTGGTGCTTTTTAATCTAGGTTTTGACAGCATTTTACTTTAAAATATTTCATTTAAATTACACCATCCGAATTTTTAGGGACTACCTGGTGTTTTATACTTTACTTTATATTTGATACGAAAATGGAAAACCAGTATTAGCCATGCCCATATGACTGGGAAAAGGCCTTTCAAGATTGAGCAGCTTCACAAGAGGAACTGACTCTCAAAATGCAAACAAGAAAACCATTGATTTGTTTTTCACTTTTGAACGGTTCATGAGAATCAGTGATTGATTGCTTCATCGTTTTCCTTATCTTTTTATTGCACAAATTCTCTTCCCTGTCTTTGCTCCTCATGAGCTATATTTTGTCACTGGCCTTCTGCAAGTGTTTGTGCCATTTTCTAGAAAATTTCCCAAGGCTCGAGTTTGGGTGGCACCAAGGCAATGGAATTGACCCTTAAATTTACACCTCGCCATTGTTTTGGGATTTTTGTGCCAAAATTTTGGAAGATGAGGACTTGTTAATTCCATGGGCTGATGAGATTGAACAGGAAGTTCTGAGCTCTCCAGAAGTCGGTAAATAAACTTGAATGTGAGCTGCTTCTAACCATCTAAATATGTAGAAAATTTGAACTTGTTTTCTTTTAACAGTTTCAGGAATTGGCCCATTTGTAGACGTGGCTTTCTACCATAAACGTTCAAGAACACTTCTGGTTACAGATGCTGTCATATATATCCCGAGAAAGTCGCCAGAGTGTATCAACAAAGAATACCTCTTAGCATCAGCAAAAAATGGCTTGCCCGTAAAACTTCTTAGCCAAGGAAAGAAAGTTCCTGTTGAGCCAGTTGTTGACAACGAAATAAACCGTCAAAAAGGTTAGCTTTCATGTCAAATTCTGTCGAAGGGCTCAAATATTTTCAAATTAGATAGCCAAATCTAGTGCAATGCTGATGTAACTTAAATGTGTTCATATGCTTAACATGAAAAAGAATGAGCGTAATTCATGGCATGGGGTGGGAAAGAATGGTTCTACATAATGGCTTGGCCGTAAAACTTCTTAGCAAAGGAAAGAAAGTTCCTGTTGAACCAGTTGTTGACAACGAAATAAACCGTCAAAAAGGTTAGATTTGTTAGGAAAATGGGTCCAGCCCCATGTAAGTGATTTTGGACCAAGTAAAAGTCATGGGCCTTGATCTTTCATTTTAAATAAAGCCCTAGCTACTTAATAAAAAAGAGGTGGGGTTGTTTTAAGTGTGTGTCGAAAACCAAGTAGAGAAAGAAGAAAAGCCAAAAAAAGCATAGAGAAAAAGGAGAATGGAGAGTTGGTTGAACAGAAGTCGATCCGTGGTCCGATTGAGTTGAAACCTTGTCAAGAGGTTTATGATTCAGAGTTCTACATTCTGAACAGTGAATATCGGGTTTGAAGCTCTCTATGAACAAATCCATGATGTATTTGTTGAGTCACTTATTTGATGAGATTTCTCTAGTTGTTGATTAGCTCTAGTTGTTGATTAGCTCTAGTTTTAGCTAAAGAAGAATTTTGTATACCTATTATTTGATAGTGAAGATTTTTCTGGTGATCCGTGATTTTTTCTCTCTACACTGGAGGGTTTTTCATGTAAATCTTGGTGTGCTTTATTTTTTCTGCGTTTTTTATTATTGATTGTTGTCTATTGCTTCTGTATTGTTGTGATTATTACTTTAGGTGTAACAAGTGATATCAGAGCCAGTCTTATACTGTTCGATCCACGTCAAGCACCTCGAGGGAGGTAGGTAGGGTGGCTAACCTCCGTGACGAGGGCGTCACGAGGTTGGGTGGGGGAGAATGTCACGGACCTAAGAAAGAGTCTTGAATCCCACATCGAACATAATAGGAGGGTCACTAGGGTATAAAAGGGTTCACACCACCTCAACCTTGTGAAGCGCCTTTTGTAGGACAAAATCGTGAGGTTAGGGGGGCCAGAATGGACAATACCTCACAAGGGTGTGAACCGTAGTAGATAAGCTGATCCGAAAAGTCGGAATGGTGAATGCACTGGTCTGGGAGCCACGCGGGTTCGGAGCTTAAGTCTCGACTCGTGACAAGTAGTATCAAAGCGAGGGTTATTTTGAGACATCGATACAGAAGCAACTCAGGACAGAAGTAAATTCTATTTGAGATCATGGAGGGTGATACAGGTTCAATGATAAAATTGACAGCATCGAATTATTCAATTTGGAAGCCTATGATGGAGGATCATCTATACTGCAAAGATTTGTATGAGCTAGTATTGGGTGATTCGGCTAAACCAGCAGATATGAAAGATGAAAGCTGAAAGAAGCTAGGTAGAAAGACGCTGGCTACAATTAGAAAATGGGTTGATATCAGCGTGTTCCATCATGTAGCATAGGAGTCAGATGCTCACATTATTTGGAAAAAATTGATAACATTGTATGAGAGAAAAATATGTATGAATAAAGTTATGCTTATTAAAAAGCTTACAACTTTACAGTGCAAGGATGGACGATCTGTTACAGAGCACTTGAGTGATTTTCAAGATATATTTAATCGGATGACTACTATAAAGCTTAAGATGGATGATGAAATGAAAGCGTTATTTCTTTTGGATTCATTGTCAGACAGCTGGAATACTCTAGTTGTGACTGTTCTTAATTCAGCTCCTAATTATAAGGTGACATTGAAGATGGTAAATGACAGTATGCTTAATGAAGAAGCAAGGCGAAAAGATGTAGACCCTAGAAATCAAGCTCTGATCACAGAGAACAGGGGTAGAAACATCGACAGAGGTCAGGACTCAAAAGACCATGGTAAGTCTAAACATAGATTCAAGTCTAGAGGTAAAATGAAGTGTTTCTATTGTGGTAAGACATGTCATATAAAATGAAACTGTAAAATCTTGAAACAAGAGTGAAAAGATGAGCAAAGTAAGAGTTCAGATGATGACAATGTTGCAGCAGTGAATTCAGGTAGTGATTCAGTTACTTTTATTTGTACACATGGTGATTGTAATCATGTTAGTAATCCCAGCATTGAGTGGATAGTTGACACATGAGCGGCATATCATTGTGTTCTTAAGAGATAGTTGTTTACAACTTACAAAGTAAGAGACGTTGGTTGTACCAAGATAGAAAACAAGAATGTGTCGTAGATTATTGGGATTTGTGATATTATTATACAAACTAGTATAGATTGCATGTTGACTTTGAAGGATGTCAGATATATTTCAAATATGAAAATGAACTTGCTTGCTATTAATGTCCTTGATAAGAAGGGATATGAAAGTCGACAAAAGAATGGACAATGAAAGCTTCTCGATGATCTATGGTAGTTACAAGGAAAAAATTATGCTGCACAATGTATAAGACATGGATACAATTAAACGATAACCAGGTAAATACCGTTAAAAATGATACTTCGACAAACTTATGGCACAGGAAACTAGCATACATGAGTGAAAAAGGGTTACAGATTTTGGCAAGACAGTCTCTCATTCCCTTAACCAAAGGTATGTCTCTCGATTCATGTAATTATTGTTTGTTTGGTAAGCATCATAGAGTTTCTTTTCGTAAAAGTTCTCAGAGAAAAGAAAATAGATTGGAATTAATTTATTCTGACGTAAGTGGTCCCATTGAGGTTGAGTCATTAAGTGGTAGTAAATATTTTATTACTTTTATTGATGATGTTTCACGTAAGACTTGGGTGTATATATTAAAATACAAAAGTCAGATATTACAGTATTTTTAAAAATTTTATGTCATAGTTGAAAGGATAACAGTGTTACCCTTAAAGTATATCCGAACTGATAATGGTGGGGAATATACATCTAAAGGCTTTGAAGAGTATTGCTCAAAGCATGGGATCAGGCATGAGATGACAAAACCTGAAACACCGTAGCATAATGGTATAGCTGAAAGAATGAATCGTACCATTGTGAAAAAAGTCAGATGTATGTTGAGAATGGTAAAATTATCAAAGCCATTCTGGGGTGAAGCAGTCAACACAGCTTGTTATTTACGTAACAGGTCACCATCAGTTCCTTTGGGCTTTGACATTCTAGAAAAAGTGTGGACAGGGAAAGATACTTCATACTTTCACTCAAAAGTTTTTGGGTGTAAAGCATTCATGCACGTACCGAAAGAGCAGAGATTAAAGCTTAACAGTAAAGTTACGCAGTGTGTGTTTGTAGGATATGGTGATAAGAAATTTGGTTACAGGGTATGGGATTCAGTAAAGAAAAAGACAGTCAAAAGTAAAGATGTGGTCTTTCATGAAAAAGAAATCATAGTAGACCTTAAGAAAAATAAGAAGACTACACGGGTTACTGTTGAGTGTAATGTTTCAATACTGACAGGGATTCCATAAGAAAGAGCCACAGATGATAGAAATGAGCAAGAAACAAAACTTGAGGATATGAATGAGCTAGCCACAGTTGGTGATGAGCCAGATGCAATTAGTTTTGAGTAGGGGGAGCAATCCTCTTTACCTGAGAGTGTTGAGCAGGGAAAGCTGCCTTCGACATCAAATGATGTAGAGTCTCAGCCTAGGAGATCTACTAGAGAGTGTAGGTCATCTATCAGGTATCCAAGTTTAGATTTTATTTTAGTTACCAGTAAAAGGGAGTCAGAAAGCTTTCAAGATGTGCAGGCTACTTCGGATAGAGAGCACTGATTAAAAGTAATGAAAAAAGAGATTTAGTCATTATGAAAGAATGGTACTTATGATCTTGTTAAACTTTTAACAGGGAAGAGGCCATTAAAGAATAAATGGGTGTTCAAGTTGAAAAAAGATGGTGACAAACTAGTGAGGTACAAAGCTCGATTGATAGTAAAAGGTTTTTCTCAAAAACCAGGCATCGATTTTAATGAAATTTTTGCTCCAGTTGTAAAAATGAGTTCTATTCGAGTGGTACTGGGATTGACAGCTAGTTTGGATTTTGAGCTTGAGCAACTTGATGTTAAAACTATATTTTTGCATGATGATTTGCAAGAGGACATTTATATGAATCAGCCTGAGGGTTTTAAAGTGAAAGGGAAAGAGCACTTAGTTTACAAATTGAAGAAAAGCTTGTATGACTTGAAACAAGCTCCGCGATAGTGGTACAAGAAGTTTGATTCTTTTATGGTGAGTCATAGATATAAAAGAACAGCAGTGAATTCTTGTGTGTATGTTAAACAATTTCCTAATGGTAACTTCATTATCCTATTATTATATGTTGATGATATGTTGATTGTAGGACAAGATGCTAGTATGATTTACAGGTTGAAAGAACAATTATCTAAGTCTTTTGATATAAAGGATTTAGGTCCAGCAAAGTAGATTCTTGGTATGAACATTATCCGGGATAAGAAAACTGGAAAGCTATGGTTGTCACAGGAAAAGTATGTTGAACGAGTGCTTGATAGATTCAACATGCAACATGCTAAATCAGTTAGCAATTCACTTACCAACCATTTTCATCTAAGTAAAAAATCTTGTCCAGTGTCTAAGGAAGAGCAATTAGCTATGTCCAATATTCTTTATTCTTCTGTAGTCGGTTCTTTAATGTATCTTATGATTTGTACAAGGCCTGACATTGCTCATGCAGTTGATGTAGTGAGCAGATTTCTTTCTAATCCAGAGAAGGTTCATTGAAAAGCAGTGAAATAGATTTTTAGATATTTGAGGGGTAGCTCAAAAATGTGCTTAACTTATGGAGTTTCACAACCAGTTCTAGAAGGGTTTACAGATGCTGACATGGCAGGCGATCTTGATGGTAGAAAATCTACTTCAGGGTATTTGTTCACTTTTACAGGAGGAGCTGTATCTTGGCAATCTAAGTTACAGAAGTGTGTTGTTTTGTCAACTACAGAGACTGAGTATATTGCAGCAACTGAAACATGTAAATAAATGCTTTGGATGAAATATTTTCTTCTTGAATTGAGGTTGAATCAGAAAGAGTATGTGGTATTTTATGATAGCCAGAGTGCTTTAGATTTGAGTAAGAATATCATGTATCATACTAGAACAAAGCAAATTGATGTTAGATATCATTGGTTACGTTCAGTGATTGAAGAACAGCAGATGTTGTTAAAGAAAGTTCATACTGATAAGAATGTAACAGATATGTTAACTAAGATACTTCTCAGGGAAAAGCTTGAGTTTTGCAGTAACTTGGCCAAAATGAGTTCCCTAACCAAAGTAAGTTCCAAATGAAATTGCTATGGTGATGAATCTCCTCCTAATGGGGCTGAAGGGGGAGATTGTTAGGAAAATGGGGTCTAACCCCATGTAAGTGTTTTTGGACCAAGTAAAGGCCATAGGCCTTGATCTTTCATTTTACACAAAGCCCTAGCTACTTAATAAAAAAGAGGTGGGGTTGTTTTAAGTGTGTGTCGAAAACCAAGTAGAGAAAGAAGAAAAGCAAAAAAAAAGCAGAGAGAAAAAGAAGAAGGGAGAGTTGGTTGAACGAAAGTCGATCCATGGTCCGATTGAGTTGAAACATTGTTAGGAGGTTTATGATTCAGAGTTCTACATTCTGAACGGTGAAGATCGAGTTTTAAGCTCTCTAGAAATAAATTCAGGGTGTATTTGTTGAGTCACTTATTTGGTGAGATTTCTCCAATTGTTTCTCTAGTTGTTGATTAGCTCTAGTTTTAGCTAGAGAAGAATTTTGTATACCTATTATTTAATAGTGAAGATTTTTCTGGTGGTCCGTGGTTTTTTCTCTCTACACTGAAGGGTTTTTCACGTAAATCTTGATATGCTTTATTTTTCCTGTGTTTTTTATTATTGATTGTTGTCTATTACGTCTGTATTGTTGTGATTATTGCTTCATACGCAACAAGATTTCATGTCAAATTCTGTCGAATGGCTCAAATATTTTCAAATTAGATAGCCAAATCTAGTGCAATGCTGATGTAACTTAAATGTGTTCATATGCTTAACATGAAAAAGAATGAGCGTAATTCATGGCATGGGGTGGGAAAGAATGGTTCTACAGATACTGTTCCTCGTCCATCAAATCTTTTGGAACCAAATCCTAGTTTTGCTCAGATGTCACAAAAGCTGATTGTTTCTCCTATCATAAAGACACTAGTCTTCAGCAAAGTTCCACACAAGGTAAGAACCCTTTTGATGTAACTTTCCTTTTCTGACTCTATCATATAAAACATATTTGAGCTTAAACCTTCAAAATACCTAAAGGGATAATGTAATGAACAGTCCTAAATTATAGTAAAATGTTTAATTTAATACTTGAATTTTAAAAATTTTTAATGTGATATCTGTACTATGAATCTGTTATGTAATGTGTTACTTAGAGGATTTTTGTAACCACATTTAGCAAATTCATATATTAAATATCACATTAAACATTTTACTATAATTCAGGGCTATCCGTGACATTAATCCATAGCTAAACTATCACTTTCTTACTGCATCAACCAGAAGAAACTTGTGATCATGAGGAAGTGAATCGTTTCATTGGTCAAGTATCCCCCGTATTTGTTGTGTATGTTTCCATCTAAGTATGAATTGGAAGTTTAACTATCTTTCATGCTTCTCACAAATTTCAGGTTAGGGATTGGATTGATGGCATTGCAAGGGACTGGAAATTCAAGAGGACAATTCCTGCCCATTTTGCAGGTCCGATTAAAGCAGGCAGGGCTGAATTATTAGCTGCATTACATTTCTTGATGACATTTTAGGTAAGCGTACGTTACTCGGCCTTCCCTTTCTCTTCTCTTCACATCACTCATGGGGAAGGCAGCCAGTTACTTCTCACCAGATGATATGAATACCTTATCATCCATTGATGAATATTTAGTGTCTGTGGTAGCCGTGAAGAAAACGGTCCCTGCCGGAAACGATGATATGCACCTTTTTAATAAGTAGGAACTTAAGATATCTTTCACAAAATTTTCAACATGTTTACAGTTTTTAAAGAGAAAAGTAGAGCTTTAATTACCCTTATTTGAGTCTTTTACAATTAAATTGAAATGAAATGAAGAAAATATGAAGTCAAATAGGAGATGCTCAGACGCATTATTATTTCATAGAATGTTGCATGTGCAAGAAATTTCATCCCTTTAGACCTGGTCCTGGTTTTCTTCATATTTTACTTGACAATGAAGCAAAGAAATCAAAGTTACAAGAACCCTAGGCCTTCTTTCCGTTACAATTTACATGGAAAATATTTCATTCGACCACTCAAAAAGGCACACACAAAAAAAAAAAAAAAAACTTTTAGCCTTAACAAGTTAGAAGATAAGTGAAAATACCTAAAAGATACTCAACCTTATCCAAAGGCAACCTGGATAGACCAAACTGCTGGCCAACCATAAATAATGCAAGGACAAGAAAAAATGGTCACTTACATTTCTTCCATGAGTGATAAGTTCCCAACTTTTTCAACATATATATTTTGCTCATGAAATTGCAGAAGCATCCATGTTTTGGTTTATAGCTACCTGCCTTAAGACCATTTAGCCTACTCTTTTGGGAGTATTCATTCTCCAGGAAAAAAGTACAGTTGAAAAATCCAAATCCAAATCCAAGTCTATTTGGTGTTTCAAATCTCTTTCATTTTACTTCTTTGAACAAAATGATTTCATGTACCATGTCCAATACGAGTGAAATTTTAAGTTTAAACTGACTAGAAATGTACAAATAAAAAATATAATAAACACTTGAATATTTGATTTAATGATTATAATTTTTTTTATTATAAAAGAGGAAAAGATTATATATATTCGGATTTAAATTTTAGATTTATTAGTTATTATTTTTTAAAAATAGATGTTCGAATTAATTAAGTTAAGCTCTAATTCTCATCCTAAAATATTATCTTTAATCAAATAATTATGTTTGAATTATTTCTTCTTCCACTAACAAAAATGATAATATAAAAAAAAAAAAATTCAAACTTCAAAGGCTAATATATAATTTTGACTTTTAAAGACCCATTACCCAACAATTTTTTTTTTTCAGACAATAATTCATATTTTCAATTCTTTTGATAGTTTCTTCAGAAAATTCCAGTCAAAAGCAAATAAAAAGAAGAAGAAAAAAAAAAGGTGGCGACTTTCCTGTGGGACCACGAAGTCTGTCAGATTCATTGGATTTTATGTAATGGTCCAAACTTAAAGTGGTTAAGTAATTTGGACTATCCACTTTAGTGGACCATGAGATGAGGTTTCCATTAGCCAAGACCTATCTGGATATCAAATGTCCCCACCTAAATTCCCATTTAAATTGTTTAAATTAGAAAATTAATTTAATTTGTATATGTTATTATTTTTAAAAGATGATATTTAATATATTTGAGATTTAAATTTTAATACTTATAATTTATTTTTTTATTTTTAAGTTACGATTTTTTTATAAAAAAAATTACCATTTAATTTTTTTTTCACATATATGAGGTAAAAGTAGTGTAAAAAGATGAAAAAAAATTATTTCCCACCCATTATTATTATTTTTTTTTAGTTTAAAACTCAAATTCAAGACCTTTATGATAAGATTTTAAATTATAAAGTTTTTATTTTTTCAAAGAAGATTAAAATTTAAAGAAAAAAATTTACTGAGATCGAATTCAAATATTACTAAAATTCACTTCTTAAAAAATAAATGAATTATTCAAGTTAAATTTTAAATTTTATATATTAAATATTTTTACTAATATAATTTAGAGTGTTTCAAAATTAAACCTAACAATTTAAAATATAATACGATGACATGATATAAAAATAATACAAATAAATGACATAAAGATAATACGATTTAAAATTTTATAAAAATCATAAATATATTTAATAAAATAAAAAAATTATATTTTATATTTTTATGTCTACATGAACTATAAAACATAATTTTTATATAAAATATGATATGAATATAATATTTTATATGATATAATGATATGAATTATCGATTTTATTCAAAATTTTGATTAAATCTAATTCTATGAACGAAAAATTTTAAAGTTGTGTTGTCCCAAAAATAAGGTTGACAAACTCTGATTGACAATGAAATAGAAAGAATTAGAGATCAACTAGACTTACTCTTATGGGTAAAAGATATTATAAATAATCACTAGAAAACTCTTAAGAAAGAGAATGATAAATTTCATTAATATATAAAAAGAATATGTTTAGATAACAATTAGCAAACTCTTAAAGAAAAAGAAAGACAGATATAATTAATTTAAACTAATTAAACTATAATTGAATTTTTTTTTTATACTTTCCATAATTATTACTATTGAAACAAATTAGATCCATCAAATATGAATTATAAAACATAAAAGTTTTATATGCTACTAAAAAAAGAATATAATTTATATGAAACAAACTAATGTGGCTTTATCCCAAACTTTAACTTCCTCTAAAAGAATCTTTGAATCAAAGATTCAAATATTCTTTATCCCTTATAAGAAGAGCTCTCACCATGTCATAAATGTTATTTTGACTAGACTTTAAGAATCCAAAAAAAAAAAAAAAAAAAAACACAAATTCCACAATGTGATGAAAATCTCTCCGAAACATAAATATTGTCCTAACAAAACTAAAAAATATCTCAAAGAGTGATAAAGACATCAACCTCTTGTTGAACTAAAAAACAAAGAATTACACCAACAATGTAAGAAAAAAACAAAAGATGACGTTATAGTTTATGTTCAATGAATTTGTAAAAGAAATTTGCATTTTTAATATTAAAGAAAATTTCGGTAAAACAGAAGGATTTAAATAAAAAAGAAAAGGAAAATCTCAATGGAGTTCGAACAATGGAAAAACGAAACGGCCAATGATGAGATGCCACCTAAGCTAAACGTCAATCCACTAAATTCCAAAAAATTCCTTGTTTCCACGTGGCAAACGTGAGTGCTTTCGAATCTTATACTAGTTTGTCATTTTACCTTTTTAGGTTCCGACAAAAAATTTTAAGCAACTAACGGTAAAAACTATGGCGTTAATCTCCATACCCCTAAAGTCTTGTTCCCTTAAATCAGCTCCAATGAATTAACGCCACGTAATAAAATGTGATCCAGAAAAAGATTAACATTTCCTAGGTTACACGTGGAGTGATATAATTAGCCGTTGCTGTAAAACAAAAAACCTTGCCGTAGGACTAATTTTTTGGAAATATTTTAATATTTTATTTTCTGTCTTCTACATGGAACCCCCAAAGCTTCTTTCTTTGCTTCCTCATCAGTCTTCTCTCACTACCGTTTCTCTGCAATTTGGTTTCTTTAGGGGGTTTTCTCAGTGAATTTTTTTTATTTTACCAAAATACCCTTACACAAATGTTAAAACCCAGATTGAATTGCTCATGTAAACCTTTATTTATTTATTTTTGGATTTTTTAAAAATTATTTAGTGGTTCATTTTTTTGGGCTGGTTTTTTAGCACATGCAAGAAAACCCTAATCTTTTTGTTTAATTTTTTTTTTTTTTGTTGTTTGCAGAGTTTGGTCAATCTTTAAAGCCTAAAGACTTTGTAGAGGAAGCTTTTTTCAATCTAAAGGTGAGGCTTTGGCTTTGATCTTGTAATTTTTTTCGCCCCTTTTTTTATTTTTTTTTTGTTAATTTTGTAATGAGTTCAGTTCTTCTTTTTTTTTTAATTTATAATGTGTTTTATGGATAATTTAGTGAAGAATTGAAGTAGTTTTTTTTGGATTAAGCATTTGAGTTGAATTTGTAAAATGGGTTTCTTTTAAAGTGATTTCTTTTGGATCTGATGGGCTTTGATAAGTTAATGGCATGCATTGGTAGAATAAATTAAGTTCTTTTTATTGTTTTTCGTCTAAGAATCTAAGTTAAGTTTCATTGATAAGAAAAAGAAGTTACTAGGAAAAAAGTGAACAAGTTCTTTTACTAAGATGGAAAGATTTGTAAAGGTTGTGATTTGTGGGGTTACGAAATGTG
Source organism: Durio zibethinus (assembly GCF_047325235.1). Classification (NCBI taxonomy): domain Eukaryota; kingdom Viridiplantae; phylum Streptophyta; class Magnoliopsida; order Malvales; family Malvaceae; genus Durio; species Durio zibethinus. The sequence continues at coordinate 4,040,565 of NC_143185.1, forward strand.
GAGTTTTTGAAGTTGAAATGGAATTCTACTCTAATGAAAGTATGACTCTTCATTGCAATCGATTGTCATACATTTATTTCCACTTCTTACATGGTACATTACATTTCTGTGTCTGCCCCCACCCCCCATCCTCCCCCTTCCTTCCCTTTGATAGGGCCTCAAGCTAGCACCTTATGTTAATTTTATGCTATTGGAGCATACAACCGGTTTAGAGTTACACTTGACATGTAATTAAGATGAGAGTTTTAATCTGAGTTCTCCCAAGGTTGTTGCTATGGTATCTTTATCTCTGTCATCCCTTCCACCTCAACTCTTCCTTTGCTCAGAGACAAAAATTAAAGAACTTGTAGTTAAAGAGTGATTTAATCCGCAAATTGCAGATTATAGGGATCATAGTTAAAGATCTTCATGTCTTTGGCGGAGAAACCATAATCTGGATTTGAAATTTAGGATTAGGAGCCAGCAGTTTGCCTAATTCCTTGAGTGTCTTGGGAATTTCTTCCTGGGCAGCCTGGCTAGAATATGTCTTAAGGCATGAGTTTGCAATGAAGCCTTTGCTCTTCTTTGCTTTATTTTATTCCAATAAAATAATTTGGACCCTATGCTGTTAGTTTTCAAGTCATTTTGCTGACACCTTTTTTTCTTTTGCTCTTTCCTTTGCTCAGAAAAAGGAAAATGGTTTTTGAGCTTCTAAATCATTATTCTTGAGGAATCTTAGCTCTTATTCATCCTTTCAGGATTAAAGCTTATTCTAAGCTTTCTGGTTCGCAAACTGGATATCCAAGATACTAAAATGTTGTGACTAATTATGATGTTTTGCTGGCTTGTTCAACCAGGACATATGATCATTGTTTCTTTTGCTCATATTGAGTGGAGACAATGATTCTAACAAAGCAGTACCGTTGCATACACTCATCTAGTTGTCAATGCATAAAAGGTCATCTCAGTGAAGATGTGATTTTCCTAGTGTTTCAACATCTGAATTGGAATCCTAAGTTGATTGCCTCTCTTTCATGCGTATGTAAATGGTTTGATGATCTTGCCAAAAGAGTACTATGGAAGGAGTTCTGTAAAACAAGGGCCCCAAAGATGATGCTTGATCTGCAGTCTAGTGGAAGTCACAGTGTTGATGGGAACTGGAGAGCACTTGGAAAGCTGCTTATTTATTGTTCAGGATGTAGCGGTGGTGGCTTGTTCAATAGCATTCAAATCCCTGGCCATTTTGTTCACAGGACCAGGTTCTCTAGGACCTCAGGCAAGAGCTTCCTTTTACCACAATGCAGAACAGATGTTTTATATGTGTCTGACCCTTGTGAACACCTTGACCAAGGGGAGGAGGGCGATGTAGGATTTTTCCGAGGAGTTTTCAAGTCATTCTTTGTTTCAAAGGTTCGGAAGATGTTGATTGACAGGGGTGCCCAGCTTCATCCAACAGCAGTGTGCCCTTATTGTAAGGCAAAGTTGTGGAACATGCTGAAAGCTAAAATGGTACCACAGAGTGCAAGCTGTAGATTGGGAGCTTATGAGGATTGCATTGAGTATTATGTCTGCCTCAATGGACATTTGCTTGGCATCTGCACCCTTTTACCCTTGTCTGATTCTGAAGAGGCATCTGAACCAGAGTGATATTTTGAATGCAAACCAGGTAATCTCTTGCAGCAAGCATACATATATTATCAAAAGACAACGGGGTTAAAACTTTTGGCACAATTGAAAATGATTTGTTTATGGTTCATTCACTCGTTAATTACTTAAACTGAAACCCTTTCTTGGGTGCTGACATGGAGGGATTTTCATTAATTATTAATGTATATCATTGTTCATACTACCTGCAACATAAGAATGAGAGAGAGAGAATTTGGAGCAAATAAAAAATTTACAGTCTATTTCTAATCTTAGGCAAGAACCATAAAGGCCTTTTCTTTCTCCAGCTAATCATGATATGAAGTTTGATTACTTTCTTAATGCCTTTGTTTCCTTGGTGCAAAATATACATTCTTAGTGAGCTAACTTGGTTGCTAAAATTACATGGCTGAAGACAAAAGTATCCTTCCTAATATAACCATCATGCATATGGTGTAGGGCAATTAAGTTCTGTTGGGTGAGTTCTTTGCTGAAAAAAGCATCTCTGTATGGCTATATCTGACCAGATGTATATTGTTCTTTGCAGTTTGTTCATCGTCTCATGTGGATTTATCTCCTGTTAGATCAGATATAGATAGGGTTGAGACAAGATGGGCTGTACCAACTTTGTCTCAGGACCTGAAATCAAACATCATAACTTGGCCTCTTCTCTCTGGTGTTTTGCTGCTTTGTCTAGCCCTCACGAAGTGATTTCTAGAAGGGTTAGAAGCTATTGTTAACCATTTGCTTTTCTTTTTTTGGTACTTGAGGTTGCCAGGATTCTAGTCCTAGTTACAGAACTAAGAGTCCAACAACATCCATTGGATAACAGTGGTTGTTGTGAACATGTAATACAGTGTACTTTGTACATTTATGTATGGCTCATATGTGTTTGAATAGCTGATTGTTATCTTCAGTAATTCATGAAGTTGTTTAGGTAATTCATTCATTTCTTTGTTAACTTGCTTTTCAAAAGAAATTCATCTTCAAATCCAATTTGCTCAGCAGTTCATTGTCCCAGTTACATTTATTCATTATGTTGTGCATTCTCTTTTGCCTAAATGCTAGTTGTATTCAAGTTAATTTCAAATTGACTCATTAAGATCTCCTATGAAACTTGTGTTTACTTGATCACCTGTGCTATAATTGGGATAAAACTATATATAGGCATGGTTACTGCCAACGGTCATTGGTATCATTTCAGAATAGTCATGATTACCCATGTAAATACCATCAATTTTCTATACTGTCCTCATTCTCTGGGAGTAAATACCCATCGATCTTACCTCAACCTTTGATAATCTGTCGGCTGCTTGTAGTTTACATGAAGCACTAGTTTACCTCTTGTAGTTTACTACACTCTGCTTCATTTCAACTCTTCTTCTGAAAAAAAATAATAATAAAGGGTCAGTATCTCTGTTTCAGCTTGACAAGTTCAAAACTGGAACTGGGTCTTCTCTACTTGCTTCATTAAGTCTCAAAGTTCAAAATTTTCTATGGGGTCTGCCAAAGTTATATACTTTCTTGAAAGAATTGATAAGGGTCTATTGCTTAGTAGTTCTGCTCAAAGTTTATCTTATAATATTAGTTCATGCATGCTCTTAAAGTTGGGCCTTCTGCTCAAAAAGTTTGAACGTTGAATAAAGTTTTTATCATTTGGTCTGTTTAGTTTTTAAGTTATGAGCGAAGTGTTGAGGAATTCAGCTTCATTTGCCATAATATCAAATGGGTTTGGATTCCGGTATCAATCTTGTAGCCAAAGTAGAGGTAGAAATAGTGTCTGCTATAGGTGTTTTTGTGGCTTCTTTTATGGTGGTTTGGATTTGGCTATGAAGACTTATAGAATGGAGTAAAATGTAGGTCAAACATGGTTTCAATGCCAGTTCATCAATATGTTTGGTTTGCTCGTTTACCAATGAAAATGTCAAGGATGAATTTGCAATTCGATTCACTTGGATAGATAATAGGTTAATGTACAGAAGATGGTTGCTAGTATTGAATCTGGGATGGTTTGTGAAAATGATTGATGAAAATAGTTTGATTCAAAAAGGCAAAGAAGAATTTGGGTCGGATTATTTGGATCAAAATTTGCCTCCTTGGGGTAACTTGGTGGTTGATCAAAGTTTGGTTTTTGGAGGAAAGGAATGAGGAGGAATTATCAAGAAGAATATTGATGCTTCGTAGGTCCAACAAGGTTAGAAGTGCATTGGAGTTGTGTAGCTCAATGAAGTTGTCAGGTCTTCAACCCGATGCTCATGCATGTAATTCTCTTCTCTGTCGCCTGCTAAGAAATGGGCTGCTTCATGATGCCGTGAGAACTTTTGAGTTTACGAAGACAAATGAAATTATTACAGGGCATACTTATAGCTTACTGAAAGCCGTTGCAGATACTCAGGGTTGTAATGCAGCCCTTGATATTTTTGTGGAATTGGAAGGAGATTCTGAACAGAAAAAAGTTTTTGACCTGATTGTTTATAATACGGCAATATCTATTTGTGGAAGAGTGAATAACTGGATTGAAACTGATAGGCTATGGAGAAGAATCCAGGAAAATGGCTATATTGGAATACAGGTCACTTATTCCCTGCTAGTTAGCATTTTTATTCGTTGCAATCAGAATGAATCCGCTCTTGATGCTTGTAATGAGATTATTCAAAATGGAATGAAACCCCAGGATGATACAATGCATGCCATGACTAGTGCATGCACAAAGGAAGAAAAATGGGATTTCGAATTCTATTGAATGATGGATTGAAGCCAAATCCATTAGCAAGCAGTGCGTTAATTAATTCACTTAGAAAAGCTGGAGAAGTCAAATTAGCTTTTAAAATCCATGGTGTTATGAAATCTTTGGGTCATACACCATATGCTTTCACGTAACTTGGTGCTTTGTATAGGGCAAAAAAACATGTTGATGCTCTTCACCTCTTAGAGAGAATAAGAGAAGAGAGCTCACTGGAACACTGTACAACACTGCTTTAATGTCATGCCAGAAGCTTGGTATGGGATAGGGCCTTGCAGCTTTTATGGCGAATGGAAGCCTCAGGATTGTCGGTTTCAACTGCATCATGTAATCTTCTCGTTGTTGCTTGTGAGACTGCCAGGAAACCAGAAGTTGCATTGCAAATTAAGACCACATAATTCATCGAAAGTGTGTTCTGGACACATTTCCTCATTTGTCACTAGTAAGAAGCTGCATTTGGGGATCTCTGGGCTTAAATGGAGGAAATTTTAGATGTAAGTCTACATTTTCAAACATGCTACACTAATATGCTCTAAAAAAATGTTTTGTTGTTTAAATCAATTTAGCTTATCTTCGTTGAGCTACCTCTTCAAGGATATTTGACAATTTTTTTTTTTTTTTTTTGCTCCCATGAATTTCTAAGGATTGGCATTTAACAATTCTATTGTCTTTTGTCATTTAAAGAGAGTTTTCACCAAATGTATCCCTTTATAATGCTGTTATTCATGGATTGTGTTCAAGAGGTAAGGTTGAATCAGCAAAGCTGTACTTGACAATGCAAAAGAATGGTCTCAAACCTGATCGCAAAACAACAGCATTGATGCTTCAGTACTTCACAAAAAGATCAATTTAAACTGAAGTGGTTGTCCTACCATCGTAGATGATTAACGACAGAGCGAAGAGAACAGGATCTGAACATAGAGTTGTATTCAGATGTCTCCTTGTGTAAGCACATGTGCCTGTGTAGCTGCGCCTTGTTTGTATGAATGTACATGTATAGCAGAAAGTGATGGTTTGGTTTATAATTTCACAAAGTAATAGGTTTATATATCTTTACAAATGATGTGTTTGCTATAGATATATGCAAAATTCTTATTCTATCGTTCTCTCATTAATTATTAATCATCTCAATGAAAATGAACTCTTTTGTTGCTAAATATATAACAGTCTTAAGACCATGCCAGCCAAAGACAATCACCTTACATTGAAGGGCATAAATATATATATATATATGTATATATGCATGTATGTATGTATATAAACAACAGCTATGCTTTTATTGATATTCAATTTTGTGGAACTACAGTCCGAAGATCAAACAGGATCTTATGGTGCAGGAAATAGGATTTATGATGGATATTACCGCTTTGTTCATATCACTCAAATCTTAAATCTTTAATAATACCAAGTAAACTTGGTATTCACATGTTGGTGACATATTTGTTTTATGTCAAACATGTATAAGATAAAAAATTATTGTCCAGCATGTCAATACAAAAATATATGTACACTTTTTATTTCTAACAAATCCATAAGTGAATTTTATCAAAATTTTAAACCGTATTACTATTACATCTTTTTTTATATCGTATCATGTCTATAATTACCGAATCTAATGCCGAGTCATATCAGTTTCCAAACAAAAGGAATGACATTTCAATTTTTAATTCCAACTCCTGCCTTAAACTGTATGCCAAATAAGCCAGATGCAGATGCGATACCAGTAACCCAGTGGAAACTGGATGAGCTGCAGAGAATATCATAATGTTCCGGGGCACCATTTTCTCTGAGATAGTATTTTCCATCTTGGAACAAAGACATTTGAGCCAGAACGAATTTAGGTAGCAAAGGAAACATGAGCCATGATTACTTTTTCAGCGACACATTACAATCATCAGTAAAAGAATATATAGGATTTAACTTGTGAGTTGTAACTTAAAAGAGAAGTTATATACAATATGAGAGATTCAAAAGAGGGCTAAGATATCAAAATTGTGTAAAACCTATATAGTATTTAGGTAAAACTTTAAGTACAACTCTCAGACAGTCTGTGAAAAAGCTTCTTGACTACCTGTTGCTTGAGTATCCGAATCACTGTCGAGCCTCCTGAAGACTAACTTTTGCTGTGGGAGCTGGCCATTTGCAAATGCTGTTAGCTTTGTGTCTATTAAGATGGAATCCTCATCCTTGAACTCTCCTCTCAAGATGCCCTTGGCAAGTTCATTTTCCACATTCTGCTGAATCACCCTTTTGACTGGCCTAGCACCGTAGCTCGGATCATAACCCAGATATCCGAGAAGCCGAACAGCAGAGTCTGTCACCTGAAGTTTTATTTTCCTATCCGCAATCCTCTTTTGCACACGCTCCAGCTGTACAAAAAAAACAGACAAAAGGTTAAGGAGCAACAAAATATTCGAGGCAGCTACCAAAGAGAAATGATACAAGCTTGACATCTAGATTAGGACTAGTATTTCTCTATTGGAACAGAAATAGAGATCTATAATGTAAGTCCTATCTAAAGACTGTTTATTGACCATTTAAAAGAAAATAAATGAAAAGCACTTCCGGTGGCTTGCTAAATCGAATGTGGTCTAGAGAAGAAACCCAAACCAAGCAATATCAGATTCAAGGCTGACATGGTTGAGAATTCAGAATCTCTCTTTCCTTTATAATAAAATCCACATCATGAAAATGCACATACAAACAATTACACCACAAAGAACTTACCTGTAATCTCACAATACTGTTTATTTGTTCACGGTCCAAAGGCTGGAACACTATATACTCATCAACACGATTCATGAACTCAGGTCGAAAGACTGCTCTTGCAGCCTCCATCACCCTCTGCTTAATAGTTTCATAAGCTATGTCTTTTGGTGTGTCTTCATCCGAGTTAAGAATGTACTGTGAACCTACATTTGAAGTCATAATGATGACAGTGTTGGTAAAGCTCACCGTACGACCCTGTGAATCAGTGACTCTCCCATCATCCAAAATTTGAAGGAAAACATTAAATACATCAGCATGAGCTTTCTCTATCTCATCAAAAAGAATTACAGCATAGGGCCTGCGGCGAACTGTCTCTGTAAGTTGTCCTCCTTCTTCATACCCCACATAACCAGGTGGAGCACCTATAAGTCTTGAAACAGCATGTTTTTCCATATACTCACTCATATCAATGCGAACAAGTGCTTCTTCTGTATTAAACAGGTAGGATGCAAGGGCCTTAGCAAGTTCTGTTTTCCCTACACCAGTGGGACCCATAAACATGAAACTGGCAATCGGACGACGGGGATCTGAGAGACCAGCTCGAGATCGCTGAATAGCCTCAGCTACAGATCTAACTGCAGGATCTTGACCCACAACACGTTTATGCAACTCTTCCTCCAAATGTAATAATTTCTCCCTCTCCGATTGTTGAAGCTTGGAAACTGGTATGCCAGTCCATTTACTAACTACTTCAGCAATATCATTTCCAGTAACTTCTTCTCTCAGCATTGATTTTCCAGATTTCATATACTCATCTAATTCTTTTTCTGCATCACCAAGTTGACGCTGCAAAGAGTTCAAACTCCCATACTTCAGCTCAGCAGCACGATTGAGATCATACTCCCGCTCAGCCTGCTGGATCTCTACATTTACCCTGTCAATCTGTATAAGTAAAATGGTTAGCTGACTACCTCCTTTATACTTCAATTGATATAAAATAAAGTTCAGCCCCATCATTACCTTCAAAATTAACATTAGAAGGGAAAAAAAATCTGGGAACATTCAAAGATGCGGTTTTCACTCTTGTGGATGATCAATGACAAAGTATATGGTGGCCGTAAATAAAGCTTTTAGAGAAATTTCTAGAGAACACTTGCATACCTCTTCCTTGATTGACTGAATGCGCATCATGACAGTCTTCTCATGCTCCCATTGCTCAGTCAACTCAGCCTGCCTCTCCTTTAAGAGAGACAACTCAGCCTCAAGGCGGCTCAGTCTATCTCTTGAAGCTTTGTCAGTATCATTTGTGAGAGACAGCCTCTCCATCTCCAGCTTCAGTACTGAACGATTAATCTCATCAAGGGCAGTGGGTTTTGAAGTGATTTCCATTTTCAATTTAGCTGCTGCTTCATCAACTAGATCAATAGCTGCAATTTGAAACAATATATCAGTACTCAAAATGATTTCCAAAAACTAAAAAGATAGTGTAGAAAACAAATAAGATGTTTAAGAAACTCGAGCAGCTAATTGTCTTATAAACCTAACAACCATCCCCATAATTGGGAATATAGAAAATTTTAAAGATAGTTAAATTGGTTAGTAGTACATCACAAATTATCTCAACTCTAGCTGATAACCTATCAATCAAGCATTTTATAATCTCAGGTTAACTAGCATGAGCGTCATTCCCAGTTTTTATGTTTGTGCATATATTACCTTTGTCAGGTAAAAATCGGCCACTGATATAACGGTCAGACAAGATTGCAGCTTCCACAAGTGCACTGTCAGAAATACGGACTCCATGGTGCAGCTCATATCTCTCACGAAGTCCCCGGAGTATAGAAATTGTATCTTCCACTGATGGCTGATCAACATAAACCTGCTGGAAACGACGCTCCAGGGCTGGATCTTTCTCAATGTATTTGCGATATTCGTCCAGTGTTGTTGCCCCAATGCATCGCAGTTCTCCTCGACCAAGCATAGGCTTCAGAAGATTGCCTGCATCCATTGCACCATTTGTGGCACCTGAAACAGAAATTATTTCCACAGAACAGGAATCAAGTATTATCAGTCTATCGGCCTTTGATCAGAAAAGAAACACATAATTTCCATGAAGAACAATTATCTCCAATCTAGAAGAAGGTGTAAACTTTCACAAACTGATCTATCCCATAAACACCAACAGACAAAAATGCTCTCACAGTTGAACCAGCCTTACAGATATTGGATAATCAATCTATAAAAATAAAAACTCAATAAAAACCTTACCTGCACCCACAACTGTGTGAATCTCATCAATGAAGAGGATAATTTGGCCATCTGATTCTGTTACTTCCCTAAGTACAGCCTTCAGTCTGTCCTCAAATTCTCCCCGATATTTGGCCCCAGCTATGAGTGCACCCATATCAAGTGATATTAGCTGTAGAAAAAAACTCGATCCGATCAGCATCCACCATTTCATCACCAGGCAGGATAGAGTAGCAACGTTATGACTCTAGCACACCCACCCACCATCCATCCCAAAAAAAACTACATTTGATTTTCCTGAAAAAAGTATGGTAGCTAACTTCAAGGCAAAGCACACACCTTACGATTCATCAAAGCTTGAGGAACATCCCCTTGAACAATTCTCTGGGCAAGCCTGTAAAAAGACACAGTGAGATTATGTAGTTAATGGAGTCAATAAGCTAACACTAATTGCAAAAATGCTAATTACAGCAAATTGACTTCATCATGGCAACCTAAGACCAGGTGCTCATTTAACAACCTGCCTGCGGCAAAAGTGCTGGAGCTAGTTATTGTAAGTGGGTTAACAGCATATCACTCACCACATTCAAGGCAACATATTAAACTGAAGCTTAAGTTAATAATGAGGACACCAAAAAGTTCATAATATTGAAATTCAGTATTACATTGTGGAATTATTGACATAAGCCGGCAATTTTTTTTAAATAAAGATAAAACATTCATTATCCTGTTCTTTTGCAGGGCTATTTACATGCCCTTGCATGAAACAAAAACCCAAGTACTTACCCTTCAGAAATTGCAGTTTTCCCCACACCTGGTTCACCAATGAGCACAGGATTGTTCTTTGTTCTCCTTGACAGGATCTGGATGCACCTGCGTATTTCATCGTCTCTTCCTATCACAGGGTCTAGCTTTCCTTCTCTCGCCATTGCTGTCAAATCTTTCCCATACTTCTCCAATGCTTCATACTTTCCTTCAGGATCTATATTCAAAGTCACAGTGTCAGGAAAACAGTGAAGTGAACAGAAAATGTACCACTAAACCCCAAGAAAAATACAGCAACCAAAATAGACTAAGGCATCAAGAACCAAGGTTATGACAAGAAGCATTGAACGAATCCCATAGTCCACAAAACAAGATGCATAACAATAACATAACTCCAAGAACCAAAATATTTTAGCAAACAAAAAGCCAACCAAGCAGACATGAAACCATTATAAAATTTGGCCCAGCTGCTTGTTAATCAAACACAGGTTCAAATTTGTATCTGGAAACTTTAATGGATATCTAACCATCTTCATCCTTCTATCCCCAGCCCTGTCTCCACCAATTGATCAACACCCCCATCGGAAAAAAAGGAAAAAGGTTTGAACATGCTGCTAACAAAACTAAGTAGACAGCAGCAACTTTACATAAAAGGCACCAATACACGAGGATAAACAAAAAGATAATATAGTCATCCATGAAAGGAAGAAGAATATGCTTCACTCTCTACAACTCACATAAAACTTGCTATATTCTGCACGCGCCAATTTCATTTAACCAAGCAAATTCCTGAAACACATACAGTTTCGTTAACAGAAAGTCAAGAAAGGGAAAATTCTGTTACCTTGGTCAATAACTGACTGACGTCCCCTAATGGATTCTATCGCTGATTTCAAGGATTGGTGGGATATCTGGAAATCCCTGAACAACTGCTTTCCAAAACGTCGATCTTGTGTAAATCCAAGAACCAAATGCTCAACAGAAACAAATGAATCCCCATACTCCTTCTTGTACTCCCTAGCTCGCTGGATCAGAGCTTCCAGATCACGTCCTAGCATTGAACCAGTCGATTCCCCCAAAACCTAGTATCGTCGGACAGCAGAGAAGAGATATTATCAGGAAACAGCACTATGTAACCCAAAGCTTAGACATAACTAACATGGTCAAACATAGCCTTGTAATTAAAAATGGTTTGAAGAAGGTAAAAGTTTTCACCAAAGCACTTCAAAAAAACAATACAGTTTGTCACGAGCCATACAGGCAAAGAGTGCAGAAAAGTTCAATTGACTAAAATCAAATGTACCAAAAAAAAAAAAAAAAAAAAAAAACTAAAATCAATGGTTAAGGTGTTGTACAGAACATCAAGGAGAATAGATTAGAATGTGGAAGGTGTTACCTTTGGCTGGCGTTGTATAAACTTATCAGTAGCTTCAAGAAGGCGAGTATTGTCAACTCCAACTTTAGAAAATATCCTACGAGCAAGACCATTCTTCTGCTCCAAGAGAGCCTTCATCAGGTGTTCTGTCTCCACTATCTGATGCTTGTTCTCTTTAGCCACATCTGGAGAAGAAACAATGGCTTGCCAGGCCATTTCTGTAAAATCTTGTTGAGTAATCTGTTATAACATCCCAACCCCAACTCAATAAAAAAATTTCAAAAAGAAAATTACTTAGAAAAGAAAGCTGCTCCACAGTATGATATAAAAGATCAATTTTTCTAATCGCTATGAAGTATAAAAACTTAATAAGACCATCGCAGAAATAAGGCAGCAAAAAAATAAAATTTAAATCCATAGATCAGTGGTATTGGCTTAAACCAAAATTAAACAGAACCTCAAACAAGGAAACATACAACACTAGCATTGAACCAATGAAAATTACTAAAGAAACTACTCAAAATCAGTATAAATTCAATCTCTTTAACACCAATAAAACTAAACCCATTACATAATTCAAAAAGCTTCTTTTTCTTTTAAATTCAGGATTGGCTAACAAGTTGATGAAATTAATATCAAAAGAAATATCTTCAGTCAATAGTGCATCATAAACCATCAAATAAAATGTCCACTATTAATCTTTTCGTCAATACCAGTGCTTAACAAGCTTACCCTTCCCGTTGAAGCTTCACAACGAACAATGAAAGACCTGGAAGAAGTCCTTGAAAACCTCTCAAAAATCCCATTATTCTTTAACTGAAGCGGTTTAAAGGATTTTAACAAATTGGGTTTTGAAGGAAAGCTCAAAGAAAGGCTTGGGTGAGATAAAAAGAGATTGTTTTTATTGAAAATTGAACGCGAAGCACATAAACTGACCCCACTAAACGACGCTGTTGAAGAAGAAGCAGCAGCCATTGTTGGTCTTAAGTTTAGAAAGAGAAGCGATTGAAATGAAATACCCAAAATCCAATGGCTTTGCCTGGGGATGAGGGAAAACGAAGAGAAAAGAGGGTCTCTTCTTTCTTCTGTTGCTTATCTCTCGGCTTTTCTCGGAGTTTCTCTGTTTTTGTTTTTTTGTTTTTTAACGTTTTATATAGTTTGAAGATGTCGTTTTAAGGAATGAAGAAAAAGAATTTATTTTTTTTTGTAGGAAAAGAAATTCGTCGGCGATTTATTTTGTATGGATCGGAGTTTTAAGTGGTGAGAGTACGTGAAATGTCGCGAAAATATCGGTAATCTTTTATGTTCATCATACACGTGGCTATCTTTGTGGATAGGATGGCAAAAGAAATAATTTTGCCTTTTTTTTTTTGAAAGGTTTCGCCCTCATTTTTAATTTAACTTTAAATCATATACTAATAAATATAAAAAATTATTATTCTATACAATATTAGATATCAAAATTATTACCCTAAACATAAGCATAGCCAAGATAAGGTTTTAAATTTAAATTTCATTGTGGGTATATTTACTTGCTTAATTATATTATTACTAATTTTTTTTAGTGCTATGCACGAAGATTTTTTATTATATTTTTTTATAATTTAAAATTTTAATTTATATTAATTTATATATTATATATAGATAAATAAAAATAATCATAATTATTTAAAATTTAAAATTAAAAAAATATCGATATATAAATTATTATAAAATAATCTAAATAAGCATTAAGAAAGTTTTAAATTATGAAAATAAAATTATATACAAATATCAATAAAAAAAATTAATCTTTTATTCACAATTACATAAATTTTTTAAAAGTATATATTATTGTAGTATAAAAACTAAGGTTTACGTATGTGATATATCATAAAAGATTTTTTCATATTTAAGTTTGAAATTTTATCTTGTCAAATTTTCATGACGAAAATAAAAAAATATTGATTGTGAGAAAAAATCATAAATATATATTTAATAATTATTTAATTTAAAAAAATCTAAATTTTTAAAAATTTAGTTTATTCAAGTTTAATTTTAAATTAAGATAAAAGAAGTTAGTATAATTTTAAATTTAGATATGTGTTTAATTTTAAATTGAGATAAAATATTTTTTTATTTTAAATTATAAAAAAATAAAGACAAAAATTGATAAATAACATAGATTCAACCACAAATATTATTTATTTAAATTTATATGAATATTAATTTAGATTATGTATAATTTTTTTATGATTTTTAAGATTTAAGAATTTAACCTTTAAAAACTATTTGAATTGAATAAGAATGAAATATGATAAGATATATTTTATTAGATTTAAATTAAGATAAATCTTATATATTTGAAAAAAAATTGATAAATGTAAATTTTAAAACTTTAAAATTTTTAAAAATTAAATAATTAATTTAATAAAATTATTTTAAAATATCTTACGTGTCAAAAATATAGGTTGTTCACCTAAGCATTTACATAAGTAACTCTTATCAATTTTTATATATGTTGTAATATAATATTATATATGATTTGTTAGTTGCTTATTTATTTATTATAATTTAATTATAATATAATAATTAATTATTAAATTAATTATATGAATATAATATTTGATTATGAATATAATTTTAAAAAATTAATAAGTGTAGCTTTAAAAAATTAAAACACTTGAAACATGGAGCTCCATTTTGGCAATTACATCTTTATAATTATAGGTTAAATGTCTAATTATTCAGGCGACAATGATAATAATTTTTATTTTCGAAAGATACCATTAAAAGATATCCTGATACAGATAGCTGTCAATTATATTATTTCACTTAATTTTTGTGTTTATCATATTAAATATTTATTATTTAAATATATTTTATTAGAGTATGCCATAATCTTTTTTAATTTTATTGGTAAAATTTAAAATTTTCACAAATAAAATATTAAATAATTTTCTTAAAAATGTAATAATCTTATAAATTCGTTAGCGAGACCAAGATTTTATCAACATAGAGTGGATAAGCATTTTCTTCTTAAGGTTGCAGTGATTATGTTAAATCTTATATTCAAAATTAGAGTGTAAATGATTAAGTTTGAATTGATATAGTAATTAAGTTCGAATTCGAATTTGATTTCAAATTTGAGGTTCAAAATTTAATTCAAATTTAATTGAATTTTTTTTTTTAATTCGAGTTTCATTCAAGATAAAAATTAAGTTACTTAAACTCATGCAATTAGATTTGATTAATATGTAAAAATAAATTTAATTTTTATATTCGATAAAAATTTAATTATTTATACTCAAGTTTGAGTTTAAAATATTTTATTAATTAAAATATATTAAAATATAAAAATTTGATTAAACTCTCAAACTAATCGAGTTCAAACTTAACTCAATAATAATTAATTCGAATTAAAATTTTATGTAAATCAAACTCAAATAATTTATAAATATTAATATATCATTTATTATTTTATTCATAATAATTATATTATTTTATATTTTTAAAAAAATCATTGGTTGAAAAGCCCAATAAAGCGGTCCATTATCCACGAAAATAAAGTATCACTAAAAAAATTTATAAACCTAGAGATTTTTTTTTATTTTTGTTTGAGATATTTTAGTATTTGATAATTATTTTAAGTCATAATTATTTTATAATCGAATCGAATCGGATCTCGTAAAATGAATAAGCTCTTTCAACGTTTATTTTTTCAATTCACATTACTCGAAATCGAGACTTTATTTAAAAAAAATCGAAACAGGCATTAGTAAACCTAAAAATTTCTACTACCAAGTTTATTCCAATTATCTTCTCCTACCAAGATTTTTCTTCTCATTTGGACACATATTGTTGGTCCAGTTTTGCCAAAGAAAATTGCTCTACATTATACTTATCCAGATCTGTTATTCTGTCATGATAAGCATTGAGAAACAATTTTGGCATAAACAATATACTTATCCAGATCTGTTATTCTGTATATGGAAATCTATTGGCATAAATTTTAACTACAGGCAAGGTTTTATTGTCTAAATCAATTTATGAGATATTATTCGTTTTAATTCACTGATCTTATAATTTTGTTCTACAAAAATTGTTTTATAAGTTGAAATTGATGCCTCACAAAAAGTTTTTCATAAATTAAAAATGTTATAATCACTTATATTTTAAAATCAATTTTAGTACACAATCATTGTGAAATTTATAACTTAACTTATGAAATGCTATCCATTTTGGCTCATTAGATTTTGCGATTTTATCTCATTAGACTTTATAATTTTGTCTTACAAATAATACTTCATAAATTGAAAATAATATAAATACTTATATTTTAAAATTAACTTTAGTACATAATCGATGTTGAATTATTGATCTGTCTCTAAGACCATTACATCTTCCTCTTCGATGAAAATCCACCGCTTTTGGTAGCATATTAATACTCCAAAGGTAGCTTTGATATTAAATGTTAAAATCCACATTAACTTGTGAAATATTATCTATTTCAGTCTATTGAATCTCATAATTTTATTCACAAAGACTTCTCACAAACTAAAGATGTTGTGGACACTTGGTATACAACCAACATGAGATTTATAATTCCTCTTTAAGATCATGACACCAAGCTAGATTATAATTCCTCTTTAGGGTCATGACACCAAGCTAGTGTCACAGACCATGTATGATTTGGAGTTTAAGTTTCAGTCGTGACACCAGGTTGAGCTAAACCTTTTCATATTTTGAGAACATCCGGAGTGGAAATGGGGCCATAAAGCAGTCATCATGACTGTCAGACGATCAACATGGTCAAGAAAATGCAGGAACAGCTTTATAATTAAGCAATAGTTTAAGCATAGTATGTTTTAATGTGTAATGCTAGTGATTTTCCAACAAACTTTTTGATTGCTTACAGACAACGCTTTGTTGATCACTAATTCTTAATATGACAGAATTTAGGTGATCTTCATGCTACCAAAGGAAAGTAAACCAACTACAATGGCTATTTGTATTTTGACCATCAAGTTATGGAAACATCAAGCCAATCAAAAATCTATGAAACCGTAATAGAAACTCCGAACCACCATGAATCCTTCTTGAAGAAGGGTTGTATGCAGAAGGGAGCAATGCTAAGGTACCAACTCTATATCTGTAGCTCTCGGCATTTATAATTGGTAAAAGTATGATCAGCAACATGAATATGAGTATCATGTCAAATTACACGATAAAAAAATGATATTATACAAGGGAAGACGAATTCAAAACATAAATATGTGGAAAATCAGAGATTTAATTGCCTGATAGCAAAGTCTAATTAATGTGAAAAGAACAAAGTGAACAAAACGGATGGACAATCATCAACTACACAAATAAGGCGTAGACCAGTGGGGAAAAAAAACATGACCTATATAATAAATGTGCATGATGCCAACTGCCTTCATTGATCAGAAATGTCAGCAACTTCAATTTTTTTATACCAGTTCCAGCAATCATCATCTGCAGAAAATTTGCAAAGGCCTAACTTAATTTAAAACCAGGGATTATGTTCGCAGTGAAGAAACAGTCAATTAACTTAAACCACCTGATAATGATGTCGTCCCTTCTTCAAGCTGTGGATTATAATATGACACAAACACATTTGTTCTGCTTTGGTTGGTTTGTTGCTTTCTTTTCTGCTCATTAATGAAAGATACAAATGTTACTTTAAGGGAAATAAAACATAAAAGCATCACTTGAAAAAATTAAGTTGGGAAAAGGACAAGACGAGTATTATTGATCTTTATGAAAAACTTCAGATATAATATTAGGAATCTCACAGATAATAATTGTACCTTTTTCCAAAGGAGGTTGAACAACAACATGCATAGTCGTCACCCCGCCAGGAATATCACAAAGAGGGCTCTGGCACTCTCCCAGGGTTTTGTTGTTCTCCAATATTTTGCCTGCACTAATTAACTTGACATCTTTCACTGTCCTTGGACCATTCTCCTTCCCTGCCCAAAAATAAAAGAGTATAATTACACATTTGGAAAAATTTTTAATCAGAAGAGCAGAGAGGTCTTGTCATATGCAGGAATCACGAAAGAGCATACAGAGAAATCCAATGCCATTCAATTGGAGCCAATTTAAGACTTCCGTCAACTACAGTCCAAAACTAACACAATCAATCCATTCCTCATTATCTTGTATGACATTCTGAATTTCTACAACCATTTCTTTTCTCATTTTTTTTCCATTTAATAAAAAATAGGCCACTGCATTTGCTAGTTTTCCTCTTATGCGAAATGCAAGATAAAGGAAGAGGTAGATGGCAGAACTTTGCTCAAACTAAGCTTTTAGTTTAACCGAGTAACTGTAATTTACAACTAAATTAAAACCAACTACAACACCCCCATATCTGACAAAGCGTAAAAAAAATGCAAAGCATCTAAGAGCAAGAATCAAGAGATTGAGAGAGAGGAGGATTAACAATTTAACAAAAGCAATATACTAGCATAAATCTTAAAACTTCAGTCTAGATCATCTTGCTCAGAATTCAATTATGAACAGTTCAACAAAAATGCCTCAGATGTGCCTCACTCAACATAGTTTGAAAGCCCGGCACCCAATGCAGACAAACATTTCCAATAGAAACACCTATGATTCAATGAAGCAAACCAAGACCCTAGTATTTTGGTTTAAGTGATAAGAAAGAGAAGTATCAGCAACACTCTTCAAATGATACAAGTTTGTATGAAAAAACATTTGACCTCCCTGTTCATCTTATACCATGAAAAAGGCCCAAACCATTCTTTATTCATATATGTAGCATGTTATTTTGGTCGCCTAGGAAATACTTCATTATTAAGCATTTCATACAGCAGTGATAATCGGCATTTCTAATCAATTTACTGATCAAAGAACATATTCCAGTTTCTCAGCTACGAATAAAGGATTCTTGTCCGAATTCTGAAGGAAGTAAAGCACAATATAATGATTCTATTTTCTTGCATAGTTTCTCTCATCCGAATATTCAACCTGAAATACAAATAAATTGCATAAATTTTGAAAAGCAATATCTTGATCCCATTCTTCTAGTTCAAACCATATGGAAGAATGAAACAGTAACCAAAAGACAATTAGATGAAGAGCAGATATGTAAGTACAATAAAGCTGAAAGTCTGCCTGCACAATTCCATTTGGATTTAATCAAACACCCATCTAACCTTTAGGCCATTGAGCAAGAACACTTTCCTTCAAGGTTGCAATACTAGTAGCAGCAGGAAAGGTTTTAGGACCAATATCTGATCCATCAATCAATCGAAACTTGATCTCCAACTGATTTTGGACACCAGCCATCTCCAGAAACTTTAAAGACTTAGAAAATCTGAACCCTCCAAGATCTTTATTTGGGCCTTCTCCTCAACTGCATACAAAAACCTCAATCTGGATTGCTGTAAAGATACCAACCCTCCCCCTTAAGAATTGTCAACTGGAAATTCTGCAGAATTGAAAACCAAAAAAAAAAATTAAATTAGTTGACACAGAGATATATTAGAAACAGATACGCAGGTGATTAGTTTAGGAAACAAAGTGTATAAAAGATAACAACTTTAAGAGTACAGATTTGAATAACTTTTCTCAAGTAATCCAAATTGGGTAAATCCAAAAATAGAATATAATCCACTCCATATATTGGAAAAAAAAAAAAAACAATGGAAGACAAAAACACACAGTAAAATCACCAAATAAGCAATCATCCACCAATAAAAAAGGAAATAAAATCTCAAATTTAGGATAACAAAATCAGCCAAAATCCAAAACTTGGTCACTCCAAAACCAAACAAGTACTTGAAAGCAGTGAAAAAGCTTGATGGGTTATCTTACTTGAGTCCAAAACTGATCTAGGCTGGTTCCTGTTGGCTGAAAAATCCAAGATTTGAAGAAAAGAAGAACAAGATGAGAAAAAGAAACTAATAGGGCAGCTTTGATATAATTATAATTATTATATCAAATCAATAATATAAAAAAAGAAAGAGAGAGGAAGAAGAAGAAGGAGAGATCAAATAAGAAATCTCTGAAGACAAGGCTGTTTCGGAGTTTTCAAAGTCTACCAAATCAATGGTCAATGCTTCCATTCTTGCCTTCTCTTCCAATCTCCTTAGGCTATGGAAATTGACATATTTCTTTCTCTCTTTTATAAAAATAAAAAATAAAATAAAAAAGAGTGATCCTTTTGTTTAACTTCCAATGTTACTTCAACTTACAAACGTTAAAACTAAACTAAACTAAACTAAGCTAAACTACTCCTTGTACTTGTCTGGTATGTCTTTGTAGAAATTACTATGATTTTGCATGCAACATCATAACCGTTGGATCTTCATCTTATCATCCTAATTATCTATTTATTTATTATTTTCACATGAAAATTCTATTGAGTCTAGAGTCTCTTGATTATTAATAATGCTAATAATAAATGTAAATATCTATCTTTGTTAATAGTAATTTGTTGATAAAATATTGAAGTTTTAGTTTTAATGCTTGAAATTCAGTTCTTGATAATATAAATTATAAAATATAAAAAAAATGTTCATTTTTAAAGAAAGCTTTAAGTGTTAGAACTTGGGATATCTTTATTATGGTTTTAAAAAAAAAATTCCTAAATGTATAAAAAAATAAAAATAATCATATGATTTTTATGTACGATATTTTTAAATCAAATTATTTTAATATTTTAAAAGTAATTTTGAATAAAAAGAAATTAAATAATAAAAATATAAACATTATTTGATTTTTGGAGAAGTTTCTTTAGTCTAGTCTAGATGACTTTTCTATTTAGACATGAGATTTAGAAAGAAATGCAACAAAACTATTGGCGTCTATTGATTTGAGTGGTTAAAGGGGTTTGATTTTTTTTTAAATAAGGTTTCGATTTTATATTTTATAAATAAAAAATATAAGTATTAAAAAAATTTATTTTTTTATAAAATTTAATTTGATTTGATTTTAAATTAATGGAAACTCAAAATAATTATTAGGTATTGAAAATCTCAAATAAAAAATATATATTATCAAAGTTTGGAGCACAACTTATTAAATAACCATTTTTTTAAATATTAAATAACTTTTTAAAAAGTGATAAAAATAATAAATATTTGACCTAAAATATTTTTAAAAAAATCAATTCTCATGTGATTTGATAAAAATCATAAAATATTAAAGTCTTTATTTTAAGAATTAAAATTTAATTTTTAATATCTCAACTATAAAAAAATATGTTTGAAGAGTGTAAGTAGACGATTAGGGTTCATCAATCACAAATGATGGTACAATCCGCAGTATATTTTGGAATTTGTCAAACTCGATTTTTTTAATTATTTTTAATTGGCCACCCCCTTTTTTTTTTTTTTGCAAAAAAGTCCAAACATCAAAATCATTGATCAAATTTTAACTAAGACCGAAATTTTTTTAGATTTTCATAACGAATGTTTTAAAAAAACTTTATTACGATTACGTATAATCGTAAGCAAAATTTTATTTTTTTTTATTGTTTAAATTGACGACAAAAGATTTTCATGTCTGCTTTAGTTTGGTTTGACATGTCCGAGACCTTTCCAGATTCTTCTATGTAAGGCTCTTTGAAATAATAATCAATCAGAAGAGGCTAATCAAGTCTTAGTCATTTGGTTAAATTATGGTAAAGATGATGATTTGTATTAATAAAAAATGCCAAAGAGAATCCAATTTGACAGGGAGGGAAAGTGGGGAAATTAAGATGATTTGGATGTCACCAAAACAACTTTCACCTTAAAAGATCCTAATTTTCTAAATTTGACTTGTTTTATAAAATTATATGTATAAAAAAAATTAAAAATTGGTTTAATATTATCGATGTAATTTTGGATAAAATGAGGGCTGAACATCTTGAAGGCTGATTTAGTGAGGCTTTCAGATGCTCTGACATTTAAATTAATAAAATATTTAAGAAAAAAAATAAAGAATGAAACAAGAAAGGGAGAAAGAAAAATAGTAAATAGGAGAGAATAAAAGAGTAAATGATATATTAATATTTATAAATTATTTAAAATTAATTTAAATAAAATTTAAATTTGATTCGATTATTATTAAATCGAGTTTAAATTTGAATAACTCGATTTATTGATAGAGTTGAATTCGAATATTTTTAAATTTTATTCGATTAATTTATAAATTTAATTAAATTTTTATATTTTAATTATTTTAATTAATAAAATATATCAAACTTCAATTCGTGTTTAAATGTAAATAATTTAATTTTTATTGAATATAAAAATCGAATTTATTTTTATATATTAATTAAGTTTAATTAAACAAATTAGAGTAATTTTATTTTTATTTTACATCAAAATCAAATTAAAAAAATAAAACTCGATCTAATTTGAGTTAAATTTTGAATCTCGAATTTTAAATTAAATTTAAACTCAAATTTAATACTATATCAATTCAAATTCAATAGATTATATTTTTATTAAAAAATAATAAAAAGAATCACATATATGCCGTAATCGTTCCTTTTATTCCTCGTAGATGCTAAAATGATTACCTGTTAGTTGATTATTTATCTTGAAGACATGCATAAATTGAAATGGGATGGCTTGATTAGGGGTAGCAATAGGATGGGTTAGAACAAATTTTTACTCGTTTTAAATTTGATGCAATTTTATATGAATAATATTCGAATTTGATTGATAATTTTTTTTTAATATCAAAATTTAATTTGATTTGATCTAAAATTAATAAAATATTATTTTTTAAAATATAAAATATTATTTTTTAATATAAATATAAAATTAAATATATATAATTAAATAATTAATTAAAAATATTTTTTTATATATTGAGTCGGATTAGGTTTACTTAAAACTCAATCACAATCCGATCTCAATTTTTTTTTATTATTATCTAATTTGACTTAACCCAATCAAAAGGTTGAATTTTTTTAAAAAAAAATCAATTATAAAAAATTTGATCGAATCAAAATTTATCGGATATAAATTAAATTATCTTACTTGAGCTTGATAATGTGGCAGAGTATAACAAATATAAGATTAGATTAAACTTATGTAAGATGATAAAGCTGAAATTTTAAGAACTTTTCTTCATCAATAAGTCAAAATCTCGATCACACAAATTTGGTTTGTTGAACTGCTGATAAGAAAAAACAATTATTCTAACTTGGCTTTCTTGTAAAAATCAGTTTAACAAATTCCACAAATCAGAATCTTTTCATTGAGCATATATGTTTAAACAACAATTTCTTGCTTATTAGAATCATTAAAGACAAACAAAAAAAAAAAAAAAAAGGGGAAAACGATTCTGTTTGCACATTAGATAAAGATCACAACTGACATCTTGCTTTTTTACAAGCATTTCAATGCGTAAGGTTCAAAAGCCATTGAAACAAAGAGATCAAATTCTATTCTTTTAAAAGCTAAACTTTGGAGTAGATTTAACTTTGAAACTTCACTTTAAAAAGAAATTTCTTTCATTCTTTGTCAATAAAATAATGATATATGTGGAAAAAATTTTGAATAATAAAATCTTGAGTTAAATCAGTTTAAGGGTTAGATTATTTGTCTAAACCTGAAAATTCATTAAAATTTTGAGAGAATTTAGATAAAAAATTAAATTTTATTAAACTAGTTTGAGCATAAATTTTAGATCTGTTTAAATTTTGAGTCACATTTGGAATAAAAAATTTAAAGATTAAGCCCAACTTGAATTCACGTATATAAGTTATTTATTTATATATATAAATTATATATAAATTAAACTTAATTATATATTAAAAATAAAAATTATATATTTTATTAAACTTAATTTTTAATTTTTATATATGTGAATTAAATATAATTCAATTAAACTTAATTTAATTATTTTTTAATTTTTTATTATATAAATTAAGTTAATGGATGGACTTAAAATTTATTTTTTTTAATTTGAACCAAACTCAAAAAATTTTTAAGATCCGAAATTTCAACTCGAATCGAACTTAAATAAACATATAAATTATTAATATGAAATATAAACTCAACCCAAATTCAAACCAACCCGAACTATTATCACCTCTCTCTCTCTAATGCACTAAACTAAATAGAAACGGTTTTTTGTTGGAGGCTGACAATAACATTTCCCTGGAGATACACATGACACAGAAAGGAGCAGCTCTGCTGCAGAGACATGGGGGAGATGGAACACTAGCATAGTGCCTTGTAGACAGGGTGATAACTCAATTATATGATGGAAAAATTGGAAAAGAATTTTTCTGCACAAATTTTTAAATGTTTCTAGTGAAGCGTACATAACAAATACCAATTTATAACCTAAGAACAGGTCCCCAATTCATGGGAGCTGTAACACAAGCAATCTCCATGATCTAGTCCTAAAATTCAACAAAACATTTCAAAACAAGGGGAAAAGAATTGAGGAACTAACAAAAAAATGGAAGGGAAGAAAATGGCCTGGGCTGAAGTGGGATCCTGTCACCAAATGACCTGCCCAAGCCATCCTCTTCCTATACACCAATGAATCCAATGACATCAGTGGGAGTATTTTCTAGTCTTGTGTATTTTGCACGTTATTCCAACATATGCATTAAGCCAAGAACCCTTGCAGGAAGACCAATATGAGCATCCTTTTCCCACCCCAAAAAATAAACATTGATTGCTATCTTACAAACTGAAAGAATGAATTCCATGCCATTGCTAGTAATGCAGGTCTTTCCAGCAAAATGTTTCGAGTGATGAAAGTATATCCAGTCCTCAAATTGTCACTCTCTTCGCCAATTTTCATCTCACCTTCTCAAAAGGATCTCGAGAAAATTTTCAGGCTGTGGTAAAACTTATGACACTTGACTTGCTAGTGTCTCTTAAAGTCTATCTTTCCTTCTAAGTCCACTAGCTGCGTAACTACGATTCCAAAATGTGGCAGTTCCTAACAAAATCATTGGAGTAGTTGACATACTTGGCCCAAAATGGCCGAAGATGATCAAAGCCAATCTGCAGCCATGGTTTTGACTGGCCATTGTAATGAATAACTGCAGCTCTTTTCACATTCTCAATGTTGGTTTTACTCTGATAGCCCAAGCCAAGCATATGCCATGATGGGTCAATTGGATGAACATGGCCTTTAAATGCAATCAAAGCTGGTGGTAGAGTTCCAAGCTTCCACATAGTCAGGTTTGACTTCAGGTTCTGCCAAAAAGAAACAAACAATCAGAGTAAAAGGAATATTCAAAATTACAGAAACAGTCAGGAAAATAATCAACTCTTATATTTGTAGCTGATAGTCATTGTGAGTAAAATCCAAAAGGAAAAGAGAAGGTAAAATTACAGAACAGTCAGGAAAATTAGCAGCTGATAAGTTACCTCTTTCAGCCAGGAATGATATGTTTCTCTTATATTTGTTTTTCTCCATGCACGGAGATCAAATATATTCATTCCATAAGCCCATGCACATTCATCAGGATCCAAATGCTTAGCTATAAGGGGATGAGAAAAATTGAAGTAGTTTCTGAAATGTTTTGACATCACCCACTCATCTTCACCTTTACAAGTTTCTACAGCTCCATTAACCTTTCCCTGTAGATCAATCTCCCAAAGAGGAGACAAATCATGCTGAATTACAACATCGTCATCTAAAAAGACCACTTTGTCGAGGTCTGGAAAGAGCTGTTCAAAACAAACAATCAAAAAACACACTTTGGGAGGAAAGACAATGAGGAATAAGTGAAATTGTCCATTTCAGAAGAAATTGTTATAGCCACATCTAATTACCTCTGGTAAATATATCCGAAGATGGTTGAGTAAGGATATGTACTTTGGACTTCTAGCCTGCAATTTTGAAGCAAATGTTCGAGGAGTAGTATCAGAGAGATTTGCTCCTGCAATATGATTGCCATGATAGTAATTTCTGATGCCATTATGGTTCTCTACAGCTTCAAGCACAGGAACATTCTCTCTAGTTAACCAATCAAACTGGTGAACACCTTTCACTTCAACTATGGCAGGAGATACAGGGTTTAGCGCAAACCAGGAATGCATACCCGCATAAGTTTTCTTGTCTGTGATGATATGGAAGACAATCTTTTCAGGTTCTAGTGATGACTGGACAGCAGAAGTAACAACTACTGATGCAGCCAATATGTTGTCTGTTGACAGGACAAAGTGGTGGTAAGAGTTGTTAGAAAGCACAGGGAGGAGCTCAGGAGAAGGCAGTTGTCTGCGTGCATGAGCATTGGAAGAATATTCATCAGTTAAACGCAGAGAGAGACAGTGGATGCCTTTTGGAATCGAACTTGCAGCAAAGTGTTTGTTCATCAGCTCAGAAAATTTCGATTCCCTAATTTCTCTTTCAAGTTTCTCCATCTGTGCAGAAAAGACAAACACTAATTAGGAAGTTCACCCAACTTAAATAATATGAGAAAAATTAGAATCCATACTGAATGTATATAAAGATATTTGAATTTCTGAACACTTTCTTACATCTTGAAGAAGAATGTAAGCCAAAGCTAGTATGAAAAAGATACCTTAACAACAACTTAAGGTCAAGATACCCTTCTAGCAAAAATAACAACAGAGGCAAGAAGATCAATAGATTTATCCTTAGAACATAAACTTTGTAGCCTGATGGTAAATTCTTTGAAAAATATTGGATCTGTCAAAAGTCAAAACCCACCACAACTTGAAATCTTATAGAGCTTGCCTTTAGCCTTCCTAAAGCCACAACATGAGGCTTTTATGTCACTGATACTAAAATTTATCCAGATCACACCAAGATGATAGCATTTGCTGATACTATAATTTTAGCTCATCTACATAACACAAACAGGTTTAGCCCTAGCAGGCAGATCATGTACCTATAAAGTAATCCAAACTGCACTTCATATATCCATGGAAGCCCAAGAATCAGGTTATTACCTAGTATCAGTTCAGACTTCAGAAAAAAAGCATCCTATGGAGGTGAAATGGTTACAGCTTTCCGCATTTTTGTTCAAAGCTGCCAATCTCTAGACTCTTTAAGTTTCTTCCCCATAATTCATTAACACCACCAAAAATAATCTTATAAAGATGCTATGGACACCCATCAACTTCAAACCTTTTATTTTTTTTTTTCCTTTTTGGCCGCAATTTTTAGGAACTAAGCAATGCTCGTGAATCATAACATTTGAAAAAAGAATATTGAACCTAATTAGAAATTAAAAGATTATATTTAAAATAACTACATGATTCTTTTGGCTTCAATAAGGGACTTCATCTCTCCCTAAAAAGACTTGGGATTAAGGTTCGGTAAAGTCTAACTTAGTTGAATGACAGATATAATTGTTAAATTATTTGGCTGAAGAATTGCAGATTTATATTTGAAAAAGAACAAATGGAGAGAAAAGGGGCCAAGGTGAAAAGAATGAGGAAGGGAGAGATAACACATCGACCAAATGTCCATAAAGAAGCTGATGTTCTTAATCTTCTTTAGTCCATTTTTCTGTCTATATTGTCTGTTGTTCTGTTTTGTTTTTAAAGCCCAAAATCGAGGGGAAGAGATTCAAAACACAAGATACCGTTAGGTTAGTCTTCCATCCAGCTTATGCACACTTCCTCTCATTAATAAACAGCCAAATGTCCATAAAACCGCCTAAAAAAAATGCATTTAAACTAAGAACTTTTAGGTCTTACATAGTGACAAGAAAATGTTCCAATCAACCCAAGGTGCTTAATATATTAATTGATGCAATGAAAAGAATTATATATCAACCTTAGTTCTAACAACCCTCAACCATGTTAAAAAAATAAAATAAGAATTAAAGTAAATTAAAAGTAACTATAATTTATGTAACATGACCATACCATTGCTCTTAACATGAATGCAAAGGTCTTTGCATCATACTGGTTGTTCTTCATTTCAGAAACAAGTTGACTAAATGAATCTGGAAGCTTTAGACCATCTGGGATTTCCTCATTGTTTACTTGATTGAGGATCTTATAAAAGTCCTTAACTAGTCTCTGTTGCAGCAACATCATCACCACAAAAGAACAAGTCAAGTTAAAATCATAAATAAATTATTGACCACAAGACATATCCAAAAACCAGTTTCTGTATGGAGAGAATGGGATATTTACTCCTGAATCATCAACTCTCCCAAGAAGCCTCGGTCCTAATCGCCGACCTAAACAATCTGTGCATGGTAGAACAAGAAGAAGAAAAGTCAGGGATACAATGTCAGCATTTTGAAATATAAAAGGCTATGGTAATCTAGCTAGTTAATTTGGAACCCAACAAGAAAAACATTCCCAGTTCTTACATGATTGTAGTCAAATTTTATTGATATAAACATTGAAATGAAATAAACAGAAGCATCAAAGAACACGATTAAAAAGTAACATTATAAGCAATCAATTTCAGGCACCAATGAGGACATCATTTTAAACTTTGGCTTAACCAGTTCTAATCAATTTCCATAGTATTTCCATCAGGAAAGTAAGTTCTCAAATTTAGACACTAAGTTCTCGATTTAGACACTAAATACATAAATGAACTTTTGAAAAATAGAAAGATCTGGTCCCAAGTTGACCGATTCCACATAAATATATCTATTTTTTAAAACCTAGAATTTCACTAAGGCTAATTTGTGGAAATCAACTGGAAAAGAATTCATTTGGTGATAAACAAAAAGAACAACAAATAAGAATGCTAAAAAAAAAAATGACTATGCATAAATCCATAAACCAGGAAGATTACTCCAATTGAAATATAGACATCAGAAACTGTTAAGATATGTATGAACTGAGACTGTGGAGCAATAAAATGGGTTTTGAACTTTGAACTTTCAGCATAATCTATCTGGTTTATTAATCTGATATCCAAAGCGTTTATTAATTAACAAATGAACAACACTAACCTAAGATTCAGATTCAAACAGCAAGCTTAAGTCAAAGAAGCCCTTTCACAGATCCATTTTTATTATATTTGGATCTTATAACAATACAAATAACTTCTTTTCAGCACCAATGCATATAAATTTGCCATCAACATACACTACAAAATAGAGATTTAGGGCAATCATGCCACATAACAACCCACATATCCAAATCCATCCATGATCCAAAACAAGCCAAAATGTTAATGAATTAGCTCCATCCACACGCCAAATCACATCCAAGTGATTCCCAAAAATTGGATCATCATCATATCAACAGAATGAAATGAAATCAAGAGCGGCCCATACGTCCAAAATCAAGTGTATGACCAAATAAACATATCAACACAATGAGAATCAGGATAAACTAATATTCCAAGAAACAAAAAAGAAAAAAAAAACTGAACTAAACTAAGATTAGATAAAGATAATAAAAGGACCCACATATTATCCAATTAGCTCCATCCACACCCCAAATCAGATTGACATGAATCCAGAAAATGTGGGCATCATAACATCAACCAAAATCAAATGCATAACCGAATACACATGAACAAAGTGAGAAGCGGCATAATTAAGATTCCAAGAAAAGCCTAACAGTTAATAAAACCATCATCAGAGGACAATAACGAAAGAAAACCCACATCAAATCACCTCACGCCCCATCAAATACATAACAAAAAGAACCCAAATCAAATCCAGTCAAGATCTATTAGAAACCAATAAAGGAAAAAAAATCATAGAAATTAAAAGGAACGGTACCAAATGAGGAGCACTTGTTGACACCTTCAAGGGTAACAAGAGCAGTAAGAATGAAGACAAAAGGCAACAAGAAAGCGAGGATGAGAATGGTGTGGAAAAGGGTCCTATATGAAATATGTCTAGCTGCCACCTTGATCTTCATCAAGTCAATAAACCCATTGTTGCTTGATATCGTTATACTTCTCATGCTAGGCGAGATGTGAAGCTGCATCCTTTTCTATGCAGCCCCACCACACCTGAACAACTCGTCTCCACTCTCTTCAAAAAGACACAACCTTTCTTAATGTTATCAAAAACAGCTGTTGCTCCTCCACAATATCTCTCTCTGCTCCTCTCCACACCCAATCCCACCCCAACCACCATCAGATCCAACCCTTTTTCTCTTCTTTTCCTGACTCAAGCTCAGATTTTTTTATCTGGGTTTCCTTCAAAACTCTCCCCTTTGTTGTTGTTCTTTCTAACAAAGACCTCCACTGCATTGGATTTTCAACACCCCCAAATGGGTTTCTTTTTCCCTTTCTTTTGGATTTTTTGGATCAGAGAATCAAACTTGGGGGTTTTTGCAATCTGGGTTTGGATTCTTTTTTTTAATTATTATTATTAAAGCTTTGGCTTTGTTATTTTTTGCTCTCCCGTGGATCAAGAAACAAAGAATAAAGAAAAAAAAATAATGGGAAACTATTTTTTCTTTTTTCTTTTTTATGTTAAAAAATGGAAATTTTCCTTTTGGGTACTAATGGATCTTTCTCATTGGTGAATCAACTCATCTAATTTCCTTTTTTAAGAAATAAATAAATAAATAAATTTCATTATATAATCTTTAATAAAATTTAAAAAAGAGAGAGAGAGAGAAACAGAATAATTTTTAAAATAAACAAAGAAAAATGATAACTTTGAATTTTGATGAGTCAATAGCGTGTTGGCTTTAGAGAGAGAAATGTGGGGGATAGAGTTTGACCTTTGAAAGAGAGATGAAGTAAAGCAATGACCATTTAGAGCTAAATTTAGATATCTCCTCCTAAGTTTATGGGCAAGCATTTGCTTTATGTGGACATTATTTTCTTAATTTTACTTTTAAAAACGCTTTTTAAAATTTTTTTTATCTCATTCCAATTCAAAAATATAGTAATTTATACTTTTAAAGTGATTAGTGTCTTTTAAGAGCAAATTATGTTATTGAATTATATATATATATATCAAATAAAAAATTTTAAATCCAATTCTTTTAAATAAAAAAATGCCAATGTCGTTGGACATTTTTAACTTATATTATGAATATGACTCAATTTGATTGCCTAGTTAAATGGTTTGTACACAAAGGACATTTTTTTTTGAGGGTGACATTCAACCTACAAAAGGGAATATTATGCAATAAGTTGTAGACTTTCACCAATTTTGGTACAAATAATAATTATAAATAATATTTTATAGCTCATATAAATTATAAATGTTAAATGTTCTTTTGGTCAATGGAAAATTTACAAGTTTTTGCCTATTCATTTATGGCAGGCCTTTTGTTGTATTATCATTGACAAAGTTCTATTAATATATCTACATAACAATTCATAAAGTGGGTTTTTGTTTATTTTCTTTAATCTTTATTTTTTTTTATTTAAAAAAATAAAACCCAAATTTCAAACATAGAAAATATGTAATTACAATCTATCCCATTGCTATATAAGGGCACCTAAGTACTTTTTTTTTTTGGCCCTAGGGTATATATTAATCTCATTGGATCTTTGATTCTTGGGGTACCATCCTACAAGAATAAACCCTATGTCTTTCTCAATGATTTATACCCAATAGCACCTTGATGATCACTTTTTTCTTTAATTAAAATAGAAAAAAAGAATATTATGCATAAATTTAAAATTTTATTTGAGTATAATTTTAGATTAAAAAAGCGATAAATTATCTTTCGTTTCGTAAATTTCATTCCTTATTTTAAAAAAAAAAATTGAAGAGAATTAATAAGGTTGGTGGATAAATAATTATGCCTAACAACAATGGCAGTGTAATTTTATGGAAAATTTAACTCTTAATATCTTGATCAAAGCTGGCTAACATGAATAAAAAACCAACCCATTATTGACCAACTTTCCATATGTTGAAAAACTCCCAAACATTGGTTTAGGCTGAATTTGTACATAGTTTGACATTGACCTAAAACTCATATAAATAAAATTAGGTTTAAAATTAATTATTATACTTAATTATTTGAGATCTTTCTAAAGTTCGATGATTTTTGAATTCGAAATTTAATTTAATAAATTTATGTAATTATTTAAAAAAACATATAATAAAATTGAGATTCGAATTTTAATTTTCATAACATTAATCGATATATCTTTTACGTATAAAAGAAAAATTAGATGACTTTTATGCAAATTGAATAATCAAACTCTTAATAATTATGTTGTTAAGGTATCCTTTTCCACCAAACAGTATTTTTTATGGGGAAAAACCCTTAAATTAGGCTTGATTCCCCTTTGACATATGATTGTTTTATAACAGAATTTGTGACAAGACCATAAGGGATGATTTTAATTTGCATAAAATATAATATTCTTATTTATTTTTTTCTCTTTTTTAAGTGGGCTTATCAAGGAGAATACCTTAATAAGGAGAAATAGCAGTGAGTTGGAGAGAATATGGGTGGTTGAATCATTCTAAAAGCCAAGATGTGAAAGAACAAAGAAGCTAAAAAAAGTATGTTAAAAATTATTCACATCCTTATTCTAATGCCTCTTCACTGTCCTAGCCTTAATTTGGATTCCGCTATAATTACGGTATGATTAAATTTATCGAATCATCAAATAAATTTTAATAAAATTTATTTAATATAAAATTTTTAATAATTTTTTTTAATTATAATTACCATAATTTTTATTGTTATTTTTAATTTTACGAAACTAATTTCATCATTCATCTAAATAAAATCTTGATCTATTTATTTTTGTCTCAAGCTTGAATTCCTAACAATATAATGTATAGTAATATTTTAATAATACATGTAAATCATAAAAAAAAAATTTAATTTTGACATACCTTATTATAATTCTTTTATATTATTATAAATTAAAAAAAATTGTAATCCAATTTCAGAATATGTAATGATAATATAAGTAATATCATTATTAAACGATTGTCGATTGTTTTCGAATTATTAGCCGATGCAAAGCTTGACTTACGTATTCACGATAGAGATGTTAATTTTATTCATATTTAATAAAAAAATTTTAATATTTTACTTGAATGAAAATGAGCATAGATATTACATTATGAACATGAAGATGAAAATAAATATAATTTAAAATTTTTATTTGGTACGAAGGTGGAGATGGATAATATAATATTCATCTTATACTCATACCTTATATATATATTTATACATATTTAATATATATATTTTTTATTAAATAATATAAATTATTATTTTAGATTAATTAAAATTAATATATATTTTTTAAAAATATATTAATATATATTTATAAAAATTATCTAAATATATAAAATTAAAATATTTTTAATTTTTAATTTTTTTTAAAGCTATGGGTATGGGGAATCTCCGTACCCATTAAATATTGACATAAATAAAAATAAAGATAAATTTAAGATATCAATTAGATATGAGTACGAGAACGTGTATAATATAAAAATTAATAGGATGAAAATTATTTTAATTTGTGCATACCTTACCCATTAACATCTAAATGCTCTCAAAAAATGAAAAATAATAAAATTTGAAGAAAATTTTTGTTAAATGTTTTCAAAATTTTTTCTTGAACACCCCCAAATAGTAAAAAAATAAAAAAATTTAAAATAAAATTTTACCTAAATAGCTCAGAAAAAATTTTAGACACACTTTTTATCAGTAAAATCATTAAATCTATTGACGTGAACATCTAAAAAAAATTTCTGAATCCGTCACTTTCGTCATTGCGGATCCTACTTCGTCAATGTGTGTGAATTTTTTATAGGTTATATAAGAATTTCACAGTAGGTTGAAATCAGCTAAATTTTAATTATTGATGTGTTCTTTTGGGAAAAAAAATACAAAAGTGGACAGACAAAAACAAAAGAGAAACTTTGTTGGTACTCTTGAGAGCAACCAATCCTTTCTAAGTTGTCACCATGTTTGGTTTTAATTCAGAGGAATACTTGGGACAATGATTGATAAATATGGCTATTTTTCCCCATTTCTGATGAAAGATGAAACTTTGGTCTCATATGCAGAAAAAAACGACTCTTTCACCAATTTGTTGAAACTTTCTTTTCACAATTTACATCACAAGGTAGCAATGTTTTCACAGATATTTCCATGTTTTTTTTTTTTTGAATGATCATTAGAGGTTTAAAATATTTAAAAACTAAATAATCTATGCAGGTTATTGATCAAATCATAGGATCAGCAAGAATCTAAATCAATTAAATGCATAACATTAGAGGATTGTGATTAAATAAAAAGTTAGACTAAGTCCATGAGGATAAACTTGACTTGTATTTCAAATCCATAGGATCCTCCAATCTCATCACACTGAAAAAACACAAGGATGCTGAGTTACAGAAAAGAATTTAGAGGTTTCATTATTGTTATAGGTGGAAGGAACAGAAACAAATCTAAACAAATATTATGAAGTCATGTAATAAAGTTGAGATATATTTTGTGAAAAATAATGGTTACATCTGTACATTGACATATTCATGTTGCAATGTGTCATGCACAACTGACTCAAAGAATTAACTTAGCTCACTCCCATAAGCTCAGTGGAAGATTCCCTTTCTGCTGCAAGAATATAATCTACTGTTTATGTGAATATCCGGTATTGGAAGGCGTACCTGGTATGTTGAGATTCCAGAATAATATCCATGCTTGCAACTTGCAAGTGAGGCTCCAAGAATAAACATTATTAGATTTTCCTGATGAGGTTTAGCCTGTTCTAAGAATAAAGAAAGCTTCGGCTTAGACTGAAAAAAAACCTGCCCTTCTTTGGTTCTCCCATTGTCGTCTTGATTATAGTTGACATGCCTGCACCATACAAAAGTATTAACACGGGCTTGATACTCACTAATCCATTTAAACAAGTCTTCCATATATGATATGTCCTAGTTGCATGATTTAAACACTGACCTCAGCATAGGATGTAAATTTCCAATTTACGAGTCTAACTTCAAGCTGAGGATTTTAGTCATTCAAAATAATGATCTTTACACAAATTTCACATATTTCTGACCTGAATCAAACTGTGAGCTGGTGCTTTCTGCAATCCAATTTCATTTATTATACGTCTCATATTTTCCGCATCTTTCCACCTTCCAACTGCAGAATAAATTTTTGCCATCAACACATAATTTCCTGTGTTCTCTGGCTCCAGCTCAAAAAGCCACTTTGCAGCAATCTCCCCCAACTCAACATTCTCATGTATTACACAAGCACCAAGCAATGCACCCCAAACAGCATGGCTAGGTGCAAATGGCATTGTTCTAATGATATCATAAGCTTCATCTGGCCTACCAGAACGACCAAGAAGGTCAACAATGCAAGTATAATGATCAACTTGAGGGCTTATTTGGTGGTTTCTAAGCATGAATTTGAATAAATCCAAACCTTCATCCACCAAACCAGAGTGGCTGCAAGCATGCAGCACAGAAGTGAAAGTAACTTCATTAGGCTTTACCCCAGCTCGAACCATTTCTTTGAAAAGTGAAACAGCAATCTCGCCATGCCCATGTGCTCCATAACAAGCTATTATCACACTCCATAGATAAATGTCCTTGTTCTCGTTGGGTATCGCATTAAAGATCTTGTGAGCAGATTCTAAACTACAGCATTTTGAATATATATCAACCACTGCAGTAGCAATTTCACTGTTTGACAATAATCCAGATTTTATCAGGTAAGAATGCATGTTCATTGCTTGCTGTAAATCTGCATGGATGGCATATGCAGGTAGAAAACTCTTCAAGGTAGCATCATCAGGTTTCACACCTTCCATCAGCATTTCTTTAAAAAATTTTATTGCTTCATTTCCAAGTCTATTATGAATGCACCCAGCGAGAATCGCATTCCATGGAACCGTTTTCTTTTTTGAAGTTCTCTTGAAAACTTGGAAGCTAAGTTCAAAATTATTGCATTTAGCATACATATCGATCAATGATGTCTCCACCATAACATCGGACTCAAGTTTTTGTCTTATTGCCCAACCATGCAAACACCTACCATCCATTAAATTCTTCGACTCACCACAAGCTGAAAGAAGAGACGCTAGGGTAACTGAATTAGGTCTCACACCTTCAAGTACCATCAAGAAGCAGAGTCTCAATGCAGCTCTTACGTCACCGTTTAAAATATACACATTGATCAAAGAAGTCCAAGTCACCACATCCTTCTCAACCATACTATCAAAAACCAACATCGCTTCCTCCATACTCCCACACTTTGCAAACATATCTATCAGTGCATTCCTCACTACTATTTCCTTCCCCCAACCATTCTTTTTCACCAACTCATAAACCCTTCTTCCCACCTGTAGTTCCTTCAAAAATCCGCAAACAGGCAGAACCGAAACCACAGTAGCACAATCCATTTCCACCTCATCATCCGCCATCTTATTAAAAATCCCCAAAGCTTCCTCGGCACATCCATTTTTAAAGTACCCACTAATCATTGAATTCCATGAAACCACATTAGGCTTCCACATAGAATCAAAAACTTTCCCTCCTTCCTCTTTCTTCCTACAATTCATATACATTGTCAACAAAGAATTCATCACAAAACTATCCCTTTCAAAACCACCCGTCAAAACTCTCCCATGAACTACCCCACCAAAATCAACCAGCTTTTCTTCCCCAATAGCCTTAAAAACAAAAGGGTAAGTATAGTTATCTGCCATGCATTTCCCCAAGTTAACCATCTCAACAAACAAATTTAGTGTTTCCAAATAAAACCCATTTTTGGTGTACATTTTCAACATCATGTTATATGAAAACAAGGTTGGTTGAGGCATTTCATCGAACAGTTTGCGAGCATTTCCGATATGGCCGCAGTTAGCGTAGTAAACGGAAAGGTCTGAGCGGAGATGGGGGCAGAGGAGGCCTGAGGTTATGGCTAAGGCATGGAGTTGGGTGGTTTTGGTGAGGGATTTAGCGGCTGTGTATTGTTTGCCCTTGGACAAGACCAGAAATTGGCCATTCATTAAGTCTGGTTTTTCTGTAAGTACTACGCCCTTTTTTTTTGGTCTGAAAAATAATGTTTTACTTTGGGAAATTTATGTTTCTATTTATAGCAATTAAAATTTCAAACCATAAAAAAAAATGGGAATTGGTATAATATTGAAAGTATTAAATGAAAGAGTAAAGGTTGTATGAGACTTTTGGCAAAAAAAAAAAAAAAAAAAAACAAGTTGAATGAGAGTGGGAGAGTTGAACCCAATAAAAATAATTTTATTTTATAATTATTATAATACAATTAATCAATTATTATTCAATATTATTTAATATTACCTTAGACTATCAAAAATATTTTTTTTAAAACTCATGTTTTTAATCAGTGGACCTTTACATTATTTTTTACGATTGATTAATTATAATATATAAATGATATAGATCTGGCCTCCAGGTAAGTCCCACTGCATTTTCAAAGCCCTGCAAAAGTCATGGCCCCTCACCATCACCACCACTGCTCCACCTGCTTTAGCAGCCAATGCTGCCAACCACCATCACCTCCACACGCCCAGCAATCTGACCATCTTCTGCTAGCCCTTGCTTCTCTCCTTCTCCAAACCCAACCCTACAATCCCAACAAAATCATTATCTAAATCAAAATCAAACCCATTTTCTCAAAACATTCCAAGATCAAAACTTTGCGGGTAAAAAACTTCATTTTCATCAGAAGCAACACCACCAAGAAGAGCCTAACTTTCTCCTGTCTTCAATTGTCAGCCGCATCAGTGCTCTTGAATCATCATCCAACACTTTTCCAGAACTTCAAATTTTTGTTCTTACCCTTCAGGTTCTCTTAAAGACGCAGCTGCACGTGTCATCCAAACCCATTTCGCAGACTTCCTCGTTCATAGATCAAGAACACTTGGACACAGCTCAAAGATCTTGCATTTATCAAATCAAGTCTCAATATAAAACCCATTTTTACCGTGAAGCTGTTTCTCCAAAAGCCAGAGACAGCGCCATTATGAGGGATTATAGATCTTTATTGGTTCTTCCATGTTGCCACTCTCATTGTTAGTTCAGATTGATGAGAAAGTGCACCATGGAGGTGTCCTTGAGGCCCCCTGCAGCTACCTACTGATTTGTTTGTAGTAAATTTCTCTCCTACTGGAACGGCTGATTAATATTTTGTAACTTGCTCCTGATTGGGTGTCTCATGTTATCTAAACTGAATTGTCATTTTTGTTATCTAAACTGAATTGTTATTCTTTCATTGTCTCATGTCTTCACAAGCATTGTTCCATGTCCGCTAGGATTCGAACCTTGAACCTCAATCTTCCCAAGGGCAACAATCAACCTTGAATTGTTAAGGATTTGAACAATGAGAGAGACAATATCATAAAAGCCTAAAAAGAAACAAAAAATGCAAGCATTTTTAAGCATAGAATCATGCCACCGGCCATCCAAACATACAGCAAAAGAGCAATGCTCAGCAAAATAAAACCACCAAACTTCACTATAAAGGATCTGAAAGAAAACAAATAAACTATATCGTTCACCTTTAGTACAGACAATAAACAAGTTAACACATTTTTTGTCAATTGAAAAAAAAAAAACCCTTTATCTTGAGAAGAACATCAGATCCCACGCAGATTGATCTGCTTTGCTGAGCAAACAATTGAAATTTGTTTTCCTACAAAAGCAAAACAACCCTGTAAATGTTAAAAGTACTCACTAAAGTTCAGCATAAACTCGTGTGTAAATTATAGTTGAAAATATTAATCTCACCTTTGAAGGGCTTCCTCTTGCATCTTTCAACCACAAGCAAGAATGATTATCATGTCCGGGCACTTACAATTAGTTCATATACTAACTCTAGTTGATGACTATTCTGATGATTGTTTGGCGATATTATTTTCTGCGAAGGAATCTCTCATTTTAGCTTGCTGGTGGTCTGCGAGATTCATTAATTCTAATGAACCATCTACCTGATTAGCAACTGTGGTGTTTTCGTCCTCATAGTTGGTGCTGGCCACAGTCTCGAGTTTCCGGGCATTTATGGCATTTTTCTTAGCACTAACAATTTTAATTCTAGCCTCCCTCAAGGCATTTACTGCTACCTTGAAGCTATGGTCAGATGCCATCCCCTCTTCTGCACATTTGACAGCTTCTCGATACAAAAGGTTGTACTGTGAGTTCTTCCCCTTCTGGGGATTGCCATGCATCTCAACAGACGGTACTTCATCCAACATGGCCTCATCCTTAGCATTTCTAGTCCATCGTTTTAAAATATAATGTTGAGGAAGCAAGAAGATATTAGTTGCTTTGAACACGGCAATCACATGTCTGCAGAGGATCCCTTCAAACTCAAACATCTTGCAACTACAACTAGCTATCTGCTCAACCATATTTAATCCTACCAGGTATACTTTATGTTCTTCGTCAAATCTTGCTACCTCATATGTCTTTGATAATCCATCTTCTTGACTTAATTTCACAGCAAGCACAAGAGATTCATAAATTTCATCCTGGAATAGTGAGAACAATTTTCTGTTGTAAACTTGTGCTGCTTGTATTTCCATAGGAAGTGGTGTCTTTAAAACTGGTTTAGTGTAAAAAGTTTCAAACTCTGCCCTCACTTCCTTCTCATATCGATCATTCAGAGCCTGCTCGTATTGCTCTGCAAAATCCTGTAACGTAGTCCCAGCATTTACATAGCCATCAAATAGTGAGTTGACACTTTTGCTTCTCCAGGTGGAATACAAGCCAGCAAAGAATGTGTCCCTCACATATGTTGGTACCCATAACTTGCGATCAATATAAAGGGATTGAAGCCATTCATTTCCTCTAAGACTGTACTTATCAAGAAGCAACTGCCAAGCAGATTCAAATTCTTCAGGTGTCTCACTCTTGTTAATGCATTTGTCAAACTCTACTTGAAATGCCTTTGGGAGTGAACTGTATACATGTCCTACTTCCTTTGGCATTTTGCTCAGGATGTGCCACTTGCAATATCGATGGCTTGACTGTGGGAAAACGCTTTCTACTGCTCTAGTAATGGCAGAATCATAATCAGTTACAATTAGACCTGGCTGATGCCCGGACATTGCCTCAAGCCAAGTTGTGAAAACCCAAATGAATGTAGATTCAGTTTCATCTGCTAGTAATGCACAACCAAACAATACTGACTGCCTATGATGATTTACTCCAATGAAAGGTGCAAATGGCATTTTATATTGATTCACTAGGTAAGTGGTGTCAAAAGATACAACATCAGAGAAACAATTATAAGCAATTCTTGATCTTGTGTCAACCCAAAAAACACTACTGAGGCGATCTTCCTCATCAACCTGAATAGCATAATAAAATGCAGGATCACTAGTTTGCATAACCTTAAAGAACCCAATCAAACTTTGTGCATCTACCCCAAAATTGCTTAACCTTCCTCTTCCAGTAAAGTTAACTTTATTTTGTGCAGCAAATCCCAATTTGCCAAAACTGTTACCTTCTTCAGTCAATATGTTCACAGAAGCATTCACACCCACTCCCAAGAAACTGATAGAGTCACTCGGACTTTTCTTTGGATCATCCTCTTCCTTACGTGACCGAAGGAAATGCCTCATTGCCGGAGTCACAAGCTCATGGTTATGATTTTTCTCCAACTTAGCCACATACCACTTTCCATTATCCCGTCTCCTGACAGTCATTAATGCCTTGCAACCCTCTCTTGTAATAGGCCTAGCACGCCTCCTCTTTGTGTCATCTCCTGAATCCACATTTCTAGAACGTTTCTCCCGGCGAAACCCTTCTTTGGAACAACAAAATTCTCTAGATATAATCGAATTATCTTTCTTTGATCGATAATAGGAATTCACACGAATACTAAAACCCATCTGCTTAGCATAAGCATTGTAAAAATTCCTAGCATCATCCTCAGAAGTAAACTCCATTCCTAATGTAGGCTCTAACACACCACCAACTGAGTGTTGAGAAAACTCAAGGTTCAACTGTTCGTCCTCCTTTCCATGGTCATCCGAAACCATATGATTCTCATTATCTTCTACCACACAACAGCCATCACCTTCATCTTCCAAACCCACATATGAGTCCACCATTTCTTTACCTTCACTAGAAGGTTCCTCTTCCGTATTATTTTCTCAATCCTGTCAAATAAATCATTTGCTACTCTTTTAATTCTCATGTTCATAAATGAAGTTAAACAAAAGCTTTTGAACTTATAATGCAATAACTCAATCCATTAATCAATAACCAAAGTTTGTTTCATGGCCTGCTAGTTGCAAGCTTAACAATTTCCTCTCTTTTTTCCCCTTAAGTTTGATTATGTGAAAATTCATCGGACTTGAGTTTCACAAAGTGAGATAAAGCTCTATTTTCATCCCACAAATCCCAGTCTCCTGATCCTGAGGTTTGGTCCTAATGCTTTGAAGTTGAAACTTCTAAGTACTACCAGCTGGTTACTCCTTAGACAATAGAATTTTTCATTATTTGATTTGAACCCAAAACTCCAAGTTAAAATTCATAAACCTGAACTTGAGACTTAATTTAGTTAGTTCATATAGCCATCATCATTAATAGATGACATCCAACAAATCTAAAATTCAAATCTCAATACCTACAGCCCCTATCCCTTTCCCTAGGCTATGAACTCCTTGAAGAAAAAATTCATAAACCCCACTCTCCCCATCCCAAAATTTGATCGTAGTACTTCTCAACTTGAAACTTCTAAGTACTAACAAGCTGGTTATTCCTTGGACAATGGGATTTTTCATTATCTGATTTGAACCTAAAGCTTGCAAGAAAATCTTAAATTCTACCCTGAGATGTCCCTCCAAACATAACCA
Source organism: Durio zibethinus (assembly GCF_047325235.1). NCBI lineage: Eukaryota > Viridiplantae > Streptophyta > Magnoliopsida > Malvales > Malvaceae > Durio > Durio zibethinus. The sequence goes on from NC_143185.1 coordinate 4,081,727, forward strand.
ATTTTCATTCTTAAAAATATATATAAATCAAGTCAATTCTATAAACTATCATAGCAAAGTACAAAAGAGAAACAAAGCTATGACAAAGCAACATTCTCGCATTCTGGGGCCAATTAATAAAGAAAAAACAAAGCTTTGAATACTATGAAAAGAAAAACCCATAAAAATTAAAGGATGAAAATAGAAACTAACAAAAACCCAGAAAGCTAAACCAATGAAAAACCATATATCCATCGGCTTTTTTTGTTTTTTCTTATTTCTTGAATTGGGATTTTCTGATTTTTTTTCTTTTTAAATTTGAACTTGAAATTCATTTTGGGTAATTAAATAAAAGAAAATAAAAGGAAAAGGAAATTTTGATATACCTTTCTGTTTAAGGCTTAAGGAGGGATGAGGATGCCGCCCCGGACCGGAAGAAATGAGGGGACGCAAATTACCGTCTGCTTTCGCTGCTTTCGTAGATGAATTCGTGTGTGTATTACTGGCCGTTGGATCGGTGCTTTTGAACGTCTAACGGTGTTGATGTTTCTTTTGTAGGTTGTAACTGTTATGCAAGAAGAGTTCAATACTTCATTTAAATCAAATTGTAAATATTATCGCATTGCATAATGCAAAATTTTAGGAGCATGGTTTGGTTAATTTAATTAATTTCTAATTAAATTATTTAAAATTAAATTAAATTATTTTATTTTTATCAATTAAATAGAATATGTTAGTTTTTAAATTAATTGATCGAATTAAATTTCATTAATTTAATTAATTTTTTTAAATTAATTGAATAATAAATATATTTAAAATAAATTATATTTTTAATTTTTAATTTTTTTAATTTGAGATAAATTAAATAAAATCATCCAATGAAATATTAAATACTAAATTATTAGATTAAAAATTCTAAAAGGTTTTAAAATAAAATTATTTGTTTTATATATTTTTAATTTTATATTCAAATTTTATTATATTTCGACTAAAATTTTGATTAATTCAATTTTAGAATCAAATTAGTTGAAAGTTGAAATTTTTTAAAAAATTTTTTTATGATGATCAAACTAATTCGATAATTAATTAATTAATTAAAATAAATTGATTCAATTGATCAATTTAATTAAAATAAAATTTTAATCATTTTTAAAAAATTCAATGCCAAAATGCTAAAAGTTACATAATCCATTAATAAATTATTAAATTTTTTATTTTAACTATTAAAATTTAAATTTTGATAATTTTAAGTGTTAAAAAAATGAATAAAATACATTAATCACATAATTATATAAATATTTTAATAATCACCAAACTATTAATTTTTTTATTTAATCATTAACGTTTGAATAAATATTTTTTAGATCCAACGTTAATATCTAATAGATTTTTGACGAGACATGCTATATATGATGTCGGAAACAATTTGACATGTCCGTGTCAAAAAAAAAAAAATTGCCATGTGAGATTGGGCTGGGTAAACAAACACTATTCTTTTTAATTCCTTCTTTTTTTCATTTCCTTCATTTCTATTTTTCATTTTTTTTTTCTTGCTAAAATTTACTATTTTATATAAACAATAAAAACCAAAATAAATCAAACTTCTTTCCATTCTCTCCAACTTCTCTGACCTTTCAATCAGAAACCATCGTTTTTTAAGAATCTGATGACTTCTTATTTCCAGCACCGCCTTGTATCACCAATCATCGCAGTTCATCGACGGTTAAAAAACTCGTAAAGTTTCCTTTTCGATTCCTCTTCAACTTTCTGAAACTTTAGTAAGCTTTGATTTTTGAAAATCCTTTCAAAATGTCTTAGATCTAGATCAAAAGTTCCCTACTGCCGAGACCACCATCACCTTTCCGAATGCCCAAATTCCCTTCCTTCTTCCACTTCTTTTCTTCGATCTAGAAACCTAACAAGAAACCTTAAACAACTAAGCTGAGATTTTAAAGTACCCATCACAACTCCACTGTTTTCTATTAGTTAAAAAGCCCAAAACCATAAATACAAAAAATTCTCTAGAAAAACCCAAAATAAAACTCTTAGAATTCCCTTTTTTACGCTGCTAATTTTCTTTGTGAATTCTGTTATGAATGACACTTGACTACTGAATATTGTGTTTGTGGATTATGTTTATTATGGCTCTATTGTGTAATCTTTTGGGTGAATTGATAGTTGATTCCCAAAATTTGTTGTTGATAGTGTCAACCAGTTGTAACTTTGTTTGTGTTGAGGCTCTTTGTTGTATGATTGAAAATTGAATTCGCTTCTCTTAGGGACTCTGTTTTTTTCAAATTGCTCCAATGATTGTTGTTGGATTATAGAGAGAAAAACTAAAAAGAAGGCAGTGAGAACGAGGAGGAAAGAGAAGAGAAAAGAAAAAAGTGAAAAGAAACTGACTTTTTTATATGTGGTCCGCTAATGTCGCATATCGGTCAGCATATTCTGTTAGACATTAAAAAAAAAATTACTTATTCATTCGTTGGTGACTAAATCAATAAATTTAATAATTTGGTGATTCAAATAGTTGAGCGATCATTGATGTATTTTATCCAAAGGTGTCAAATGAGTTGGGCGGCTTATGACACGATGTAATTTGGCATAGTATAAGCCATGCTTGACATGGTCTATTATTAAATAAATGAACTGGATCAAGCATGTATATATATATGAGTGCAGCCCTAGGTTAGAAATTTTTAAAAGTATGAGTCAGCATGGCATGACCTATTAGAAAAGGTCAATATCAGTATGTGATACGCTGGTTGGCACAACACGATACATAAACCTAAATATGTCATGCCATGTTAATCCATAACTATTATGAAAGGGTTTTTAGTATTTAAGTACATTATTGTTATTTTTATATTATAATGAAATTATATTTATTTTTTGGTAATTTATAAAATAAGATTATATTAAATAAATTTACTTATTAAATATTTTAATTTATGATAAATGAATTATATATGATTTTAGTGTGAACTATTTGATGTATGGATTACTTTTATTTATTTAAATTTGTATGTATAAAAACAAATTAACATTATTTTCAAAGTTATTTGATTAAAATTTTTAAACTTATAATATATATAAAAATATTTTAGTTGTAAAACAAAACGTGGGAATGATTAACTGAAAAGGTGTAAGAGTAAACACGAGATTGCATCTACCACTTCTAATGATCCCGTACAGACTAAACTTAGTCTAGCATCCTAATAGGTTTTTGGTTACTTTTTTTTTTTTTACAAGATAATTGGTGTAATCAATTAATTAAATTTATAACACAATTTGAGCGGTCATTTATTTTTATAGATGATAAATGTTTTAATTAAAAAGGTATACTACCTAATTATAAAATAGTTTCAAGAAATATTGATAGATCGTATGGTTTTGACATATTTCTTTTTATAAAGCAAATTTAATATATAGTTTATAAAAAATTTTCCTCAGAATTTCATTTACTTATGATATTGGACCAATTGACAAAACCTTAGTTCTATATGTATTATTGAATATTTGATAAATGATTTGTATCTATTTCTTTAAAAACTATTAAGATTGTAATTTTAATATTTTTATTTAGTAGATTATATTATCCATCTTTGTTGATATAGATATTTTGTCAAATCATGTAAATTATGTGTCATTTTTATTTCATTTTGCATTTATTTTCTCCTACATATTATTTTTAATAATAATAGATGAAAATTAAAAAAAATAATTAAAATTCTAAAAAAGTATTAATGGCTTGTGTTTGGCTCATCTTGGTATAAAAAATAATATTGTGCCTAACTCAGCATGACCCAAAAAAATTACAAGCTATGTGCTGTGCTGAGTTAGACATTTAATTTTCATAGGTCGTATCAGTACAACACGTTAAAAAAAATAGTACTAAATCAACATGATCCGTTAATATATGAGCTAATATTTAAATGAATTGCATCGATTTGATCTAGCCATTTGTGTTTTTGTGTCGTATTTGACATGTGTAAAGATATAAATTATTAAAATATAAATCAGATATGAATTATAAAATATATTTAAATTTTAAATATAAATATGATAAGTTTAATATATGTTACATGAGACATGACACGATTAATATATATAATTAATTATTTTAAATACGATATAAATAAATACGAATAATATGGATATATACTAATGACATTACTAATACGAATATACATAAATAGATAAGATCAATACGAATATATACAAGAACACAACTAAAAAAATATATATTTATAAACTATCTATTATTTACAGCTTAATAAATTTAGCATATTAATAATATAAAAAAGTACTTACATTTTAAAAAAATAAAAAATTTAATACTTATTTAATATATATTTAATACATATATATTTAAATGTTAATTTGTATTATATAATTATATTAATTTTTAATATCAAATTCAAAATGATAAATTATTAAAGATTAAATAATAAGATAATAATGTATAGGACTAATAATTATTAAATGAGTATCATAATTAAATATTTTAAATAATTTTTATACAAAATAAAATATCTAATTAAGTATTATAATTAAAAGATTAAAAATTAAAATAATATTTATCCATTTATATTAAATTAAAATAAATAAAAAAAATATGATTAATGTGTTAAATATATTAAATGTATACACATATAATAAAATAAAATTAAACGTATTATTCGTATCGTGTTACGTATTTAGATGAATTAACACATATACAATACGAATTATATTGTATTAAAATTTATATTGACACAAATAAATATAAAACATATTTTTTAAAATATATATATATAATTTTTTTTAATTATTTTTATATTATATCACTATATTATATTTAAATTTATCAAATTTAATATCGATTTAACACGAAGCTTTTGACACCTCTAATTTTGCTCAAAAAAAAATTCAAGAATCATCTTCATTAAGGATTGGAAAAAATTATGCCACCACTACCGATCGACAACTACGGGCTAGACTTCAATCAATTCACATGTCATTTCATTCCATTCTAGTAATTTCCCTTGACACCCTTCCAAATCTTTCAAACTCACCAATTGGTTTTGCCAATATGTCCGAATGATTCCCAACATAATACTGGGGCTTTAAAAAAAAAAAATCTCCAAGAAATGAGCTCAATTGATAACATAGACACAATACACCGTATAACAACCTCGACAGATCAAGAATATCCAATCAGATGCTTACAAGTGGACGGAGAAGAACTACCTGACACTCTTTCGATTCCTATTCTTTTTTGGACTTTTTCTTGTTAGGAAAAAAAATCTCACTGCAACTAAAATCTTCTTCTCCCGCTACCAAAACAGAAACTTAAACTCCGCCACTCAAATTATCCCACGTCACCAAGGAAAAAACTATTCTCTATAGAACCAATCAAAGATAGCCAAGTGTACGGTGACGAAGCAGAAAAAATGGTATGATTTTACGTAATCCGAACTCCCATAATCAGTAAGATGAATTATCTTCCGCGTGGATCAATTAATACTGCCAGGTGGAAAACAAAGAAAATGAAAAATTATTTTGATAGCAGGCGATTGTAACTCCATGCATATTATAATTCTCGTGAATCGGTCATTTCCCTCTTCAGTCGATACCGCCACCTTGATCTTTTCAGTCTTCTTCACAAAGTTCAAAGAGAGATGGCTACGTGGGGATTTTCAACGACGTCGAGCGGAGCGGAAGCTGTTTCGAGCTGCTATGCGGTGGCTAGATTTATCGACTTCAGCCGCGGAAGAAATGGCGGCGTTGACGGTAGCGGTGGTGTACGTAGAAGCGGAAACAAAGCGAAGCAGTTGATATTGATGAGGAAGTGGCAAGTTAGGCCGATGAGGAGGTCGTTTTCGGTGAGGAATGCGTCGAGTGAGCCGCAACAGAAGGTCAAAGATCCAATAACTGAAAAAGAAGGTTTGATCTCCTTTTTAGTATCTGTATGTAGATGCTCTGTTTTTACATTTTCTTTTTCTTTTTCAAAATTTAATTTTTTCTTTTTATGTTTATTTGTTTTTCTCATTGAAAACTTGTGGACTTTGTTTTGAAGTTAATTTTTTATGTTAATGGTCGCTTCTGTTACATTCTTCTAAACTAAAATGACATTTGCGATTTTGAATTTTATTTTGTTCTTTCATGGGCTTTTTATTATTTACGTGATATTCGTTACTTGGAAACATTAATTAATGATTATGAAGTTTTTAGTGTAATGATCAAGAATGAGATCTAAAGCATTATTTTACACACACACATATATATATATATATATATAGAGAGAGAGAGAGAGAGAGAGAGAGAGAGAGAGAGAGAGTTTGAATGAGATTTTAGGTACCGACTCTTGTTGACTGTGAGATTTGGTTCTGTTTTTGCTTGATTGATTGTTATGAAAAAGAGAATTTTAGTAAAAAATAATTCTGATTGTTGGTATCTATTGATGTGCTAGGGTGGTAAGTTGGTCACAAGTCTCACTTTACCTTGTTAGCATTGAAAATGGATTGGAACCCACCATCTGGTTGATTATTAAGATATGAAATGGATCATAAGTCATGCGACCAGTTGATCTTAGCTATCTTAATTCCAATGAGTCATCCAAGATATTTGAAGCCTTCAAGTTCAACAGCTTATTGGAAAAAAAGAAAGCTTGCTTCTTAGACGGTTGAGAACGTGTAATTAAGCTATATTCTTAGTTGCTGGTTAGCTAAAGAAGACATATCAGTTGTTGGGTTTGGATCCTTTTTTGATGCTGATATGGTAAGTGTCACGAATGAAACTATGGCTTATTGAGAAATGATCACAACACCAAAGTTTCTCAGAATGAGCTATATTTTTAAGCTAATTAAGTGCCAGATAATATGGGTAAAGCACTGGGACCAATCTAAACACAAAACTATAACTTGAAGATTACACCTTGTCAAGTCCTGTACAATCTAAGGCGGGGGCAAAATATCCTTAAGTTAGTTATTTTTATTTTTTCTCTATAAATTGAATTCGTATTCCACTGAACAACTATGGAATACGGTGAAATTTTGATATACTGCATTACAACGTCCTTCACTTTCCCATTTTTATTTTGACATTTATTCTTTGTCTTTTGATTTGGAATCTCTGAGCACTCTCAGTCCTTTCCTTCCAGATGCCTCATCTATTGCCTCTAGTATCAAATATCATGCAGAGTTCAACCCATTGTTTTCCCCTGAGAAATTTGATCTTCCAAAGGCTTTCTTTGCAACTGCACAAAGTATTCGCGATGCTCTCATTATAAACTGGAATACCACTTATGATTATTATGAAAAATTGAACCCAAAACAGGCATACTATTTGTCAATGGAATTTCTACAGGTTTGCACTTGTTCGACATTCAGTACTTGAATTTCTGTACATCACTTTGAAGATGTTATTATTTCAGCAGGTTTTGTTTCTTTTGTAGGGTCGGGCAATGTTGAATGCAATTGGTAATTTAGGGCTTACTGGAGGTTATGCAGAGGCTTTGAGCAAGCTTGGACACAACCTAGAAAATATAGCTTTCCAGGTTGGTTGGTTTATATAATTTTCTCTAGTTTACCTTAACCACACATTTTGATATTAGAAAATAATTGGGGAAGATAGAAGGCACTCCATACTGCTCCAGAATTAAATTTTAAGTGTTTTTCTTGAATTGAACTATAATGATTCAGTTATTAATGAATTTTCTGTTGTGTGAAAGCAGCGAGCTATTTAAAGGTAAAACTTTATTTGTTGAAGCCTATACCAGCTGCCATAGTGCCGTTGTCTAGAAATTTACAAACATTTTCCCTTAAGTTCTTTCTAAAATCCACCCTTTCTGATTCACTTCGTATATTTGTCAAAGAGAAAGATATAGAGGGAGTCTTTTTGCTTGCCTTCACATTTTTGTTATGGTACCTAAATTTGGTTGATATTATAGGAGCCTGATGCTGCCCTTGGGAATGGAGGTCTTGGTCGACTTGCCTCTTGCTTTTTGGACTCTTTGGCAACATTCGATTATCCAGCATGGGGTTATGGACTTAGATATAAGTATGGATTATTTAAACAGTGTATTACAAAAAATGGGCAGGAAGAAGTTGCTGAAGATTGGCTTGAGGTATATTTGCTCTTTGTTGTCTCTCTCTCTCTCTCTTTCTCTCTTGAAGCTATCATTGTAGACACAAATATGTGTATGTCTATAGGGCTTAAATAATGGATATTAGTGTTCTGTTGCCTTGCTTCTCTGACCAACTTCTTATTTTTTCTTGAATATGGCTTCTCTTTTTAGATGAGCAATCCTTCGGAAATTGTGAGAAATGATGTCACATATCCTATCAAGTTCTACGGCAAGGTTGTTACAGATTCAGATGGAAAGAAACACTGGATTGGAGGGGAGGATATAAATGCTGTTGCATATGATGTCCCGATACCAGGATATAAAACTAAAACCACGATCAACCTGCGACTCTGGTCAACAAAAGCTCCATCAGAAGACTTTGATCTATCTGCTTTTAATTCTGGGGAACATATCCAAGCAGCTAAGGCCCTATATAACGCCGAAAAGGTCGTTCTAATTTTTTTTTGTTGTATATATTTGCTTCTGACGATTTATTTGTTAATCTCTTCATAAGCCAAGCTATTTGTTGGCACATCTCTTCAGAGTTTAATCAGAAAATCTGAACTGCCTGAAGTTTTCTCTGGAGGAAAGTCTGAGCCAAGTTTGTTTACTGCTAAAGTAATACAACAAACAAAATTTCTAAAATGGTTCTTGTAACAGAGTGAACAAATCAACAGTTTTGGGAAATTGTTGGGTGGTTTCCCTCTTTAAAAAATCTCAACAATTTTAACTGCATTCTGTCTTGTCTCTGCATCATTTGTGTCCCCAATCACTCTAATGTTTGTTTCGATGTTGTGTTGATTTTTCATGTACAATTGATCCAAGTGGTGCAGTAAGGATGGCTTGGCTTATAACATTTTTTTTAATATCAGATTTGCTATGTACTCTACCCTGGGGATGAATCAATCGAAGGCAAAATCCTTCGTTTGAAGCAACAATATACCCTGTGCTCAGCCTCTCTACACGATATCATTGCACGTTTTGAAAGAAGATCAGGAACGAAGGTCAAATGGGAAGAATTTCCTGAGAAGGTTGCCGTGCAAATGAATGATACTCACCCCAGTCTTTGCATTCCAGAGTTGATGAGAATCTTGATTGATGTGAAAGGTTTAAGCTGGAAGGAGGCCTGGAATATCACCCAAAGGTACTCTTAAGTCATGGTTGTTTCACTTATGCATTGGCAAGTGTTTAATTTATTGCTTCTTTTCTAACATACTGCAAGAGGTTATTGAGAAGCTCAAGTCATACTCTGTGTTCCCCGCATTAAACCTATCTCTGCTGTTCCCAAATTTTGATCTATTCCAGTGTTCAATTTATTTGTTATGCATATGCTTTATTGTAATTTTTGTTACTTTAGTTTGATTCGATTCAGAATGTTTTCTTGTTACCAGTGCTCGTCCATGCTGACTGTTTGCGCTTCCTCACAATTTACTTATTTTAGTCTCAAATTCACTTTGTGTGTGAGATTTTTTTTTTTTGGAAAAAACTCAAAAAATTAGTATCTTCCCCTTCTATTTTCTTCTTTTTCTTTTCCCTATTTGTTAATTACTGATATTTATTCTTAACATGGTCTTATGTTTGGTAACTTGTATACCTTGTAATGCCTTTTTTTAGAACCATGGCATACACAAACCATACTGTTCTACCTGAGGCTTTGGAGAAATGGAGTTTAGAACTTATGGGGAAACTGTTGCCTCGACATGTGGAGATTATAGAAATGATTGATGAGGAGGTACAGATGGAACACATGCATAGACCTAGCTCTTCAATTTTTTGGAATTCCCATTATAACTCATATTTCTGCCTCTTAATACCTTTGCAGCTAATTCGCACCATAGTTTTGGAGTATGGTACGGCAGATTCTGACTTATTGGAGAAAAAGCTGAAGCAGATGAGAATTTTAGAAAACGTTGAGCTGCCGGCTGCTTTTTCAGATTTACTTGTTAGCCCCAAGGAAAGTCCTGTTGCTGTTCTCAAGAAGAGGAAGAAGAAGAAGAAGAAGAAGAAGAAAGAAGAAGAAGAAGTAGTTGAGCCTGCTGATGGAGAAAACGATCCTGTAAAGGAAAGCACTGAAGGGAAGAAAAAGATCCCAGAACCAGTACCAGAGCTCCCAAAGATGGTTCGTATGGCTAACCTATGTGTAGTAGGTGGTCATGCAGTAAATGGAGTTGCAGCGATACATAGCGAGATAGTAAAAGACGAAGTGTTTAATGATTTTTTTAAGGTAAACGCAATTTATAAAACCTTTTACTTTCTTTAATGGTAAAAGTATTTAACTTAATGATAAAATGGTTTCTTCAGTTTGTTTCTACCAAGCAAAATGATCCTATCATTGACCTCTGTGCTCAAATTTCGCAGTTATGGCCTGAAAAATTTCAAAATAAAACAAATGGGGTCACGCCAAGGAGATGGATCCGTTTTTGCAATCCGGACTTGAGTAAAATTATAACTGACTGGACAGGAACAGAAGATTGGGTTTTAAATACTGAAAAGTTGGCGGAACTTAGAAAGGTAGTCTGCCATATCTGATTCAAGCCTAAATCTAATATTTGTTATTATTTCACAGGTTAAGCAGTTGCTTGTGAAATTCAAGCGGTGTTGTTGTTTCATGTATTATTCTAGGATTCTGATATATGTGAAGCTGTTGTATCTGTGTCTTTGTCTATAAAAAACACAAACTGAGCGGGTTTTTATGGTTAAGTTTGAATGACTATAAATATGAGAAAACTTCGGAACTTTTGGTTATTACTAAAGACCTAATCAGTGTTATGGGATATGTTCATAGTTTGCGGATAATGAGGATCTTCAGGCCCAGTGGAGGGCAGCCAAAAGGAGCAACAAGTTAAAGGCTGTGTCCTTCCTTAAAGAAAAGACGGGATATCTAGTAAGCCCTGATGCAATGTTTGACATCCAGGTAATTTCTGTTGTCAACTACTCTTTCTTAAAAAGTAATGAAAGAAGTGTACTTATCATCAGATGAAAATGAAGGCAGTTTTATCATGTTGGCAGAAAGTATATAATGTCCTCAATAAATGGATTGCAGTCTAAGAGCCTATGGATATTTTTTATGAAGGATATGCAACCAGATTCTATTACCTCCAGAAGACAATGTTTTAGCTCACATTGAAGAGCATAATAGTGTCTGTTCTACAGTGTTTGTATGCAATAAATGTTATGAATATTTTTGGACCCTTGCAACAATTCTAGTCCTTTTATGACAGTTAGATCAGAATGCTTTGTGAAAGTATATTGTTATTAATTCCCCTCAGTCTTGTAAAGTGTGAAACTCATAGTTTTTTACGTACTACGTTGAATTTCAGGTGAAGCGCATCCACGAATACAAGCGTCAACTGCTGAATATTTTGGGAATTGTCTACCGGTACAAGATGATGAAAGAAATGAGTGCTTCGGAAAGAAAAGAAAAGTTTGTTCCACGTGTTTGTATATTTGGAGGAAAAGCATTTGCCACTTATGTGCAAGCCAAGAGAATTGTGAAATTTATTACTGATGTTGGAGCTACCGTTAATCATGACCCTGATATAGGCGATTTATTGAAGGTACATCTTTATTGCAAGTTATCATTAATGAACCTCATATAGAGTTCTTTCCTGAAATGAAAAAAATAAAAGAAAACACGCCCTCACAATGTGTCATCTCTTACAGTTATTCCAGACTTTGGTTCACAGTTTACAATTTGGGAGGGCCTTTTTTCTTTGTTTTAAACCTAAATTCATAACTTTATTCCATACCTTGGTTATTTTTCCAGAATCTTGATCGTATCAGGGAGTTGATGGAAAAAAGGCCCTCGCAGAGTAGCATGAATGGGCCATGCTTGGACCTATGATCATAGCCCATTCATTCTACTCTGTGAGGGCCTTTTTCCATCAACTCCCGATACAATCTAGCTTCTGGAAAAATAACCGAAGTCTGGAATAAAGTTACAGATTTATGTTTAAAAACAAATAGGGGAGCTTCGAATAAATCAAATCAGGACATGTAAGGGTTATGAATGGATTAAAAAAAGAACAAATCTTTTTAATTTCCTTCTGCAAATTTGCTGTGTTAATAACTTACTCAATTACATCGACATCACTAATCAGGTGTAATGGCTTATTATGTTCTAATTTTAGGTTGTTTTTGTTCCTGATTACAATGTGAGTGTGGCTGAATTGCTTATCCCTGCAAGTGAGCTATCACAACATATAAGGTATTTCAATTTAATTCATTGTATGGATAATTCTTGGTTACACTATGGTAAACTAGATGCAGAAACAGGAAATGGTTCCTAGCTTACACTATAACTCCTATTTGGAATAGATCATCTACTTTATAGCTAGCGAAAGCCTAGGCTCAATCTGTTTGATGAAGCATCATGCATTATTTATCCTGTATTAACTTGGCTCAACTTCAATGCATGAAGGTTAATCGAGCTCAGTGAATGATGGTTCTGACTTAAAATGAATCCTATGTTTTTCTGATTTGCAATGAACTCAATGTATGCCTTTTCTAGGAAGCTTGTATTGCAAATTGATAGCAGAATACACACTAGGGCATCTGAACCTGCCTCTGTTTGATGTTGTTTTCCCTTTATTTTATGCAGTACTGCTGGGATGGAGGCAAGTGGAACCAGCAATATGAAGTTTGCAATGAATGGTTGCATTCTGATTGGGACCTTGGATGGTGCCAATGTTGAAATACGAGAAGAGGTCGGAGAAGACAACTTCTTCCTCTTCGGGGCTGAAGCTCACGAGATTCCAGGCCTTAGGAAGGAAAGAGCTGAGGGGAAGGTATGCTGCGTGGCCAGATTAGTTATTGGTTTTCTTTTGTTTTTCAATTCTTTACTTCTGGCCTTTCTGTTAAGAGAAGTACTATCATGATCGAAAGATATTGGCTAGGTGGAAATATACATAAAAAAGTAAGGAAATATATTTAGTGAAAAATATCATGATTTTTCCTTAATTATTTCTCTTCATTGACCTAACTGACATCTTACAACAGTTTGTTCCAGATCCTCACTTCGAAGAAGTTAAGGAGTTTGTCAGAAGTGGTGTCTTCGGTCCTTACAACTATGATGAACTGATGGGATCATTAGAAGGAAATGAAGGTTTTGGTCGTGCAGATTTTTTCCTCGTTGGCAAGGACTTCCCTAGTTATATAGAATGCCAAGAGAAGGTCGATGAGGCATATAAAGACCAGCAAGTGAGTGACCTTTTTCCAATGCCCTCAGATTACACATTCTTGCATCGATCATCAAGAAAAAAGGGAACTACTGCATGCTTTTTTGCCAGTATTGTAATTGCTGTATTTTTTTCATCCCAATTTGATGCATATGATACGGTTAAAAACTAAAATGTCTCTTGCAACTGTCGTGCTTTTCCCTTCACACATGGCTTCGCAATTTTCTCACAACTGAAGGCACAAATATGTTTGTTCATGTGTTCCTAATGTTTGTGACTGTTGTTGTGGCAGAGATGGACAAGAATGTCAATCTTGAATACTGCTGGTTCATACAAATTCAGCAGTGACAGAACAATTCATGAATATGCCCGGGAGATATGGAACATAAAACCTGTCGAATTACCATAATTGCTGAGACTCTGTACCAACTGAGTTGCCCTTTGCCGTAAAGCCTGTCACATTATCATATTTTCTTTCCTATGTAAAGAAAAAAATGCAGGAATAAGTGTAATATTTATAAATGCGATAAAATTTATAAGTTTGGTTATTGCATTGTTGCAAAAGTTACTAAAACTCATCAACCTTGTTTATGTTCTTCCATGGCTTCCCAATTTCATGATTAAGAAATGGTGTACATTCTCTCTAGCCTCTGATAATAAAAGCCATATTCTGTTCTTTATATTGAATAGTGATGATCCAAAAAAATTCTAAGGTGTTCTAGTTTTATTAGGAAGTTAATTCTATATTTTCATTAATCCCAAGCAGGACAATCCAATATCTAACTCAACATCCACGTGTCAATAACTTGAAAATTATGCGGGGTGTGCACATGGCCTCACCAAGTGATTCACTGCTGGCCTCCATAATCATGAAATCCACGTTCTCCATTTTCTTCTAATCTGACAGATTTCCATCTGTGGATTACCCCCATCTTTGATACCCTCTCCTTCAATTCTTTCTGTCTATACTGCAATGCCAGATACAACAGTACCGAGAAGCAGACAATTAATGCAGTAACGCAAAACCCACTGATACCCTTAATCTGAGGGTTCAAGCCAGTTTGGTTCAGGTTCAATCAGCCTGATAGTATGCAGTGGTCTAGTTCAGCCACATTTCACAATCAGAGCATGCACCATCGGTAAAAGGCTTAATCAGTTTTGCACTATGGTTACTCATGTTTAGAAGAAGAATTTGTGCCAGTCAGCCATTCCAATTTCTGTTTTTCAAAACAAAAAGAAGTCCCAATCACTTGTCAGAACCAAGAGACTGAGTGAGGGGCCAGCTTGGCCGGCAGGGCCTTTTGCTTTGGTGAACTTCAGTCGATGAAAGCTACAGCAGCTCCAGTTTGATTCAAAGTTTGGTTTCTTCAGGTTTCTAACCCAAGGATGATTTTGTTTATTACGAGCTAAAGGCAAATGAATATTTGCCTTGCAGCCAGCTAAGAACATTGATAACAAGGAAACAGGGACACACATGGGGAGGGAGCAATGAATTCATCTCATGAAACAAAATATATAACATTTTGTCATGTCAGATGACAAAGAGGTAAAATTGCTTTCATTTCATATTTTGTACATTCATCAGGCTCCTGTGATATGCTATCCTGTAAACATTCAACAACTGGAAAAGAATATATCTCACAGAGATCTAAATTTCTTCTATTCTTCAATATATGAAACAAAAGAATGATCAACCAAAAATGATATCGTTCAATCAAGATAGAGAAATGTTTCCGCCAACCAACTCCTACGGATCGAGGTCTATCAAAACTGAGTAAAAAGGGAGAAAAAGAAAATCATATTACAGTAAGATAGAAGTGAGTTAGTGCCAGTTTTAAGCTATAGGCAGCAAGGTCCTTCTCCAATATAAAGTACCATTGAAAACTGGAAGAAAAGCCACCAATGCATTTTGCTCTCCAGGAAATGAAAAATGAAACATTTGGCATCACCTTTCATCAGTTAGCAACTAGGCTTAATAGAGCCTCACTCTTGCAGTCACTGCCAACACGACATGACTTGAATCCGATGTCACCATTAGCCTCTTCATCGTGCATAACTGGGAGATTAAGATTAAGATCAGTAACATCAGAGATATCAGAAAATTTTAGCTGCTTTGCAGGCTGTTTGTCACTGGTTCCTGGTTCTTTCAAGATGTGAGACCTCTTGTGACCACCCAGAGCTTGCCCTGATGCAAAAACCTTGAAGCATATTCCGCACTTGTACACCTTATACACCCTTGTTCCATAACTTGTCACCCCATTCAATTCCCTCTCCACTGAATTCTCAACATACTCAACATTCACAAGCTTGCAACTAGCCTCAGTTTCAGGAGAACTGCCACTCTGAGTAATTTTCTCATGGTTCTCAATCTCCTCTATAGCATAGCTATTTCTCTTTCTGTGGATTGTTTGATGACCGCCAAGGGCATGATGAGATTTGAAAGTCTTGCTGCAGATCCTACACTTGTATTTGTTCTTTTTCTGGGAATCATCAGACATCTCAGAATTCAATGGAGTTCTTATTAGCTTGTTCAAAGAATCTCCTCCTGGTTCTGCATCACAA
Source organism: Durio zibethinus (assembly GCF_047325235.1). Lineage (NCBI taxonomy): Eukaryota > Viridiplantae > Streptophyta > Magnoliopsida > Malvales > Malvaceae > Durio > Durio zibethinus. Next base: position 4,097,555 of record NC_143185.1, read on the forward strand.
GCATCGAACATGGCATAGTTACAAGAACTGGATTTTGTGGATCCCAAACCAGCTAAATCCAATCCTTCCATCCAATCCTGCCCTGGTTCTACTTCAGTAGATCTGAAGTTCATGATTTCACCAGAAATTCTTTCCTCAATTTCAGTATCATACAATTCAAATACAGATTCATCATCCACCTTAGTCACCTTGAATTCAACACCCCTACAGAGCATGTCATTGGGAGCTTCTGATCCAACCTTCTTTTCCTTATCAGTTATAATCCCAGAATCCAATTCTTTATATTCACTTATGTTTTTCTCATATACAACATTCATAGACGCAGAAGCATCAGAATCAGACTTAAACATTGCTAGCTTCTTCATCTGGAAAGACTTATCCCAATCACGAAAAGGATTCCCATTTTCTTTCTGCATAATTTCTTTATTTTGATGCAAAGATTTAATCTCAGAATCGTTATCGGAAGACTCCCTAAAAGAATTGAATTCACTCCAATTCCTTGCACCCCTAGACAGCATTATCAAAAATAAAGCAGCATCTACCACTTCTTGATCAATTTCAACCAAACCAGAAGATTCATTCAAGCTAGAAAGTGAAGAATTTGGAGCATTATTGTACCTCATTGTTTTTGATCTCTTTCTCCTCACTGTTATGCTCTCCAAGGCCAGCTCTTGCCTTGAACCACCAAACCCTGAATCACCTGAGACCCTAAGCTTTACAGGGTGTAACCTCATATGACCCTTAAGAGCCTTCAAAGACTGAAACTTTCTGCCACATTCTTGACAGTCAACTCTTTTCCTTTCTCTTCCAGAATGATGCCTCATATGACCAAACAAAGCTTTCTTTGACTCAAATTCTTTGCCACAAGCTTTGCACTGAAATTTCAGCGTTGAACTAGTAGTACCATCACCAGCAAAGCCCAAAGATTTCCAAGATTTCTTAGGGTTATCCCTCAAGCCATAACCTTGACAATCCATGTCGTCCATTACCTTTCTTTCACCTGAATTCTTTTCCATGAGAAAACTCACGTTACATAACTTGCACAAATGCTTCTCTTCAGTGCAGCTAAACAAAGAAGCCCAGATTAAAAACAAAAGCAAAAACGACCACTATCTTCAAAGAAGCAGAAGAAAAAGAGGGAAAAAGGTACGAACTGTAATACCCAGATCAAAAAGAAGGTTGCTTTAGTATCAAGAGATGGAAAATCTTGAACCTGAATGCAAGTAAAAAGGAACCATCGTCCTGTTTCTTTTAACCTGGTGGAGTTAAAAGTGTTGAACAATGTCTAGGTGGCTAAAAAACCTTGAACAACATTGGGTTTTGACTCTTACTCGGTATTTTTCACTTCGTATTGTTTGAACTAAGCAAGCAGAAGATCAAACTGAAACAGAGTTTTGGTTAAGTAGCTGTTGCTTTGATTGTAGAGACGCGAGAAATGACAGGAAAAAGAGAGAAAGATTTGCTTCTTGAAATCCTTGCATGTGAAGGAAGCTGCAAGGATGGAAAATACTTTGGATAAAATTTTATGGGGGAAGTTTATGAAGGTTTTTTTTTTTTTTAAATTAAAATTAAAATATTAAAATATTTTATTTTATAAATTAAATTATAAAATTTGAAAAAAAAATTAATAAATTTTGATATATTTATTAAATAAATATTTTTAATAAAAATTTTGATAAAAATTTTATAATTAAATAAATATTGATAAAATTTAAATTATAAATAATAATTTAAATAATTTTTTATATATTACTAATTTTCACAATAAATTTTATTTACAAATTCGTCTCGAAAGCTTTATCTAAAACTTACCCCACAATTAAAAGTAATTTATTGAAAAAAAATGGAATGCATGAGATTTATAACTTTCCTTTTTCACATTTGAAAAAATCCACGTGCTCTAGAAGGTCATCAACGGCTAGGATTATTCCATCAGATCACCTTAGCGAGGTTAACGGGTAAATACACTGAAAACAACTGTATCCAACCGTTTCCACAATCCCATGATCTTAGGCTCTATTTGAATAAGCGATATGATTGATTAAATAAAATTGAAAATAATAATAAAATTTGTTGTAATTATAATTAAAAAATTTTAATAAAACATTTATATTGATTTAATTTTATTAAAATTAATATTTAAATTTAATTAAATATATAATAAATTTAGTCGCATCATATAAAAAATGTGATGAAATTCAAAGGGGACTTACTCAAAAAAAGCACCTACTATTTTAGAACTTTCTTTGCTTAGAAATGGGTAGCAATCAAGTGTTGCCAAAAGCATTTTTTTTTTCTTTTTCAATAGACAATTGAATGTGGGATGGTTGGTCAACTTTGGGAAAATCATGAATTGATTTGGAAAATTAGGTTTAATCAATCAATATGAGATGGACCTTTAACAAACTTGATGCTTAAGGATGGGTTCACTTATTGGTGTTTTATGCATCTTGGAAACCACTACACCAAATTAAGATTAAACCTTTGCCATTCTTTCTATTTTCTCAGAAAAAGAAGTTTTTGTTTTTTAATTTTTGATTTTGATGATATAAATCATACCATAACTCAAATTTATAATGATTTGATAAGGTTTTATATCATATATAAATATAAAAACCAAAACCTTTAACAAAAAAGAAAATTTGATGTAAATAGTTTACATTTTTTTACATGTAAATAATTTAAAAAATTGACGTGTGTTCAAAATTAATTATGCATTTCAAATTTTAAATTTTAAAATTTAAATTTAATTGTAAATAAATTTAATTTAAAATATCTTATTCCCATTATTATAAAACACATTAAATGATTCTTATTAATATTTATTTTTAAATGATTAATTGATTAAAATAAATTAAAAACCAAATCAAGAGTAATAGTATCTGAAATTGAGAGTAATTTATATTTGATAATTAAAATAGTTAAGTATGATGTATATTTAATACGCTTAGAAAAAATGAAAAAAGAAAAATTGAAATTAATGTGATAATGATAATAAAATTAATTTGATTTGACATACTAAAATTAATTTTAATTGATTTGATCATTTGTTAATCATTTTAAAATCAATATATTAAATATATATATAGCTTAAAAGGCGGAGCCAATAAATAATATTTTTTTAAAAATTAGAAAGTATATTTTTTAATAAATATAATTCAAGAGTTAAATATTTATAATGAAAAAAGAGACAGCAAAATATTTTATTTATTAATAATGACAATCAAAGTTTTAGTACATTTCATATGAATTTAATGAGAGTGACTTAAGATAAATAATAAAAAAAATAGATATAATCAATTTAATTTTTTGAATTATTTTTTAAAATAAAAACATATCAAATAAAATAAAATACATTTATTAGAGGAAAATGGCATGTTTTTTAAACCGTCTATATGTCAATAATATAAATCATTCACATTAGACTTTTTTTTTGTCAGAAAACTTTGTCTTTTATATATTTAAATAAAATAATAAAATAAATTTAAATTTAAAATATTATTAGAAAATTAAATTTTAATTTTATATATTATCTTTATAATATTACAATGCTACATTAAATAGTGGACTTTCTACCATATGAGAAAAGAATTTAAATTACTTCCAATTAATTAATATATATAAAAAACATATTTTAAAAACTTATTACCCGTTAATTATTTGATGTTTGAGTAAAAGCTTATAATAATTGGAAATAATATAATCATATAAACAATTAATATATTTTTTGTAAAAATAATTTATTAATTTCATTACTTTATTTAGACAAATTTCACTTATTATTAAATTAGTATTACCTAATATTGATTTGATTTTTATATTATGTAGTTTTTTATATTTATAATTTAATATCAAATATAATATAAAAATAACTAACAACCAAGTAAATTATTGATATAATATTAAATTCTTAGTTACTGTGATCAAAATTCTAATTCTGATAACCTTAAATATTAAAAAAATATAATCTAAATATATCTATTACAATGCATGTACATAGAGTAGTTAATAAGTAAATATGAGCTTTTTAATAAAATTTTTTAAATTGATTATTAATGATTATTTGACATATACAAATATGTTGACTGCAATCAAATTATTGGGTTTTTAATATATAAAAATAAAAATAAAAAAATTAATTTTAACATATATTTCTTAGATTATAAAATTTTTAATATCTTTTGTTTGATAAATTCATAAAAAATTAAAAAAACTTATTTTAGAATAAGTGATTATTCAATAAAAAACACTATTGTTATGCATGGAAAGATAAATTTAATAAAGTGAATTTGAATTTTATTTACTATCTAAATTATAAGAATAAAATATATGTAATATGCACAAATTAATAAATTTTAATATGATAATTTATTTAATTTGAAAGACATAAGAAAGTAAATTTCAAATTCATAAATACATATAAATATTTTAAACTCACTATTAAATAGACATCCAACAAATATTTAAATTTAGAAAATAATTATAAAATAATGTTGATATTTATGTGTACTTTATCATACATTTTATGCAAATTTTAAAATCCAAACATATTCTTTTAAATTTAAGTTTCTAAACACAATTATAGGTTGTTGGAAAAAATAAAAATAAAATATGTTCTTCAATTTTAAGTACAATTATATATAAAATTTTTTTTATACTTTATTTTAAATTAAAATAACTATAACATATAAATTTTAAATTTTTAAAAAAATAATATTTTTAGAAACCTAATTAATTAAAAAAACTAGTTTGGTACTAAAAAATGAATAATGACTAAAATTAGGTGAACTACTTTTTATCGTATTTTAAAATTTAATAAATTTAAAATTTGAGATTTAATTTAATTGATCTGTGCTTTCTTTTGTTAAAAAAAATCAATGAATTTATCTATTACTCAAAAAAGTTAAATGTTTAATTTAAGACTGAATTTAAGGAATCATGAATTAAGTTTATATCAAAATTTACAAGTTGGAAAACATGAATGAAGAAATTTTCAAATGGAAATACTTGTTGCCATTACCCAAGTGGCCTCAATCACACAAATAAAGTGTTCTAAATGGTTCAACTCAATTAAACTCAATCTTTAATCCAACTTGTTGGCACTTGGTTACATCTATCTTCATCATTTTACCAACTAGGGTATTTTCTTACTAGGATTTAAAAAAAGAAACAAGACCCTTTCAATGCCCTTCAACTCATGTAATTCTTTAATTTTTGCTCTCTCTTTATACTCTTATATTAAAGATTGAAAGGGACTGGCTTTGTTTATATTATCTCTTTTAATCATGATTATGTCATTAACTCATTATAGAGAGTAGTTTGTGATTTTATATCACAAACCCTTTGATTAGACCTCAATTGTTTTAAGTCCTTTTAAGATGAAGATTTGTGGGGTTCATAATTTGTTATTTTAAATCTAGAGGAGACTTTGCTGGTACTTCTTCCCCATGGCTAATATCTACTATTAACAAGCTGGCTAAACATAGATCAGATCAAAGAAACAGGTCTTGTTGGCCACATTGGAGATCAAACATAAAACAAGTTTGTCTTTTTTTTTTTTTTATTTAGCATCAAGGGATTCTTAAATTTTATTTAGCACATCTTTTCTTTAAACAAATTCAAGTAAGTTTATTTATGTTGGATTTAAAGAATTTATGAGAATGATCTTTTAACAAATTCAAATTTAGATAATAATAATAATAAACCATCTCTTTACCACTTGAACAAATTATTGTTAGTTTAAAAAAAAAATTATGTTTAGAGGCATAGATTACAAAGTTTGGAGTTTTGCATAACTTGGTTTCCTTATTGGAGAAGTCCAAATAGGCCAAACTAATAAAAGATTGATGGTAATGCAATAAGAATGTGGATATGAAGTTATATATCACTAATTATAAAGCAAGAAATCCCACATGTATTGGTCTAAGTATTGTTTTGACATTACACATTGCTATAATCTTCACTTAAGACCATCAAAATTGATGCTTAAATTGGAGAACTTGGCACCTTACATGAAAAGTTGACCACTCATTGTCTTATGCCCTCTCACATCATTAAAATGAAGATTTATGTGAGTGATTGGTTAATTAATCAAGTCATCCATCACCCATTTTTACGCAATTCTTTCGGTTAAGGAAAAATGAAATTAATTTTTTACCACTCAATTGTTGATCTTATCATAAATATGTAATCAACTGCTTACCAGAAAAAGAGAAACGAAAAAGATGTCATAAATGAGCTTTCAGCAAAAGCTTAAGCTAAGCTCAAGATGTCAGTTTCACGTCATCCTATTAAGACCAAAGTTGTCATTTATGTGTAACCAAGGAAAAATAAGTTATTATGTATCAAAATTTAATTTAATTAATTTATATAATTATTTATAAATAACGATATTTATTAGATTAAAAATTTAAATTTCAATGTGTATAACTTTTCTTGTATTCTCATACAACAACTTTTTTATTAAAAACAAATTTTCTGATAAGAAAAAAATTCAAAAATATCACGTTCAATTTTTTAGATCAAAATAAGATATATTATACCTAACAGCTTAAAATAAATTATTGTAAATCATACATTCGAAATGACCCGAACAAAAGACACTCGAACTTAAGATCTCTCTTTAAAAAAAGACGAAACTTAACCAATTAAACCAACCATTTATTAATTAAAAAAAAATTATCATTTAAGAACTTGGATGCTTCTCATTGTTTATTCAGTAGCTTTCTACCTTAAATATGGCCCCAAAAGTCTCTGCATAACTGATCAATATTGGAGTAATTTCAGTTAAGAGGATAGAGCAACTTCCAACTAAACCATATGCATGTCCAGGGTTTGTGCAGCACTGCAGCCATAGAAGGCCACATAAGCATCAAGTGGGAACAAGATATCACACAATAAGGTCACTGATATAGCATGGGCATTGCACAAAGAAAAATCCTGATTAGTTCTGGAAAAAGAAAGAAATTGTGTGAAGAAAGTATTCGGCTATCCGTCGGGCATGAATGAGCAAAACTGAAGCTTATTCTAGAAAGCATGTAAATGATTAAATTTGTAGCAAAGCTGTCTTTGCTTGAATAATACACTGCTAAACCAAATAAATAAATAAATAATAAAAAATAAGCAAGATAAACACAATCAACAGACTTGCAAAGACCAAATTAAATCAAATCAAGAGCTGAGATCCTTTTCTATTGGGATCCATTTTGGTGTTCAAGTCACTACTCATCCTGCATATTATTCCCAAGATACTGATCCTGATGAAGAAAAAGAACAGGATTCATGTCTTGGAGGTACAGGTGTGCCAGATTGAAGGCAAAATTCCATGAGAGCTTCTTTGATGCACCCCATGGATGCTAACTCCCCCCAAGAAACTACCGTGCAACATAATGCTTCTCGTCTGCTACATGCAGAAGTTCTCACTGGAAACTATACCAACCTTTATTTTTGAACAGCTGATTTTCAATCACAATGAGGACCCTTAACATCCCATCAAACCTTGGAAAGCTCTACCAAGCCAGCTTGAATTTGAAAGATTCAAGAGAAATCAGTAAAATGAGTTTATATCATACAACTGCTAGCTTTGCATTCTTCAAAATTTCTTGGAGAAAAGCATTTACATTCAAAACTTGCATGGCTAAAGAAATCAAGTCCGTAGCTATGATATTAACATCCAAGTGCTATGATTGGAAGGCTCCTAAACTTTCCACCATTCCTTTTGATAGCCCCTTAATAGTGTGTGACCAGAGAATATGTCACTCTTGACTGGGTTGATTTGCATCCATCAGTGTCTCAGGCAGACCGCAGCAATCAAGCTTCTCGGTCTGATACTCATATGAAGTGCATGAATCATCTTGAATATCATCACAATCGTCCTCATTATTCCCCTGAACCTTACTTGAAAGCTGAAAGTCACCATTACCATAATTACCAATGAAACTTTCAACTTGTGCTCCTGAAACTTCGTCTACATCTATATTTCCCTCATCTTCTTCATCTGTTGCAGCTCTACAAATATCATCAGCAACATTTTCAGAAGAATCAACCCCATCCTCATCGTCATCCTCAATGTCCCCATGGCAATCATCCTCCTGGTTGTGCTCATAATGTGCAGCAGTTCCTTGATCAGTTGGTGATTCCACGACAGAGTCATCATCCTCAGCTGAAATTCCACACTCAACAGTGTGCCACTCATCATCATCACTATCAATATTTACAGGGTCAACTCGGTTCTGCTCAGCACGTTTTCTGAGCATAAAGACATTAAAATAATAACTGACAAGGTCCTTCTTCCTATGGAAAGGGAGAACCGCAGGGAGATGATGCCAGAAATTCTTACCCAATGACAAGGGGTAAGAGAGAACAACACTATGAAATGCTAGCTCTTCCTCTTCAGTCCATCTTTTTGCAACTTCCTCCCCCATATCACAGAAACCCAACTCCCTGAATGTTTCTGACCCAAGGTTATCTCTTAATTTCTCTCTTGCTTCTGTCACATGTTGTCTAATGCATCTGATAGAACCCTTATCAAGGCATTCACAATCAATCCTGTGTCCCACATCTTCACTGTGAAACTTGGCAGTTGCTTCGGAATCAGGCATTGGAATGACACAAGTACCCATTATCTTTTTCCCATAATCATCATCAACCATAAGGCTTGCACATGATGATTTAGGGGCAACTTGAGGATCTGATGCATCTAGACCATCTGAAGAGCTCTTCATATCCTGTTGGCTCCATTCTGGAATATCAGCCTGATGCTCTGGTCCAATAGAAACTAGCTTTCGCGGAGAAAGAATAGATGAATAGATCTCATCAGAATGAAGAAAAGCCCTAATTTGGTGCCCAGATGCAAAATACTCTGGAAACAATGGAAGATGAACTGCCACCTCTGCTTCAGTATCTGCATCTATGCCATTGCTGTTTACCCACCAAAAATGAGGAACACAGCCAGAAGCACTACTTTCATATTCCTTATTGGTTCCACTTAGAACGTTGTTGCATTGATCTTCAGAAAACCTTCCTTCATCTTGGCACTTAGTGTAAATGTCCTCCCATTTATCTTCTTCAAATTGGAACGCTATCAGTTATAGATACTTTATTGAAAATTTAATTTGAATGGCTAAGCATGGCCATAAGACTGATGCAAATAGTTAGATGTAATAAAGGAAACATATGCAAGCTATTAGTTTGCCAAATTACAAGATAGATAGCGAGGAAAGACATGTACCAAATGCTTCTATAAATTCACATATCAGCAAAAAATCTTATTTATTATTAGCATGTTTTTTTGGACAAAATTGATAACAAGTTTAGTGCACATAACATTAGAGCTATCCAACTATATTATCAAGAAGAATCACAAGCAAGTTCATCAACTGAACCTTCCACATATTCAATCAATGAAGTAAAGGAAAATCCACCTTCTTTTGTTTGACAATTGGAAAAAATATACAGATGTATCTGTGCTTGTTTACTTGAACGGCATCTTAAGTCCACTATGCTAGGATTGAGTTGTCTAAAGAAACCTTACATAAGCTTATGCGATACTATCAAGTTCAGTATCGAGTCACATTCTCACACAACGTAATACATGAAATTTCTAGAGTAAAAAGATCCAAGCAAGAACATGTAATCTAGTTATGCAACAAGATTATACACTATTGTAGTACCATAAATTTGAGGATTTTGACAACCACTGCTGGGATGAACATCACTATCAACTGAAGCAAAGTAGCAGGTATCTTCCCATTGCCTTGGATGCTTACACGCAACCTCTTGAGAGTCATCAATGTAAGGACGCTTATGAATCATTGTAGCCTGCAAGTAAAAGTTGGTCATATTTTAGTGAATAAAAGCTTATGCACTAGAGGTTTAGTGTTGAAGAATTTAGCTTTTCTATATCTTTCAAACAAGAGACAAATAGTAATAAATAATACCAAAAAAATTTAAAATTATTAATTAAATAAAAACGTGCAAAAAAAAAAAAAGAAAAGGCAAGTCTACATTCTATGTAATTGAGTTAAAGGAACTTGTTCTTACCTGAGAATTCGTTGACCAATCAATTGAGAAATTTATAAGAGCCAGGAAATAGGAAATAAAATTAAAAAATTAGATAAATGAAAATTATACTTATAAAAAAATTAAACACTGATTTACAACAAATAAAAGGTATAAAATTAGAAACTGGCAATGAAAAAAGGTATATATTTAGAAATTTTACGATTTTAAATAATTTACACAGGAAAAAATAAAATGAAACAAATAGAAATTTTTGAATAAAAAAATCCGCCTAAAGTTTCGATATTTAAGAAAAACCCAGAAAATTTCGACCGAACTAGAAGAAACTGAATCAAGAAATAGAAGCGTAATAGGTCAAATTTTACAGATCAAAGAAGCCCCTTTTGAAATAGAAGAATTTCAAAAACCCTAACCCTAGAATCGAATTCGAGACACCGAATTGGGTGAAATTAGGATCAATCGAAAGAGAAGAAAACGAACGAATTGGGTACCAATTGAATTGAGGACAAAAGAGAAAGATTTGAAGGAAATTTGGATCGAAAAATTAAAGATGCATTTGATGTTGCGATCGCGAAATGGTAAAGTTTGGACGAGGTTTATTTATAGGAATCTGATTGGTGATCAGCGAAGGCTGGTGGAAAATATATAATTACTAAAAGAGGTCACAATCTGTTCGAAAATTACAGGAAATGCCACTTCGGATTGCTATAAGGAAAAAATTTGTCTGACGAGTCTGACAATTTGATGTAAGAATTTGGGGTTGATTGTCTATTTCCATGCCACGTGGAGGCATGCAATTGGATTTTTAGTTTATTTCGACACATGCAAAAAATTTTCAAAATATATTTTTTAAGGTTTTCGGTGGTATTATCTTTTGGACAAGAATAAAATAAATATTTTTTGGAGGAAATTTTTTGTTGGTTCGAATTTTTTTTTAAATAAAAATAAAAAATTTTATCTCGAGAACTTCAAATTCGAATTATAAATTAAATGTGTGAAATAAATCTAATGAAAATGAAAATAAATTATCTTGCATTATATTTATTCAAATTATATATATACTTAAAATTAAAAGAAAATGAAATATTTTTTTTAAACATTATGGAAAAGATAATTGTATCCATAAAATTGTATTAAATTTTTTTTGAACAAATAAATAAAATTATACTGAAGTATTCTTTATCCATGCTGGATGGCTTAATAGTTATTTGAATATAATTATTGCTCATATCTAAAATTTTATTAAAGTAATATTTGGTATATAATGATTATTTTAAAATTTTTGATAATTTTTATATGATGATTAAATTATCGTATTTGATAAATATTTGATAATCTTAAATGATAGTGATTTTAAATTACGAAGAGTAATTAAATCATTACTTTAGACAATGATTTAATTTTTATCTAAAAGTGTAAAAAAATTTTATCACTAAAGTAAAATTATATATAAAATAAATAATAGTCAATATTACTCATTTAATAAGTGAATTAAATTTTTTTTAAATTATAATTATTTTATATTATAATATTTATATTTTTAAATTAATATTTATAATAAATTCAAAAATAATTATGTATTTTTTACTTTTTTTAATGTTTTATATACAATAAATCTTTTTGTTTGTTTATTATGGTTTCAATAGATTATTTTTATTTTCTAATTCAAATGTTTTTTACATAATTTATATTATAAAAATTGGTTTACTTAATAAATATATATTTATTAATTTATTAATTTAATCATACTTTATAATAAAAGACATGTGTGAAACTAAACACAAAGTAAAATTGAAATTAAAAAGAGAGCAAATAGAAAAATTAAACTCAAATATTTACAAAAGTTCGATCGTTTCAATCTGCAGGCACCGACATTCTTCTTTTTTTTTTTCTTTTTGGTTTCATATTGACAAAATTCCTGGAACCTTTTGTGCATACATTGGCAACTTATTTATGTCAAAGCAAAATCCAACTAGAGTTTTCTTCTCATGCATTGCCTTTTGAAACTGAAAGTATTTCATTGAAGGGGCAAATCGTTTAATGAAATTTCACCATTCTACATATGAAAGAAGATTAAATCGAACAAGAATAAAGTTTTCTAACAACAACAGACAAATTAAGGCACAACACAGAGCCTTTTAGATTTACCATGGTGGTAAAATTCCAACTGTGCTGGCTGCTATGGTAAAACAAGGAACAACAAAACTCGTCAAAGTAATCCATAGTAAAGAATCAAACTGAAGGCCTCAAACTCTAATCGATTGATCCGCAACATAAGCATTCAACCTGTGTATCATATTTATGCCACTGCAGGCATGTCCTTGAGCCATGGATCCAGTGGCTTACCAATTGAGTACACTATGAAACCAATCTCCCTCAGCCGGTCCACATTCACTATGTTCCTTCCATCAAAAACGAAAGCTGGCTTTTGCATGTTGTTGTATATCCTCTTGAAGTCAAGATTCTTAAATTCATCCCACTCGGTCAGAATGCAAATTCCATGTGCATCCTTCGTTGCCTCATAGGCATCCCAGACGCAGCTGACTTGTTTAACAGTTGTGGGACTCATGGGCTGCAAGTGAAGGGGATGGTCCCAGTCAAACTTGTTCATGGTAAGATCCCTCTGGATCTGGTCCTCAGTGACCTGTGGATCATATATGTTCAACCGAGCTTTGTCTCCCAAAAGCCCCTTGCATACATCAATGGCTGGGGTCTCCCTAGTATCACCAGTATCCTTCTTGAAGGCAAACCCTAAAATAGCAATCTTCTTGTTTGAAACAGTGTTAAACATTGAAGAAACAACACGATTAACAAAACGGTTTTTCTGATAGTCATTGACTTTAATAACTTGCTTCCAATACTCTGCCACCTCAGGAAGGCCATTGCACTCACAGATGTAAATCAGATTTAGAATGTCCTTTTGGAAGCAGGACCCGCCAAAACCAACACTAGCATTCAAAAATTTGGGTCCAATCCTCGTGTCCTTACCAACAGCATAAGACACCTGTGTAACATCAGCCCCAGTTGCCTCACAGAGAGCAGACATAGCATTTACAGATGAGATCCTTTGAGCCAAGAAAGCATTTGCAGCAAGCTTGGAAAGCTCTGCAGACCAAAGATTGGTGGTGAGAATTCTCTCTTCAGGGACCCAATGAGCATAAACATCCTTCAATGCTTGGACAGCCTTATTGCCTTCTGGGGTCTCCCGGCCTCCAATGAGAACACGATCAGGGTTAAAAAGATCTTGAATTGCAGTTCCCTCTGCAAGAAATTCTGGGTTTGAAAGGATTTGGAATTTAATTCCTTTGCTGTTGTGGGTGAGAATCTTTTCAATTGCCTCAGCAGTTTTGACAGGGACCGTTGATTTCTCAACCACAATCTTGTCAGATTTTGATACGTCAGCAATCATGCGGGCAGCACTTTCCCAATAAGTAAGGTCTGCAGCTTTGCCAGCTCCAAGCCCCCGAGTCTTGGTGGGAGTGTTGACTGAAACGAAGACTATATCAGCCTCACGCACGTGTTTCTCTACGTCAGTGCTGAAAAAAAGGTTCTTGCCCCGACACTGCTTCACAACACCATCAAGACCAGGCTCATAGATAGGGAGCTGCTCGCTGTTCCAGGCATTAATCCGAGATACAGAGATATCAACAACAGCCACTTCAATAGACGGGCATTTAAGCGCAATCACAGCCATTGTAGGCCCACCAACATAACCAGCTCCAATGCAACAGATCTTCACCATTTTCTTTGTATATTACAACCTAAACAAAGAGAAGTAAGTATTCACATATCATATAAAACAAAATGGTGAATACCATTCCTCAATCTACCCAAAAGCACAAACCAAATGGTAAACCTAGAACAAACTTAACAATTAATGTCATTTTGAAAACAATAAGATGCATATGGCATGTTGTATGTAGACATGGAACCAGGCTATGAAATGTAACCAATATAAGTATCTCATATCATGTATTCTAGCATCTGATTATCACCTTTCCAAAAGCTGAACTAATAGTGAAAATGAACTAATACTGAAGCATAACATAGAAAACAATAACTAGAGAAGAATATACCATCAGATCTGACCAAGTCATCCAAGCACTCTTATTACATTTTAACTAACAGACCAATAAAAGAATAGATCCAAAATTCAAAACAGAAACTAATGAAACCAATAAAATTCAATTCAGATCCAAAGACAATTAGCTTGATTCAAAGTTCCCATTCAAGTTTCATAACCAAAATATTAGCACAATTTGCAGATCAACTAAGAGACAACTTGGCAGACAGATCTGTTTTGTTAAACCAATCAAAACGAGTTCATGTTACAAAAAGGGAAACTAATCACTTTAATTCATGAACAAAAATGTGAAAAAGCAAGAGATTTTGAACCTAGTCAAATAGAGACTCAGATCAAGAACTAACAGTAAAAAATATTCAAATTTTAAGCTAGTTAACAATCAAAACAGCCTCAAGTAACAAAAGCAAAAACTTCCCTTTTTAATTCATGGAAAACCAATGTAAAAAAACAAATAAAATTTGAATCTTGTCAAATGGAAACTCAGATCAAGAACAAACAACTCAGAAAAGACTAATTTTTAAAGCAGAAAAAGAAGTAAGAAAAACACCACCCACAAAATGAAGGGAACCCAAATCAATAGAAAACAAAATGGATTGAAAATGGAATAATTTGTATTAATTTACCTAAAAAATATCTCCTCAAATAGAGACAAATAGTTCAGAGAAAGAGCAGAAGAGAGGAGTTCAGCTCTAACGATATGAAATTAGAAGAGCAGGGGAGGTTGCTTTATACTGAACAATCTTCCATTTTTACCCTTGGCATTTCCCACAAAATTACTTTGACTGGAACAGAAGGGAGGTTAAATATAAAGTGTGTACCGACTGAAATTCCTGTCAACTGAAATGAAATGACAAAAATGGGCTAGAAAACGAAAAGGTGTCGAATTAGAGCGTCTTGAATGTATTCTCAAGAATCCCAACGCGGTTTTTTTTCTAACAGCAAGGCATAGTGGTCTGGACCGCAATAACATGGAGACCTTCCTTGATGTTGCGGGCACCCCATTTTAAGCCTTTTTTTTTTTTTTTTTTCGCTTTGTGTTATTTATTTATGAAAAAATTTAGATAAAATTTTTTAGTTAAAATTCATAAAATTTTTTATTAAAAATAAAAATAAAAATTGATATATTAAATGATCTCGATATATAAATTATGTAAATTTTTAAAAAATTTAAAATATTTTTAATAAAAATATTGACAAAATTTTTATTAATCAAATTTGAATTATAAATAATATTTTTAATAATTTTTTGTATGTTATTGATTTTTATATTAAACTCTATCAATTTATAAGTTTGGATTTTTTGTTAAAGTTTTTATTAAAATATTTTTAAAAGAAAATTTTACAAAATTTTACTTAAAAAATTTCATGTAACTTTTGTACTATTTATTTATTCAAAGTTTTTTTTACATGATGATTTTGAATTACACAATGAAAAATATATTTTTTGTGGGTTTTTTTTAATATATATTTTTGTTCAAAGAATGATTTTGAATTTTTTAATAATAATAATAATAATAATAATAATAATAATAATAATAATAATAAAAAGGTTCCTAATTTTCAGTTACCTTGGAAAGCTAATATTTAGAGTCTAAGTAGTACTAAAATTTTTTATGTAAAATTCATGAAGTTTTTTTATTAAAAATAATCACATAAAAATTAAAAATTCAAAGCAATAGATTAATAGGATTTAAAAAATTAATAATATAAAAAAATATGCTATCATTTTTAATAATATTTATTGATTTAAATTTTTATTTTTTTATGTAATTTTTTAACAAAAAACTTGGAGTATTGTCCTTAGTTACTATGCTAACTTGAAAGCAAATGCAATTTTAGACCATTTAGTTTCCATCATATCTTTTGAAAAGCTTCACATGGGTTTTAAGATTAATGACATAAATAAACTATGATTAAAGCTTTTAATGTACAATTATGCTATATAGAAACCATTTTAGCTGAACATATATATTACACCCAAATTTGGTAAAAACAAAGTTAAAGCAGTCATTTTTGCAAATATTATATTTTTTAAAATTATTAAAATTTAAATCTTAATCATTAAAATTAAGAGTTTAGCTCTCTACTGACAAATCACGTGATTTTTTGCTGTAATTCTTATACCTTATCACTTTACACCTTAATTTTTTTATTTTTTGTGTTTTCTTTCATATCTTTTCTTTTTTTATACAAAATTTTTCATCTTTTATTGTATTAATATTTTCAAAATACACATAATTTTAATTGTTTTTTTGGGGCTGAATTTGTCATCATCTCCCAATCACTAGGGCAAAAAGTTATGGAGTCTAATTATCATGTTAGTTGAGATCAGCTTAGGGTTTCTTGAAATTTTGTTGAAAACTATTATAATTAAAGTAGGGTTGTAGAAAGTTTTTTTTTTTTTTTTCTTTTTATGACCATGATTCTCATGTGCATTAAGGTCATGAATCAATGACTAAGCATTATTATTTTCTGGTAGGAGAGTATGAAAAGGAAATCTTCAAACCCAAGAATGAACTTGCTTGAGGACTCAGGAAATATAAAATTTTGAGTGCAATTAAAGCCATGTTTAATTGTTGTAGAAAAAAACAGATTGGAAACCAAAAAATTTGAAGGAAAAAAAATGGTCCTAGTGATGATCATGGCTCATGATGATATAACATGAAAACACCATGTTTTAAATGTGCTCTTAGGGCTGATTTGGATTGATGCATTGGTTTTTTTTTTTTTTTTTTGAGCTAATTTTATTATGGGATGCATTTGAATAATAATCTTCTAATGCATTTGGCCCTAATGCCCATTCAACATGAGATTGGAGGGAAAACGGTCCAATGGTTCATTAGACCCTAAGATAGTCAACTACTTTAGTATAAAAATAAAAATGAAGACATTTTTCAAATTAAAACATTGCATTTATGGCATAATTAGCCGTTATAAATTTCACTATTATCATTATATTTATATCCAAATATATATTTTCATAATTCATTGTAATATCATCGTTACAATATTTATCTAACTTAGTCTTATTGTCAATATTTTTTTTTCAATTTCACTATTTATTCAAATGGACACCTAAACAACATAAATCCAAGAAAAATCTTGTGTTAATTTTTTATATTCAAAATTAAAATCATAAAAAAAAAGAAAGAACACAAAAAAAAAAAAAGAAAAAAGAAGTTTCAAGTTTCGACTAAAGTTTTTTTATTTAATATAATAATATAATTATTATGCATTTTGATAGTTGATAACAGTTAGTGGATATCAAAGATAAAAAAAAATATTGCACTTGATAGCATGTGATTCCCTTTTTTGCATTATACATTAAAAAATGTTATAATGCAAACTCTTATATTTTTTTTTATGATTTTTACTTGTTCAAAATTACAACTTATTATCAATAAATGATTGGCTCAAGTAATAAAAAAAATATATTTAATTTTTTTTATTTTTTAAATTTAAATTCATTAAGAGATCGTGAAAAACTAAATTTTTGTAAATCCATTAGATCTAACATAAATAATCTTATTTGGATCGATAAAAAAAAAAAACGTATTGAATAAAATTAAAAAATTCTTTACTGTTAAATAAAAAAATTATAACTTGTTACAATGCCAGCATTCATTTCTTCCAATATCAAAGAGGCACATTTCATCATGCCTTTTCCTTTTAAAAGGTATAAACTAATTCATCATTTGAAAATATACCTAATGATGTAATTGTTCTTATCAATGGAACTACTCAATTCTAAAATAAAATTGGAAAAAAAAAAAAAGGAATGAACTTCCTAATAAAAATATATTTTTAAAGCTCCACTTACATGATTAGGTCATTAAGACTAACACAAAATTTAAAATTTTTTTCCTTTTTTTTCCAAAATAATAAGAAATTTTATTAGGATTTAATTACACAATTTAAAGTTTTGTACACTTGATTCCTAATCTCATTGACCCAAAACCACTAAGTAAATGCAAGACAACAGGTCTTTCATGCTATGACTTAAATTGTGATAGGAATAGCTAAATCACTACAATCTTGATCTTAAAAATGGAACTTCAAGGTAAATTTCACCGTTAGTCATCTAATTATCATTAAAATTTTAATTGAATCATTAATCTTTAATTTATTTCGATAAAATTACTGAAAGTTTGTTAAATATAAAAGGTATAATTAAACTAACAAGTTTCATCCAAATTAATTTAATTGTTATAGGTTTTGTGACTTGTATTTCGATGTTAAAAAAAATTAAATATTCAATTTTTACAAAAAAAAAAAAAATCTTTATCAAATCAATATAAAAGAAATTACTATTGATTGAGATCCTTCTTTATAAACTTGGTAATTTTAATCATTTGTAATAAACTTGATAATTTTAAATATGATACGATAATATGGTATAAATAAAAAATATAAAAATGATATAATTTAAAATTTTAGATAAAAATCATAAATAAATTAAAAATATATATTTTATATTTTTATATTTTTATATTAACACAAATTATGACACGTAATTTTTGTATAAAAATTAATATAAATATATAAAATATTAATATTTATATAATATAAAATACATAAATTATCAAATTTAATTCGTTATAAATTGATTCCAAATTATATTATCAAAGAAAAAACAAATTTGAAAAAAAAAGACCTAAAATTAATCCATTAGCCCAAAGTGGCCCAAATCAAACAATTGCTAAACTTTGACCCATCATTGCCCAAAATACAAATCCAACCCAAGACAATATTGTAATTTTCCGAAACAATCAAGGGCATTTCCATTTCTATATGATCTGGTCTTTCACAACGGTTAATCAAAGCAAATCCCATTCGATATCTCTAAATCCCTTAATCCAGCGGTCACTAAATAACCCAAAATTTCAAACAATTAATCCGACGCTCAGAATCAACTCCAAAACTAGCCGTTACACGGAGCGTCAACGTCTAACGTTCCCTTCTTTTTTTCTTCCTTCTTTTCTTTGATTTCTTTGTTTCTTCTCATTCAATTCTTTCATCAAAGACTCCAAACTGTCTCTCACTTTCTTGGAATTCTCCAATTTCCCATCAATCATAAACCAAAACCCAGGTTTTTTTTTCCAATTTCTTGAAAGATTTTCTTCTTTTTTTCCCAATGGAGGTGGCTAAGAATTCAAAACTGGGGACTCCTGTGAAAGACCCAGAAGGGAGTTCTAAATTAAAAAACCAAAAGGTTTCAAAACTTTCTGAAAATTCGAATCCAAATATCTCTGATTCAAGTTCTCCATTAACAAAATCTGCAAAATCCCAGAAATATTCTTCCAAGAATCCAGTTGTTTATTCACCAAGAAACAAGCTTAGGGAAAGAAAGTTTGTGGTGGCTAAGAAGAACTCGAAGAAAGAAAGGTCTAATTCAAATCCAAAGGTTGAGATCGATTGCAAATGTAAAGACAAGTTTGGTGGGAATTCAAAGAAGTGTCTATGTGTTGCTTATGAGAATTTGAGAGCATCTCAAGAAGAGTTTTTTAAGAACAAAGCTGAAACTGAAGCTGAAGAAGAGGCTGAAGAGAACGGTGATTTTATTGAGAATCTTCGAGAAGGGTATGGATCAGATAATCAAGAGATTGATGAGATCGAAAACTCGGATCAAACGGGTAGTTCAACTATCAAGAGAAGGAGGGATAAGTTGATGGAGGAAGCAAGAAATAGTGTGCCTGAATCTGGGAAAGTTATGCACTTGGTTAAGGCTTTCGAGAGGCTTCTTTCGATACCGAATTCAAAGGAATCAGAGGAGGGAGATGATCAAAAGGAACCAAAAGAAGAGAAGATTGATAATAATAATAAGAAGCCACTGAAATGGGCATTACCTGGATTGCAACCACCAAAGGTGCCTGAGGCTAACATTGAGAATGAGGATGAGTCTAAGGATTCTTCTTCTTCATTCTGTCCATCAGATTTTGTTCTGACTGCTCAGAATCTTGGTTTGGATCCACGTTTCTCAGTTTCTTCTTCATGGGATAGCAGCCATGGAAGGTCAGTGATTAGTTTATCACCTGCAAATATACTTGCTTTTTTTTCCTAAGTTCTCTTATTTGGGTTTTTTTGTTTGTATCGTTACTTTATTTGCAGTATTTCAAGAAGGACTTCTAATGGAGGTCGAAGAAGCAGAAGAAATGTAAGTAAACATTCACTTCTACTAATTTATTTTCACTGTTCTTGTCATATTGAATGTTAAATGAGGTCTTTCGATTGTTAAATTTAAGCCTAATCTCACATCTCTCATTTGTACTAAGGAGTTGGCATACTCTTCTGGTAGTTACTTGTCATATCGATTAATCTCTTGGGCCTATTTTCTGTAGCAATAAGACATTTTCAAGTGGTCTTCTATAGATATTGTGCTTATATTTACAGTGGGACTCATTGATCAAAGATCAAAGACCTCATAGCATGTCTTCTGAGTTAATCTCTTATGCCTCTCATCTGCAAAGCTATTTTCAACTGGTCTCCTATGGATGTTATGTTATATATAGAGTAGGACTGAAGGATCAAAGATCAA
Source organism: Durio zibethinus (assembly GCF_047325235.1). Classification (NCBI taxonomy): domain Eukaryota; kingdom Viridiplantae; phylum Streptophyta; class Magnoliopsida; order Malvales; family Malvaceae; genus Durio; species Durio zibethinus. Next base: position 4,118,194 of record NC_143185.1, read on the forward strand.
AGAGAACATGGATCACAGGTCAAAACTGAAAATATAAATGTGTATTTTCTGCATTCTGGCTCATGACTTTTGTATTTATTCTTGCATTTTAGAGCTCTGACTCTGTTGGGACAATTGGTGGGAAGAGATGGAAAAGGCAGCTCAAACCCACTTCCCAAAAACCATTCAAGCTAAGAACTGAGGTATATCGTTTGACTTGAGTTTTTGTTAATAGACCATGCATCTTATTTGAAGTGATTCTTGTGTTAGAATTTTCAATTACTTCTTGCTATTGCAGCAAAGAGGAAAAGTGAAGGAAGAAGAATTCATGAAGAAGATCCAAGAAATGATGGAAGAGCAAGAGAAACAACGGATACCAATTGCTCAAGGCCTCCCATGGACAACAGACGAACCTGAGGTGAGACCACTTTTATACAGTTTAAATGAATTGAAAAAGCAATAGTTAGTTGAGTCTTTCTCATCAATTTAACTCTTCTTCTTCTGCGGCTTTTGTTTATGCAGATCTTGATCAAACCTCCTGTTAAAGAGTTTACAAGACCAGTAGACCTGAGACTCCACAGTGACGTGCGAGCAGTGGAGCGCGCAGAGTTTGATCATCAGGTTCCTTTTAATTAATATTGCTTAATTGATAGTATATAATTTGGTGGTCATTGGTTTTTTGAAGTGCTTTAGTTTGTATCTATAGGTTGAGGGTTTATGTGGTACTACATATAGAAAAAGGTTCAAGTAGCTGAATCTTGTTATACCATGTCCTAACTAGATCATGGTTGATGCACTTGAAATGTGGAACATTTATTCATGTTTTTTTTATTGTGTTTTTGTCCAGGTAGCTGAGAAGATAAGTCTAATAGAGCAATATAAAATGGAAAGGGAGAGGCAGCAAAAGGTAAATGTTCTGAAAAATGCATGATTTAAAGTGTTTGTTTTAAGAAAATAATCTAAATAGGCATTTTGCTCTTGCAGATTGCTGAAGAAGAAGAGATAAAGAGGCTGAGAAAGGAGCTCATTCCAAAAGCACAGCCTATGCCCTACTTTGACAGGCCTTTTATCCCTAGAAGGTAAAGTTAGCCTTGCTGTGTTTAGCTTTAAAGTTCTCAAAAATCAAAAGCTTATTATTTGTGAAAGGCTTAACTGCCAATAACATTGATAAGTTCATTCCTTTATTCTATTGTGCTACTGCTATCTATTATGTTAAATAAAGGCTTGTATTTATTTGTTCGGTTCTGGTTATGTTTAAGGTCCTTGAAGCATCCAACTATACCAAAGGAGCCAAAGGTCCACATTCCACAACATAAGAAGATAAAGTGCTGCATATCATGGAATGACATGAGTTCGTACACTTTTCAGCGCAATGAAGCAAGAGAAACATAGGTTTTGATTACCTAATGTCAATTCTACTCCTCAATTGTTTTCCCCCTTTGGAAGCCATCTGAAGATTTGTACATGTGCAACCAATTTAGTTGCAATTTTGCCTTTTCTTTAGTGGAAGAACAATGGGCATGAAAATGAAGTCTCATTCTGATCAGTGAGCTTCTTGTTTACTTAGAATACCAGATACCATCTCTAAGATTATTGATCAGAAGAACTGCATTCTTCAGAATAAGTTGCTTTCATGGAGCTGCACCACAAGTAGCTTTCCCTCCAGCAATGTTTTGATCCATTTTTATCAGATGTCCCCAAAGGGACAACCACCTCCAAGCAATGTATGTTTATTCAGGGGGCCACCACCATCCGCCTAGCTAAAGTTGAATGAATGAATATGAAAAAGAAAGAAAATTTATCCACCCTTCATGAGAGTATGGGAGATACATAACACAGAGGCAATAGCAGCACCAATCAAAATGGTGGAAGTGCAATATCTAAGTCAATATCATAAAGTGAAAATGTTAGTATCCTAAACTACATAATTAAATTCCTTTACAAATGAAAACAAAGGCAATGAGAATGACATGAATTTCATTTCTTAAAGTTTGAGCACTTTTGCTGCCTAACATGAAGAGTTTGGTGTGTGGTTTGAAGCATTGAAACATAATTAAGACAAAATTATGCAAGTTACTCGGGTGGAGCAATCTAAATTCCATAATGCACACCAAAAATAATCATGAAATTAGAAAGGTAGCTTATAGTCCTTATTCTGGATTAACATTCCATAAGAAGAGGAACGTGCTAAACCATGATAAAGCATTTTGTTGGGATAAAATGAAATCATTTTACTCAACCCTTGGCTCTTTTTTCCTCCCAAAAAAAAAAGGGTGGTGATTTTCAATGACTCTCTGAGTTCATTTGATTTATATCTACAGTTGAATATAAAAAGTACTTTAAACATGGTAACATCATGTCAAAATTTCGTAGTGTCAAGTCTGTTAAATGGACCAACAGCCCACCTAAATTGAAGCAAAACACTCCCCCTAACAAACTTTCCTCTTTGAACTCAAAATATATATATATATATATATATGTAAAAAAAAAAACCATAGCCTTCCAAATGCTAGCCAAGTCATCATAAGAAAGCCCAAAGCCTTCCCCACCACTAATCTTTATGATCTGCCTTTCTTTTTCTTTTAAAACGACATAATATTAGCAAGAATTAATCTCTTTGACCTTTAATACGACATCGTTTTCTGGATTAAGCTGGACTCTCACTTCCCCTGATAAACAACCACAGCCATCTTTTTACGTCCTTCACTCGCCAAATTCCCAATTGTCTACTAACCCTAAAATTTCCACAGCAAAAAAAGCATAGGGAAAGCGAAAATCATAAAAAATGGTGATCAAGCAGCTGCTTTCTCTAACTCGTCGGTCCCATAAGTCTTCGTGTACTTTAATCACCGCCCGATCATCTTCCTCCGCCGCTTCTCCTCTCGCCACCACCGCCACTGCCGAATCTAAAGAGATCACCCCTCCTCCACCTACTGCCATGATCTACGACCGCTTAGCCCTCTCCGTCAAATCAAAACTCCAAAAACTCGAAAACCCAGATTCCCGTTTCCTCAAATACGGTTCCCCTCACCCAACCGTAACTTCCCACACTCACATACTATCTTCCCCCGAAACCAAAATTACAACTTTGCCCAACGGCCTTCGTGTCGCCACAGAATCTACTTTGTCTTCTCACACGGCCACTGTTGGCGTCTGGATCGATGCAGGGTCGAGATTTGAGACGGATGAGACGAATGGGACGGCGCATTTCTTGGAGCATATGATATTTAAAGGGACGGAGAAGAGGTCTGCGAGGGAATTGGAGGAAGAGATTGAGAATATGGGAGGGCATTTGAATGCTTATACTTCGAGGGAACAGACCACTTATTATGCGAAAGTTATGGACAAAGATGTCTTTAAAGCGTTGGATATATTGGCTGATATTTTGCAGAATTCAAAGTTTGAGGAACACAGGATTAGTAGGGAAAGAGATGTGATTCTACGAGAAATGGAGGAGGTAATTAAAAAAGCTTGGACTTTTTGGAGTTTTTAAATGGGTTTTGGATAATATATGCTTTTTTTTGTTGATTTAGAATGTATTGTCTCTGTTTTTAGGGAATATAGGAGGGAATACGAATTGGGTTGTTTGTGTTTTGCTTGGCGTGTAGGAGGTAAATAAGTAATTAGATTAATGGGATTGGATTTAAAAATTTCAACGTTGTGAAATATATATGACTTTTAGGAAATGCAGCTTAAAGTTTGACGAAAATGGGATTAGTAGGGAGAACGATGTGACTTTAGCGACAATGGAGAACATAATAAAAATTTTGGATTTTTTAAAATGAGTTTTAGTGTGTTTTGGCTTATATGTGTTTGATTGAGTGATTTAATAATGTATTTTATCAGTTCTTAGGGAATATAGGAGTTTGTAATTGGAATACATGAATGAGGTGAAATTGTTTTTTTTCTTTATTTTGATATGGGTATTAATGTGTTTTTAAATTGTTTTTGGATGGTATGTGTTTTCTTGATTGATTTTGAACGTTAACTATCTGTTTTTAGGGAATAGAGGAGATAATTGGGTTGTTTGTGTGTTTGCTTGGCATATAGGATTATTATGGAATGGAATGTGATATTAAAGGAAATGGAGGAGGTAGAAAATTTAAATTAATGCCATTTATTAATGGCTCTACAATTTTTAGAGTAAAAATGTTATTTTAGTTGTTTAAAATAATTTACTTCTGTTTTACTGATATATGAAGGTAGTTCCTTAGCTTCTGAGTAAGAGCTGTTTGCTTTGTTTGACACATTTGGCAATAGCTGGTCTTTTATTGGCTACATGTGCTGTATAAGAATTTGTTGGGTTAGAAACCAGTTTCCATCAACTATTTGGTTGTAATAATAATTGCTGTGTTTTTTATATAGAGCAATGATATGTAAAGTATATTTCTTCTGGTTGGCTTTTTTTTTTTTTTGGTGGATAGGCCCATTGGGGTGTTAAATAATCTCTTGTGAAGCCTGATAAGGATGTTCCTTATCATCTATGAAGCACGGACACCTAATACGGATTCAGTATGACATGAAAATTTTCAAAAAATGAAGACACGGTTATGGCAGGACACGGCAATAAAAAAATAATTTTTATATATTTTTTTATATAAAATTATTTAATGTAAATATAAATATTGATACTTTAATAATTATAATTTTAAATTTTTAATAGCCCAAATTAGATAAAATGAAGACTAGCCAAAATTCTGGACTCAGGCTGCAAATTTAATCTCTTAGAAAGCCTATAGTATTAGTATGGAAATTTTATGGGTTTTCTTTTGATCTAATATGGGCTTAAACTTGACTTTTTTGGGTTTACTAGCCCAACTTTTTCTTTCTTGTGCCTTTATACAAGAATAAAGGTGATATACAAGATTGTTTGAACTATCGAGGAATAAAACTTATGAGTTATACTATGAAACTTTGGGAGAGAGTAATTGAAAGTAGGTTGCAATATGAGATCACTATTTCCAAAAACCAATTTGGGTTTATGCCAAGAAGCTCCACAATAGAGGCGATCCATCTTTTGAGGTTTTTATTGAAGGGTTTTCGGGTGAGAAAGAAAGATCTACATATGGCATTTACTGACTTGGAGAAAACATATGATAGAGTTCCTCGAAATGTGCTTTGGTGGGCCTTAATGAAGAAAGGAGTCCCTTTAAATTACGTCAACATGGTTAAAGATATGCGTGAAAGAGTTGTAACAAATTTGATGGTAATTGGGGACATGACAAATAGCTTCCCCATTACCTCAGGATTACATCGAGGCTCAACATGAAGTCCATTTCTTTTTGCATTAGTTATGGATGAGCTCACTGGACATATCCAAGATTAGGTGCCATGGTGTATGTTATTTGCCGATGATATAGTTTTAGTTGCTAAAACTAGTGATGACCTTAATACGAAATTAGAATTATGGAGTACATTGGAGTCTCGAGGTTTTTGAGTAGATCTAAAACTGAATATATGGAATGTAAGTTTAGTAATCGTAGGGAAATGGGTACTAGTGTGATTAAGTAGGATGGTGAGATAGTTCCAACGATTAGCCAGTTTTGATATTTGGGATCAATTATTCAGAGTGATATTGGGAAAAAAGCAGATTTCAAGCTTAGGGTTCAAGCAGGATGGGGGAGGTGGTGAAATACATTGGATATGTTTTATGATCGCAACATGCCTTTGAAGTTAAAAGCAAAGTTGTATAAAACAACTGTAAGGCCTGCATTGCTATATGGAATTGAATGTTGAGCTGCTAAAAAACAAAATGAGAAAAAAAATGAACGAAGTGGAGATGATGATGCTTAGATGGATGTGTGGTTAGACTAGAAGAGACAAAATCAGAAATGAAGAGATTCAAGAAAAATTAGGGGTAGTTTGAATTGAGAAGATGAGAGAGGCCCGTTTGAGATGGTTAGGATATGTGAAACGTAAGCTAGATATGCTTCAATTGGAGAATTGAGTTTCTAGATCTAGGAGAGATCAAAACTTCTAGAGGTAGATCACGAAAGACATGGATACAAGTAATAACAGATGATATGATGGTTAAGGAATTAGATGAAAAGGTTGTTGATAAAAATGAGTGGTGCAAGAAGATTCAAATTACAACCTAACATGATTCCCTTACTTGGTCTTTTATACAGTCGACGGGATATAAGGCTTAGTTTGTTGTTGTTATTAATTATTAAACAATGCAAAAAACCAGAGAAAAAATATTGGGTTCCTCTTACACCCTCTCTCATTGAAAAAATCCTTCCATCTCTATCCAAACCAGAAGCTTTCTGTGAAACGAGTGGCTCAGCATTTTCTGATGACTCTTACGAGGTTGATGTAGTTCCTCCTGTAAATCAAATGCTGCTTGTTCTTGAAGATTTTTCCTCAAATGAAACCTGGTATTATTCAAGATTTGAAATGTCCTGATAGTTATAGTGGATTAGATTTGTTTGAAAGTTCTTGCTTTGATTCAATTTCAGTTGGGCTTTTCAAGTTTTAGGTGCTTCAAAGCATAATGAACCCTTTAAACTCAGCTTCTTGTGTAAACTATACCCTTTTTCAATGTGACTACCGATCTCTTCTCTTTCTGGTTCATGCTTTTAGGGGAAGCAGATCTGGTAAGTGGTAACATGTCTGGACGTGTCATCACCGTGTCTTGACTGTGTCCAATTTTTTTTGTGTGTCTGGGCGTATCTTGTATGTATTTTGTCATGACGATGGCGTGTCTGTGTCAGACACTAGTACGACGCCGGTATGCCGAGGTTTCCCCTGTGTCTGTGCTTCATAGATTATCATTATTTCCTATATAGATAATGTTGCCTTGGTTTTGCCAAATGCACTTGTTCTTTGTTCCATGTTGATTATTCCTAAAAAAGTTATCATCTTGGGAATTTTGTAGGTTGAGAGTCAAACAGAGGAAGTTATTTTTGACCATTTGCATTCGACTGCTTTCCAATACACTCCTCTTGGTAGAACTATTCTGGGACCTGCTGATAATATTAAGACAATCACCAAAGAGCATCTGCAGAACTATATTCAGACACACTACACTGCTCCTAGAATGGTATGCAATACTCAGCTTTTCTTGTGTATCTTTATTTAATACAATATGTCCAAGTCCTTAAAGTTTATGAATATCTTGTTATTCCATTGATTTCCTAGAATATCATGTAAGGTACTTTGTGCAAGAGTTGTTGTTGATAGATTCTTATACATGTGTGTTTTTTGATAACTTTTACAGGTCATTGCTGCTTCTGGAGCTGTTAAGCATGAGGAAATTGTTGAGCAAGTAAAGAAGTTATTTACTAAGTTATCATCCGATCCAACCACTGCTTCTCAGTTAGTTGTGAAAGAACCAGCCGCTTTTACTGGTTCTGAGGTGGGGGTGCCAATATTTTAGTAAAACTATTTATTCAGTAATATTCACTTTCAATGTGTTATGCTTTCTAAGACTTTTTTTTTTTTTAATTTTGAAAAAATCAGGTTAGAATGATTAATGATGATGTTCCTCTAGCACAATTTGCGGTTGCTTTTGAGGGAGCATCTTGGACAGATCCAGATTCCATTGCGCTAATGGTTATGCAGGCAATGTTGGGTTCGTGGAGCAAAAATGCTGGGGGTGGAAAGCACATGGGGTGAGCTTTACCCTTACATCAAATCACATTTTAAACTGAACTCTGCCTTTGCAGTCTCAAAATGAGACTCTTCTGTTGCAACAATGTCTTGATTCATTTTGAAAATCCTTTAAACAGCTCTGAGCTGGCACAAAGAGTTGGCATTAATGAAATTGCAGAAAGCATGATGGCTTTCAACACCAACTGTAAAGATACTGGTCTTTTTGGTGTCTATGCTGTTGCCGAGGTGAGGTTGCTGCCTGTTTCTATAATTTTTTGTTATGATCTGAAAAAACTTGATGCCAAAAAAAAAAAAAAGATTATTCCTACTTGTTATGAATGACAAAGTTTTTGGTTATAAATTTGTCATATTCTTTGATTTCATCATAGTTAATTTTAATTCATCATCTAGTGGCCTGAACATCTTATCCGGTTGTTGCCTCCCCCTTCTCCCATTTATGTTGGTTTAACTAAATTGTTTTGCATGTGTAAGCCAACAATGGTTGGCCATATGCTGTTTTATTTGTTGTTTTTTTTTTCTTTTCATTTTATTCTACCTTTTATTTTATGATGGAATGTTAAATTTTATGTTCTGTTTTCAGCCTGATTGTTTGGATGATTTGGCTTATGCTATTATGTATGAGATGGCCAAGCTAGCTTATCGTGTTTCAGAAGCTGACGTCATTCGTGCTCGTAATCAGGTAGCTACATATTCAGCTATCTTTTCTTCATGTTTGATGGATACTAATTTTGATATTTTGACATTTTGTATTGTTTTAAGTACTTCTAGCAGATTGCCAGTAGTACAAAACCTGTTGCCTAGGTCATTTTGGCATTCTACATTAATTACATGCACTGAATCTAATGCACCAGTGAGTGCAGATCTTGTTTAAAGAGCTTTTTGTTTGTTATATAGACTTTGTTTAAAGTGCAGCAGTTGCCTTGGTCACTATGATGCCTGTCCTAGCTGATATCTTTTTATGCTCTCGTGTTTCTTTTCATCCTCTCTCACTCTTTCACACATTCTTGCATGTTAACACTCACAGACAACTGTGTATGGAATCAAGACCTGTGCCTTCTAAACAGTGAATGTCCTGTTTCTCCTGTAAATAACTAGTCAATCTATCTTTCCATGTGCTTAACAACTATTGCATTTTTTTTTTCAGTTAAAGTCATCCTTGATGCTTCACATAGATGGAACTAGTCCTGTAGCTGAAGATATTGGGCGCCAGGTACAATCTTTTTCCACGTTAAAAGGGTTTTAATTCCAGTGGTGCATGGAAGCAATCAAATCCTTTGAATCAGCACATAAGCTGTTTTCAAGCAACTAAAGTTTTAAATGATTCGAGAGGAATTTTTAATGACTAGAAACAAAGATTCTTTTGCTCATACAGAATTGTATGATCTTAAATATGGGATTTTTGTCACGTTGACATTGTTGTGCAACATATACACCATAGAGTAGCTGTGCTTAAGCTGTTCTGGCAAGACATAACTTGCACTATGGTTTATTATTCATTTCAATTACTTATTTGCATTAATCTCCAATCCTTGCAGCTACTTACATACGGTCGGAGAATCCCATTTTCTGAATTATTTGCTAGGATCGATGCTGTTGACCCAAGCACTATTAAACGCGTTGCAAACCGATTTATCTATGACAGGGTATGAACCGCAACCTAGCCTTGCACTTATTACTCATTGAAATGGTTTCAAGCTATAATGAATTTTGCTGGGATGTGACATTGAAATTTCAGGATATAACGTTTTAAAGCCGTTTATGTTTGGTATTTGCAGGATGTTGCAATTGCTGCAATGGGCCCCGTCCAGGGTTTGCCCGACTACAACTGGTTCCGACGCAGGACCTACTGGAACCGTTACTAGATTATTTTGCTGGGCAACCACAAACTTTGTCAATGGCTTATCACCTTTCCTGGGCAACCACAAACTTTCTGGCACTTTTACACAACCAAAGTTTCTGAAAACACCTGAGGGTGGCATTTCTATTCATTTTGTAGGGTTCTTGGTTCTGTAGCTTTGTTGTTATTCTGTAATAAGCAATGCTATCTTCAGTGTTTCTGCTGAGAATCATGAGATAATTCTTTTGCCAAACAAGGTAAATGATGCCCCTAATGTTTTGATAATGGTGAGTTGCATTTGTATTTTTGTAGCTAAGCTATCTAAAAGGCATTTATTTTGAGCTTGAAATATTGGGTGTTGCTGCTGGCAGTTCAACTGCCTGTTCACTACCTTTTTACATCCATCACTTTCATTGAGATTGATTGTTCAACAACCACTAATTTAATTATGTTACTATTTCTCAGATGATGCAATTTGATTCCTAAATGTTGTCAACAACAAACATGTGGTTGGTTTATGGTTTATAAGATTACTTTGTGGCATTCGATATGGTACAAGTTCGAAGTTCAAGTTTTAACATTTAGAAATTTTTTCTACAGAATACTATAAAAATTATGCCTTAAAAGGATTAATTCATTTGGTAAGGGAAGGAATTTTCTTTTTTGTCAATCCAAATCAATCATTATGAAAATTGTAGCAGGAATATAAAATCCAAATTGAAGAAACTATGGAAAAAAATTTAAGAAATTATGGAAAAAATTAAAATAGCAAACGAAAACGATTCTTATTTCTAATTTTTTTTTTTTAAAAAAAAACATAGTTGGAGGGAAACCCTCTATATCTAAAAGGCGGCGTCTTGAGTTGAGTTGGTGAGTTCACGTAGTTGAGTAGTTAAAACTTAAAACCACTCTCCTCTTTTCTCTTGTCCTCCTCGAAACCATCGAGCCCAAAAAAGTAAACCCAAAAAAAAAAAACATTGAACTTTTTCTCTAAATATAGCTCTTAATTTTTTTGGGTTGTTTCTTCTTTTGTTTCTCCTCAGATTTCTCACCCCATTTCTTAAATCTCATCGCCCTCATTTCCTTTCTTTATAAATATATATATATATATATATAAAACCAGTTGTGGGTTTGCTTTAAAGCTTTAAAACACAATGAAAATGGCTTCTTCAATCTCTGTTCCATGCCCCAAGATCTCTTATTTTCTAAAAACAAAGCAACAAAGCCAAACTCAAGGAATCTCTTTGGCTCTTCCTCAAAGTGCAAAGTCTAGCCCCAAATCTTGCTTGTCATTTGGATCTTCAGTCCGGGTATGGTTCATGTTTTGTTTGAAAGAGAAGGGGATTTGAGTTTTGGGTTTTTGATTTTATGGTTAATGTATGTGGTCAGAGATCTGGTTTCGTTGTTTGGGATTTAGTTTGAAGTTTTTTTTTTTTCCTTTTGTGTGTTGATGACAATTGTGTTTCTGGACTTATGAAACCATGGTTGCGTAAGTTATTATTACACAGCAAAAAGGAGATTAAAATAAGAAAGAAAAAACTACAAATGAATGGCAAAATGCTTTCTTTCCCTGTGAATTTTCAACAGAATTTTATGAATTATCAATATGTCTATTGTTTTAAGATTGAAATGTTTTTGTTTTTAATATTTATTTCTTAGTATTCATCAATAATATGTTTTAAGCATTGCTTATATGAGATGGCAATTCATATTCTAATCTATTTTTTTCCTGCTTATGTTATAGTGACTATATAGAAGGCTTCTATCCAAATCTTGACATATGATACACAGTTTGTTTTTTTTTTTTCAATTGAAGTGCCCCAGTACAAATAGCATGTATGCGTAATGGATGTCTGTTTCATAGTCATGCAGTGAAATTTGTTTATTTGGTGAATGTTTAAATTTGCTGATTGTTTCCTGATCTGGCTGTCACTTGCAGTGGCATAATGGGAAGAAAACTACTATTCAATGTGAAGTTAAAATTTCTGTATTTATATGAGATCTATCGGTGTTCTGCTAAACCAACTTTGTAAAATTAAGGTTGCTGCAGGGAAATCCTCAAATTCTGTACCAGTAGTTGACACAAATTCTATACCAGTAGTTGACACAAATTCTAAAGCTGCATTGCCTAGGGAAGATGATGAAAAATACGCAGATAATGCTATTCCAGATGTTGCAGCAATCTCAGCATTCATGGCGCAAGTATCAGACCTTGTTAAGTAAGTTGAAGCATCTTCTTATGTGCGTGTACACTTGTATAAATGTGTGTTTTACAAGAAGCATCAGACTCATAATCAATGTTAATGTTACATTCGATGAGTAGACTTGTTGATTCAAGAGATATTACGGAACTGCAACTGAAGCAGTCAGATTGTGAGCTTGTAATAAGAAAGAAGGAAGCTTTGCAGCTGCCAGAACCAGTGTCTCCCATTGTCACGCCACAATACATGCCTCATGCAATGTTTCAAACTCCAGCTCCAGCAGCCCCAGTAGCAGCTCCTGCTCCTGCAAGCCTAGCCCTTCCAGCACCAGCACCTTCCTCACCTCCCCCTGCTAAAACAGGCAGTTCATCTTATCCTCCCTTCAAATGCCCCATGGCTGGAACCTTCTATAGGAGTCCTGCACCAGGTGAACCACCATTTGTCAAGGTTAGTGCTTTTGGCTTTCTATTAATGTCATACCAGCTAAGAGCTTCTTTGCCAAAAGAGAAGGAAAAGCTTATTCATAATTAGTCTGAATTTTTTGTTCAATGAAAATATTGTGTGAACAAAGACTCAAATACGATACTCCTTCAATGGTTTTTCAGGTGGGAGATAAAGTACAGAAAGGTCAAGTTGTCTGCATCATCGAGGCCATGAAACTGATGAATGAAATTGAAGTATGTTCATGCTCTTATTTCTAACAAAATTTAGTGCTGCCCATTGAACATTCAGAGATATTACTCGGTCATTAATATGAGAACAACAAAATAAATCTTGCGGATTGGTTCCTATACTTTCATACATACTTGCTTACCAATTTTTGAAAGTTAAATGTTGCCAATAATCATTCTTATTTCACTCAACTCTTTGAATTCTCTAATATATTTGTATTCGCTTTTTATTCTTAATTTTTGATTTGACAGGCCGACCAATCTGGAACCATAACCGAGATTTTGGCCGAGGATGGAAAACCAGTTAGTGTAGACATGGTATCCTCTTCTCTCTCTGTCTCTCTCATATTCTATATTTTCTCTTTACCATTTGTCTGAATCCTCTGTATATCTGACTGCAGCCGCTATTTGTCATTGTGCCTTGAATAACCTGGCATGGCAAAGGAAGTGTGCTTGAAGCTTTATAACAGACAATGTTTTGGTATAATTTTTCGTTTACTCTCTAATTTTGAAACTAATAATGGTTCTCTTGGTTCTTCTGAGAATTATATGTAAGTGTTTATGTTTGATACTTAGAACAAGGCAGAAGATTTTTTATTGGGAATTCAACAGTTTGTGCTTAGTTTTGGACGTTTAGCAAATATAATTTATTTCCCTTTTTTCTTTCTAAACATAATTTTTTTTCTTTTATTCCAACTATTTGCTTCCCTAAAATTAGAAGGGGTTAATATGTAATTTGATCTCAAAAGCTATGTAATTTTTTATGATTTGATACTTATAAAAAAAATTGCATTTAGATATCTAAACTTTCTATTGGTCAAAGTATTTTTTATTATTGACTAATATTATTAATCAAATTACTGATATAGTAATTATTGATTAATAAAAATATATCATGTGTTACAATAATATTGATTGTTTCTTGTCATAGCAATGTATTATTAACAGAATTAGTATGTGAAGAATTATGAATATTTTTTCTAATTACCAAATCGATAAAAAGTAATAATTCAGGTTAGTATATCAAATTATGAAAAAAATTTCTGAGTATTAATTCAAGAGTTAAATCCACCGTTAATCAATTAAAAAAAAAAAATCAAATTTGTCACTCCACTAGAATGTAACACAACATTGGTAATTTTACGAGATCCAACAAAATGATTTCAAATACATAAGAGAAGGCAAGATATTTCATTACTTTTCTGTATGTATCCCACAACAGTTTTCTATCCACCAAAAGTTACAAATCATGTTGCCATGGCAGCAAACATCCTGTCTAAAATAGGGAGTGATTGATTTTCAGTAAAAGAAAAGAATGCATATTTTGACTATGGAGAGCCAAATCAAAAATTACAGAATGGAAACAGCTCAAAACAAAAACAAAATAAAAAACCAATACTCTCCATCAGAGCATGCAATGCCCGATATTCCCCCTGCTGCTTTCAGTCTGTTCCCAAATCTCCTTATCCTTTTTTTGCTCTCAACCTATCCTATTTCTATTCTTTTCCTTAATGTAATGTACATGTTAGCTTACCTGTCATTATATTTACATCTACCATCGCTGCCTACTTCCTCTACCGCTGTAACTTTTCCTTCCACTGTTACTCAGCCTCCGAGCACCACCTGTCCAGTCTTCATCATCATCATCATCATCTTCATCACCACCAGTCGTTCGACCAGCTTTCCCTCCTCTCCGCGGAGTTGGGCGCTTCCTTTTGATATTTGCTGTGAAAGTTGAGTAATCAATAGTATCTTCCCTCAATGCATTTTTGTATTCCTGTACAACATAACTTCAAAGTGAGAACTAATATACAAGATAGGATACTTGTGAAATTAAAATTGAACTTCGATACTCGTGTTGTATCAAGGAAGACTCTTGAAATGCTCTTAAAATGTTCACATTACCTGATATCTCTGCACTAAATCTTGATAAGTGGAAGGCAATGTTGTGTGTGTTTCAGAGATTTCAAAGGGAATGTTCTGCCTTGAGAGAACGTCCCCAGGTTTTATAGGTTCATTTGGCGAAAATGCCTAGTTATAGAGAATAAGATTCACAGTTAAAGTCAATTTCACATTTGCATTTACGGGGGAAATAATTCATAACGCAAAAATTCATGGCATAACCATAATTTTTAACCTGGCATCTTTGATCATTCAGGCTGTACACAATTTTTAGATGTCTTTTCAGCCTCAGAAGAAGCTGTAGTGCAGTAGCAGCAAGACAGTCGGCCTGGAATAGCACCAAAGAGGAAGACGTCAAAAGTAATAAAACATTACAGCTAACCAGTGAACATCCAATAGATTAAAACAAAATGCCAAGCAACCCCATATGTTGGAAGCCGTTGAGTAAATGCCTTTTTTCCCCCAAACCAAAGCATACAGACGTCAATGCAAAATGTGTTTTATCCAAAAAATCCAAAGCACTCAATCCAGGGAATAGAAAAGTGGGGTTTGAAGGGTTTCGAAGTACCAGGATTTTTTGCATTTCCTCTTCGGAGAGAGCACGAGTTTCAGAAGGGCTCATCTTATGCATTGTTGTCTCCATTGCAGGAGGATAATGTGAAATAGACTGATGAGTAAGGTTTTGTTGGATTGTACCATTCAAATCAATAGATGTCACGTGACAGAAAGCAGGCTGAACCACAGGCTCTTCTTGAATTGTTCCATTCAAATCTACCGTAGCCATATAATTATAAACAGATTGACTAGGATCGAGCTGAACTATCCTGTTATTAGTTGTCCGCTGAGAATCTGTTTGCAGCAAATTTGAACTCAAGGCTTTCAGATTTGCCTCAAGTGCCCCAGCCCTAACTTGTATCACTCGATTTATAGTGTAGATCAGATAAAGGGGTTCATCAGGAGATGAAAATGGCAACAAAGCTAGAGTTTCTGTACAGTACCTGTAAAAAGGAACTGACTTCTCAGTATAATTACTTAAGCGAGATAAAAAATTTTAGAACTGGCAATGAGTAACTCACATCAAGAAAGGTATAACTGAATCATTCCAGCTAGGATTATCAAACTTGCGCACAATCGAAGACATAAACTTGTTTCTAGCAACACGATTTCCACGAATGAGCTTGTAAATTCTGGAAACTCCCAGCCTTGCTTGTGTTAAAGACCCAGCATCAGATTTCCCTTTCAAATTTCCAGGAAGCTTGGATTGGGATTTTTCATTTAGATTTCCGTGTGCATTGCTGTTAATGGCACGCATGAAGATAAATGACATCTGAAGCCCATCCCCTAGACGACTTTCGAAAAACGCAGGATATCTGAAAAATGAAGCATTTATTAGTTGTGCTAAGCAAATGGAAACAAAATAGATAACTTTAATAGCACAAGGGAAGTACTTTTCATTCATATTCATTAGCAAATGATGAGCCAACTTTTGGTTGGCCTCCAGTGGATCTGTTTCAAGGGCTATAAGGTATGGGACACAAGTAATAGGGTGAACAAGACCTTGACGAAGCACTACTTCCACTATCTGCATCGATAATAAATCAAGAAAATGATCAGTTCAAACAGACTATTTACAAAAAAACTGTAGCATGTAAAGTCAAACTCAATAAATTCAACCATCTGATGAATTGAAAGAGAATCATTCGTGCCACTTCCACCAAGTCTGATAAATGAATTGGAATCATGCAAGGCTTCAAGGCACCAAATTTTCTTTCCCTTTTTTTTTTTTTTTTTTTTTTTTTTGTTTTTGTTTTGCAAAGTCAACTTTCTTTCCAAATGTTAGGTTTAAGACTTGTGCTACAAACTGATCACACATTTTTATAAATTTCTTGCTCAGACCAAACTCTACAATTTAATTTAACTTTTACATTACTCACTCCACTGATATGAGGCTCAGATTCAGTCCAGAGTAGTAAAATTGCTTCTTCTCATAGAATGCAGACAATGTAAATAATTTCTCACCTTTAAGGCAGATTGGCGAACTTCTTCATTAAAGTCCAGGCATCTACCCAGAATATTATCCCAGTACAGCTGGACTATACCCCCACAAATGTTAGTATCGCCAGCACCTGCAGCTACAGGGACACTGTGCCCACCTTCTACAGAATAATGAACTGCATCATTACCGGCCTTGTCTGCTCCCATTTGACTTTCCGCATCAAGAAGATATTCCAACAAATTTTGTAACGCTTGCATCTGGTGGACATACTTGCTTAGCATGCATCTTGTAAATAAAAAGATAATTGTAAATAGAAAGTTATGACAATTTCACCTTAAGACGAACATTAGAACTCGGTGTTAATGCTGCCTCTAATATCTTTCCAATATCCTTTTCCAACATATATTCAGGCCTAGCTATTAAAGCAAAGCCTAATGCCTAAAATGGGAAGCCATATAGAAGTGGCAGAATATGTTATTATATTAAAATATGCTAATAAGGAAACAGAAGCAAACTCCAAGATATCTTAGTAGAGAAGAATGAACTTACCTGCAAAGATCTAACCTTTATACTAAAATCATCCATCAGAAGATAATTTTTAAACAAACTAAGACTGCTAGCAACATCAATATTTTTGTTACTGGAACCACTAAATAAAGAGTTTCCATAGCGGATAAGCAATCCAAGACAGAAGAGAGAACGCCCCACTTGCTGCAAAATTAAAAAAATAATAATAATAATAAATAAATAAATAAAGGAGTTGACTTAAGCTTATCACTCACATATAAATTTTCTTTCACGGAAAAGAAAATTGAAAAACTCACCAAACCTATTTCTGCAATTCAAAAATCTGTATATTACTTGTTTATTTATTAGCATGTACGTTTACTTTAAGCCAACTGCCCTTAAAATTCACAGAAATGAAAACAATAATAAAAGGTGCTAAACAATGATACAAGGTACTAACCTAAGTTTCTAACAGTTCTAGAAATAGAGATATGTTGCCAACACAATTTTTTATCAATAGATTTGCACGTGATGGATTAATGAAAGGAAAAGAGTAAGAAGCTTCAAATTTTCAATACTTACCACTTGGTTTTATTTTAAATTTTTGTACTCTGGTAGCTGACCTCTATTTTTTTTTTTTTGCACTCTAGATTTAATCATGCTAAGAATATATACTAATTTTCTGATACATCATCCGGAATTTTGAAATAAGGAATTATCACTTTTATTGCTTGTGCTGCACCTAATGAAAACCAAATATATATATTTGACTAGCCAAAATGATTACATGTGAAAGTAACAATATTAAGTAAAGATTTCTAGTAATGAACCTGCTTGTTGTCAGTTGCATGGGAATCCAATAATTTGAAGAATAACTGAATGAGATACTCAACAACAGCACCACCAGTCCCTGCCTTTTTACTCACAGAACAAAGACACCTGCAATGAGAAATAAACAAAAAAAATAAAAATGAGGGAATTGAAAGCAGAAATAGAATACTTTCTAAGTAGTGACACCTGACTTTTTACTCAGTGTAGCTTCGAATCCCATTCCAAGCAGACAGAAAAACAACATATAAATTCAGGGCTTCGGCAGAAATAGGATTTAAAAAACTTAAACTTCAACAAACAATTGGAATTACAGCAAAACTAAAGATAGTAAGAAAGAGAAGCTGAACATACTTGATGCAAGCATGGACGACAGTCAAAAAAGAATGTCGGACAATCATGTGCTTCAAGTCTTGTTTTAGTTCTTCGATAACACTAAGAGGCAACTTTCGCATCAAAGGCACAACAGCATCAATTATAAAGATTATACTCTCCAGTAACTGTGCAACAACTCTGTTATCAACCTGAACACAAGTAAAAGCTTGTCAAGCATGGCCTCCACAACCTAAAAACAATGGGATTACAGCAGTGAAGAAAATGTCCAGAAACAAACTTTAGAAACTAACCAATGAAAAGAGAGGAAATTGAAGAAAGTAAAATTGGGCCAATAATAAGAACCATTAGATTGACAAACCCAAAGATTAGTGGAAAGGAGCAATGTACCAGAGCAGTCCAGAAACAGGAATTTTAACCTCGATGAAATCAAACAAAATATAGAATAGCCTGTTATTTCAGAAATAACTTTGTTGGCTGTCTGGTAAAATTAAAGCTATCGAAAAACAAAAGTATCACAGAATGGTTGGCT
This sequence comes from Durio zibethinus, assembly GCF_047325235.1. Classification (NCBI taxonomy): domain Eukaryota; kingdom Viridiplantae; phylum Streptophyta; class Magnoliopsida; order Malvales; family Malvaceae; genus Durio; species Durio zibethinus. The sequence continues at coordinate 4,136,594 of NC_143185.1, forward strand.
GTTCAAATGAATATAGCCAGACTATAAACATACAGATTATAATCACTTCAAAATAAGAATGCCAAGAAAGGTAATAGATCCAAAAGATATCTGATTACATCAGTATCATACCAAAAAAAAAAAAAAGTATAAAATGAACTGTAAATAACCTGACTCTTGAGGTAAGGCTGTAGTGTGATCACAAATTGGGAAGGATCGGAAGCTGGCATGCAGAGTGATGGGTCCACAATACAAAATGCGTGCAAGGCCAACACATAGGGAAGTGTAGGTACTTCAGCTTCCACACTACTCATTTCCTCCATCTGCAATATTCTTTCCAATAAGCACTTGCACATCACTTCACATCGCCTTCGTACAGCTGCAAGTGAGACAGGGTTGATTCCAGCCGCTTTTGCTGATTGGGGGAAAAAATCAAGGACCAAGTTACGCTTAATGACAGTCACAAGAAACTGATGATTAGGCAACCGCCTTAGCATTTCAACAATCTGCTCGGTCTTCTTAGCCACCTCCAATGGAACGGAACTACCTTCTCCAGGATACTGAGTCTGCATTCCAGAAGGTTCTTCAAACCAGAACTCATAAAATGTCTTGCAAACAAGATCCTGGGGATGAGAGAAAAATAAATACTAAGAAAGAATACACGGAGCATACGAAAAGGTAAATACTGCTTCATGAAGTTAGAACAAAGAACAATCATGACTAATAGTTTGCATCACCTAAGTTTTAGGTGCCACGTAGTGCCTTTAAATACTGTAAAGACCCAAAAATATTTTTTAAATATACAGAACTAAGAAAAAAATTGGACAACATTGTTCCAGATGCCTCAGTCTAATATTCAAAAAGAAAGAAAAAAAGATAAACTCTTAACACCACAAAGATATTGGCATCAGAGCATCAGTTTTTGACATGAAATGCATTGTTTCATTGATTCTGAATTACCTGAATGCTTGATTCGTCATCACTAACACGAGAAATAACTTCAATGCAAGCACTTGTAAACCCTGAGAAATTAGGATTCGTATTGCACATATCTCGAATAATTTTGATTGCTCGTTTCCGAACGCTGACACCAGTATCTTTAATCCTCTCTGCCACCTTCTCAAAGTACTAATCACCACCGAATTTTTGAAGAGAAAGAAGGGAGAAAATGAAAAAACAAGTGTTGTCAATAAAGCATGCCCTGCCTTCATAAGATGAACAAGTGAAGTTTGAGTGGAAGTACCTTTAAACCAACATCAGGATGTGAAGCTATATGTCTGCCAACTAGTTCCAATGCTGCTTCTCTGACAGATATTGCAGAGTCACAAAACCTTCCCTCAACAGCAACTTGAACACGTCTATCACCTAATACCTCTGGATCAGCTTCTACAATAATACTAACCTGCCATCATCACACACATTGGAAAACTTTTGTCAATGTAAATGATAAATGTATATCCTTGTTCCAAATAACAGTAACAACAAATTGCAACCATTTTTCACTTACTGCTCGTAAAGCCTTAGCCCTAATTACAGGAGAGTTCTCTCTTAAGCTAACCTGGAAAGAAAACAAGTAATAAGAACAAAGCCTGACTTACCTACTAAATCAAGGACTTGCAAAATATTTTACTAACCAGAAGCAAATAAAGAATCTTGTCAAATCCTCTAGAGAAAGAATTGTTCTGTCCCAGTGCTAAAGCAATCTTCTTGACTGAATCCCTTAAAAACAGAGAAGAAACAGTCCCTGAGTCACGCACTATTGCCTTTGATCTCAGTCGAGCAACATAGTACTTAAAATTTAGTTGAGATTTTGGGCCATCCTTATACCACAAGCAAAGATAACACCTGCACCCAAAAACATAAATTTAAACAATAAACCAGTTAGGAAGAGCAAATTTGAGTTTCCATTTTCACATACATTATAATTAGGAAAGAGATTTGTTAAGTACACACCATCGAACAAAAAGATGTACATCATCAGTAGAAGCGGAATCTTGAAGATAATTCAAAAGCATCTGCTGAACAATTTCTACTTTCATAATTGGATCAGAAGATTCTGAACTTCCTGTGCAACCATGTTTCTTGTTCCCATCATCCTTGCACTGTGACTCACAGTATGATCGCAATACAAGAAGTTGCTTCTTACAGACGCAAAACTGGCAGTACCAACTACGATTAGGAACTTCTTGTTCTCTTACCCCCATACAATCAGCATGGAAAAATCTTTGACAACCTTGACACCTAAACAATACTTTCTCTACCTTTCCATCCAAACAAATTGAACATTCACCTTTTGGGTAACTTTGATCAACATTATCCCCACTATGCAATTCTTCTGATATCCAGAACTTGTCCTTCCTATGGAGGAGAGCATCATTCTTCAACCTTGCTGCTATTGTGCCAAGAAGATCAATTGCCATTGCACGTGCAGAGATGTCCTTAGATTTCAGACCGGCATTTTGGAGCAGTAAAACACAAAGAACCTGCAAATGATAGTTACTTAGTTTTGAAACACTAGCATCTTTATCCAATAATAATAATGACAAAAGAAATATAGTCAGTCTTTTTTCACCTCCAAAGCAGGAGCTGCAGCAGGATATTCTGGTAGATTCAATGTTGTCAGCAAATCAGTGACTAGATTCTCAATCACCACTTTCAATTCAGAGGCATCTTGATTCTTTACAGAAGCCAAGCGTTGAAGAACACGGGTCCAGAAATGACAACATGTATCCTGGACAGATTCATGGCATTTGGTTAAATAACTAGCATCAACTGAGACTTCCAAGATGAGACTCCCATTTGATGTTTGCTTTAAAGCTTCAGGAAGGTTAGCACTGCTATGAACCAACTGAATCAGCAAAGCTGTAACCATCTGGATCTGCCTCTGTTCTTCATCAGGTAGGTGATATGCTCTTAATGCTCGCTTTGAAAAAGGCAACTTCCAAAGCAGCTGAACCATTTCATCTATTACATATGTTCTATGTTGGGTGTATGAGTAGAATATCTGTATCAACAATGACAAAGATTCATATTAAAGTACAACACTTAATTAGCACAATTTAGCTGTGTATGCATTTAATAATGCATATCCCTTTAACTGCAAATTCAAAAATTAGCATTCATACCCCAGTTATCAAACCAATTGCTTTGAGTTGCAAGAGTTGTATGTTATCCACCAAAAAAGTAGTAAAGCTTGTTTTTAGCAGTTGTAGAACACAACTATCAGATAACTTCTCAATCAACAACAAGTCCTTGAGTAAACCAAGAATAGTGCAGAGTTTTTGTAGTATAGCATTCATAGCACCAGAGACCCTATCAAGGAAAAAAAGTTAAACAATAAGAAGACACCTAACCTAACTTCTGCTATGCTAAATAGTTTGTCATAATATTCAATGTTAGGGAACAGCATGTGGATAAGCACACTTGTTCAATGCTGATTTCTTTGCTTTAACACTCTTGGTACTGCGTCGTTTCTTGCTAGCAGAACCTAGTTCTGCATCAGGCTCTTCGTCTTCATCATCTAGAAAATATGATGTGAAATTAAACAGTTCAGTATCAGAAAACTAACATAATATACCTGCAACTAATTGAATGAAAGTGATAAACCTAGGGCATGGATTAACCAGAGATACAGCTAAGTTCAAGGAAAAATGAAGGCAATAAGAACTTTTGACATGCTGTCACATTTATAGATGCAAATGAAGACAATTTTGTTGTTGGACAGAAGCACCATTAAAAAAAGGATCCAGCATTTTTTGCATAAATCAGATGGCTAACCTTCAACTGCTCCATTTTCACTTGGTTTATGCAAGGCTCGATATGATGGATCATAAGCTGACATAACATCCATTATCTGATGCCTAGAGAACTCTAAAATCCTTTCAATAATCTGTTGAGAACACGGAGAATCCATAACCCGTGTTACAATGACAAAAAAACACACAAGCAACATAGAACTGAATGCAATGCACACCAGCACATATCATAGAACCACTAATTTAACAAGAGAAGAAAATAAGGAGAGCAAAACGAACTAGTGATCCATATCTTTAAAATCTTTCATTTTGATTCCTAACATCTCAATTATTTTATTTGAATAGTATATTTAGTCCCATCCATAAATAATTCAATTAAAATGGACAGAAAGTGCTTACATGACATCCACCACATTGACACCAGACCTTTCTATTTATTTTAACAGATTTATTTGACAGTAAGACATTATTGGAACAATTTAAAAATGTTTGGGCTTTGAACGGAATTGAAAGGTTAAGGACAAACTGTAACTTCACTAAAAGTTTATAGTTAAGTGCATTTTACTCAAACGAGGCACATACCTCTTCATGATATAATTGCTTTGGCATGTCATTATGTGCCATTACTGCCAAAGAAGCATGAATGGACTCCAGGGCACAAAAGACCAATGAGAATACATCTGAATCTGGCTGAAACATTTCAACAAATATGAATAAGGCAATTGAAACACAATAAGCACCTGATAAAAATCCATAAAACCAGGGGAAAATGAAAAACATCAGAAATTTAGAAATTAATAGACTCAATAGGAATATCACAGACTCAATGAATACTCTGTTATATAGTAAAAGTAAACACATTTTTTTTCTTTCAAAATTTGATTTCTTTTGCATTGTTACACCTAAATCAATAAGAATCCTACAGTAAGGTAGAAAAAAGTAATCTTTGAAAAAGAAGACAAACATGAAAACTAATCAATAACAAAAGAAGGGGAAATGGACACATTGTATCAATTTTGATTGGTCAACAAGCATCAAGTTCCAATGCAAAACCTGAAACGAGATGATGCTAAACCATCCATATCAGAAGACAAAATGATATTGCTTAAGTCTGAACCTAAGATCCATCCCAACCGTTCCTAACTGTTTCCAAACATCATGGGGAATAGAGCACAACAAAATGATAGTTGCCAAATAATGCATAATTAAAATCAAATAATGATAACTTACATGCTCACGGTCATCAACTGACAAACCTTCTGCTCGATGTATCTGATGATCTAGAACCCGTAACAATTTCACAAAAATATCCACAGGAACCAAATTTAGAAGTCTCTTTGCACGTATAGACATAATTTCATTTACAAGCATTCTAACATCATTAACTGGCAATGACAACCACTCCATCTCATCCCGGTCATCACTAGGAATTTGAGCTCTGCCGCAAAAGTCCTCTAGCATCTCACGGAAGTTCCCAATGATTCCATCTAAAAGAAAACGTTAGCAGCAAAATAAATGTGTTAATATGAATGAGATGAGAGAGAGGAGAGGTAGAAAAAACCAAGACAACCTTGAAGCTCTGCAGGATCTGGTCGAACTGATGGCCCAACAACATCAGCAGCCTTTTTCTTGACTTTTGGTTTCCTGGAAGATGATTTCGGTGCATCCTGCAATTACAACTATAAAATTAAGTATGTTTAAACAGCCCAAACATTAATAGCTAAATTGAGACTCACGCATACATTAGCAACAACATCAGTCTGCTGATCATGAGTGCTCCTAATTTCTCTCTGGAATTGACCAATAAAACTTGACTCAGATCTCTTCCTTTCAAACACTGCACCACCAGAGACTTGCTCCTTGACGAGACCTGAGAAACTTGAAGAAGTGCAATGAACAATAAGCGCAGTATATTAAATCTATGAAAATGGAATCACAGCATCCTAGAAAGAGGGCAATGCAATGCAGAAGATATCATACATGCATACAAAAACTAATAGAGGGTGAGAAAACAGGGAGGACTTTAATTATATCAAGCACTCCAAAAACATAATGTAGAAAGTGGAAACACCAGCAGCATAATGAAGAACAGATAATAAAGTAAACCAAGAAAAAGAATATAGGAAAAGGAATGGACTTGGAACTTAGAGATGTATACACTTTTGCTGACCCAAGACTTTGTAAAAGTTAAAAATCAGCACGCATAGAAGAGGTGTGAGCTTAAGTGAACTCACACGTGTACAAACTATAGAAATATACATGCACAATCAACTCTTCCTACTTACCCATTCCATCCACAATTCCGTTGTGTTGCTTCCTCCTCAATCTCTACTTAGTAAACGACAAAATCATAGTCAATAGGCACTATTTTTTCTCTTGTATGGAACAAAACCCTAAAACCAAAAGAATCTATACCACTTATCATATCTATGCCAACTATTTTCATCCACAATGCAGATTGTCAAGCTTAAGAACTATGCTATTGCAGTTGGGATTATTCATGCAATAGAAATGCTGGTGGAGAATTGAACAAAATTTAATTCTGAAGCATCATGCGTCAGTGATTCCTCATGCAATAAAGGTAAGTAGGATTCATTACAATAATTCCCGTGTAGGTAACTGAGTTCAATTTTACAAAGGCTTCAATCGGCTAATAAATTAATTCATAGTCATCTCTGTACAAATCACAATCACTTTCTAATTTTGTAAACAAATTTCCTCATCTACATATATCAGAACAAAATATCACAGCTTGGCTCAATTTTAAGAGTAAAATTTCACATATCAGGGGCATCAGAAAAAAATTAAGATAAAAAAGAGCAACCGAGAGTACTTTATTTACCAGGGGTGACATACTCAAATGCTGCAGGGTTGTATTGGAGAACTTGTGCATGAAGTTCCAAGGGCTCCACAAAGTCATATGTAACTGAACTTGCCTCATCTCTAAGATTCCTGCAAACAAAACCAGATATAAACAAAAACTGTAACCAATTGCAACATAATGAAACTATGCCAGACTTTTAAAGGACAATTTTGAAGAAAGTTCCAAAACTAAGAAAAAAGCAAACAAGGACTTTCGTCAATTGTCAGCCGTGCCTTTTAACTTCATGCATTAATGCTTATAAAGGTACATTGACATTTGGAAAGTAAGAAAGATTATTCAGAAAGAAACAACCAACTTACACTTAACCATGAATATAACCTAATTCCAATTGCTTATACCTAAGATGGCTACTAATATCCCTAATTAATCACTTAATAGTACATTATTTGTTACTTTCTTATATTTGTTTTTTGCTTCTTAAAAATAGGAACTGACATTTTTCAAAAATCAAAATTGCAATTATTTAGCATCAAAATGCATAATTTTACTTTTATATTAAATAAATATGATAGAATTAGATTTGCAACCTATGCCACTCGTTCATTTTCAATCAATTATATTACGTTAGAACAACTTTCAAAAGAGTAAACAGCAAATTGTAAACTTCGAATCACAGGTGATTAAAGCAGCAACGAAATGGAGCTTTAACTAATAAATTCAAATATTTCAAAAAGAAAAAAGAAGTAAAGATAAAGCCCATACAATCAAAATATAATAATAAACACTTAAAACTCTTAACTCTTTTCATTCAAAATTTCGGTACCTACAAAAAATATTGAAATTTGAACTAAAGTTTCAAATTTGCTGGAATTTTAAACGCTTACAGATACGAAACGTCAGTTTCGGCAAGCAGATCGGCAATTCGACCAGACTGTAAGAGAATTTCCGGTCGATTCAAAGACCTCAAAGCTCCACCAGCCGGGTCGTCGAACAGTCTAAGCTCCGGATCCGAAGCGCCACAGAAAACGGGCAACGAAGGAAGCGGCAAGCACTGCGCGACCTCGGAGTGGATGGTGTTGGATAGGCCGATGCCACGGTGAGCCAGGTCCATTATTCCCGGGCCAGGTTGTTCCGACATACTGCTTGGATTGCTTATCGATCAGTTAATCGGCGAGTGAGGAATTTGCAGCAGAGAGAGAGCATGAAGAGAGTAGAAACGAGTGGTATTTTCGTAATAATGTATAAATCCGAGGGTAATTTGAAAGGAATTAGGGTTTCTTTGGAGAAACTCAAGTGGTTTTGAGCCCTAAAAGGAAAAAGATTGGGAAGACAGAAGTAAGAAGCAAATGGCGGGGAAAGTGTGAAATTTTGGGGGGATTTTTTTCGATGAATTATATTTATAGAAAGATTAAAACGGAATTGGGGAAATTAATGAAGTTACTAAAATACCCTTGATTGACTCCTTGTTACTGGTTTCTACCTTGTTGTACAAGCTGTACTATCTATTTTTAGATTATTAATCGAGGCGATTAATTGCCGCTTATGTTCTTATGAAGGTGCTTAATAATTTAAAAAATAGTTGCTCAGTAATTTACGTAAATACCCTTATATTCTTCCTCACTGTCATCGGCAAGTGCTAGCAGTCAGCTTCAGCTACCCAACTTATCGGATAAGCTTCTTATTTTGTTTTTTTTTTTTTTTTTTTTTCGTTTTATTTTGTTGGAAGAAAGGGATTTTTTATTTTCTGAATAAATTTGAAAAATAGAATAATAGTAGAGAAATTTAAAGAATAAATTTTAAAGTTCATTTGTTTCCAATTATGCCAAAAATGATTTTGTTTATTAAATGATGTAAATAATTAATAAATGAGACTTATATATAAATTTGTTTCTGAGTTGGATTGCCTAAGTCAGATTCAATTGGTCTTTTAAAAGATTTATCAAAGGCTTGGCTCAATTTGTTAGGTTTAAAGATTTGAATTTTAAAAAATAATTACAATAGTAAAAAATATTAATAAATATATTCTATAACTAAAAATAAATCAAATATAAATTTTATTAATAATAGTATTTTATGATTATAGAAAGAATTCTTTTTATATTTTTTTCACAATAATAAAATTTTCTTTTATCTAATGTACCAAAAAATTCTGTTAAATTATGCTAAAGATTCTTGTATTTTGTAAAAATTTAAAATTTAATTTTTATATTATAATTCATATAAATTTAATTTTTATATTTTTTATTTAATAATTTTAACTCAATCATTAACTTCGTTTTTTTTTTTTTTTGTCATTAAAAATGATGACACAACTATTGACTTAATAATGTGAGCATTAACTTTATTAATGTGATGTGGACTTGCTAACATAGTAATTTAGATGGATGAAATCACTAATTAAACTTAAAAAATTATCTTTGTCTTCACATAAAATTTTAAATTTAGTCTCTCTAATACAAAAAAATATTTTAAATTTTTTAAGAATTGTTTAGTTTTTTAAAAAATATTAAATTTTAAAAATATTTTAATTCCTCTAATATAAAAATATTTTTAAAAATATTTTTTATATGTAATTAATTATTAATAATATTATTATTATCATTTATGTAAATCAATTATAACATTAATAGTTTAAATTAATATATCAAAGTTAATATTGTTTTAATTAATTTAAATATATCATATAACAAAATTTATAATTAACCAAAGTATTGCGTAAAGCTGTATTTATAATGAAGCCAAAATAAATTATTAATAGAATGGCCATTCTATCCAACAAAATAAAATAAGAAATTCAAGCCTAAATTCCTACGATAGGTAATATCCTACTTATTTGGAGGATGAATTTTGAATCATAGCAAAATGAAAAAAATAAAATGACTAATTTGATAAATCAAAATATCAATATCATGTATAATAATGAAAACTTTCAATTTTTTTATCTCTCCGCAAAAAGAACTTATCTAAGTAATTATATTAAAGTAAATAATAAGGTTAATTTTAAAACTAATATAAATTGACTTTAGTAAATTATTTTAATGTATTTAAAATATTGAACTTAAATTTTATTATAAAAAATTATTTAAATAGGGTTTAATTTAAAGGAATAGAAAAGTTATTTTATGGATAAATTTACCCTTACGGGATTGAATTATAATTCTAATTCATTTAATAAATTAATAAAAAAATAGTTTAAGTAAAATTAGATAGTAACATATTTATATCATATATTGACAAATTTGTTATAGATTTTTAATAAATTTATTTAAATTTGTTATATGACCACAATATGCTATAATTATGATAGAAAATTGTGACAAAATTAATAACAAAATTTATATTTTATTTACGAAATGTAATAAAAAATAGTGACCAAATTAGTAATAATATTTTACAGTGGTAACAAAAAATTGTAATAGATTTAGTAATAATATATGAAAATTATAATAGAATAGTGTGATAAAATTTTCAATATTGTAACAGAATCTTATGACAAAATATTGTGACAGAATATTATGACAATTTTAAAGTTTAATATTTTTAAAAAACTAAAAAAATTTCTAAAAAATTCAATATATTTTTATATTAAAAGGATTAAATTCAAATTTTACGAGAGTATAAGGATTAAATTTTAAATTTTGTGCTAATACAAAAACTAAATTTTAAATTTTATGTAAGTGCAGAGATCATTTGCATAATTTAATAATTAATTTTATGAATCTTAATTGATATGTTAGCAAGTCAATGCCATGTTAGCAAAAGTCAATGAACACATCTTCAAGTCAATGGTTACATCAACATTTTTATAAAAGAAATTGATAAAATTAGTGATTAAATTGAAATTATCAAATTAAAATAGTACGAAAATTAAATTTATATGAATTATAATATAAAAAATAAATTTTAAATTTTCACAAAATATAAAATCTTTAACATAATTTAACCAAAAAATTCCAATAAGCATTACTATTGAGGAAATTTTAGCATTTTCTTTGGCATGATTTCCTAGAATCTCTTTGACTTATCTTCGGTATAATCACAAATTTTAGTTCTCAATAAATGAGCCTAATAATAAGCTTTGTTACACAAAATTAGGATAATAAAATAAAACTATCTACAAAGGAAATTTTTGGCTAAAATAACAAAAAAATCTTGAATGTTATCACTTTATTTAGATAAATCCTTATATTTTTATTATACAAAATAATCCTTAAACTTTAATTTCACCCAAATAAGCCTTTAATTTTTAATTTGTATCCAAATAAGCCATTAACATTTATTTTGTACCTAAATAAGCTCTTAATATAAATTAATTTTTGTTTAAAATAAGGTCTTATGGATACAAATCAAGAAATAAGAATTTATTTGAGTGTAACAAAAGTATAAGGGCTTATTTAAAAGATAAAATAGTTCAAAGACTTTTCTAATATTTTAACCGATACATTCATATATAAAAATCACTAAATAATTAACCAATAAATTAGAAAATAACTAAACAAATCCAATATAAATTAAATCAAACACACACATAATAAGATTTGCATCTAAAACCTCAAAATTCTAAGACATCTTCGTTACCACTAAAGCAAGCAAGGTTAGAAGCTAATTACTATTATTGAATGATTTTTATTTTTTAGAATAATTTACATTTAGGGAAGTACTCACTTTATACACATACACACGCGAAGGGAAGAACACTCACTTTACACACAGAATTTCACTTCATTCTTTGCTAAAAAAAAAAAAAAGAATTTCACTTCAGTCTTATTCCACACAATTAATTTCTACTGGCGTTAAAATTATTTAGTATCAATTAAAATTGATATAATGCAATTTGCAAGAGGTATGATTCCATTTTTTTTAAATGGTTTTAATTTTTGTTACTATGTGATTTATTTCTTAAATTATACAACTTTTTATAATTTGGTATCTATAGAAAAATTTCATGATTAAGTATCCAAGCTTGGTTTTCATCAAAATATTTTATCTCACATACTAATTCCATTAATGATAAATTTATGTGATATAAAAACCTAATAATATTATGACATATCATATATTTTTATTTATCAGTATTTGTCATGCTACTATTTTGACTAACGATATTAGTTAAAGGTACAAAATACAAAAAAATAAAAGGTATCTAATCATGAATTTTTTTCTATAGATATTAAATAATTAAAAGTAATATAGTTCAAGCATTAAATTACATATTAACTATTATTTGTATTTAATAATATAATTTATATAATACATTCTTCTTTGAAAGGTTAAAACCATTTTTAATATTAAAAAGCCTGATTTTTTTTTGCTAAGTAAATTATTGTTATTTAATGGTCTAGGTGTATTAAATTAATGATGAATAGTTTTTAGTCACATTGACTAAATAATTTGCTGTTTTTTCCAAAATTACAGACAACATTTGATTTCTTTCTTAATTTCCTCATTCATTTCTTTTTTTTTGAATTTTCATTTTCATTTTCCTTTCCTTTTATATCTTACCTTGACCATTATTTATATATCAGTCTTTGGACTCAACTTTTTATCAAAGCTTCGATTTAATTTAATTTAATTTTTCTATATATTTTTTTCAGCAATGGCTAGCCTTAAGAGTTTCTTTTCATTTCTCATTTTCATGGTCTATTTGGCTGCAGCCATGGGCAAGAGGCAAATACATTTTGGCAGTCAAAATATTGATACCAATTGGTATGATGCACATGCAACGTTCTATGGTGATATGGGTGGTAAAGAAACCATGGGTAAGTTTATCATTATATTTTTATACATGTATTTGCTACTATTAATTCTTTCATGACTAAATGCTACAATCTTTTATCATTAATATTTAGTTCAAACAATTTTAAACGTGATATGAATATATATATGTATATGAAATTGATATGATTTAAAATTTTAATAAATAAAACAAATATGTTTTGTATTTGATGTGTGGATATAAATTGTAATATAATAATTTTATATTTTAGACATGTTAAATATGAAATAAATAGATACAAATATATGAATTACTATTTTATTTAAATTAGATAATTGTTAAATTATATATGATCATTGTAGAAGGAGCTTGTGGATATGGTGATCTATTCAAACAAGGGTATGGACTCGAGACGACAGCCCTTAGCACAGCTCTATTTAACAATGGACTTACCTGTGGAGCTTGTTTTGAAATCAAGTGTGTGAATAACCCTCAATGGTGTTATCCAAATGCTGGTACCATCAAAGTGACTGCAACAAATTTTTGCCCTCCAAATTACTCAAAACCTGATGGAAACTGGTGCAATCCCCCATTAAAACACTTTGATCTATCAATGCCAATGTTTACAAAACTAGCACAATACAAAGCTGGAATCATCCCTGTCATGTACCGACGTGTCTTGTGTTCCAAGAAAGGTGGGGTTCAATTCCAGGTCCAGGGAAACCCGTACTGGACTGAGGTATTGATGTACAATGTTGGAGGTGCTGGTGATATTAAGGATGTGAAAATCAAGGGCTCAGGAACTGGGTGGATTCAGATGAGCCACAACTGGGGAGTGAATTGGCAGACTGGAACAATGCTAACAGGGCAGAGCTTATCATTTCAGGTGACTACCAGTGATGGGAAAATGGTGGAATTCGATAACGTGGCACCGGCTAATTGGCAGTTTGGTCAAACTTTTGATGGGAAAAAGAACTTCTAGGAAAATTTTCTTTACAATGTAGTGGTGGAATTCCTGCATTATGCATTACCTTTGAGCGTGCATGTTTTTTTATGCAAATTTGGGATGTGTTTTGGTGTTCCCTTTGTGGAACCAAAGCAAACCATTAGCAAAATTGTACCCCATTTTTACAAATTGACTTCCAACTGCATTTGATTCACTTTTGTATTGAGATCACTTCAAACCAAATCAAACCCCAACCATGAAACTCAAAAGTTGAACAGTTTCAATTCATTTTAATTAAGCATCACTCCAGGAACAACTTATTTTTGAACATGTGCAATTCATCATTATAAGATTTAATTTGGTTAAAAAGTAATTAAATAAAGGGCATGGAAATATTCATCGAGTAAATAAAAATATATATATGTTATAAAATATATAGTGATAAAATTGTATTGGTTAATATACTCAAACAAAAGCTTTGGTTGGAACCTAATGACTGTTTATGGCAACAATTGAGCAATTTTCATGTCTTCAGACTTCAAGTTTGCATTTTTCTCAATTCATCTGGGAATCGTACGTGTTATTAGCTACTAAGATGAAGTTTTTACCCCTACAGCGAAGCTCTTGTGTTGGGTGGATAATTGTCTATAGCAAAGATGGCACCTCTTAGCAAAGATGGCACCTCTTAGTTTTGGCCTTCGGGTTTCATTAAGCCAGCAACTTAATTCAAGACTATTGGAATGTTATTTGGGAATGGAGTGACCCACCAGGGCACTAAAGGGAGGTGATGCTGACACAATCCCGCCTATTTTGTTCATGATGTATGTTGGATCACCGGTCATCCTGCAAATCCTTGGTAGTCTTATTTTTTGGCAAAGAAAACACATACAAATAGGATAAAAGGGCCTTGTATGATTAACATGTAAACCTAACAATTTTAAATACAATAAAATTACATAGCAAATGATAAAAAAAAACGAAAACAATATGATTTAAAATTTTAACAAAAAAATTTCATAAAACAAAAAAAAATAATTTATGTTTAATGTGTTGATACAAATCTAATATGATAATTTTTGTATTTTATATGTATTTGATATAATACGAAAACAATACAGATACACAAATTATAATAAATCAAATCTATTAGCAGTGTTTCTTTTTTTCTGGTACATGAAAGGTTATAAGTACCTGAACCTTCGAACAAGCACCCATCAAAATCATCGGTAGTTTATTTATTAATAATTTAATTAATAATTATTTTTTGGATGGTCAAAATCATATGCTAATTAGTGTAACACAGCCTCTTTGTCATAAGCATACTGAGGTAAATGACTTGTATGCCCAAAACTGAGGCAAAGTAAGTCAAAAGCAGAAAAATTGCTACTATATTCAGTGCTTATCTGTATTGGCTTTGCCACTTACCAAACAAGCTGATATTGTCATTCAAAAGGATGATGAGATAAATACAGGAACTCTTCATATTTATTTATTACAATGAATAAAAAAAATCTGAACGTACAAAGTTATGAACATGCGAGAAAATGATGTCACTTGAGCCAGGAAGGCAAGGGAAGAGCATCCCCAATGAAAAGCACAGTGAAGGCTGAACATATTATTACATTTCCAGTTCATTTTCTTTCCTGTACCATCTACAAAAGCTTCTACCATTCATTTACAGTCAAGCATGTCAAATAGCCACAATACCTCTTCTTCGGAATTGGCAGCATCACCAAAGTCCATTTAAATGCCAAAAACATCAATCACACCATCGTTTCCATCTTCCACAAAAAGCAAAGAGATCCTTGCCCGGATTCCCGAAATGAAGGGATAGTTGGGAGAGAAGTCAAGGTAGTCGAAAGCTAGGGCCCTGGAAGCCGCATGATCTATATAATCAAACAGTGACTTATTAATTATGCAGGCAACCTTATTGTTGTCCTTCCGCCCCACAAGCACTGAAACACTCACAGTCTGGCTCCAAGGAACAGGGAACCTTGCGTCAACAGGTAAGGTCATCTTGTACTCAGGACACTCAAGATGAAACTTAAGCATGTTACAGATTCTAGCAGGTGGGATCTTGATTCCACTCTGGAGGACAGGGCCAGGGACAACTTCAGAGAAAATCAATTTATCTTCAGTCCAAACGTCAATGAAGAATTCCACATCAAATCATCAAAGGAAAGCCTTGGAGGAAGAAGAGTTCGCTGACGCTTCCGTTTATAAAGGGTTTGACACAGTTTGTAGTACGTTACAATAGGAGGGTTGGGCCGCGTGCAAATGGAAGGCCATCTCATTGCACATAAACATTTCCAAAAGTAATCATCTCTAGCTATGTGTCTCCATTGCTTGCAGACCACCATGCAAGCTGCAAGGTCTAGGCCATCCAATAAAGGAAAAACAACCTTCAAAGCTTCTTCACATGATATTTTCAGATTGCAAAATGACTATCAAAAGCCAAATGACAATTTACTCCGGCAAATTGCAATCATTTATAGCATCAACAGGTGTAAAGTAACTAATAGCTGATGGATTCCTGTTAAAGAGACAGAACTAAGTTTTAAATTCCAATGTATCTGTGGGTCACCATTAAGTTCAAAACAAAAAGGCTGCACAAATATCAAGCCGCAAGATATCAATATTATGAAAACAGAAAACAGCAACATGTAATGATGCATTTAACACAAAAGATAATATAAAAAAGGCATCCTAACCTCCTCCAAAACTAAAATATTCTTTCAGGCAACAAGGTATGTCCTAAACAAGTCCTTGAAAAAGATGATAAACACCAGTTTTTTTACCTCCCCAGGTTAGTAACTTGCATATTCTACTGGAAAACAATCCGATCAGGTCAATAACCTCTAAATACAAATGCAATTCGTACAAAGTCAACTTACATTGACACCATAACATAAATCTATGGTAGGAGAGCTTAACTCCAACTCTATTATATTACCTTTCATTCCCAACGGGCCATTTGAAATAACTTCAAAATTTCTGGTAATCTATCGCTAAACCCATGGTGAATTATAAATGGTTTGTGGAGATGCCAACTTTATGTTACCCAATGGAGAATTTGGTTTTTTTTTTGTATCTAAATGGAGATAATGATAGATATGACATTGTGGTTATTATTATTATTTTTAAATTAAAAAATAAAATTTTGTTTTTATTTTTTTTTAAATTACGAAAATAAAAATTATCCATACTTATTAAATACTTGTGAAGATAAAGATATATTTGAAATATCCAAGGTATAAGCACAGAAATGAATATAATATAAAAATTCAAAAATAAAAATGAAAAATACTTTATCCACTCTATACTCTATCAATTAACATCTCTAATTTATGGGCTTAATCCCAAATCAAACAAATTACATTTCAGATTCATTTAATTACAATAATAATATGTAATTTATAACATGTATTAAGGTTTGCCACATGTAATTCGGAGCATTGGGGCACTTATTAGACTGTTACAAATCTTTGTGAAGCCCAATTTGAAAAAAAAAAAAAAAAAGAAAAGCTAAATTTAGATCAATTAGGAAAGTTCCGTTTAACTCAAATCAAGAAAATTAAATTTATAGGCATTTGTACAAGTTCTTAGTTTGTGTAAAGAAACAAATACATTAAAAAAAAAAAACTTACAGCAATGCACCGTCAAATTATAAATGTTGGTTGATCATATATTTTATTATAATTTTATAATTTAAAATACTATTTTTTATTAGATTCCTTTGAATTTCATATTCAAAATTGCGATAAGATCAATTCTCCAATAGCTTGGAATCATAGTTGATTAGCCAAAAATATATATAGCTCTTTGAGAATTTATTACTTTAAAATTTTTAACATTTTATTTATCCCAATATCGCAGAACTTTTGATTCCAACAAATGATGACACCATAACTTCAATTTGGTTCATTGTTACAAATTAACAGTTGCAATTTGTTAGGATCATTCTAGGCTACTAGCTATATACGAAATCTTTGATTAAATCGGTTATCATATCTTGAGTTGCACAAAAAAGAATAATAATTTTTTCTTTTATCTGATGTACCAGTAAATCTAATAAGTATCGCTAAATTGAAAATTTTAGCATGATTACCTAGAATCTCTTTGACTTATCTTCAATGTAATCACAGATTTTGATCCTCAATAAATGAGCCTAATAATAATCTTTGATACACAAAATAAGGGTAATAAAATAAAACTATCTAGTAAGGAAATTTTTCGAAGTATTTTTTTAAGAAATAATAAGTATAAGAGAATTTATAATTATAATAAAGTATTACATTTATATATACAAAAACTATTAAACAATCAATCAACAAATTACAAAATAAATAAATAAATTCAACATAAAATTAAACCAAACTTCATATAGTGGGATTTAACTTAAAAACTTAAAGTTCTAAGACCTTTTCTTTATTAAATGATTTACAGAAAGAATTCTTGTTTTTAGAATAATTTACATTTAGGGAGGTGCTCACATTTTTTATTATAATATATATATGTGTGTGTATGTGTGTGTGTGAGAGAGAGAGAGCGAAAGGGAAGAACACTCACTATACACTAAGAATTTCACTTCATTCTTTGATTAAAAAAAAAAAGAATTTCACTTCGATCTTATTCCACACAATTAGTTTCTACTGGTGTCACACTATTTAGTATCAATTAGATTAATATATTGCAGTTTGCAAGGGGTATGATTCTATTTTTTTTTTTTTTGGTTAATGTGTGATTTAATTTTTGAACTGTATTATTTTCACTATCCAATATTAATAAAAAAAAATTATAATTAGGTATCCGAATTTTATTTTCTTCAAAGCATTTTATCCCACACTAATCTATTAATGATAAGCTAATGTGACAAAAAATATTTAATAATACCATGACACATCACATATTTTTATTGATCAATATTTACCATTTCAATATTTTGACAAGGGGACAAAATATTTGACGGAAACAAAATTTGGGTATCTAATCATGAATTATTTCTATAGGTATCAAATCATTAAAAGTAATATAGTTCAAGGGTCAAATTACATATTAGCTATTATTTGTATTTAATGATATAATTTATATAATACAATCTTCTTTGAAAGGTTAAACCCTAATATTAATGTCATAACGTCTAGATCCGGGGATCTATCGCTAGACATTGTCTTTTAGGAGTCGCCACCAATATTTTTTTGTCTAGGTGCGATTGGCCACCTATGGAATCTGTCCTTTTAGGGAACACCTAAGTTTAAGGGTCCCTAGAAGAATAGGTTCAGGTCTGCTAACCAGAACAGAGTTCGGGAGTTCGGTTACGTGTGAGGAAGGTTATAGCACCCTCACAACGCCCATCAAAAGATGGTACCAGCTTAAATTTGTGTTATCCAAAAGCCTTAAAATTTTACCAAGTAATTAATTATTGGAAATTTTTCTCAATTGACTCTAATATTTTTAGCAGAAAATTGAGAAAATTCCCTCACCTCAAGAGTATGCAAGAAAAACTACTGTTTCACTTACAGAGGCTCCGTCGTCGGATTATTTAAAGAAAAAAACAAAATCAAAATTAAGATAGAAAGGAAGGAAAGAATGATTTTTTTTTGTAGGGAAAATTGATACTTTCAACTTTTCCCCAAAAATATTTTTTGGAAATTTCGATTTTCAAGGAAAATTGATACTTTCAACTTTTCCTCAAAAACCTTTTTTTTTGAAAATTTATTTCTAAGGAAAATTGATACTTTCAACTTTTCCCCAAAATTGATACTTTCAACTTTTCCCCAAAAATATTTTTTTTTTGGAAATTTATTTTTCTTTTAAGGAAAATTGATACTTTCAACTTTTCCCTAAAAATATTTTTTTTTGGAAATTTATTTTTCTTTTAAGAAAAATTGATACTTTCAACTTTTCCCTAAAAATATTTTTTGGAAATTTATTTCTAAGGAAAATTGATACTTTCAACTTTTCCCTAAAAATATTTTTTTTGGAATTTTTTATTTTTATTTAAAGAAAATAAAATAATAAAAAATAAATAAAAAGAATATTACATAAACCTAATCTAATAAATAAAAAATAAAATAAACAAATAAACAAAGAAAGAAAGAAAAAAAAAAAAAAAACCTGGAGCGGCTCGGATCGGCTCGGCTCAAGGAAGAGAAAACGGCTCGGGGGGAGCGACTTGGCGGCTTGGCTCGGCTCGGCTAGGAGGGGGCTGGCACGCGCGGGTCAGAAAGCGGGTCGACGCCCGGGTCGGGTCGGGTTCGACAAAACGCGCGGATCCCCTGGTTAACTTAAAGCCCAAAACGACGTCGTTTTGGGAGGGTATAAAAGGCACATTCCTCCGTTTTTCAGCAGAACGCTCCTCCCCCTCTCTCTCTCTTCTTTCTTTTTCTCTCCCTTCTCTCTAGAAACTGAAGAACACCGGTGCTGGATTCTGGAAAATTTCGTCGGAATCTGGAAATTTCGTCGGAAGTTGGCCGGAAGATCGCCGGTTTCTGGGATTCTTCGTCGGAAACTGGGTTGGTCGCCGGAAACTTCAATGTTCTCCGGAATTGTTGCCGGAAAATTCAAATTTCGCCGGAATTTTTGCCGGAATCTGGAAATTTCCCAGAAATTCCCAGAAAAAAATCGAAAAATCTTCAAAAAATTTCTTTTAGCTCCCAGAACACTCCTAAACCCTTTTTTAGCTTTCTATGCGCCTCCTTGACTCTCAAATCAGTAGCTTTGCTCACTGTTTTTTGTGTCTTCATTCTGTTCCAGGAGGTGCTTTATATAGGGATTGATCAGGAGTTTCTGATCAATCCCAATTCCCCTTTGGACGGGAATTCAATCTTTGAATTCAGTCTGGACTCTTCTGATTGAATTCCCACTCCCAGTGGGATTCTTCAACTTTCAATCCTAGCCCTCCAAAATAAAAATCAAAATAAAAAAAAAACTAGATAATTAGAGAAGATAAATCAGCAGATATTATAGGATAAATAATAATAAAAAAATATATCAGATATATAATTAGATAAGTAAAAATACAAAAATGAATAAAATAAAAAAGATAAAAAAAAATATATATATACATAAATAATAAAATACACATAAATATTAACAAAAAAATAAATAAATATATACATATATTAATATATAATAATAATAATAAATAATACAATACATAAAATACAAAAGAAGAAGAAAAGAGAAAAAAAATACAAGATAAAATTGAATTGGGCTTACCCATTTGGGTCAGGCCCAATTGATCTGGGCCGGACCCAATTGGATGTCTACAGCTGCCCCTCTTTGCATATTTTCTGTGAAACAGAAATTGCGCAAAGACGTAGACACCCAATCAAGACTCAACTCAACATTTTTTGGTTTTTTTGTTTTTTTTTTGTTTTTTTGTTTTTTTTTTGTTTTTTTGTTTTTGTTTTTTTTTTTTTTTTACCAAAGCTCCTCTAAACAGAGGCACCACGACTTTTGGAAAGTAAATTGCTCCTCTAAACAGAGGTACCACGACTTTGGAAAGTAAATTGCTCCTCTAAACAGAGGCAACGAACTTGGAAAAGTAAATTGCTCCTCTAAACAGAGGCAATGAACTTTGAAAAGTAAATTGCTCCTCTAAACAGAGGTACCACGACTTTGGAAAAGTAAATTGCTCCTCTAAACAGAGGTACCACGACTTTGGAAAGTAAATTGCTCCTCTAAACAGAGGCAACGAACTTTGAAAAGTAAATTGCTCCTCTAAACAGAGGCAACGAACTTTGAAAAGTAAATTGCTCCTCTAAACAGAGGTAACGAACTTTGAAAAAGTAAATACTCCTAGACAATCATGTCCGAAGGAGTTGAAAGTTGTGTTTGAAGGGATTTCAGGAGATTATGCCCAAAGGTCTTATAAATCAACCCTGATACCAAGAGACATACTATTTCGAGGATTAGGAACTTACCTGACAAATTTTTTCTCAAACTTGCAAAGTCTTTTCATATCTGTCTTTTCCATGTGGGATGTTGGAACACCCCTGCTTCTTGAATTTGTACACTATACTTTCCTGAAAGTAGTGTATGCTATGCAAATGCATATGAATTTCAATGCATGCTATGCAAATGTTGGCCAATTAATTCCTGTTCAAATGTATGGTACTCAAGTTTCTCAAGCTCTTTTCTTCTTTCTTGGGTGTCAAGCCCTTTGATTCCTCAAGGATCCAATTGCACTGCTCTTCTAAGATCGAACTAGTGTAGCTCTCAATTTATCTTTTCCACTCACATTCTTCCTTGTTCAGTTTCTCAATACTTTGGAATAAGCTTCATCGATCGATCATCACTTGACCATCATTCAATGAATTTCTCAGCACTAACAAATTTCAAAACCAGTTTCATCCACTATCACTGGGTCCTTGTTTCAGCATCAACCATTCCAAAACAAACTCTGTCCACTGATTGTTCCCACCATTCGACCAATTCATCCTTGTACTCATCACTTGGTTGTATCACTTTTCAAGATTTGCCCCATCATATTCTCTATTTGGTCACATCATACATCCTTCTAAATCATCTCTTTTAGGTTTCTACCATTTCTTCATCATCTTAGATTTCTTTTCAAATGAATGTAAAATTCTTTTAAACACATATTCATTCATTCATTATCATTTCAATATAATGCAATCAAGCATTTTCTCAATTCATTCTAGGGGTGAAAAATAAGAGAACAGAAGGTGAATTATGGTAAAGATAATCAATGGAGATCTATTTTGGTAAAAAATAAATGGGAAAAGAAATAAATTGGATGTCATTGAGGTGAATGGTATGTCCAAATGATGAATATTCAGACAATTTTCAACATTAATCTAGGATTCTTTTTCAAAAACTCATTCCATTTACTGTTGAAGTCATCTTGAGCTTGGCGAACTCTGCCTCAGTCTTTGAAGGATCTTCAGATGTCTTTGATCTTTCATTCATGCGAGCCATTTGACCTGGAACCCTTTTTTTTTTTTTGGTACCAAAATCACCCTTTCAGGTTTTCAATTTGAATCTCTTTTTTTCATTTTTTTATTTTTTCATTTTTTTCATTTTTTCTTCTTTCTTTCTTTTTTTTTTTTTTTTTTTTTTTCATCATCTTTTTTTTCTCATTCTTCACCTATTATTGACATCCTTCATACATCAAACTTTTAAGGTAATGTAGCATGATTCCATTGCTTCATCATGAGCATGCCTTCGCTCAACATATGATCATTCAAGTTGAGTATTCACACTTGATCCAAATAAACTTTTCAAGGTTGTAATGTAGGTTAAGGTGAAGGGTCATAAAAAAATGGATATAATAGGCTCAAAACATGTATTAAAAAGGTTCAAGACCGAATGATCATTTGATGCAGCTTGGCATTTTGCCCCACATCGTTTCACTACTTTTTTTTTTCACACAAAGGATTCTCATTATTTTACCCCAAGTCATGTGTGGCATTTATTTTTTTTTTGCTTTTCTTTCTCTTTCCATTTTTGAGACCTTTTGTGAAATTTTTTTTCCAAAAATTACCCCCCAGTGTAGAGGGTGATCCTTGGTTAAGGTTCAAAAAAAAAGAAATCATAACAGGCTCAAAATGGTAGCAATAAATGGTTTTTCAAATGGTAAAAGAAAGATGACCATTTTTCATCTCAATTGTGAATACCTTTCTTGAACATCATCTATTGAACAAAGCTCATGAACTTGTATAAAAGATTGCACACCTTCAAGACATATCTATTTCACCTTCAGTAATAGCTTACTTTTTGCTCAAGTCATCTCCTCACATTAACGTGGATGAGTTCTCAAAATTAAATCTCAGAATTATTGTTATCATTGTCTAAATATTCATCATCTGAAATTTAAAAATGAAAATGTGAAGTTATGGAAGGTAACAAAGCATGGAGTAATAGTCAAGTGAAAAAGAAAAATGTAATGAAATGCATTGACTTGCCTTTATTAAAATGATAACAAGTGAAGTCATATTGCAAAAAAAAAAAAAAAATCTAACATTGTTTGAAAAGAAATCCCAAAATGACAGAAGAAACCTTCAATCAGCCTTATCTCCATTGACATCTTGCCCCTCAATTCATTGTGAATCTCCGAATCCTTTCTGTTCTTGACTTTCGCTCAGTACACTAACATTAGGTGCTGTTGCTTTTTCTTGATCAAAACTTACCATTCCATCATTGATCAACCATTGCACCTTATACTTTAAAGCAGTGTAATTTTTAGTAGAATGGCCAGTAATTCTATAATGGTAGTCACAACGGGCTGTAGGATCATACCACTTTGGATAGGGTGGTTTAAGTGGTTCCACATGGCTGGGGGCAATCAAGTGGCTATTATAGAGTTCTCGATATAACTCTGTATAAGTCATAGGGATTGGATCAAATACAAGTTTTTCTCGAGTAGTCCGTTGTTCTCGTGAGCCACTTGTTGGGTTAGTAGGACGAATTTGGGTTCTTGCAGGAGCTTGAATGTTGAGGCGGTAAGTGGATGAATAAGATGGTTGTGAAGCTAGCTGGTATGGGTAGGATGATGTATTATTCACAGCAGGATAGTATGGAGAGTAACCTTGGGATGGATAGGGTTGATAACCCCTGAATTGTTGTCTATCAAAGCTCACAGCCTGAGCTTCAGCTTCTTTCTTTTCTGATGTCTTCTTGGTTTCTCCTCCTCTCAACTTGCCATTTTTTATGGCACTTTCAATAATTTCTCCAGAGATTACCATGTCAGCAAAATTTTTTGTTGCATTTCCTATCATCTTTTCATAATAGGGAGGCTTTAAAGTGCTAACAAACAGCACTGTGGTCTTTTTTTCTGTCAGTGGAGGTTGTACCTGTGAAGTTATATCCCTCCATCTCTGGGCGTATTCTTTAAAAGACTCATTTGACTTTTTCTCCAGATTTTGCAAAGATAAACGATCAGGGGCCAAATCGATGATGTGTCGATATTGGCTGATGAAATCATGAGCCATATCGCTCAAGGAGCGAATGTGGGTTCTATCCAACTGAACATACCACCTGGCAGCAGAACCAGTAAGACTATCCTGGAAGACATGCATCAAGAGTTTTTCATCATGTGCATGAGCTGCCATCTTCCTGCAATACATGGTGATGTGGGTTTTAGGGCACTTTGTACCGTCATATTTTTCAAATTTCGGTACTTTGAACTTATAGGGGATAACCACATCAGGAACTAGGCAGAGCCCAGCAGCATCAACTGACCCATAACAGCTAAATCTTTTCACAGCCCGTAGCCTCTGCTCTAGCATGCTAATTTTAGAGCTTTCCTCAGCTTCCACCCTTATCTTTTCCTTCTCCTTCTCTTCTAGATCAGGAATTGGTTCTGCTGCCTTTTCAGTGAAGAGATGATTTATATAGCTATTATACTGCCCTGGGTTGAAAGCTGATGGCATTCCAGGACATGTTGGATATGCAAAATGTTGTGGTGGGACCTCTTGGGCAGACTGGGCTTGAGGTGGGCCAAAACCTGGAGGGTACAATGGGTCAGCCACTTCTTGCTGGCTTGTACTTCCTTCAACTCCTTTTCTTTTATTCATATTATTGAGAGCCTCCAGAATTTTGCTAAGTTCATTTTCAATCTTCTCCTGAGCTTTTTCTAGCTTTTCAAATCTATGAGAACTTTCCTCCTCCATTTGCCTTGCTCTGGATCTTGTGTTGTATGGATGAGCAAGGTTTTCGCTAGATGGAGCTATCCTCGGACCTTGAGTACCATACTTATGATTAGAAATGTTATGCTGTACCTTATGTATGATGCTTTGATACACAAATGAAATGTACATTTTTTGAATGAAATCTAGTATGAAATGAATGCAAATAATTATGTTGAAACATGTCATGAAAAGAATACAGATGCATACAATCAGACAAACAGCATAGTTAGTTCCGTGGGTGAAACGTAAGTGATGTTGATGCATAATGTCACATATGATAAAAATAATACACAAAGTTAAACAATCAAAATGATTAGACAAACACTCTTTTTGTGTCCTAATTTCAGGGTATATCTATCATTGGGTAGAAAGGGCTCTATCTTAGGTGTAGGCACTCTTAAGGTTTACTACATGCGGTTTTAAGGTCAAAGTCTAAAGGTTCTCAAATTGCTCCTTACATCCCTGTCCATCACAGACTAGTAAGGCACCCTAATCCTCACCCATTACAGGCTACAAGCGGAAAATGTTCAATTTGAGTGGGAGTATTTCGCTAGCCACTACGGAGGCATTAGACCTCACGAAAGTAATAGGTACTTTACTCCCTCCTAGAGGGACGGAGCTCGGGTGTAGAGCTCATGTTATGCATATGCACATGAATGATATAATTAACAAGGTAACTAAAACATGAATGAATAACAACACATATATACAACAAGGTTCAATTTCATTTGGCTTTTGGATAACACAAATTATTTGCTGGCCTGACTCTCAAGATCCCCAGCGGAGTCATCAAGCTGTCATAACGTCTAGATCCGGGGATCTATCGCTAGACATTGTCTTTTAGGAGTCGCCACCAATCTTTTTTGTCTAGGTGCGATTGGCCACCTATGAAATTTGTCCTTTTAGGGAACACCTAAGTTTAAGAGTCCCTAGAAAAATAGGTTCAGGTCTACTAACCAGAACAGAGTTCGGGAGTTCGGTTACGTGTGAGGAAGGTTATAGCACCCTCACAACGCCCAACAAAAGATGGTACCAGCTTAAATTTGTGTTATCCAAAAGCCTTAAAATTTTACCAAGTAATTAATTATTGGAAATTTTTCTCAATTGACTATAATATTTTTTGCAGAAAATTGAGAAAATTCCCTCACCTCAAGAGTATGCAAGAAAAACTACTGTTTCACTTACAGAGGCTCCGTCGTCGGATTATTTAAAGAAAAAAACAAAATCAAAATTAAGATAGAAAGGAAGGAAAGAATGATTTTTTTTTTAGGGAAAATTGATACTTTCAACTTTTCCCCAAAAATATTTTTTGGAAATTTCGATTTTCAAGGAAAATTGATACTTTCAACTTTTCCCCAAAATTGATACTTTCAACTTTTCCCCAAAAATATTTTTTTTTTGGAAATTTATTTTTCTTTTAAGGAAAATTGATACTTTCAACTTTTCCCTAAAAATATTTTTTTTGGAATTTTTTATTTTTATTTAAAGAAAATAAAATAATAAAAAATAAATAAAAAGAATATTACATAAACCTAATCTAATAAATAAAAAATAAAATAAACAAATAAACAAAGAAAGAAAGAAAAAAAAAAAACCTGGAGCGGCTCGGATCGCGGCTCGGCTCGGCTCGGCTCAAGGAAGAGAAAACGGCTCGGGAGGAGCGGCTTGGCGGCTTGGCTCGGCTCGGCTCGGCTCGGAGGGGGCTGGCACGCGCGGGTCAGAAAGCGGGTCGACGCCCGGGTCGGGTCGGGTTCGGCAAAACGCGCGGATCCCCTGGTTAACTTAAAGCCCAAAACGACGTCATTTTGGGAGGGTATAAAAGGCACCTTCCTCTGTTTTTCGACAGAACACTCCTCCCCCTCTCTCTCTCTCTTCTTCTTTTTTCTCTCCCTTCTCTCTAGAAACTGAAGAACACCGGTGCCGGATTCTGGAAAATTTCGCCGGAATCTGGAAATTTCATCGGAAGTTGGCCGGAAGATCGTCGGTTTCTGGGATTCTTCGTCGAAAACTGGGTGGTCGCCGGAAACTTCAATGTTCACCGGAATTGTTGCCGAAAAATTCAAATTTCGCAGGAATTTTTGCCGGAATCTGGAAATTTCCCAGAAATTCCCAGAAAAAAAAATCAAAAAATCTTCAAAAAATTTCTTTTAGCTCCCAAAACACTCCTAAACCCTTTTTTAGCTTCCTATGCGCCTCCTTTACTCTCAAATCAGTAGCTTTGCTCACTGTTTTCTGTGTCTTCATTATGTTCCAGGAGGTGCTTTATATAGGGATTGATCAGGAGTTTCTGATCAATCCCAATTCCCTTTTGGACGGGAATTCAATCTTTGAATCCAGTCTGGACTCTTCTGATTGAATTCTCACTCCCAGTGGGATCTTCAACTTTCAATCCTAGCCCTCCAAAATAAAAATCAAAATAAAAAAAAACTAGATAATTAGAGAAGATAAATCAGCAGATATTATAGGATAAATAATAATAAAAAAATATATCAGATATATAATTAGATAAGTAAAAATACAAAAATGAATAAAATAAAAAAGATAAAAAAAAATATATATATATACATAAATAATAAAATACACATAAATATTAACAATAAATAAATAAATAAATACATATATTAATACATAATAATAATAATAAATAATACAGTACATAAAATACAAAAGAAGAAGAAAAGAGAAAAAAAAATATAAGATAAAATTGAATTGGGCTTACCCATTTGGACCAGACCCAATTGATCTGGGCCGGACCCAATTGGGTGTCTACAATTAAAAAGCCTTATTTTTTTTGTTAAGTAAACTATTGTTATTTAATGGCCTAGGTGTATCTTATATAAATATATAAAAGCCAAAACATTTGGTGAAAAGGGAAAATGTCCAATGTGGATGGCCTATATTATTGACATGCAGACGATATTAAGAAATCATCATATGTCCTGTATTTTATTTTATTTGAATTATTTTTAAAAAATATTAAATTAATTATTTTGATTTTTTATTATTATTTACTTTAAATCACTCTTAATTAAATTCATATTGAAAGTAATAAATCTTTAATTGCTATTATCATAGAATAATTTTGTATTCTCTTTTTTCAATTATAATATTCAACTCTTAAATTATATTTGTGTAAAAAATAAGTTTCACTTTCCAAATTTTTAATCTATTGACCTATTATTTACTTGACCTTTTAAGCTATGTATAAGTTTAATATGTATATATATTGGTTTTAAAAATGATTAATAGATGATCAAATCAATTAAAATTAATTTTGGAATATATAAAATAAATTTAATTTTATTATCATTATTACACTAATTTCAAGATCCTTATTTTTTCATTTCTCCCAAATAGATTAAATACATAATATGTTTGATTATACTAATTGTTAAGCATAAATTACTCTTAATTTAAAACACTATTACTAATCTTGTTTTGGTTCTTAAATTCATTTTAGTCAATTAGACATTCAAAATTTACAGATTATCCCATAAATTATTTTTAAGACCCATCCTATAAATAAATGTGGTTTGGAATGCTTAAGAAAGAAATTACATCCCTACAATATTTTTTTCTCATTTTCGTGATATTCTTTTTATCATGCAGTAAACCTAACTTGGGTTCCTTTTTTTTTTTTTTTTTTTGTTTGTGATTTTATATTATGTTTGATTTTGTATTATTTTGGGTATTGGTTTTTTTTTTTTTTGTGTTAAGATCTTTTAGATTAATTCATCATCATAGTTGTATAATGATTTTTTTTTAAAGTCATTTTTAAAAGAAATTCCCTTTATATAATTTGTTTGGGTTCCAAGAAAATTAAGTAAAAGTTCTTGAAATTTTAATATTTTGGATTTCTTTTTATGTTTTGGCTATTATTATTAGTTCTATTATAGTTTATATAATCATAGAATAATTTTGTATTCTCTTTCTTCAATTATAATATTCATCTTTTAAATTACATTTGTGTAAAAAAAATTTTCACTTTCCAATTATTTAATCTATTGACCTATTTATTTACTTGACTTTTTCACCTATGTATAAGTTTAATATGTATATATATTGATTATAAAATGATTAATAGATGATCAAATCAATTAAAATTAATTTTAGAATATATCAAATAAAATGAATTTTATTATCATTATTACACTAATTTCAAGATCCTTATTTTTTCATTTCTCCCAAATAGATTAAATACATAATATGTTTGGTTATTCTAATTGTCAAGTATAAATTACTCTTAATTTAAAATATTATTACTAATCTTGATTTGGTTCTTAAATTCATTTTAGTCAATTAGACATTCAAAATTTACAAATCATCCCATAATTATTTTTAAGATCCATCCTATAAATAAATGTGTTTTGGGATGTTTAAGAAAGAAATTACATTCCTATAATATTTTTTCTCATTGTCGTGATATTCTTTTTATCATGCAGTAAACCAAAATTGGGTTCTTTTTTTTTTTTTTTTGTGATGTTAAATTTTAATACTTTTAATATGAATTGAATTAAGAGTGATTTAAAATCAATAATAAAAATATAAATATAATCAATTTAGTTTTTTAAATTATATTTGCTTTATATATTTATTCATAAAATATATTAATTTCTGGATATTATATTTAATCAAATACAAATATATCAAATAATTGATTAGACAATCAACTATTTTATAATTATAACTGTAGTATTTATTAATTTATTAATTATATATTGATTGATTTAATTTTTCAAATAAAGAAAATTTTAAAATTTTAATATTTTTAATATGAATTGAATTAAGAGTGATTTAAGGTTAATAATAAAAACATAAATATAATCAATTTAGTGTTTTGAATTATTTTTAAATTAAAAACATATTAAATAAAATAAAATACATTTATTAGATGTTATGTGGTGATTTTTAAGACTGTTCACATGTTAATATTTTCACATAGAATTTTTTTTTTTTCCAAAAACTTTGGCTTTTATATATTTATATAAGATTTGAGAAAAGTTAAATCCAAATGTGAGCTTTTATTATTTTTAATATATTGGAATATACAGTAACAAAGAAAAGTTAAGGATACATAATAAATTATTAAGTTAAATATATATCGAGGTTGATAAGTTTAATTTTTTATGATAATACTAACAACATATTTTATCATTAAAAAATTTTTTGTCAAAATTATAAAATATAACGTTTTTCAAAATAAAATAGGTTGATACTTTTTGATAAATAACACTCTAATTTTTAAATACCTGTATATATAATAAAAAATTATCTAATTTTGTGATTGATCTATCTTTTTTACATGTGGATGATCTAATTTAGTATCACATGTCTTTTGATTAGTACATTTTATTTGATTTAATACATATTTATTTTAAAATAATTTTGACTAAATTAATTATAGTTATTTTTTTTAATTATCCATTACATTTAACTTTTAATGATATTATAAATTTTGGCTTAAATTTAGTAAATATTTCTAATTATTAACCCAAAAGAATATATAAATAAAAATTTAATTACAAATTCTAATAAAAAAGAAATTTACTACTCATGTATTTAAATATTTGTATGCATAATGATATCTCAATCAAAATTTTCATTGATTCTATTTTCATTACCTTTTATTTTAAAGGTGCTTAGAGATTAAATGAGCATTACTACTAATTCTAATCTTTTTTGTTCGAATCTTTTTGATGTAATTACTCCCATATATTATTATTGTTAATAAATTATTAGTATTTAAAATTTTTATTTTTTATTTAAAAAATTATTATAAATTAAAATTATCACCTATATATTATATATAACATTATGCTATGCTCAGGTAAGCAAACAACTATAATATTCATTATATATAACATTATTAACTTTAAAAAAATTGTATGAGTAAAATATTGAAAGATTTATATTGGCATACTAAATACATGAATATATTTAACATGCTCATTTTTTTTTATAACGTTGGAAAGTTAAGTTTTAATTTCTATCAAATATTTAAAAATATTATGTAATTTCAAAATTTTAAGGTCAAGAAAATTGCTATTGTTTTCAATTCAAGAAATTAATTATCAAATATTACTTATTTGAACATTTAAAGTTTTAGATTTGTGTTATGAATGGGGAATAGTAAAATTCAATTCGCATAATATTTTTTTGAAAGAACATTTGTATTTATATTATTATCAAGAAGCATTATTGTAAATGTATTAAAAAGTTACTATTATTAACTGTCTAATATAATAAGCATTATAAATTTTGAATTCTTGTCTAATATGTTGTCTTTTTTTTTTTAAATAAAATCTTCCCTAATTTAATTATATCATTATTGTCAACTCATTAAATGGGTCATTTTTATTTTTTATTTACTACATTAAATTTCATTTAATTTTTCATAAGTAATAAGAAAATGTGGAAATAGATTCATGAGTAATTAGCCTTTTATTTAGTTTCTTTTTTTTTATCTATATTATTTATCAAATTAATTGTAACTTATTCATATAAGGTAAAATTTTCATGTATATTTAAAATGCAATAAATGTAATTAATTTAGTCTAATTAATTATTATTTTTAGTCTAATAATTATTTTTTAAGTAATAAAAATATTACTATAAAAAATAATAAAAATGTTTTAAATAAATAAAATACATTTATTAGAGAACACATTGTGATTTTTAAACCTATCCATATGTCAAAAATGTAAACTATCCACATTGGACTATTTGCTTTTTTATCAAAGGCTCTCACTTTTATAGATTTATAAAAGATTTGGATTAATAATTATATGCAAGTAAGTTATTATTATAAATCTAACAAATAAGTTTTTTTTTTAAAGAATAAATAACTTATCTTAAATTAAAATAAAAAAAATGCAAAATTAATAAAGTAATCTTGAGTAAATTCAAAAATTTTCTATAAGATACATTCACTTTCTTTTCTTTAACAATATTACTCATTGAATATTTTAAAAGTTTTATTTTCTTAGATATTACTTGGTTATATGTATATATAAAATTTATATTTTTTATTAAGTATGTTATTTTCATATATAATTATATATATAAAAATAATAATCTGTGTATTGCACAGGTTGCAAACTAGTTAAAATTAATAAATGAATAGTTTTACTCACATTGACTAAAAACAAGAATTAGAGAGAAGACATGAATGAATAATTTGCTGTTTTTTCCAAAATTATAGACAACATTTAATTTCTTTCTTAATTTCCTCATTCATTTCTTATTTTGAATTTTCATTTTCCTTTTCTTTTATATCTTACCTTGACTAGGGCTGTAAACGAGCCGAGCCGAGCCGAGTAGTGAGAAGCTCGAGCTCGAGCTCGACTCACAACTCCGGGCTCGATACTCGGCTCGAGCTCGATCGAGTTTTATTTTTCAAGCTCGAGCTCGATTCGTGATCGAATTCGAGCTACTCGAGCTCGCTCGATTAAGCTCGATTAATATGTAAAAATAAGCTCGATTCGTATACTCGACAAGAGTTCGATTATTCATGCTCGAACTCGAACTCGAACTCGGATTCGAAATATTTTATTAATTAAAAAAAATAAAAATATATTTAAATATAAAAGCTCGATTAGGCTCGCGAGCTACTCGAGTCAGATATAAAAATACTCGAATTCGGCTCGATCGGTAAGTCGAGCTACTCGAGCTCGAGCTCGACTCGACAATAATCGAATCGAATTTGAGTTTTTTTCGAATCGAACCCGAGTAGCTTGCGAGTACTAATGTATCATTTACACCCCTAACCTTGACCATTATTTATATATCAGTTCTTGGACTCAGCTTTTTATCAAAGCTTTGATTTAATTTATTTAATTTTTCTGTTTTTTTTTTTAGCAATGGCTAGCCTTAAGAGTTTCTTTTCATTTCTCATTTTTGTGGTCTATTTGGCTGCAGCCAGAGGCAAGAGGCAAATACATTTTGGCAGTCAAAATATTGATGCAAATTGGTATGATGCACATGCAACGTTCTATGGTGATATGGGTGGTAAAGAAACCATGGGTAAGTTTATCATTATATTTTTATCCAGGTATTTGCTACTATTACTTCTTTCATGAGTAAAGTGCAATATTTTATCATTAATATTTAGTTCAAACAATTTTAAACGTGATACAAATATATATATATATTTGTATATGAACGATTTAAAATTTTAATAAATAAAAAATATATATTTTATATTTGACGTGTGAATATGAATTATGATACAATAGTTTTTGTATTTTATATATGTTAAATATGAAATAAATAAATACAGATATACGAATTATTATTTTATTCAAATTAGATAACCATTAAATTATATATAATCATCGAAGGGGGAGCTTGTGGATACGGTGATCTATTCAAACAAGGGTATGGACTCGAGACCACAGCCCTTAGCACAGCTCTATTCAACAATGGACTTACCTGTGGTGCATGTTTTGAAATCAAGTGTGTGAATAACCCTCAATGGTGTTATCCAAATGCTGGTACCATCATAGTGACTGCAACAAATTTTTGCCCTCCAAGTAACTCAAAACCTGATGGAAACTGGTGCAATCCCCCATTAAAACACTTTGATCTATCGATGCCAATGTTCACAAAACTAGCACAATACAAAGCTGGAATCATCCCTGTCATGTACCGACGTGTCTTGTGTTCCAAGAAAGGTGGGGTTCAATTCCAGGTCAAGGGAAACCCTAACTGGACTGAGGTGTTGATGTACAATGTTGGCGGTGCTGGTGATATTAAGGATGTTAAAATCAAGGGCTCAGGAACAGGGTGGATACAGATGAGCCGTAACTGGGGAGTGAATTGGCAGACTGGAACAAAGCTAACAGGGCAAAGCTTATCATTACAGGTGACTACCAGTGATGGGAAAATGGTGGAGTTCGATAACGTGGCACCGGCAAATTGGCAGTTTGGTCAAATTTTTGACGGGAAAAGTAACTTCTAGGAAAATTTTCTTTACAATGTAGTGGTGGAATTCCTGCATATTATGCATTACTTTTGAGTGTGCACGATTTTTTATGCAAAATTGTGATGTGTTTTGGTGTTCCCTCTATGGAACTAAAGCAAACCATTAGCAAAATTGTATCCCATTTTTACAAATTGACAGCCAACTGCATTTGATTCACTTTTGTATTGAGATAACTTCAAACCAAATCAAATCCCAACCGTGAAATTCAAAAGTTAAACAGTTTTAATTCATTTTAATTAAGCATCACCCCTAGTACAACTTATTTTTGAACATGTGCAATTCATCATTATAAGATTTAATTTGGTTAAAAGGTAATTAAATAAAGGATATGGAAATATTCGGTGTGTATATAAAAATATATATATTTTATAAAATATATAGTGATAAAATTGTATCGGTTAATATACTCAAACAAAAGCTTTGGTTGGAACCTAATGACTGTTTATGGCAACATTTGAGCAATTTACATGTCTTCAGACTTCAAGTTCGCATTTTTCTCAATTCATCTGGGAATCGTACGGGTTATTAGCTACTAAGATGAAGTTTTTAACCCCTACAGCAGAAGCTCGTGTTGTGTGGACAATAGCTCATGCTTGGACACCTAGCTCCCTACCATAGGATTATTATCTATAGCAAAGATGGCACCTCTTAGTTTTGGCCTTCGGGTTTCATTAAGCCTGCAACTTAATTCAAGACTATAGGAGTGTTATTTTGGAATGGAGTGACGAAATAGTCATTCCACCAGGGCACCAAAGGAAGGTGATGCTGACACAAATCTCGCCTATTTTGTTCATGGTGCATGTTGGATCACTGATCATCCTGGCAAATCCTTGGTAGTCTTATTTTTTTCAAAGAAAACACATACAAAAAGGATAAAAGGACCTTGCATGGTTAGCATGTTAACCTACCAATTTTAAATACAACATAATGAATGATAAAAAAAAAATACAAAAATGATATAATTTAAAATTTTAATAAAAACTATATATGAGTTTGATAAAAATAAAAAAAAAATTAATTTGTATATAATGTGTGGATATGATTATGATACGATAATTTTTATGTTGTTTGATAGGATATAAAAACAATACTGATACACAAATTATAACAGATCAAATCTATTAATAGTGTTTCTTTTTTTTCGGGTACATGGAAGGTCAACAATACCTGTCTTTCGAACAAGCACCCATCAAAATCATCAAGAGTTTATTTACTAATAATTTAATTAATAATTTTTTTGGGTAGTCAAAATCATATGCTAATTAGTGTAACACAGCCTCTTTGTCAGAAGCATACTGAGGCAAATGACTTGTATACCAAAAACTGAGGCAAAATAAGTCAAAAGCAGAAATTGCTACTATATTCAGTGCTTGTCCGCATTGGCTTGACCGGTCAACAAACAAGCTGATATTGTCATTCAAAAGAATGATGAGATCTATAGAATATGCAGAAGTTAAATACAGGAACTCTTCATATTTATTTATTAGAATGAATAAAAAGATCTGAATGTACAAATTAACTTATGAACATGCGACAAAATGATGTCACTTGAGCCAGAAGGCAAGGGAAGAGCATCCCCAATGAAAAGCACAGTGAAGGCTGAACATATTATTACCTTTCCAGTTCATTTCTTTCCTGTGCCAGGCTACAAAAGCTTCCTCCATTCATTTCCGATCAAGCGTGTCAAATAGCCACAATGCCTCTTCTTCGGAATTGGCAGCATCACAAAATTCCATTTCAATGCCAAAAACATCGATCACACCCAAGGATTTAAATTACGATTGCAGACATATTTTCAATCGCGTTGCATTTATTACAATTGTGAATATAACGAATATCATCGTGATCATTACAGTTATCGCGATCGTGAATTTTTTTTAAATTTACCTAACTTGCTATAAAACATAATAATTATAATTATAATCATAAAATTTTTTTTCATGATTTTTAAAGTAATTAATGACACTTTATCTTATTTTATTTATATAAAAAATTATTTATAATTTTTTAATATTATAGTAAAATATTCACATTTAAAAAATTAACAACATACAAATATTAAAACAATAAAATCATTAATAAAATCCCAATAAAAATAGATATCAAAAATCAAATTAATATATTAATCATTTACTATTTTATTTTTTTCATCTAAATTATAATATAATATAACTCTCAAATTTACATTAAACTCTTTTATCTCAATTTTTTCAATCAAAATTAATTCTCAAAACTTTTTAATTTTAACTAATTATTTTTTCTCAAAAATTTGCCTCTAAATTTATTTAAATTTTTTTTTTTGTTTGGCCAAGAATTGACCGAACTTAATGCCCACCAAACTCCCCACTACACTCAAATATTTAGGTCTGTTTTGATAGGTGCTAATCCTAGAAGGATTAGAGTTTGGACCCTAATCATAAACAAGGTGCAGTTCAGGCGATGTGGAAAAGAAAATATTTGTCTTTTGGAGGAAGAGTGACTCTAATCAACTCAGTTCTATCGAGCTTGCTAATTTATTACATATTAATGTTTAAAGCCCCAACGGGAGTACTCAAGAAAATCGACTGAATATCTTTCAAATCTTTCCACTCAAACTTTTTTTGTTTTTTTCTCAACCCCTGCTTTCTTCCATTCTCGCAAATGATCCACCAGCCATTGCAACCAACCAGCATTCAACCTTCCACCCTCATCCAACTTTCCACCTAATGACTCATCTGATTTCTTCTTTGATCCAATCGACACAGTCCCAAACCCTTGCCCACAGAGTTCTCATTGATGGGTTTTTAAAATTTTAAAGTTTCAAGCAAAATCTCTCTAAAGTTTAAGTTTTTTTAAGTTGTATACAATGCAAATTTGCAGACACTTAAACAAGGAAGAAAACGTAAATTTAAGTGTTTTATTATTAATTGATTTCAATTAATTTTTCTTGATTTTTGATTGAGCCTTTTTTATGTTGAATCATTATAAATCTAGAATTTTTTTTTTTTGTGTTTAGGGTTTTACTTTGTTAAAATTTGAAATTTTAATGCTTGATGATGAAAAAAAATTCTTCATAAAAAAAACATAAATAGGGCCAATTGCGTCCCACTATTAGGCTTTTTTTTGCGGCCCCAATGAACTGCTAAAAATGTGAATTTTCTTCATATCCAATATCGGTTGAATAGATGGTGGGTGCCGATTCCACTAAATAGTGGCCACTATACTGCTGTTGCACCGCTATTTGAATCCATTCACACCATCATTTCCATCTTCCACAAAAAGCAAAGAGATCCAAGCCCGGATTCCCGAAGTAAACGGATAGTTGGGAGAGAAGTCAAGGCTAGGGCCCTAGAAGCCGCATGATCTATATAATCAAACAGTGACTCATTAATTATGCAGGCAACCATATTGTTGTCCTTCCGCCCCACAAGCACTGAAACACTCGCAGTCTGGCTCCAAGGAACAGCGAACCTTGGGTCAACAGGTGAGGTCATCTTTACTCAGGACCCTTAAGATGAAACTTAAGCATGTTACCGATTCCAGCAGGTGGGATCTTGATTCCAATCTGGAGGACAGGCCAGGGACAACTTCAGAGAAAATCAATTTATCTTCAGTCCAAACGTCAATGAAGAATTCCAAATCAAATCATCAAAGGAAAGTCTTGGAGGGAGAAGAGTTCGCTGATGCTTCCGTTTTTAAAAGGTTTGATACAGTTTGTAGTACGTTACAATAGGAGGGTTGGGCAGCTTGCAAATGGAAGGCCATCTCTTTGCACATAAACATATCCAAAAGTAATCATCTCTAGCTATGTGTCTCCATTGCTTGCAGACCACCATGCAAGCTGCAAGGTCTATGCCATCTAATAAAGGAAAATCAACCTTCAAAGCTTCTTCACATGATATTTTCAGATTGCAAAATGACTATCAAAAGCCAAGTGACAGTTTACTCCGGCAAATTGCAATCATTTATAGCATCAGCAGGTGTTAAGGAAATAATAGCTGATGGATTCCTGCTAAAGAGACAGAACTAAGTTTTAAATTCCAACGTATCTGTGGGTCACCATTAAGTTCAAAACAAAAAGGCTGCACAAATATCAAGCGGCAAGATATCAATATTATGAAAACAGAAAACAGCAACATGTAATGATGCATTTAACAGAAAAGATAATATAAAAAAGGCATCCTAACCTCCTCCAAAACTAAAATATTCTTTCAGGCAACAAGGTATGTCCTAAACAAGTCCCTGAAAAAGATGATAAACACCAGTTTTTTTAACTCCCCAGGTTAGTAACTTGCATATTCTACTGGAAAACAATCCGATCAGGTCAATAACCTCTAAATACAAATGCAATTCGTACAAAGTCAACTTACATTGACACCATAACATAAATCTATGGTAGGAGAGCTTAACTCCAACTCTATTACCTTTCATTCCCAACGGGCCATTTGAAATAACTTCAAAATTTCTGGTAATCTATCACTAAACCCATGGTGAATTATAAATGGTTTGTGGGGATGCCAACTTTATGCTACCCAATGGAGAATTTGGTTTTTTTTTTTTTTTTTTTTTTTTTTTTTTTTTTTTTTTATCTAAATGGAGATAATGATAGATATGACATTGTGGTTATTATTATTATTTTTAAATTAAAAAATAATTTTTTTTAAATTATTGAATGAAAATTATCCATACTTATTAAATACTTGTGAAGATAAAGATATATTTGAAATATCCAAGGCATAAGCACAAAAATGAATATAATATAAAAATTCAAAAATAAAAATGAAAAATACTTTATCCACTCTATACTCTCTCAATTGACATCTCTAATTTATGGACTTAATCCCAAATCAAACAAATTACATTTAAGATTCATTTAATTACAATAATAATATCTAATTTATAACATGTATTAAGGTTTGCCACATGTGATTCGGAGCATAGGGGCACTTATTAGACTGTTACAAATCTTTGTGAAGCCCAATTTGAAAAAAAAAGAAAAAGAAAAGCTAAATTTAGATCAATTAGGAAAGTTCCGTTTAACTCAAATCAAGAAAATTAAATTTATAGGCATTTGTACAAGTTCTTAGTTTGTGTAAAGAAACAAATACATTAAAAAAAAAAACTTACAGCAATGCACCGTCAAATTATAAATGTTGGTTGATCATATATTTTATTATAGTTTTATAATTTAAAATATTATTTTTTATTAGATTCCTTTGAATTTCATATTCAAAATTGCGATCAGATCAATTCTCCAATAGCTTGGAATCATAGTTGATTAGCCAAAAAAATACATAGCTCTTTGAGAATTTATTACTTTAAAATTTTTAACATTTTATTTATCCCAATATCGCAGAACTTTTGATTCCAACAAATGATGACACCATAACTTCAATTTGGTTCATTGTTACAAATTAACAGTTGCAATTTGTTAGGATCATTCTAGGCTACTAGCTATATGCGAAATCTTTGATTAAATCGGTTACCATAACTTGAGTTGCACAAAAGAGAATAATAATTTTTTCTTTTATCTGATGTACCAATAAATCTAATAAGTATCCCTAAATTGAAAATTTTAGCATGATTTCCTAGAATCTCTTTGACTTATCTTCAATGTAATCACAGATTTTGATCCTCAATAAATGAGCCTAATAATAATCTTTGATACACAAAATAAGGGGAATAAAATAAAACTAACTAGTAAGGAAATTTTTTAAAGTATTTTTTTAAGAAATAATAAGTATAAGAGAATTTATAATTATAATAAAGCATTACATTTATATATACAAAAACTATTAAATAATCAATCAACAAATTAGAAAATAAATAAATAAATTCAACATAAAATTAAACCAAACTTCATATAGTGGGATTTAACTTAAAAACTTAAAGTTCTAAGACCTTTTCTTTATTAAATGATTTACAGAAAGAATTCTTGTTTTTAGAATAATTTACATTTCGGGAGGTACTCACATTTTTTATTATAATATATATATATATATATATGTGTGTGTGTGTGTGTGTGTGTGAGAGAGAGAGAGAGAGAGAGAGAGAGAGAGAGAGAGAGAGAGAGAGAGAGAGAGAGAGATAATTTATATAATACAATCTTCTTTGAAAGGTTAAACCCTAATATTAAAAAGCCTTATTTTTTTTTGTTAAGTAAATTATTGTTATTTAATGCCCTAGGTGTATCTTATATAAATATATAAAAACCAAAACATTCGGTGAAAAAGAAAAATGTCCAATGTGGATGGCCTATATTATTGACATGCGGACGATATTGAGAAATCGCCATATGTCCTATACTTTATTTTATTTGAATTATTTGTAAAAATATTAAATTAATTATTTTGATTTTCTATTATTATTTACTTTAAATTACTCTCAATTAAATTCATATTGAAAGTAATAAATCTTTAATTGCTATTATCATAGAATAATTTTGTATTCTCTTTTTTTAATTATAATATTCAACTCTCAAATTACATTTGTGTAAAAAATAAGTTTCACTTTCCAAATTTTTAATCTATTGACCTATTTATTTACTTGACCTTTTAAGCTATGTATAAGTTTAATATGTATATATATTGGTTTTAAAAATGATTAATAGATGATCAAATCAATTAAAATTAATTTTGGAATATATCAAATAAATTTAATTTTATTATCATTATTACACTAATTTCAAGATCCTTATTTTTTCATTTCTCCCAAATAGATTAAATACATAATATGTTTGATTATTCTAATTGTTAAGCATAAATTACTCTTAATTTAAAATACTATTACTAATCTTGTTTTGGTTCTTAAATTCATTTTAGTCAATTAGACATTCAAAATTTACAAATTATCCCATAATTATTTTTAAGACCCATCCTATAAATAAATGTGTTTTGGAATGCTTAAGAAAGAAATTACATCCCTACAATATTTTTTTTTCTCATTGTCGTGATATTCTTTTTATCATGCAGTAAACCTAACTTGGGTTTTTTTTTTTTTTGTTTGTGATGTTATATTATGTTTGAGTTTGTATTATTTTGGGCATTGGTTTTTTTTTTTTTTTGTGTTAAGATCTTTTAGATTAATTCGTCATCATAGTTGTATAATGATTTTTTTTTAAAGTCATTTTTAAAAGAAATTCCCTTTATATAATTTGTTTGGGTTCTAAGAAAATTAAGTAAAAGTTCTTGAAAATTTAATATTTTGGATTTCTTTTTAAGTTTTGGCTATTATTATTAGTTCTATTATAGTTTATATAATCATAGAATAATTTTGTATTCTCTTTCTTCAATTATAATATTCATCTTTTAAATTACATTTGCGTAAAAAAAATTTTCACTTTCCAATTTTTTAATCTATTGACCTATTTATTTACTTGACTTTTTCATCTATGTATATATATTGATTATAAAATGATTAATAGATGATCAAATCAATTAAAATTAATTTTGAAATATATCAAATAAAATGAAATTTATTATCATTATTACACTAATTTCAAGATCCTTATTTTTTCATTTCTCCCAAATAGATTAAATACATAATATGTTTGGTTATTCTAATTGTCAAGTATAAATTACTCTTAATTTAAAATATTATTACTAATCTTGATTTGGTTCTTAAATTCATTTTAGTCAATTAGACATTCAAAATTTACAAATCATCCCATAATTATTTTTAAGACCCATCCTATAAATAAATGTGTTTTGGGATGTTTAAGAAAGAAATTACATTCCTATAATATTTTTTCTCATTGTTGTGATATTCTTTTCATCATGCAATAAACCAAAATTAGGTTCTTTTTTTTTTGTGATGTTAAATTTTAATACTTTTAATATAAATTGAATTGAGAGTGATTTAAAATCAAAAATAAAAATAAAAATATAATTAATTTAGTTTTTTGAATTATATTTGCTTTATATATTTATTCATAAAATATATTAATTACTGGATATTATATTTAATCAAATACAAAATGTATCAAATAATTGATTAGACAATCAACTATTTTATAATTATAATTTTAGTATTTATTAATTTATTAATTATATATTGATTGATTTAATTTTTCAAATAAAGAAATTTTTAAAATTTTAATATGAATTGAATTGAGAGTAATTTAAGGTTAATAATAAAAACATAAATATAATCAATTTAGTTTTTTGAAATATTTTTAAATTAAAAACATATTAAATAAAATAAAATACATTTATTAGATATTATGTGGTGATTTTTAAGACTGTTCACGTGTTAATATTTTCACATACAATTTTTTTCTTTTTTCCCAAACACGTTTGGCTTTTATATATTTATATAAGATTTGAGAAAAGTTAAATCCAAATGTGAGCTTTTATTATTTTTAATATATTGGCATATACTGTGGCAAAGAAAAGTTAAGTATGCATAATAAATTATTAAGTTAAATATATATTGAGGTTGATAAGTTTAATTTTTTATGATAATACTAACAACATATTTTATCATTAAAAAATTTTTTGTCAAAATTATAAAATATAACGTTTTTCAAAATAAAATAGTCTGATATTTTTTTTGATAAATAACACTAATTTTTAAATACCCGTATATATAATAAAAAATTATCTAATTTTGTGGTTGATCTATCTTTTTCACATGTGGCTAATCTAATTTAGTATCACATGTCTTTTGATTAGTACATTTTATTTGATTTAATACATATTTATTTTAAAATAATTTTGACTAAATTAATTATAGTTATTTTTTTAATTATCCAATACATTTAACTTTTAATGATATTATAAATTTTGGCTTAAAATTAGTA
Organism: Durio zibethinus; assembly: GCF_047325235.1. Classification (NCBI taxonomy): domain Eukaryota; kingdom Viridiplantae; phylum Streptophyta; class Magnoliopsida; order Malvales; family Malvaceae; genus Durio; species Durio zibethinus. Next base: position 4,179,233 of record NC_143185.1, read on the forward strand.
AATATGTCTAATTATTAACCCAAAAGAATATAGAAATAAAATTTTAATTACAAATTCTAATAAAAAAGAAATTTACTACTCATATATTTAAATATTTGTATGCATAATGATATCTCAATCAAAATTTTCATTGATTCTATTTTCATTGCCTTTTATTTTAAAGGTGCTTAGAGATTAAATGAGCATTACTACTAATTCTAATCTTTTTTGTTCGAATCTTTTTGATGTAATTACTCTTATATATTATTATTGTTAATAAATTATTAGTATTTAAAATTTTTATTTTTTATTTAAAAAATTATTGTAAATTAAAATTATCACCTGTATATTATACATAACATTATGCTATGCTCAGGTAAGCAAGCAACTATAATATTCATTATATATAACATTATTAACTTTAAAAAAATTGTATGAGTAAATTATTGAAAGATTTATATTGGCATACTAAATACATGAATATATTTAACATGCTCATTTTTTTATAACGTTGGAAAGTAAAGTTTTAATTTCTATCAAATATTTAAAAATATTATGTAATTTCAAAATTTTAAGGTCAAGAAAATTGCTATTGTTTTCAATTCAAAAAATTAATTATCAGATATTACTTATTTGAACATTTAAAGTTTTAGATTTGTGTTATGAATGGGGAATAGTAAAATTCAATTCGCATAATTTTTTTTGAAAGAACATTTGTATTTATATTATTATCAAGAAGCATTATTGTAAATATATTAAAAAGTTACTATTGTTAACTGTCTAATATAATAAGTAATAAAAAAACATGAAACTAATGTAGTTTTTCCTTCAAAATTATAAATTTTGAATTCTTGTCTAATATGTTGTCTTTTTTTTTAAAAAATAAAATCTTCCCTAATTTAATTATATCATTATTGTCAACTCATTAAATGACTCATTTTTATTTTTTATTTACTACATTAAATTTCATTTAATTTTTCATAAGTAATAAGAAAATGTGGAAATAGATTCATGAGTAATTAGCCTTTTATTTAGTTTCTTTTTTTATCTATATTATTTATCAAATTAAATGTAACTTATTCATATAAGGTAAAATTTTCATATATATTTAAAATGCAATAAATGTAATTAATTTAGTCTAATTAATTATTATTTTTAGTCTAATTAATTATTTTTTAAGTAATAAAAATGTTACTATAAAAAATAATAAAAATGTTTTAAATAAATAAAATACATTTATTAGAGAACACATTGTGATTTTTAAACCTATCCATATGTCAAAAATGTAAACTATCCACATTGGACTATTTGCTTTTTTATCAAAGGCTCTCGCTTTTATAGATTTATAAAAGATTTGGATTAATAATTATATGCAAGTAAGTTATTATTATAAATCTAACAAATAAAATTTTTTTTAAAGAATAAATAACTTATCTTAAATTAAAATAAAAATAAATAATGCAAAATTAATAAAGTAATCTTGAGTAAATTCAAAATTTTTCTGTAAGATACATTCACTTTCTTTTCTTTAACAATATTACTCATTGAATATTTTAAAAGTTTTATTTTCTTAGATATTACTTGGATATATGTATATATAAAATTTATATTTTTTATTAAGTATGTTATTTTCATATATAATTATATATATAAAAATAATAATCTGTGTATTGCACAGGTTGCAAACTAGTTAAAATTAATAAATGAATAGTTTTAGTCACATTGACTAAAAACAAGAATTAGAGAGAAGACATGAATGAATAATTTGCTGTTTTTTCCAAAATTATAGACAACATTTAATTTCTTTCTTAATTTCCTCATTCATTTCTTATTTTGAATTTTCATTTTCCTTTTCTTTTATATCTTACCTTGACCATTATTTATATATCAGTTCTTGGACTCAGCTTTTTATCAAAGCTTTGATTTAATTTATTTAATTTTTCTGTTTTTTCTTTTTAGCAATGGCTAGCCTTAAGAGTTTCTTTTCATTTCTCATTTTTATGGTCTATTTGGCCGCAGCCAGAGGCAAGAGGCAAATACATTTTGGCAGTCAAAATATTGATGCAAATTGGTATGATGCACATGCAACGTTCTATGGTGATATGGGTGGTCAAGAAACCATGGGTAAGTTTATCATTATATTTTTATCCAGGTATTTGCTACTATTACTTCTTTCATGAGTAAAGTGCAATATTTTATCATTAATATTTAGTTCAAACAATTTTAAACGTGATACAAAAAGATATATATATATATATTTGTATATGAACGATTTAAAATTTTAATAAATAAGAAATATATATTTTATATTTGACGTGTGAATATGAATTATGATACAATAATTTTTATATTTTATATATGTTAAATATGAAATAAATAGATACAGATATACGAATTATTATTTTATTCAAATTAGATAACCATTAAATTATATATAATCATCGAAGGGGGAGCTTGTGGATACGGTGATCTATTCAAACAAGGGTATGGACTCGAGACCACAGCCCTTAGCACAGCTCTATTCAACAATGGACTTACCTGTGGTGCATGTTTTGAAATCAAGTGTGTGAATAACCCTCAATGGTGTTATCCAAATGCTGGTACCATCATAGTGACTGCAACAAATTTTTGCCCTCCAAGTAACTCAAAACCTGATGGAAACTGGTGCAATCCCCCATTAAAACACTTTGATCTATCAATGCCAATGTTCACAAAACTAGCACAATACAAAGCTGGAATCATCCCTGTCATGTACCGACGTGTCTTGTGTTCCAAGAAAGGTGGGGTTCAATTCCAGGTCCAGGGAAACCCTAACTGGACTGAGGTGTTGATGTACAATGTTGGCGGTGCTGGTGATATTAAGGATGTTAAAATCAAGGGCTCAGGAACAGGGTGGATACAGATGAGCCGTAACTGGGGAGTGAATTGGCAGACTGGAACAAAGCTAACAGGGCAAAGCTTATCATTACAGGTGACTACCAGTGATGGGAAAATGGTGGAGTTCGATAACGTGGCACCGGCTAATTGGCAGTTTGGTCAAATTTTTGACGGGAAAAGTAACTTCTAGGAAAATTTTCTTTACAATGTAGTGGTGGAATTCCTGCATATTATGCATTACTTTTGAGTGTGCATGATTTTTTATGCAAAATTGTGATGTGTTTTGGTGTTCCCTCTATGGAACTAAAGCAAACCATTAGCAAAATTGTATCCCATTTTTACAAAATTGACAGCCAACTGCATTTGATTCACTTTTGTATTGAGATAACTTCAAACCAAATCAAATCCCAACCGTGAAATTCAAAAGTTAAACAGTTTTAATTCATTTTAATTAAGCATCACCCCTAGTACAACTTATTTTTGAACATGTGCAATTCATCATTATAAGATTTAATTTGGTTAAAAAGTAATTAAATAAAGGATATGGAAATATTCGGTGTGTATATAAAAATATATATATTTTATAAAATATATAGTGATAAAATTGTATCGGTTAATATACTCAAACAAAAGCTTTGGTTGGAACCTAATGACTGTTTATGGCAACATTTGAGCAATTTACATGTCTTCAGACTTCAAGTTCGCATTTTTCTCAATTCATCTGGGAATCGTACGGGTTATTAGCTACTAAGATGAAGTTTTTAACCCCTACAGCAGAAGCTCGTGTTGTGTGGACAATAGCTAATGCTTGGACACCTAGCTCCCTACCATAGGATTATTATCTATAGCAAAGATGGCACCTCTTAGTTTTGGCCTTCGGGTTTCATTAAGCCTGCAACTTAATTCAAGACTATAGGAGTGTTATTTTGGAATGGAGTGACGAAATAGTCATTCCACCAGGGCACCAAAGGAAGGTGATGCTGACACAAATCTCGCCTATTTTGTTCATGGTGCATGTTGGATCACTGATCATCCTGGCAAATCCTTGGTAGTCTTATTTTTTTCAAAGAAAACACATACAAAAAGGATAAAAGGACCTTGCATGGTTAGCATGTTAACCTACCAATTTTAAATACAACATAATGAATGATAAAAAAAAAATACTAAAATGATATAATTTAAAATTTTAATAAAAACTATATATGAGTTTGATAAAAATAAAAAGAAAATTGATTTGTATATAATGTGTGGATATGATTATGATACGATAATTTTTATGTTTAACACGTGTTTGATAGGATTAAAAAACAATACTGATACACAAATTATAACAGATCAAATCTATTAATAGTGTTTCTTTTTTTTCGGGTACATGGAAGGTCAACAATACCTGTCTTTCGAACAAGCACCCATCAAAATCATCAAGAGTTTATTTACTAATAATTTAATTAATAATTTTTTTGGGTAGTCAAAATCATATGCTAATTAGTGTAACACAGCCTCTTTGTCAGAAGCATACTGAGGCAAATGACTTGTATACCAAAAACTGAGGCAAAATAAGTCAAAAGCAGAAATTGCTACTATATTCAGTGCTTGTCCGCATTGGCTTGACCAGTCAACAAACAAGCTGATATTGTCATTCAAAAGAATGATGAGATCTATAGAATATGCAGAAGTTAAATACAGGAACTCTTCATATTTATTTATTAGAATGAATACAAAGATCTGAATGTACAAATTAACTTATGAACATGCGACAAAATGATGTCACTTGAGCCAGAAGGCAAGGGAAGAGCATCCCCAATGAAAAGCACAGTGAAGGCTGAACATATTATTACCTTTCCAGTTCATTTCTTTCCTGTGCCAGGCTACAAAAGCTTCCTCCATTCATTTCCGATCAAGCGTGTCAAATAGCCACAATGCCTCTTCTTCGGAATTGGCAGCATCACAAAATTCCATTTCAATGCCAAAAACATCGATCACACCCAAGGATTTAAATTACGATCGCAGACATATTTTCCATCGCGTTGCGTTTATTACAATTGTGAATATAACGAATATCATCGTGATCATTACAGTTATCACGATCGTGAATTTTTTTTAAATTTACCTAACTTGCTATAAAACATAATAATTATAATTATAATCATAAAATTTTTTTTCATGATTTTTAAAGTAATTAATGACACTTTATCTTATTTTATTTATATAAAAAATTATTTATAATTTTTTAATATTATAGTAAAATATTCACATTTAAAAAATTAACAACATACAAATATTAAAACAATAAAATCATTAATAAAATCCCAATAAAAATAGATATCAAAAATCAAATTAATATATTAATCATTTACTATTTTATTTTTTTCATCTAAATTATAATATAATATAACTCTCAAATTTACATTAAACTCTTTTATCTCAATTTTTTCAGTCAAAATTAATTCTCAAAACTTTTTAATTTTAACTAATTATTTTTTCTCAAAAATTTGCCTCTAAATTTTTTAAATTTTTTTTTTTGTTTGGTCAAGAATTGACCGAACTTAATGCCCACCAAACTCCCCACTACACTCAAATATTTAGGTGTGTTTTGATAGGTGCTAATCCTAGAAGGATTAGAGTTTGGACCCTAATCATAAACAAGGTGCAGTTTAGGCTTGCGATGTGGAAAAAAAAATATTTGTCTTTTGGAGGAAGAGTGACTCTAATCAACTCAGTTCTATCGAGCATGCTAATTTATTACATATTAGTGTTTAAAGCCCCAACGGGAGTACTCAAGAAAATCGACTGAATATCTTTCAAATCTTTCCACTCAAACTTTTTTTGTTTTTTTCTCAACCCCTGCTTTCTTCCATTCTCTCAAATGATCCATCAGCCATTGCAACCAACCAGCATTCAACCTTCCACCCTCATCCAACTTTCCACCTAATGACTCATCTGATTTCTTCTTTGATCCAACCGACACAGTCCCAAACCCTTGTCCACAGAGTTCTCATAGATGGGTTTTTAAAATTTTAAAGTTTCAAGCAAAATCTCTCTAAAGTTTAAGTTTTTTTAAGTTGTATATAATGCAAATTTGCAGACACTTAAACAAGGAAGAAAACGTAAATTTAAGTGTTTTATTATTAATTGATTTCAATTAATTTTTCTTGATTTTTGATTGAGCCTTTTTTATATTGAATCATTATAAATCTAGAATTTCTTTTTTGTGTTTAGGGTTTTACTTTGTTAAATTTTGAAATTTTAATGCTTAATGATGAAAAAAAATTCTTCATAAAAAAAACATAAATAGGGCCAATTGCATCCCACTATTAGGCTTTTTTTTGCGGTCCAATGAACTGCTAAAGATGTGAATTTTCTTCATATCCAATATCGGTTGAATAGCGGTGATGGTGGGTGCCGATTCCACTAAATAGTGGCCACTATACTGCTGTTGCACCGCTATTTGAATCCATTCACACCATCATTTCCATCTTCCACAAAAAGCAAAGAGATCCAAGCCCGGATTCCCGAAGTAAACGGATAGTTGGGAGAGAAGTCAAGGCTAGGGCCCTAGAAGCCGCATGATCTATATAATCAAACAGTGACTCATTAATTATGCAGGCAACCATATTGTTGTCCTTCCGCCCCACAAGCACTGAAACACTCGCAGTCTGGCTCCAAGGAACAGCGAACCTTGGGTCAACAGGTGAGGTCATCTTTACTCAGGACCCTTAAGATGAAACTTAAGCATGTTACCGATTCCAGCAGGTGGGATCTTGATTCCAATCTGGAGGACAGGGCCAGGGACAACTTCAGAGAAAATCAATTTATCTTCAGTCCAAACGTCAATGAAGAATTCCAAATCAAATCATCAAAGGAAAGTCTTGGAGGGAGAAGAGTTCGCTGATGCTTCCGTTTTTAAAAGGTTTGATACAGTTTGTAGTACGTTACAATAGGAGGGTTGGGCAGCTTGCAAATGGAAAGCCATCTCTTTGCACATAAACATATCCAAAAGTAATCATCTCTAGCTATGTGTCTCCATTGCTTGCAGACCACCATGCAAGCTGCAAGGTCTATGCCATCTAATAAAGGAAAATCAACCTTCAAAGCTTCTTCACATGATATTTTCAGATTGCAAAATGACTATCAAAAGCCAAATGACAGTTTACTCCGGCAAATTGCAATCATTTATAGCATCAGCAGGTGTTAAGGAAATAATAGCTGATGGATTCCTGCTAAAGAGACAGAACTAAGTTTTAAATTCCAACGTATCTGTGGGTCACCATTAAGTTCAAAACAAAAAGGCTGCACAAATATCAAGCCGCAAGATATCAATATTATGAAAACAGAAAACAGCAACATGTAATGATGCATTTAACAGAAAAGATAATATAAAAAAGGCATCCTAACCTCCTCCAAAACTAAAATATTCTTTCAGGCAACAAGGTATGTCCTAAACAAGTCCTTGAAAAAGATGATAAACACCAGTTTTTTTAACTCCCCAGGTTAGTAACTTGCATATTCTACTGGAAAACAATCCGATCAGGTCAATAACCTCTAAATACAAATGCAATTCGTACAAAGTCAACTTACATTGACACCATAACATAAATCTATGGTAGGAGAGCTTAACTCCAACTCTATTACCTTTCATTCCCAACGGGCCATTTGAAATAACTTCAAAATTTCTGGTAATCTATCACTAAACCCATGGTGAATTATAAATGGTTTGTAGGGATGCCAACTTTATGTTACCCAATGGAGAATTTGGTTTTTTTTTTTTTTTTTTTTTTAATCTAAATGGAGATAATGATAGATATGACATTGTGGTTATTATTATTATTTTTAAATTAAAAAATAATTTTTTTAAAAATTATTGAATGAAAATTATCCATACTTATTAAATACTTGTGAAGATAAAGATATATTTGAAATATCCAAGGCATAAGCACAAAAATGAATATAATATAAAAATTCAAAAATAAAAATGAAAAATACTTTATCCACTCTATACTCTCTCAATTGACATCTCTAATTTATGGACTTAATCCCAAATCAAACAAATTACATTTCAGATTCATTTAATTACAATAATAATATCTAATTTATAACATGTATTAAGGTTTGCCACATGTAATTCGGAGCATTGGGGCACTTATTAGACTGTTACAAATCTTTGTGAAGCCCAATTTGAAAAAAAAAGAAAAAGAAAAACTAAATTTAGATCAATTAGGAAAGTTCCGTTTAACTCAAATCTAAGAAAATTAAATTTATAGGCATTTGTACAAGTTGGTAGATTGTGTAAAGAAACAAATATATTAAAAAAAAAAAATTTACAGCAATGCACCGTCAAATTATAAATGTTGGTTGATCATATATTTTATTATAGTTTTATAATTTAAAATACTATTTTTTATTAGATTCCTTTGAATTTCATATTCAAAATTGCGATCAGATCAATTCTCCAATAGCTTGGAATCATAGTTGATTAGCCAAAAAAATATATAGCTCTTTGAGAATTTATTACTTTAATATGAATTGAATTGAGAGTAATTTAAGGTTAATAAGAAAAACATAAATATAATCAATTTAGTTTTTTGAAATATTTTTAAATTAAAAACATATTAAATAAAATAAAATACATTTATTAGATGTTATGTGGTGATTTTTAAGACTGTTCACGTGTTAATATTTTCACATACAATTTTTTTCTTTTTTCCCGAACACGTTGGCTTTTATATATTTATATAAGATTTGAGAAAAGTAAAATCCAAATGTGAGCTTTTATTATTTTTAATATATTGTCATATACAGTGGCAAAGAAAAGTTAACTATGCATAATAAATTATTAAGTTAAATATATATTGAGGTTGATAAGTTTAATTTTTTATGATAATACTAACAACATATTTTATCATTAAAAAAATTTTTGTCAAAATTATAAAATATAACGTTTTTCAAAATAAAATAGGCTGATATTTTTTTTGATAAATAACACTAATTTTTATATACCTGTATATATAATAAAAAATATCTAATTTTGTGGTTGATCTATCTTTTTTACATGTGGCTAATCTAAGTTAGTATCACATGTCTTTTGATTAGTACATTTTATTTGATTTAATACATATTTATTTTAAAATAATTTTGACTAAATTAATTATAGTTATTTTTTTAATTATCCATTACATTTAACTTTTAATGATATTATAAATTTTGGCTTAAATTTAGTAAATATGTCTAATTATTAACCCAAAAGAATATATAAATAAAAATTTAATTACAAATTCTAATAAAAAAGAAATTTACTACTCATATATTTAAATATTTGTATGCATAATGATATCTCAATCAAAATTTTCATTGATTCTATTTTCATTGCCTTTTATTTTAAAGGTGCTTAGAGATTAAATGAGCATTACTACTAATTCTAATCTTTTTTGTTCGAATCTTTTTGATGTAATTACTCTTATATATTATTATTGTTAATAAATTATTAGTATTTAAAATTTTTATTTTTTATTTAAAAAATTATTGTAAATTAAAATTATCACCTGTATATTATACATAACATTATGTTATGCTCAGGTAAGCAAGCAACTATAATATTCATTATATATAGCATTATTAACTTTAAAAAAATTTTATGAGTAAAATATCGAAAGATTTATATTGGCATACTAAATACATGAATATATTTAACATGCTCATTTTTTTTATAGCGTTGGAAAGTGAAGTTTTAATTTCTATCAAATATTTAAAAATATTATGTAATTTCAAAATTTTAAGGTCAAGAAAATTGCTATTGTTTTCAATTCAAAAAATTAATTATCAGATATTACTTATTTGAACATTTAAAGTTTTAGATTTGTGTTATGAATGGGGAATAGTAAAATTCAGTTCGCATAATTTTTTTTGAAAGAACATTTGTATTTATATTATTATCAAGAAGCATTATTGTAAATATATTAAAAAGTTACTATTATTAACTGTCTAATATAATAAGTAATAAAAAAAATGAAACTAATGTAGTTTTTCCTTCAAAATTATAAATTTTGAATTCTTGTCTAATATGTTGTCTTTTTTTTTTTTTTAAAATAAAATCTTCCCTAATTTAATTATATCATTATTGTCAACTCATTAAATGACTCATTTTTATTTTTTATTTACTACATTAAATTTCATTTAATTTTTCATAAGTAATAAGAAAATGTGGAAATAGATTCATGAGTAATTAGCCTTTTATTTAGTTTCTTTTTTTATCTATATTATTTATCAAATTAATTGTAACTTATTCATATAAGGTAAAATTTTCATGTATATTTAAAATGTAATAAATGTAATTAATTTAGTCTAATTAATTATTATTTTTAGTCTAATTAATTATTTTTTAAGTAATAAAAATGTTACTATAAAAAATAATAAAAATGTTTTAAATAAATAAAATACATTTATTAGAGAACACATTGTGATTTTTAAACCTATCCATATGTCAAAAATGTAAACTATCCACATTGGACTATTTGCTTTTTTATCAAAGGCTGTCGCTTTTATAGATTTATAAAAGATTTGGATTAATAATTATATGCAAGTAAGTTATTATTATAAATCTAACAAATAAAATTTTTTTTAAAGAATAAATAACTTATCTTAAATTAAAATAAAAATAAATAATGCAAAATTAATAAAGTAATCTTGAGTAAATTCAAAATTTTTCTATAAGATACATTCACTTTCTTTTCTTTAACAATATTACTCATTGAATATTTTAAAAGTTTTATTTTCTTAGATATTACTTGGATATATGTATGTATAAAATTTATATTTTTTATTAAGTATGTTATTTTCATATATAATTATATATATAAAAATAATAATCTGTGTATTGCACAGGTTGCAAACTAGTTAAAATTAATAAACGAATAGTTTTAGTCACATTGACTAAAAACAAGAATTAGAGAGAAGACATGAATGAATAATTTGCTGTTTTTTCCAAAATTATAGACAACATTTAATTTCTTTCTTAATTTCCTCATTCATTTCTTATTCTGAATTTTCATTTTCCTTTCCTTTTATATCTTACCTTGATCATTATTTATATATCAGTCCTTGGACTCACTTTTTATCAAAGTTTCGATTTAATTTAATTTAATTTTTCTATATATTTTTTTCAGCAATGGCTAGCCTTAAGAGTTTATTTTCATTTCTCATTTTCATGGTCTATTTGGCTGCAGCCATGGGCAAGAGGCAAATACATTTTGGCAGTCAAAATATTGATGCCAATTGGTATGATGCACATGCAACGTTCTATGGTGATATGGGTGGTAAAGAAACCATGGGTAAGTTTATCATTATATTTTTATACATGTATTTGCTACTATTACTTCTTTCATGACTAAATGCTACAATCTTTTATCATTAATATTTAGTTCAAACAATTTTAAACGTGATATGAATATATATATATGTATATGAAATTGATATGATTTAAAATTTTAATAAATAAAACAAATATGTTTTGTATTTGATGTGTGGATATGAATTATAATATAATAATTTTATATTTTAGACATGTTAGATATGAAATAAATAGATACAGATATATGAATTATTATTTTATTTAAATTAGATAATTGTTAAATTATATATGATCATTGTAGAAGGAGCTTGTGGATATGGTGATCTATTCAAACAAGGGTATGGACTCGAGACGACAGCCCTTAGCACAGCTCTATTTAACAATGGACTTACCTGTGGTGCTTGTTTTGAAATCAAGTGTGTGAATAACCCTCAATGGTGTTATCCAAATGCTGGTACCATCAAAGTGACTGCAACAAATTTTTGCCCTCCAAATTACTCAAAACCTGATGGAAACTGGTGCAATCCCCCATTAAAACACTTTGATCTATCAATGCCAATGTTTACAAAACTAGCACAATACAAAGCTGGAATCATCCCTGTCATGTACCGACGTGTCTTGTGTTCCAAGAAAGGTGGGGTTCAATTCCAGGTCCAGGGAAACCCGTACTGGACTGAGATATTGATGTACAATGTTGGAGGTGCTGGTGATATTAAGGATGTTAAAATCAAGGGCTCAGGAACTGGGTGGATTCAGATGAGCCGCAACTGGGGAGTGAATTGGCAGACTGGAACAAACCTAACAGGGCAGAGCTTATCATTTCAGGTGACTACCAGCGACGGGAAAATGGTGGAGTTCGATAACGTGGCACCGGCTAATTGGCAGTTTGGTCAAACTTTTGATGGGAAAAAGAACTTCTAGGAAAATTTTCTTTACAATGTAGTGGTGGAATTCCTGCATTATGCATTACCCTTGAGCGTGCATGCTTTTTTATGCAAATTTGGGACGTGTTTTGGTGTTCCCTTTGTGGAACCAAAGCAAACCATTAGCAAAATTGTACCTCATTTTTACAAATTGACTTCCAACTGCATTTGATTCACTTTTGTATTGAGATCACTTCAAACCAAATCAAACCCCAACCATGAAACTCAAAAGTTGAACAGTTTCAATTCATTTTAATTAAGCATCATCTCAGGAACAACTTATTTTTGAACATGTGCAATTCATCATTATAAGATTTAATTTGGTTAAAAAGTAATTAAATAAAGGGTATGGAAATATTCATCGAGTAAATAAAAATATATAGTGATAAAATTGTATTGGTTAATATACTCAAACAAAAGCTTTGGTTGGAACCTAATGACTGTTTATGGCAACAATTGAGCAATTTTCATGTCTTCAGACTTCAAGTTTGCATTTTTCTCAATTCATCCGGGAATCGTACGTGCTATTAGCTACTAGGATGAAGTTTTTACCCCTACAGCGAAGCTCTTGTGTTGGGTGGATAATAGCTCATGCTTGGACACCTAGCCCCCTGCCATAGGATTATTATCTATAGCAAAGATGGCACCTCTTAGTTTTGGCCTTCGGGTTTCATTAAGCCTGAAACTTAATTCAAGACTATGGGAGTGTTATTTGGGAATGGAGTGACGAAATAGTCATTCCACCAGGGCACCAAAGGAAGGTGATGCTGACACAAATCTCGCCTTTAGGGTGCATGTTGGATCACTGGTTATCCTGGCAAATCCTTGGTAGTCTATTTTTTTCAAAGAAAACACATACAAAAAGGATAAAAGGACCTTGTATGGTTAGCATGTTAACGTAACAATTTTAAATACAACATAATCGAATGATAAAAAAAAAAAAAATGATATTATTTAAAATTTTAGCAAAAATTAAGTTCGATAAAAAAAAAAATTGATTTGTGTATAATGTGTCAATACGATTATGATGCGATAATTTTTGTGTTTAACACGTATTTGATACGACATAAAAACAATATAGATACACAAATTAAAACAGATTAAATCTATTAGCAGTGTTTCATTTTTTCTGGTACATGAAAGGTCAACAATACCTGGTCCTTCGAACAAGCACCCATCAAAATCATCAAGAGTTTATTTACTAATAATTTAATTAATAATTTTTTTTGGGTAGTCAAAATCATATGCTAATTAGCGTAACACAGCCTCTTTGTCAGAAGCATACTGAGGCAAATGACTTGTATGCCAAAAACTGGGGCAAAATAAGTCAAAAGCAGAAATTGCTACCATATTCAGTGCTTGTCCGCATTGGCTTGACCAGTCAACAAACAAGCTGATATTGTCATTCAAAGGGATGATGAGATCCATAGAATATGCAGAAGTTAAATACAGGAACTCTTCATATTTATTTATTACAATGAATAAAAAGATCTGAATGTACAAATTAAGTTAGCAACATGCTGTAGACACCCAATTGGGTCCGGGCCAGATTAATTGGGCCTGGCCCAAAGGGATAAGGCCCATTTCAATCCTGTATTTTTTTTTCTTTTCTTTTTCTTCTTTTGTATTTTATGTATTTCATTATTATTATTATTATGTATATCTTTGTGTATTTATTTTTATTTAGATTAGATTTATATGTATTGTATGTATATAGTTATATATTTATTATTATTATTATCTTTTTTTTTTTTTTTGTAATATATTTTTGAGTTTATCTTATGTTATTTTTTTTTATTATCTGTTAATTTTATCTGATTTTTTTTCCGAATTATCTGATATTTTTTTTTTATTTTTATACTATCATATCTTTTGATTATCTAGTATTTTTTTTTATTTATTTTGATTTTAATTCTGGATGGCTAAGATTCAAAGTTGAAGAATCCCACTCTGGAGGGGAATTCAATCAGAAGAGTCCAGTTGGATTCAAAGACTGAATTCCCGTCCAAGGAGAAATTGGGATTGATCAGGAACTCCTGATCAACCCCTATAAAAGGGATCCCCCTGGAACAGAGAAAAAGACAGAAAATAGTAAGCAAAGCTACTGATTTGAGAGAAAAGGAGGCGTTTAGGAAGCTAAGAAAAGTTTAGGAGTGTTCTGGGAGTGAGAAAAATTTTTTAGAAATTTTTGGCGAAAATTTTTTCTGGAAATTTTTGGGAAATTTCCAGATTCCGACGAAATTCCGGCGAAGTTTGAATTTTCCGACGAAAATTCCGGCCAACCTTGAAGTTTCCGGCGAACTACCCAGTTTCCGACGAAGAATCCCAGAAACCGACGATCTTCCGGCCAACTTTCGGCGAAATTTCCAGATTCCGGCGACATTTTCCAGAATCTGGCACCGGTGTTCTTCGATTTTTAGAGAGAAGGGAGAGAAAAAGGGAAGAAGAGAGAGAGAGGGAGGAGCGTTCTGCCGAAAAAATGAAGGGGATTGCCTTTTATACCCTCCCAAAACGACGTCGTTTTGGCCTTAAGTAACCCAGAGGATCCGCGTGTTTTGTCGAACCCGACCCGACCCGGGCGTCGACCCGCTTTCTGACCCGTGCGTGCCAGGCCCCCTCCGAGCCGAGCCGAGCCGAGCCGAGCCAAGCCTCCAAGCCGCTCCCCCGAGCCGTTTTCTCTTCCTTGAGCCGAGCCGAGCCGAGTCGCGATCCGAGCCGCTCCGGGTTTTTTTTTTTTTTTTTTTTTATTTCTTTGTTTATTTTATTTTTTATTTATTAGATTAGGTTTATGTAATATTCTTTTTTTTATTTTTTATTATTTTATTTTCTTTAAATAAGAATAAAAAATTTCAAAAAAAAATATTTTTAGGGAAAAGTTGAAAGTATCAATTTTCCTTAAAAGAAAAATAAATTTCCAAAAAATATTTTTGGGGAAAAGTTGAAAGTATCAATTTTCCTCAGAAATAAATTTCAAAAAAAAATATTTTTAGGGAAAAGTTGAAAGTATCAATTTTCCTTAAGAATAAATTTCCAAAAAAATATTTTTAGGGAAAAGTTGAAAGTATCAATTTTCCTTAAAAGAAAAATAAATTTCCAAAAAAAAGGTATTTTTGGGGAAAAGTTGAAAGTATCAATTTTCCTTGAAAATCAAAATTTCAAAAAAAATATTTTTGGGGAAAAGTTGAAAGTATCATTTTTTCCTAAAAAAAAATCATTCTTTCCTTCCTTTCTATCTTAATTTTGATTTTGTTTTTTTTTCTTTAAATAATCCGACGACGGAGCCTCTGCAAGTGAAACCGTAGTTTTTCTTGCATACTCTTGAGGTGAGAGAATTTTCTCAATTTTCTACTAAAAGTATTAGAGTCAATTGAGAATAATTTCCAATAATTAATTACTTGGTAAAATTTTAAGGCTTTTGGATAACACAAATTTAAGCTGGTACCATCTTTCGATGGGCGTTGTGAGGGTGCTATAACCTTTCTCACACGTAACCGAACTCCCGAACCTTGTTCTGGTTAGCAGACCTGAACCTATTCTTTTAGGGACCCTTAAACTTAGGTGTTCCCTGAAAGGACAGATTCCTTAGGTGGCCAATCGCACCTAGATAAAAAAGATTGGTGGCGACTCCCTAAAGTCAATGTCTAGCGATAGATCCCCGGATCTAGACGTTATGACAGCTTGGTGACTCCCCTGGGGACCTTGAGAGTCAGGCCAGCAAATAATTTATGTTATCCAAAAGCTAAATAAAATTGAACCCTTCTTGTATATATGTGTTATTATTCATTTATGTGTATTTGCTTTGTTAATTATGTCATTCATGTGCATATGCATAACATGAGCTCTACACCCGAGCTCCGTCCCTCTAGGAGGGAGTAAAGTACCTATTGCTTTCGTGAGGTCTAATACCTCCGCAGTGGCTAGCGAAATACTCCCACTCAAATTGAACCTTTTTCGCTTGTAGCCTGTAATGGGTGAGGATTAGGGTGCCTTACTAGTCTGTGATGGACAAGGATGTAAGGAGCAATTTGAGGACATTTAGACTCTGACCTTAAAACCGCATGTAGTGAACCTTAAGAGTGCCTAAACCTAGGATAGAGCTCTTTCTACCCAATGATAGATATACCCTAAAATTAGGACACAAAAGGGTGTTTATCTAATCATTTTGATTGCTTGACTTTGTGTATTATTTTTACCATATGTAACATTATGCATCAGCATCACTTATGTTTCATCCACGGAACTAACTATGTTGTTTGTCTGATTGTATGCATCTGTATTCTTTCCATGATCATGTTTCAACACAATCATTTGCATTCATTTCATACTAGATCTCATTCAAAAAATGTACATTTCATTTGTGCATCAAAGCATCATACATAAGGCACAGCATAACATTTCTAATCATAAGTATGGTACTCAAGGTCCGAGGATAGCTCCATCTAGCGAAAACCTTGCTCATCCATACAACACAAGATCCAGAGCAAGGCAAATGGAGGAGGAAAGTTCTCATAGATTTGAAAAGCTAGAAAAAGCTCAGGAGAAGATTGAAAATGAACTTAGCAAAATTTTGGAGGCTCTCAATAATATGAATAAAGGAAAAGGAGTTGAAGGAAGTACAAGCCAGCAAGAAGTGGCTGACCCATTGTACCCTCCAGGTTTTGGCCCACCTCAAGCCCAGTCTGCCCAAGAGGTCCCACCACAACATTTTGCATATCCAACATGTCCTGGAATGCCATCAGCTTTCAACCCAGGGCAGTATAATAGCTATATAAATCCTGTCTTCACTGAAAAGGCAGCAGAACCAATTCCTGATCTAGATGATGTAAAAGAGAAAGACAAGGAAAAGGTAAAGGTGGAAGCTGAGAAAAGCTCCAAAATTAGCATGCTAGAGCAAAGGCTACGGGCTGTAGAAGGATTTAGTTTTTATGGGTCAGTTGATGCTGCTGGGCTCTGCCTAGTTCCTGATGTGGTTATCCCCTATAAATTCAAAGTACCAAAATTTGAAAAATATGACGGTACAAAGTGCCCTAAAACCCACATCACCATGTATTGCAGGAAGATGGCAGCTCATGCACATGATGAAAAACTCTTGATGCATGTCTTCCAAGATAGTCTTACTGGTTCTGCTGCCAGGTGGTATGTTCAGTTGGATAGAACCCACATTCGCTCCTGGAGCGATATGGCTCATGACTTCATCAGCCAATATCGACACATCATCGATTTGGCCCCTGATCGTTTATCTTTGCAAAATCTAAAGAAAAAGTCAAATGAGTCTTTTAAAGAATACGCCTAGAGATGGAGGGATATAGCTTCACAGGTACAACCTCCACTGACAGAGAAAGAGACCACAGTGCTGTTTGTTAGCACTTTAAAGCCTCCCTATTATGAAAAGATGATAGGGAATGCAACAAAAAATTTTGCTGACATGGTAATCTCTGGAGAAATTATTGAAAGTGCCATAAAAAATGGCAAGTTGAGAGGAGGAGAAATCAAGAAGACATCAGAAAAGAAAGAAGCTGAAGCTCAAGCTGTGAGCTTTGATAGACAACAATTCGGGGGTTATCAACCATGTCCATCCCAAGGTTACTCTCCATACTATCCTGCTGTGAATAACGCCTCATCCTACCCATACTAGCTAGCCCCACAACCATCTTATTCATCCACTTACTGCCTTAGCATTCAAGCTCCTGTAAGAACCCAAATTCGTCCTACTAACCCAGCAAGTGGCTCACGAGAACAACGGACTACTCGAGAAAAACCTGTATTTGATCCAATCCCTATGACTTATACAGAGTTATATCGAGAACTCTATAATAGCCACTTGATTGCCCCCAGCCATGTGGAACCACTTAAACCACCCTATCCAAAGTGGTATGATCCTACAGCCCGTTGTGATTATCATTATGGAATTACTGGCCATTCTACTGAAAATTGCACTGCTTTAAAGTATAAGGTGCAACGGTTGATCAATGATGGAATGGTAAGTTTTGATCAAGGAAAAGCAACAACACCTAATGTTAGTGTACTGAACGAAAAGAAAGGATCCGGAGATTCACAATAAATTGAGGGGCAAGATGTCAATGGAGATAAGGCTGGTTGAAGGTTTCTTCTGTCATTTTGGGATTTCTTTTCAAGCAATGTTAGATTTTTTTGCAATATGACTTCACTTGTTATCATTTTAATAAAGGCAAGTCAATGCATTTCATTACATTTTTCTCTTTCACTTGATCATTACTCCATGCCCTGTTACCTTTCATAACTTTATACTCCCATTCTTCCATTCTTAAATTTCAGATGATGAATATTTAGACAAAGATAACAATAATTTTGAGATTTAATTTTGAGAACTCATTCACAGAGGAGATGATTTGAGTAAAAATAAAGAGGGTAAGCCATTACTAGAGGTGAAAAAGATATGTCTTAAAGATATGTAATCTTTTATACAGGATCATGAGCTCTGTTGAATAGATGATGTTCAAGAAAAGTATTCATAATTGAGATGAAAAATGGCCATTTTTCTTTTACCATTCGAAAAACTATTTATTGCTACCCCTTTGAGCCTATTATGATTTTTTTTCGGAGAAACCCCAACCAAGGATCACCCTCTACACTAGGGGGCAATTTTTGAAAAAATTTTCACAAAAGGTCTAAAAAAAAAAAAAAAATGCCACACATGACTTGGGGCAAAGTAATGAGAATCCTTTGTGTGAAGCAGTGAAATGATGTGGGGCAAAATGCCAAGCTGCATCAAATGATCCTTTGGTCTTGAACCTTTTTAATATATGTTTTGAGCCTATTATATCCATTTTTTTATGACCCTTCACCTTGGCCTACATTACAACCTTGAAAAGTCTATTTGGATCAAGTGTGAATACCCAACTTGAATGGTCATATGTTAAGCAAAGATATGTTCATGATGAAGCAATGGAATCATGCTACATGAAAGATATCAACACTGGATGAAAAATGAGAAAAGAGAAAAAAAAAAGAAAAAAAAAGGAGAAAAAATGAGAAAATGAAAAAATAAAAAAGGAGATCCAAATTGAAAACCTGAAAGGGTGATTTTGGTACAAAAAAAAAAGATCCAGGTCAAATGGCTCACATGAATGAAAGATCAAAGACATCTGAAGATCCCTCAAAGACTGGGGCAGAGTTCGCCAAGCTCAAGATGACTTCAACTGTAAATGGAATGAGTTTTTTAAAAAGAATCCTAGATTAATGTTGAGAATTGTCTGAATATTCATCATTTGGACATACCATCCATCCCAATGACATGTATCTAATTCACTTCCTTTCCCATTTGCTTTGTACCAAAACAGATCTTCATTGATTATCTTTACCATAATTCACCTTGCCTTCTCTTATTGTTTCACCCCTAGAATGAATTGAGAAAATGCTTGGTTGCATTGTATTTGTCAAAAATTAAAATGATAATAAATGAATGAATATGTGCTTAAAAGAGTCTTGCATTCATTTGAAAAGAAATCTAAGATGATGGTGGAGATAAAATAAAGAAATGGTAGAAACCTAGAAGAGATGATTTAGAAGGATATATGATGTGATCAAATGAAGAAATGGGGCAGTGATACAATCAAGTGATGAGTACGAGGATGAATTGGTCAATATGACTTGCAAGTTGTGATTGAATGATGAAGACAAAATCTGTTTTGGAAAGGTTAATGCTGAGACACCTATGAGTAATGACCTAGTGATGGTGGATGAAACTTGTTTTGAAATTTGTTAGTGTTGAGAAATTCATTGAATGATGGTCAAGTGATGATCGATCGATGAAACTTATTCCAAAGTATTGAGAAACTGAACAAGGAAGAATGTGAGTGGAAAAGACAAATTGAGAGCTACACTGGTTCGATCCTAGAAGAGCAGTGCAATTGGATCCTTAAGGAATCAAAGGACTTGACACCCAAGAAAAAAAAAGAGCTTGAGAAACTTGAGTACCATACATTGAACAGAAATTAATTGGCCAACATTTGCATAGCATGCATTGAAATTCATATGCATTTGCATAGCATACACTACTTTCAGGAAAGTATAGTGTACAAATTCAAGAAGCAGGGGTGTTCCAACATCCCACATGGAAAAGACAGGTATGAAAAGACTTTGCAAGTTTGAGAAGAAACTTGTTAGGTAAGTTCCTAATCCTTGAAATAGGATGTCTCTTGGTATCAGGGTTGATTTATAAGACCTTTGGGCATGATCTCCTGAAATTCCCTCAAACAACAACTTTCAACTCCTTCGGACATGATTGTCTAGGAGTATTTACTTTTCAAAGTTCGTTGCCTCTGTTTAGAGGAGCAATTTATTTTTCCCAAAGTCGTGGTGCCTCTGTTTAGAGGAGCAATTTACTTTTCAAAGTCGTGGTGCCTCTGTTTAGAGGAGCAATTTATTTTTCCCAAAGTCGTGGTGCCTCTGTTTAGAGGAGCAATTTACTTTTCAAAGTCGTGGTGCCTCTGTTTAGAGGAGCAATTTACTTTCCAAAGTCGTGGTGCCTCTGTTTAGAGGAACAATTTAGTTTTTCAAAGTTCGTTGCCTTTGTTTAGATGAGCAATTTACTTTTTCAAAGTTCGTTGCCTCTGTTTAGAGGAGCAATTTACTTTTCAAAGTTCGTTGCCTCTGTTTAGAAGAGCAATTTACTTTCCAAAGTCGTGGTACCTCTGTTTAGAGGAGCAATTTACTTTTCAAAAGTCGTGGTGCCTCTGTTTAGAGGAGCAATTTACTTTTTCAAAGTTCGTTGCCTCTGTTTAGAGGAGCAATTTATTTTTCAAAGTTCCGTTGCCTCTGTTTAGAGGAGCAATTTATTTTTTCAAAGTCGTGGTACCTCTGTTGAGAGGAGCAATTTACTTTCCAAAGTCGTGGTGCCTCTGTTTAGAGGAGCAATTTATTTTTTCAAAGTCGTGATACCTCTGTTGAGAGGAGTAATTTACTTTTCCAAAGTCGTGGTACCTCTGTTGAGAGGAGCAATTTACTTTTCAAAAGTCGTGGTGCCTCTGTTTAGAGGAGCAATTTATTTTTCAAAGTTCCGTTGCCTCTGTTTAGAGGAGCAATTTATTTTTCCAAAGTCGTGGTACCTCTATTGAGAGGAGCAATTTACTTTCCAAAGTCGTGGTGCCTCTGTTTAGAGGAGCAATTTATTTTTTCAAAGTTGTGATACCTCTGTTGAGAGGAGCAATTTACTTTTCCAAAGTCGTGGTACCTCTGTTGAGAGGAGCAATTTACTTTCCAAAGTCGTGGTGCCTCTGTTTAGAGGAGCAATTTACTTTTCCAAAGTCGTGGTACCTCTGTTGAGAGGAGCAATTTACTTTTCAAAGTCGTGGTGCCTCTGTTGAGAAGAGCAATTTATTTTTCCAAAGTTGTGGTGCCTCTGTTAGAGGAACTTCGGCAAAAAAAAAAAACAAAAAAAAAACAAAAAAATAAGAAAAAACAAAAAAACAAAAAACAAAAAACAAAAAAACAGAAAACAAAAAACAAAAATTTTAAAAAAAAAATCAAAAAATAAAAATGTTGAGTTGAGTCTTGATTGGGTGTCTACGTCTTTGCGCAATTTCTGTTTCACAGAAAATGTGCAAAGAGGGGCAGCTGTAGATACCCAATTGGGTCCGGGCCCAGATCAATTGGGCCTGGCCCAAAGGGGTAAGGCCCATTTCAATCCTGTATTTTTTTTTCTTTTCTTTTTCTTCTTTTGTATTTTATGTATTTCATTATTATTATTATTATGTATATCTTTGTGTATTTATTTTTATTTAGATTAGATTTATATGTATTGTATGTATATAGTTATATATTTATTATTATTATTATCTTCTTTTTTTTTTTTGTAATATATTTTTGGGTTTATCTTATGTTATTTTTTTTATTATCTGTTAATTTTATCTGATTTTTTTTCTGAATTATCTGATATTATTTTTTTATTTTTATACTATCATATCTTTTGATTATCTAGTATTTTTTTTTATTTATTTTGATTTTAATTCTGGATGGCTAAGATTCAAAGTTGAAGAATCCCACTCTGGAGGGGAATTCAATCAGAAGAGTCCAGTTGGATTCAAAGACTGAATTCCCGTCCAAGGAGGAATTGGGATTGATCAGGAACTCCTGATCAACCCCTATAAAAGGGATCCCCCTGGAACAGAGAAAAAGACAGAAAACAGTAAGCAAAGCTACTGATTTGAGAGAAAAGGAGGCGTTTAGGAAGCTAAGAAAAGTTTAGGAGTGTTCTGGGAGTGAGAAAAATTTTTTAGAAATTTTTGGCGAAAATTTTTTCTGGAAATTTCTGGGAAATTTCCAGATTCCGGCGAAATTCCGGCGAAGTTTGAATTTTTCGGCGAAAATTCCGGCCAACCTTGAAGTTTTCGGTGAACTACCCAGTTTCCGACGAAGAATCCCAGAAACCGACGATCTTCCGGCCAACTTCCGGTGAAATTTCCAGATTCCGGCGACATTTTCCAGAATCCGGCACCGGTGTTCTTCGGTTTTTAGAGAGAAGGGAGAGAAAAAGGGAAGAAGAGAGAGAGAGAGAGGGAGGAGCGTTCTGCCGAAAAAATGAAGGGGATTGCCTTTTATACCCTCTCAAAACGATGTCGTTTTGGCCTTAAGTAACCTAGAGGATCCGCGTGTTTTGCCGAACCTGACCCGACCCGGGCGTCGACCCACTTTCTGACCCGCGCGTGCCAGCCCCACTTCGAGCCGAGCCGAGCCGAGCCAAGCCTCCAAGCCGCTCCCCCGAGCCGTTTTCTCTTCCTTGAGCCGAGCCGAGCCGAGCCGCGATCCGAGCCGCTCCAGGTTTTTTTTTTTTTTGTTTGAATTTTTTTTATTTCTTTGTTTATTTGTTTATTTTATTTTTTATTTATTAGATTAGGTTTATGTAATATTCTTTTTTTTTGTATTATTTTATTTTCTTTAAATAAAAATAAAAAATTTCAAAAAAAAATATTTTTAGGGAAAAGTTGAAAGTATCAATTTTCCTTAAAAGAAAAATAAATTTCCAAAAAATATTTTTGGGGAAAAGTTGAAAGTATCAATTTTCCTCAGAAATAAATTTCAAAAAAAAATATTTTTAGGGAAAAGTTGAAAGTATCAATTTTCCTTAAGAATAAATTTCCAAAAAATATTTTTAGGGAAAAGTTGAAAGTATCAATTTTCCTTAAAAGAAAAATAAATTTCCAAAAAAAAAGTATTTTTGGGGAAAAGTTGAAAGTATCAATTTTCCTTGAAAATAAAAATTTCCAAAAGAATATTTTTGGAGAAAAGTTGAAAGTATCAATTTTCTCTGAAAATCAAAATTTCCAAAAAATATTTTTTGGGGAAAAGTTGAAAGTATCAATTTTCCTTGAAAATCAAAATTTCCAAAAGAATATTTTTGGAGAAAAGTTGAAAGTATCAATTTTCTCTGCACAAAAAAAACAATCATTTTTTTCTTTTTTTTGAATTTTCCTTAATGTCAAATAATCCGACGACGGAGCCTCTGCAAGTGAAACAGTAGTTTTCTTGCATACTCTTGAGGTGAGGGAATTTTCTTAATTTTTTGCTAAAAGTATTAGAGTGAATTGAGAATGATTTCAAATAGATAATTACTTGGCAAAATTTTAAGGCTCATTGGATAACACAAATTTAAGCTGGTACCATCTTTTGGTGGGCGTTGTGAGGGTGCTATAACCTTTCTCACACGTAATCGAACTCCCGAACCCTGTTCTGATTGGTAGACCTGAACCTATTCTTTTAGGGACCCTTAAGCTTAGGTGTTCCCTGAAAGGACAGATTCTTTAGGTGGCCAATCGCACCTAGATAAAAAAGATTGGTGGTGACTCCCTTAAGTCAATGTCTAGCGATAGATCCCCGGATCTAGACGTTATGACAGCTTGGCGACTCCACTGGAGACTTTGAGAGTCAGGCCAGCAAATAATTTTTGTTATCCAAAGGCCTAATAAAATTGAACCTTTTTGTATATATGTATTATTGTTCATTCATATTTATTTACTTTGTTAATTATGTCATTCATGTGCATATGCATAACATGAGCTCTACACCCGAGCTCCATCCCTCTAGGAGGGAGTAAAGTACCTATTACTTTCGTGAGGTCTAATGCCTCCGCAGTGGCTAGCGAAATACTCCCACTCAAATTGAACTTTTTCCGCTGGTAGCCTGTAATGGGTGAGGATTAGGGTGCCTTACTAGTCTGTGATGGACAAGGATGTAAAGAACAATTTGAGGACCTTTAGACTTTGACCTTAAAACCACATCTAATGAACCTTAAGAGTGCTTAACCCATAGATAGGGCCATCACTCTTCCCTGATAGAATTAACCAAAAGCATAGGATTCATCCTTTTTACTTTGTGTGATGTTTAAATTTATTTAGTTATTTATTCTTTTTCTGGGTATACTAACCTTTTTTTTTTCTTTTTGCATTGGTTCATGCGCATATCATAAAGTTGCATAAAGAACATTTGCCTGAAAAATGATCTTCAACAAATTTTTTTCATGGACACCAATGAACGCTTAGTTTGCTCTTCATCAGTATTAGCACCCTGTGGGACACCTAATGAAGTAAGGGCCCTGTCAGAAAAGACTCAACTGAAGATGGGAGATTGCTTGCCAATGGGGTATGAGTCTACTCTGTCTCAAGAAACATCTATCCTCCTCAAACAAAATAATTTAGAAGATTTAGTTGATATTTGAAAAAAGATGAGTCCGTCAAGATAAGAGCAGTTTTGTCAGAAACATGGGCATATAGCACACCTTCTAGTAGTGGCTGTTGATGATAAACTAATTAGAGCTGCAACATAATTTTGAGATCCTGCATACAGGTGTTTCATCTTTAACGAAGCTGATATGACTTCCACCATAGAAGAATATTCGATCTTGGTAGGTTTGCATCTCAAGACTCCTGACAAGATATATGTCAAAAAGCATAAGTCAGGATTTCGTATAAGTCTGGCTCAACTCATGGGGATAGATAAAGAAGTTGTGGATTCTCATACAAAGAAGAAACAATAACAGGTTTGCCTACCTTGAAAGTTCTTTCATGAGTTTCTGATGCAACACGTCAATGAAGAACGGGGGTTAGACATATTTACCTTGGCTATATACGGACTGGTAATCTTTTCAAAGGTTTTGGGACATATTGAGATATCAGTGGTTGATTTCTTTGAAAGTGTGATTAATGGCTGTAATCTTTTAACGGTGATATTAGCAGAGACTATCAGATCTTTGAGTTATTATCGTCGAAATGGAGGGCGCTTCATAGGATGCATACAGTTATTGTACGTGTGGATGAAAAGCCATTTTGAACAAGGAAATGGTGCTTTCTCAAAGATTTACATCCGTAATCATTTTTCGATCAAAGAATTCTGCGAAAGTGAGTGGTCAACGCGAAAGTCCAAACAAGAATGGATAACTTTCTTACAAAAGTTGGAAGGTGCCAGGGTGAGATGGTTAGCCCCATGGATGAATCATGAGCCTATGTTATACCAATGTGGGGATAGTACAATGGTTTCGCTTCTGGGTTTATAAGGAGTAACGAATTATACACCACTCCTAGTGAGAAGGCAATTGGGGGGAAAACAGTTCATTTTTATGACTTATGGGCTTCATTAGTTAGATTTCTCTTACAGTGAGCCTAAAGCATTTCAGAGGATGAATGAGATGATCAAAGCATGGAAAAATCCCCAAAGAGTGAGTCCTGGACCATTCATTGAAAAAGTCATCCCAGGTTACTTGGTTTGGAGAACAAAGAGAAGATAAGAAATGGTATTCACTTATGAAATCTCTCAACCACCAACAGAAGAAAAACTTGAAGAGACACCATCAGAGTTAGAACTGGCAACAAAAGAATTTGAGTTTGAGAAGATCAAGTTAAAGAAAGAGATTCAAGAACTTCAAGAAGAAAAAGCCCAGTGGAAAGGTAGAGCTGAAAGTTATGAAGTTAAAGTCCACAAGACTGCTAGAGAACGTGATACAGCTACTGAAGATTTAGTAAAGTTACACCAGGAGCATAAGAGGCTATGTGTGAGAGAAAGAGCCAAAGAGATAACCATTACCGAGCTGACTGAGGAAAATACAAGACTGAAACAAGAGTATGCTGAGTTGGAAGAAGAAAGCACTGAAGCACAGGCAGAAATCAACATGCTAAACAGTTATTTGAGCAGGCTAAGCCAAAAGTTGGATGAACAAGAAGACCACATCATTGCATTGGTTAGAGAACATAGAGAATTATCATACCAAGTCTGGTGTGGTAAAAGAGAGAACCTAGGAAGGCAAAAATACATTGAGCACTTAACAACCTAAATTCATAAAGGGATGTGTAAGGCAAGAGAGATGGTGGAAGAGGCAGAGGCATTAAGACAAGTGATGGCCCCAGTAGGAGAACATGGACAGCGTCTTTTGAACTTCATAGAAGAAGTCAAGGCCCAGTATGAACAGATTAAACAATTTTATGGCTATAATTCTAGGATGATAAACTCAATGTAGATCAAAGTTTTTTGGAATAAATAAAATTTTTTTAGTTGAATACCGTTTTAAGGTAAATGTTCTTTGCATACATGCATTTTTCATTCATTGCATTCTCATTCATTACATTTGACAAAGTAACCATATGATGATCATGCAAATTTACTAATTCTGAGATATGGTACTCAAGGTTCCAAGGATAGCTCCATCTAGCGAGAACCCTACTCATCTATACAACACAAGATCCAGAGCAAAAAAAATGAAGGAGAAAAGTTCCCATAGATTTAAAAAGCTAAAAAAAGTACAAGAGAAGATTGAAAGTGAGCTAAGCAAGATTTTGGAGGCTCTTAATAACATGAATAAGGGAAAAAGAATTGAAAGAAATACAAGCCAGCAAGTTCCCCCATTACAAGAAGTGGCTGACCCTTTGTACCCTCTAGGTTTTGGCCTACCTCAAGCCCAGTCTGCTCAAGAGGCCCAGCCACAACACTTTTCATATCCAACATATCCTGGAATGCCATCAACTTTCAACCCAGGGTAGTATAATAGCTATATAAATCCTGTCTTCACTGAAAAAGTAACAGAATCGATTCCTGATCTAGATGATTTAAAAGAGAAAGAGAAGGAAAAGATGAGAGTAAAAGCTAAGGAAAGTTTCAAGATTAGCACGCTAGAGCAAAGGTTAAGGGCTGTGGAAGGATTTAGCTTTTATGGGTCAGTTGATGCTGCTGGGCTCTGCCTAGTTCCCGATGTGGTTATCCCCCATAAGTTCAAAGTACCGAAATTTGAAAAATATGACGGTACAAAGTGCCCTAAAACCCACATCACCATGTATTGCAGGAAGATGGCAGCTCATGCACATGATGAAAAACTCTTGATGCATGTTTTTCAGGACAGTCTTACTGGCTCTACGACCAGATGGTATGTTCAGCTGGATAGGACTCGCATTCGCTCTTAGAGCGATATGGCACATGACTTTATCAGTCAATATCGACATATCATCGATTTGGCCCCAGATCGTTTGTCTTTGCAGAATCTGAAAAAAAAGTCAAACGAATCTTTTAAAGAGTATGCCCAGAGGTGGAGGGATATTACTTCTCAGGTACAGCCTCCTCTGACTGAGAAAAAAACTACAGTGCTATTTGTTAGCACTTTAAAACCTCCCTATTATGAAAAGATGATAGGGAATGCAACAAAAAATTTTACTAATATGGTAATCTCGAAAGAGATCATTGAGAGTGCCATCAAGAATGGCAAGCTAGAAGGAAATGAAGCATCTAGCAAAAGAATCCCGAAGAAAAAAGAAATTGAAGCTCAGGCTGTGAGCTTTGATAGACAGCAACCTAGAGGTTATTCACCCTACTCTCCATCAGAATATCTGTCATATCACCCTGCTGTAAATAATACTTCCTTTCACCCATACCAACCATTTACACAACCACCATACCCCCAAACATACCAAACATATCAAACCTTTAATAGACCCTAAAATACCATGTACAGTTCTAACATTCAACCTACCTCAAGGCCCTAAAATCGTCCAACTAACCCAGTGGTGGCTCGTGGGAGCAACGAACCACTCGTGAGAAACCTGTTTTTGACCCAATTCCAATGACTTACACGAAATTATATAAGGAGCTCTACAACAGTCACTTGATTGCTCCAAGTAAATTAGAACCTCTCAAGTCACCCTACCCAAGTGGTATGATCTCACCGCCCACTGTGACTACCATTATGGGATTGCTGGTCACTCTACCAAAAATTGCACTACCCTGAAACACAAAGTGCAACGGTTAATCAAAGATGGAATGATCTGCTTTGATACTAGAGGGATGGCTATGCCAAATGTTAGTGGCAATCCTTTACCGAATCACAATGTGAATGCTATAGGTGAAGAACAAGAGCGCTATGTGAAGAAAAAAGTGGCAGATATTAAGACACCTCTCAGCCAACAGTTCGATGTTTTACAGAAAGTAGACATGATACAACTAATAAGTCCACACAGCTATTATGGAGCATATATAGCTGGTGCTAGTTGTAAGTATCATAGTGGGGCACTGGGCCATTCCATTGAAATCTGTGAGCAGTTTCACCAAGAAGTGCAAAAACTCTTAGATTCACAGCAGATAGAGGTCTATGAAGAAAAAGAAGACTTGAAAAATACTGAAGTGTACATGACTGATAGGCCTGAAAAGCTGTTTCCCAAACCAGTGACAATTCAGTGTGGGAACAAACCAAAATGAATCATAGACAAACTCCTCCCCAGGCCAGTAACTTTTAAAATCCCAACTCTTTTCCCATATAAAAATGATAAAGCTGTACCCTGGAGATATGGCTGTGACACTATAGTTCAGAGACAGAAAAAAGAGGTCTCCAAGGTTGATGCTTCCAATATTACTGGTGTAAGAGGCATTACTCGAAGTGGAAGATGTTACACCCCAGAAATGCTAGAGAAGGCTAGAAGGGAGAAGGCTAAAAAAAGAGAAAGACGGAATAATCCAGAGATAGAGCTTGAAAAAGATCAGCCAAAGCCAGTATCAAAAAAGGAGGTTTGTGAATTCTTGAAGCTGATAAAACATAGTGAGTATTCAGTTGTGGAACAGTTGAATAAAATGCTGGCTTGAATCTCATTGTTATCACTGTTGCTGAACTCAGAACCACACCGAAATGCCTTACTAAAAGTGTTAAATCAGGCATACGTGGCACATAACGTGTCTGTCGAATATGTGAACCACTTGGCTGAAAATCTAGTTATGCCAAATCACATTTCATTCAGTGATGATGAGATTCCTTTAGAGGAAAAAAGAAATGCCAAGGCTCTGCATATCACAGTCAAGTGCAAGAGCCATATCATAGCCAAAGTCTTTATCGATAATGGTTCTGCCATCAATGTCATGCCTATGTCAACTTTGGCAAGGTTACCTATTGACTACTCTCATATGAAAGACAGTCAGATGATTGTGAGAGCCTTTAATGGAACCAGAAAAGAAGTTCTAGGGATATTGAAATGCCTTTACAAATTGGGCTATGCACCTTCAATATAAAATTTCAAGTGATGGATATTTCTCCATCCTACAGCTGTCCGTTAGGAAGGCCATGGATTCACATGGTAGGAGCCGTGCCCTCTACTTTGCATCAAAAGATCAACTTCAATGCGGAAGGTCAATTAGTAGTGGTAGTTAGGGAAGAAGATATGCTAGTGACTCAACCATTAAACACTTCATATGTAGAGGCTACCAAAGAAGCATTGAAATGCTCCTATCGATCTTTTGAGTTGGTCAATTCTGTAGGAGAAGGATCTCAAAGTCAGTATTTTCCAAAGATAGTGGTGAGCCAAGTCATCAATAAAGGCTGGTGTCCAGGACTTGGGCTAGGCAAAAATTTATAGGGAATTAAAGAACCTCCAACAATAGTGGATAATAGCGACAGGTCAGGCCTAGGCTATGAGATGGCAGAGTGGAAAGTCAAAAAAAGGCCATCAAAAAAGACAGCAAGACTGATGTTTATCCCACACTTGTACAAAACCTTCAGACCTGGAAGATTCATGTATCCAGATGCAAAAAAAAGTGTGGAAGATGATTTTGCCTAGTTAGCCATTAATGCTGTTGAAGATGAAGTGAGGGTTAATCAAGAGGAGTGGGTTCGCCTTTGTCCACCAGATTATGAGCTGAACAATTGGAGTGCCATCAAAATGCCTTTGACTTTTGATTTTGATACAATGTAATTGTAACATCTCAATAGCTTTTGCCCAAGGCTATGGGGTGATCTTTTTTTGTTTGGGCCATTCATCATTTATTATTTTTAATAAAAAAATAGAAAGGATGCATTTTCATTCATTTCTTCTTATACCCTCATTATTTCCATCTTTCCAAGCACATCTTGCCAACATATCCCATTTCATTCAATTTCAGGTCTTTAAATGAACATGAAGATAATCATGATAACTATCAAGGGGTTAGCTTTGAGAATTCAATTAATACTGATGAACTTGATAATGAAGAGAATTATGAAGAATATGTTATGCCTCTGGACTTAATGAGGATGATTGAGCAAGAAAATAAGCCAATTGAGCCTCATCAAGAGGTAGTGGACTTAGTGAATCTGAGAGATGAAGAAAATAAGAAAGAGGTCAGAATAGGTACTTCACTTTTGTCAGGAGATAGACAACGATTGGCAGACCTACTTTATGAATTTATAGATATATTCGCTTGGTCTTATCAGGATATGCCAGGGTTGAGCACAGAGATAGTGGAGCACAGATTACCCCTAAAGCCAGAATGTAAGCCAGTTCAACAAAAACTGAGACGGATGAAGCTCGAAATGCTACTAAAGATTAAAGAGGAGGTGAATAAATAATTTGATGCAGGTTTTCTACAAGTGGCTAAGTATCTAGAATGGGTAGCCAATATAGTCTCAGTTCCTAAGAAAGATGGAAAAGTATGACTGTGTGTGGACTATCGAGACTTGAATAAGGCTAGCCCAAAGGATAACTTTTCTTTGCCTCATATTGATACACTTCTCTTTTATAAATGGTTTTTTGGGGTATAATCAGATAAAAATGGTTGCAGATGATATGGAAAATACTACTTTTATGACCATGTGGAGAACTTTCTACTACAAAGTCATGCCTTTTGGGTTAAAGAATGTTGGGACAACATATCAAAGGGCCATGGTAACATTCTTCCATGACATGATGCATAAAGAGATCGAAGTGTATGTAGATGATATGATTGCAAAGTCTTGTGGGGATGAAGATCATGTCACTAGCCTCAGAAAATTGTTTGAAAGGTTGAGAAAATTTCAGTTAAAGTTAAACCCAGCCAAGTGCACTTTTGGGGTAAAGTCAAGGAAGTTGTTAGGCTTCGTGGTCAGTGAAAAAAGAATTGAAGTCGATCCCAATAAGATACGGGCCATCCAGAATTTATCATCTCCCAGCACACCAAAAGAAATTCGAGGTTTTCTGGAGAGATTAAAATACATTTCTCGGTTCATCTCTCAGCTTACTTGCAAATGCGATCCCATCTTCAAGCTTATTCATAAAGATAATCCTGGGAAATGGAATGGAAAATGTCAAGAGGCGTTTGATCAAATTAAGCAATATTTATCGAACCCTCCAGTATTGGTGCCACCTGTTCCAGAGAAACCTTTAATCTTATACTTAACTGTATGTGAAAGTTTAATGGGATGTGTGCTGGGGCAGCAAGATGAGGCTAACCAAAAGGAGAGAGCTATTTACTATCTGAGTCAAAAGTTTACGGAATATGAATCCAAGTATTCTTCATTGAAAAAAATATGTTGTGCATTAGCATAGACTGCCAAAAGACTCAGACAATATATGCTCTATCATACTACATGGCTCATAGCAAAACTGGATCCAATTAAGTATATCTTCGAGAAGCCTTCTTTGTCTGGAAAAATTGCTAGATGGCAAGTAATGCTCTCGGAATACGATATTATATACGTGAGCCAAAAAGTAATAAAATGAGGCGCTATAGCAGAATTTCTTATAGATTGTGCTACTGAAAAGTATGAGCCGATGGAGCTGAAATTCCCTGATGAAGACTTAATGACTGTTTCTCAACTGAAAGAAAGAGAGCATAAAAAAAAATGTTGGAGAATGTACTTTGATGGAGCTGCTAATGCCTTGGGGCATGAAATTGGGGCAATTCTGATTTCCCCAGAAGAACAATACTACCCTGTAACAGCGAGGTTAAACTTCAATTGCACAAATAACATCACTGAATATGAGGCATGTGTCATGGGCTTGCAAGCTGCTATAGAAAGAAGAGTGAAAGCACTGAAAGTGTTTGGAGACTCAGCTCTAGTTATATACCAGTTGAAAGGAGAATGGGAGATGAGAGATTCAAAACTCGTTTCGTATCATAAGTATATTCTAGAGCTGACGAAACAATTTAAAGATGTCTAGTTTGATCACTTACCCCGAGAAAAATGTGATTGCTGATGCATTGGCTACTCTGGCTGCAATGATTCGAATTAATGATAATATCGACATTCAACCCATCAAGTTAGATGTTAAGGATATACCAGCGTATTGTTCTAATGTAAAGAGGGAAGAAGATGAAAAACCCTGGTATTATGACATCTTACAGTATGTCAAGGATCAATAATATCCAGTTCATGCAATAGAAAATAATAAAAGGGTCATCCGAAGATTGGCTATGAGCTTTTTCCTGGATGAGGATATCCTTTACAAAAGAAGTAAGGATCAAGTGTTATTGAGGTGTGTAAATGAGACTGAAGCGAAGAAAATCATTAAAGAGATGCATGAGGGAATATGTGGGGTACATACTAGTGGACATATGATAGCAAGATAGATTATGAGGGCAGGATATTACTGGCTGACGATACAGAATGATTGCATTGATTATGCTCGTAAATGCCATAAATGCTAGATATATGCTGATAGGATTCGTGGTCCGTCATCTGCTTTACATGTTATGGCACCACCATGGCCATTCTCAATGTGGGGCATGGATGTCATTGGTTCAATCACCCCAAAGGCTTCTAACAAGCACAGATTCATTTTTGTGATGATAGATTACTTCACAAAATGAGTAGAGGCAGCATCGTATGCAAATGTGACACACTCCGTGGTTTGTAAGTTCATAAAAAAAGAGATCATCTGTAGATATGAACTTTCGGAGAGAATCATTTCAGACAATGCCAAGAATCTAAATAGTAAGATGATGCAAGAAATATGTGCTCAATACAAGATCAAGCATCATAACTCGACACCATACCGTCCGAAAATGAATGGGGCAGTTGAGGCGGCCAATAAGAACATAAAGAGGATTTTGGAGAAAATGATTGAGACTTACAAAGATTGGCATGAGAAGTTGCCATTCGCATTGCATGCATATCGAACGTCAGTTCGCACCTCTACTGGGGCAACCCCATTTTCTTTGGTTTATGGGATGAAAGTTGTACTACCAGTAGAAGTAGAGATCCCTTCTTTGAGAGTCTTAAAAGAAGTCGAGTTGGAAGAAGCTGAATGAATTTGAGAACGTTATGAGCAGTTAAATTTCATAGAAGAAAAGAGATTGACTGCACCGTGCCATGGTCAGCTATATCAAAGAAGAATGATGAGGGCTCATGATAAGAAGATTCGACCCCGTTGTTTTCGAGAAAGAGAGTTGGTTTTAAAAAGAATTCTTTCAATCCAGCATGATAGTAGAAGAAAATGGACTCCAAATTGGGAAGGGCCGTATGTGGTGAAACGGGCTTTTTCGGGTGGAGCATTGATACTGACTGAGATGGATGGAAATGATTTACCCCATCCTATAAATTCTGATGCTTTGAAGAAATACTATGCTTGAAAAAAATAAAAAAAAAGGAAAAATGAAAAGATAGAAAAAATAAAAAATGAAAAAAATGAAAAATAAAAAAAATGAAAAATGAAAAAAGAAAAAGTGAAAAAAGAGGACTCAAGGTGAAAACCCTAAAAGGGCGGTTTGAGTCATAGGGGGTTTGTCTAAGTTGAAAACCTGAAAAGGTGATTTAGATAAGGAGAAAACAACATCGAATTTAAAAGTCCGCTGATATGGAGGCTAGCAAATTCGGAAGAGTTCCAAGTTATTGAATACATCAGAGGGTTGAGTTTTCAAAAAAAACTTTGAGATGTGTTATCATGATTATCTGATTATTCATTTTGGGCTTTGTCCCCATTCCTATCCTTGTAATTCTTTCTTGGCCAAAGTTTACCAATATTTTACTAATAAAAAAACATTTTATTTCATTCTTTGGGCCTTTTTCTGATGACTGTTTCCCTACCATTCATATCCCTTTCTTTTTAGTACCCCATAATGGAAGAAATGTGCAAATGCATTCTCACTTTTTGAGTTTGAAATAATGATTGGTGAATGAATAACAATATAAAAAGATTTTTACATTACATTGAATAAATCAAGAGTGATAAAGGCAAAATCGAGATGTTCAGCTCCTGATTAGGACATTGAATTTGGGAAGAGATTTTTTGTTATAAGAAGAATATGAGTGGAAGAAATAATTAAGAGCTACACTGGTTCGATCTTAGAAGTGCAGTGTAATTGGATCCTTGAGGAATCAAAGGGCTTGACACCCAAGAAAGAAAAAAAAAGAGCTTGAAAAACTTGAGTACCATACATTGAATAGGAATTATTTAGCCAACATTTGCATAGCATGCATTGAAATTCATATGCATTTGCATAGCATACACTACTCTCAGGAAAGTATAGTGTATAAATTCAAGAAGCAAGGGTGTTCCAACATCCCACATGAAGAAGATAGATATGAAGATATTTTGCAAAATTGAAAAAGAAAAAGCTTGTCAGGTAAGTCCCTAATCCTTGAAATAGGATGTCGTCTGGTATCAGGGTTGATTTATAAGACCTTTCAGCATAATCTCCTGAAATTCCTTTAAACATAACTTTCAACTCCTTTGGACATGATTGTCAAGGAGCAATTTACTTTCTAAAGTCGTAGTGCCTCTATTTAGAGGAGCAATTTACTTTCCAAAAGTCGTGGTGCCTCTGTTTAGAGGAGCAATTTACTTTCCAAAGTTCCATTGCCTCTGATTAGAGGAGCATTTTATTTTCCAAAGTTGTGGTGCCTCTGTTTAGAGGAGCAATTTACTTTCCAAAAGTCGTGGTGCCTCTGTTTAGAGGAGCAATTTACTTTTCAAAGTTGTGGTGCCTCTGTTTAGAGGAGCAATTTACTTTTCCAAAGTCGTGGTGCCTCTGTTTAGAGGAGCAATTTATTTTTTCAAAGTCATTGAGCCTCTGATTAGAGGAGTCATTTATTTTTTTTTTCAAAGTCGTTGAGCCTCTGATTAGAGGAGCCATTGATTTTTTTTTAAAGTCGTTGAGCCTCTGTTTAGAGGAGTTTTGGTAAAAAAAAAAAACAAAAAAAATAAAAAAAACATAAAATGAAAATGTTGAATTGAGTCTTGATTGGGTGTCTACGTCTTTAGACAATTTCTGTTTCACAGAAAATGTGCAAAGAGGGGCAGCTGTAGACACCCAATTGGGTCCAGGCCCAGATCAATTGGGCCTGACTGAGTAAGCCCAATTCGGTTCCTATTTTGTATTTTTTTCTCTCTTTTGTATTTTATGTATTTTATTATTTATTTATTATTACTATTTATTAATATATGTATATCTTTATTTATTTATTTATTTTTTTTCTGTTAATATTTATATGTATTTTATTTATATAGTTATATATTTATTATTATTATATTATATTATTTATATAATTATATTATTATATAGTTATATTATTATATTATATTAGATAGATCCCTGGATCTAGACGTTATGACAATGATATTTGATACATAAAATTTGGGTAATAAACTAAAACTATATAATAAGGGAAATTTTCAAAGTTTTTTTTTTTTTTTTATGAAATTATAAGAATAAGAGAAGTTATAATTATAATCAATTATTATATTTATATATAAAAAAATTATTAAACAATCAATCAACAAATTCAACAAAATAACTTAAAATCTTAAAGTTTTAAGATCTCTTCTCTATCACTAAGACAGGTTTGAAGTTAATTACTATTATGGAATAATTTATAGAAATAATTATTGTTTTCAGAATAATTTACATTTAGGGAAGCTCACATTTTTTATTATATATATTTATATATATGAAGGGAAGAACACTCACTTTACACAAACAATTTCACTCCATTCTTTGCTTTAAAAAAAAGAATTTCACTTCGATCTTATTGTAGAATTAGTTGCTACTGGTGTCACACAATTTAGTATCAATTTGACTTCATATATATTGCAATTTGCAAGGGGTATGATTCTATTTTAAAAATTTTTTTTCGTTAACCTCTGATTTAATTTTTGAACTATATCACTTTTCACTATATATATATTTCACTATCTATAAAAAAATTTATAATTAGGTATCTGAATTTTATTTTCGTTAAAATATTTTATCTCACACTAAACTATTTACAATTAACTAATGTGACAAAAATAATTAATGATATCATGACATATCACATATTTTTATTAATCAATATTTTCTATTTCAATATTTTGACAAGGGTACAAAATATTTCACAAGAACAAAATTTGGGTATCTAATCATGATTTATTTCTATAAGTACCAAATCATTAAAAATAATATGGTTCAAGGATTAAATTACATATTAACTATTATTTGTATTTAATAATATAATTTATATAATACAATCTTCTTTGAAAGGTTAAAACTATTTTTAATCTTAAAAAGCCTTATTTTCTTTAAGTAAATTATTGTTATTTAATGGTCTAGGTAATGAATGAATAGTTTTAGTCACATTGACTAAAAACAAGAATTAGACAGAATGAATAATTTGCTGTTTTTTCCAAAATTATAGACAACATATGATTTCTTTCTTAATTTCCTCATTCATTTCTTATTTTGAATTTTCATTTTCATTTTCCTTTCCTTTTGTATCTTACCTTGACCATTATTTATATATCAGTTCTTGGACTCAGCTTTTTATCAAAGCTTTGATTTAATTTATTTAATTTTTCTGTATTTTTTTTAGCAATGGCTAGCCTTAAGAGTTTCTTTTCATTTCTCATTTTTATGGTCTATTTGGCTGCAGCCAGAGGCAAGAGGCAAATACATTTTGGCAGTCAAAATATTGATGCAAATTGGTATTATGGACATGCAACGTTCTACGGTGATATGGGTGGTAAAGAAACCATGGGTAAGTTTATCATTATATTTTTATCCAGATATTTGCTACTATTACTTCTTTCATGAGTAAAGTGCAATATTTTATCATTAATATTTAGTTCAAACAATTTTAAATGTGATACAAAAATATATATATATTTGTATATGAATGATTTAAAATTTTAATAAATAAAAAATATATATTTTATATTTGACGTGTGAATATAAATTATGATACAATAGTTTTTGTATTTTATATATGTTAAATATAAAATAAACAGACACAGATATATGAATTATTATTTTATTCAAATTAGATAACTGTTAAATTATATATGATCACTGAAGGGGGAGCTTGTGGATACGGTGATCTATTCAAACAAGGGTATGGACTCGAGACGACAGCCCTTAGCACAGCTCTATTCAACAATGGACTTACCTGTGGTGCATGTTTTGAAATCAAGTGTGTGAATAACCCTCAATGGTGTTATCCAAATGCTGGTACCATCATAGTGACTGCAACAAATTTTTGCCCTCCAAATAAGTCAAAACCTGATGGAAACTGGTGCAATCCTCCATTAAAACACTTTGATCTATCAATGCCAATGTTCACAAAACTAGCACAATACAAAGCTGGAATCATCCCTGTCATGTACCGACGTGTCTTGTGTTCCAAGAAAGGTGGGGTTCAATTCCAGGTCAAGGGAAACCCTAGCTGGACTGAGGTGTTGATATACAATGTTGGCGGTGCTGGTGATATTAAGGATGTTAAAATCAAGGGCTCAGGAACAGGGTGGATACAGATGAGCCGCAACTGGGGAGTGAATTGGCAGACTGGAACAAAGCTAACAGGGCAAAGCTTATCATTACAGGTGACTACCAGTGATGGGAAAATGGTGGAGTTCGATAACGTGGCATCGACTAATTGGCAGTTTGGTCAAATTTTTGACGGGAAAAGTAACTTCTAGGAAAATTTTCTTTACAATGTAGTGGTGGAATTCCTGCATACTATGCATTACTTTTGAGTGTGCATGATTTTTTATGCAAAATTGTGATGTGTTTTGGTGTTCCCTCTATGGAACTAAAGCAAACCATTAGCAAAATTATATCCCATTTTTACAAATTGACAGCCAACTGCATTTGATTCACTTTTGTATTGAGATAACTTCAAACCAAATCAAACCCCAACCGTGAAATTCAAAAGTTAAATAGTTTTAATTCTTTTTTTTTTAAGCATCACCCCTAGAACAACTTATTTTTGAACATGTACAATTCATCATTATAAGATTTAATTTGGTTAAAAGGTAATTAAATAAAGGGTATGGAAATATTCGATGTGTAAATAAAAATATATATATTTTATAAAATATATAGTAATAAAATTGTATTGGTTAATATACTCAAACAAAAGCTTTGGTTGGAACCTAATGACTGTTTATGGCAACATTTGAGCAATTTTCATGTCTTCAGACTTCAAGTTTGCATTTTTCTCAATTCATCTGGGAATCGTACGTGTTATTAGCTACTAAGATGAAGTTTTTAACCCCTACAGCAGAAGCTTGTGTTGTGTGGATAATAGCTCATGCTTGGACACCTAGCCCCCTGCCATAGGATTATTATCTATAGCAAAGATGGCACCTCTAAGTTTTGGCCTTCGAGTTTCATTAAGCCTGAAACTTAGTTCAACACTATGGGAGTGTTATTTGGGAGTGGAGTGATGAAATAGTCATTCCACCAGGGCACCAAAGGAAGGTGATGCTGACACAAATCTCTCCTATTTTGTTCATGGTGCATGTTGGATCACTGGTCATCCTGGCAAATCCTTGGTAGTCTTATTTTTTTCAAAGAAAACACATACAAAAAGGATAAAAGGACCTTGCATGGTTAGCATGTTAACCTACCAATTTTAAATACAACATAATGAATGATAAAAAAAAATACAAGAATGATATGATTTAAAATTTTAATAAAAACTATATATGAGTTTGATAAAAAAAATGATTTGTATATAATGTGTGGACATGATTATGATACGATAATTTTGATGTTTAACATGTGTTTGATAGGGCACAAAAATAATACAATACACAAATTATAACAGATCAAATCTATTAACAGTGTTTTTTTTTTGGTACATGGAAGGTCAACAATACCTGGTCCTTCAAACAAGCACCCATCAAAATCATCAAGAGTTTATTTACTAATAATTTAATTAATAATTTTTTTGGGTAGTCAAAATTATCGTAACAGTTTCGTATCTATCCGACGATTTTGAAAACGAAATAAAAAATAACGGAGTCGCCACCAATCTTTTTTGGTTAGGTGCGATTGGCCACCTACTAAAACATATCCTTTTAATTAATTAAAATTTATTAAAAAGATAATTTTACGATCTGCGAAATAGTCTGGGTTCAGGAGTCGTTTATGCGTGGGAAAGGATTAGCACCCCCACAATGCCCGTTAAAAATGGTACCAATTAACAATGTGTTATCCTTTGATTTTGATAAAAATAGTCTAATTTTCTGTGTTTGAAAAATAATTTCCTTGATTTTTTATTTATTAGAAAAAAATTTATTCTCAAGAAAAATAAATTAAAACCTTTTTATTGAAATAATTCTTAAAATGTTCCAGTACGTTGGTAACATTAGAAGAACTTTTTCTCACCTAAAGATTTCTTAGGCATCGCTTCTCAGAATACCTTAGAATCTCATCCTCGAAGGTCTGAATTTACTTTTCGTAAAAATTATGTCACGTATGCAATGCAAATAATAACATGTTGATGCATGCATTTTATTCTTTTTCAAAAATTTTATTAATTGTTTTATTAATTGTTTTATTTTTAATTTTGGAGAAAAAAATTTTATTGTATTGAAGTTTTTCTATAAATATTCCAATACATTGGTAATATTTAAAAAAAATCTTCTCACTTAGGGATTTCTTAAAGCGTCTCTATTTGGAATACTTTTGGAATCCCATCATTGGATAAAATTTCTTTTCTTCTCATTTTTATTACTTATTTTTAATATGTTAATCAATTTTTATTTATTACTAACAAAAAGAAAATTTTTATTATATTCAAAAATTTTTATAAATACTCAAATACAATGGTAGTATTTAAAAAAAATTCTTCTCATCTAGAGATTTCGTAGGTATTACTACTCAGAATATCTTTAAATCTCATCATTGGATAAAATTTCCTTTTCTTATTAATTTTTTATCAATTTTGTATTATTAAATATTATAAAATAATAAAAATTTATTTTGATAAATTTAAACATTTCTACATGCATAATAATAATAATAATAATTAAAAAAATCTTTAAAAAAAATTTCAAAAATTTTTTTTTATTTTACCTGAATCGGATCGATCAACATTAGTTCGGTCGATTAATGGCTCAGTTCGGTCTGGCGGTTTAGTGATTCAAGCACGGTGCAGTTCGGTCTGATCCGGTTCAGATAGATCGATCAGGGGCTGAAGGAGAAACAGGTCGTCGGATCGGGTGCGCGGACTCAGGTTGGGTCACGGGTTGACGCGCGGATCCTTAGAGGTTAAAATGACGTCGTTTTGGGCATTAGTGAAATGACGTTGTTTTGAGTTTTGGCTGCTTATATAAAACCAAAAAAAATTTTTTTCGATCATTTTTTTTCTTCTCCCTACAAAAAACTCCCCCTTTTACTTCAGACCAAAATATTAGAATATCGTCGTCGCCGTCGCGTCGCTGTCATTCGTCGATCATCGACCGTGGTCACCGGTGGTCGAAAAATAAAAAAAACCTAAAAAATCCTCCTCGTCCTCCTAAATACAGATATGAGCTTGGTTTCTCCCGAACATATCCCAAATGACCCAAATCGACCTTTAAAGTTTCGACCAAAAAATTTTTTTTTTCTTTGTGTTTTTTTGGTTTACTTTTTTATGTGTGTTTTTGTAGGTGTATTTTGGTGCTAGGTTCCCTATTCCAGGGGACTGTTTTTGCAGAATTTTTTTTTCGACAGAAGCTCTCTTTTTTTTTTG
This sequence comes from Durio zibethinus, assembly GCF_047325235.1. Classification (NCBI taxonomy): domain Eukaryota; kingdom Viridiplantae; phylum Streptophyta; class Magnoliopsida; order Malvales; family Malvaceae; genus Durio; species Durio zibethinus. The sequence goes on from NC_143185.1 coordinate 4,220,517, forward strand.
TAAAATTTTTTTACCATTTTTTTTTGGTTTTTCCTCTTCGTTTGCAGATAACAAGCTCTATTTATAGAGCTTTTTGGGATTCAAATCCTAGATCTTCTGGGATTCGAATCCTATTTTTTCAACTGAAAATTCACGCCTGCCGTTTGTGATTGACGACTTGTCGATCGACCGCTGGCAGCTAGCGACGGTGATTTTGGACTTTAGAGATTGTGTATTTAATGCACTAAATTTGAACCGGATAAGGAAGAAGAAAAAGGGAAAAGAAAGAAGGAAAGAAAGAAGAAAGAAAAAAAATAAAAAACAAGAAAAAAATGAAATAATAATAATAATAATAATAATAATAATAATAATAATAATAATAATAATAATAAATGGTGTTTACAGTTGCCCCTATTTGCCTATTTCTGTGATTCAGGAATAAGGCAAAGACAAACAAACAACCATTTTGTTTGGAAAGATGAAACATTGAGAAAAGAAAAGAAAATTTTTTTTTTTGGTTCGACAGAAAATGGCTCCTCTCAACAGAGGTTCAATCGATATTTTTGAAAGTTTAAAAGACTTCTCTTAGTAGAGGCTCAACAACTTTAAAATTCTCTTGAAAAGCTCCTTTCAGTAGAGGCTTAACAACTTTAAAAATCTCATTTGAAAAAGCTCCTCTCAACAGAGGCTTAACAACTTTAAAATCTTGAAAAAGCTCATCTCAGCAGAGGCTGAACAACTTTAAAATCTTATCTTGGAAAGGGCTCCTCTCAGCTGAGGCTCAACAACTTTAAAATTCTTATCTTGGAAAAGCTACTCTCAGCAGAGGCTCAACAACTTTAAAATCTCATATTGAAAAGGGCTCCTCTCAGCAGAGGCTCAACAACTTTAAAATTCTTATCTTGGAAAGGCTCATCTCAGCAGAAGCTCAACAACTTTAAAATTCTATTGAAAAAGCTCCTCTCAGTAGAGGCTCAACAACTTTAAAATTCTTTTTTTGAAAAGGGCTTATCTCAGCAGAGGCTCAACAACTTTAAAATAATCTCATATGTTTTCAAATTTGAGTTCTCATATTTGAACAAGTAAATTTCTCTCTTTTGAATTCTTTTGTTTGATCATTGTCTTTACCAAAAATTTTTTTTTCATTAAGAAATGGAAAATTTCTATCTTTGTTACAACTTTTCATGGATGCATGTACTGAGTGCTCTAAATGCAATGCATGTAATGCAATCAAAATTATTCATTGTAGTAAAAAGGTTCTCGAAATCTCTCGCTTTTGGCTTCTTTTATCAGAATTCTTATATGACCAATCTGTTTTTAACATCTGACCACAATATTTTTCTTCTTTAAAAGTCTGCAACATCAATGTCTTATCATGCTTTTTTCATCATTTTTCATTTACTTTTGTCAACTTTAAAAGTAATGCTGAGATCTTTCATGTTTGTTTTTTTTTTTTTCATCATTTTAAGTTCAAGACAAATAAAATGCAATCACACATTTCTCTTATTCACTTGTACGATGAACAAAAATATCAGATAAGGATAAAGGAAATGATAAGTGTATTTCATTAAGCTGATAACAAGTGCATGGCAAAGTGTTTGAGTTGAAACAAAGGTACCCAAATAATGATCACAAGATAATCATGAACAAAATATTCTCAAATTTTTTCTCTAAAACTAAATCAGATGACTTCCTTGATTCTTCAAAATTCGTCAAACTATACTTACCCCTGTGTTATGGGATCTTCTTCTGATGATGCTTTTGCTTCACATTCAAGCCATCTTTTCAGGTTTTTAGCTTAGATAAGTCATCATTTTTCTCTTTCTTTTTTTTAAGCAAAATATTTCTTCACAACATCTGAATTTATTGGGGTAGGTAAATCACTTCCATCCATTTTCGTCAAAATGAATACCCCACCAGAAAAGGCCTTTTTCATCATATACGGGCTTTCCTAATTTGGTGTCCATTTTCCTCGATTATCATGTTGATTTGAAAGGATTCTTTTTAGCACTAAGTCTCATTTCTTAAAGCAACGGAGATGAATTTTCTTATCATATGCTCTCATCATCCTTTTTTGATATAATTGACCATGACAAAGTGCTGACAGTTTTTTTCTTTTCAATAAGGTTTAACTGCTCGTAGTGATTTTAAACCTATTCTACTTCCTCTAACTCTACCTCCATCAGGACTCTCAGTGAGGAAATTTTTACTTCGACCGGTAGCACAGCTTCCATTCCATATACCAAAGAGAACGGGGTGGCCCTAGTAGATATTTGGACTGATGTTCTATAAGCATGCAAAGCAAAAGGTAACTTTTCATGCCAATCTTTGTAAGTATCAGTCATTTTCTCTAGAATTCTTTTGATATTCTTATTCGCAGCCTTCACTGCCCCATTCATTTTCGGATGATACGGTGTCGAATTATGATGACAGATCTTGAACTGAGTGCATACTTCATTCATCATTTTATTGTTTAAGTTTTTGGTATTATCAAAAACAATTGTCTCTGGAAGCCCATATCTACATATTATCTCTCTTTTTATGAACTTACATACCACAGATCGGGTCGCGCTAACATATGATGCAGTTTCTACCTATTTGGTGAAGTAATCAATCATCACAAAAATGAATCTATGCCCATTCGAAGCTTTTAGAGTGATAGGACCAATGACATCCATACCCCACATAAAGAATGGCCACGAAAGAGCCAGAACGTGTAATGTTGATGACGGAGCATGAATCTTGTCAGCATAAATTTGACATTTATGACATTTCTTAGCATAATCAATACAGTCGCCCTCTATTGTCAATAAATAATAGCCAGCCCTCATAATTTGTCTAGCCATCATATGACCATTTGTATGTGTCCCACAAACTCTATCATGCACTTCTTCAATAATCTTTTTTGCTTCAACTGTATTTACACATCTTAAGAGTACTTAATCTCGACTTATTTTATAAAGGATATCTCCATCAATGAAGAAACTCATAGCCAATCTTTTAATAGTCCTCTTATTATTTTTTGTTGCATGTTCTGGGTATTGTTGGCTTTTAATGTATTGCATGATATCATGATACCATGGCCTCCCATCAACTTCTTTTTCAATACCTGAGCAATATGCTGATACATCTTTCACATCCAGTTTGATGGGTTGAATTTCAGTATTTACATCTATTTTAATCATTGCAGCTAGAGTAGCCAGTGCATCAGTAATTTGGTTTTTCTCTCTAGGTAGATGCTCAAACTGAACTTCTTTAAATTGCTTGACTAACTCAGAGATGTAGTTATGGTACCAGATCAATTTAGAGTCTCTTGTCTCCCATTCACTTCGTAACTGATAAATAACTAAAGTTGAATCTCCAAACACATCTAACACTTTGATTTTTTTTTCAATTGCTGCTTGTAAACCTATAACACAGGCCTCATATTCAACCACATTGTTTGTAAAATTGAAATTTAACCTAATTATGATGGGGTAATAATGCCCATTAGGTGATATTAAAATTACCCCAATACCATGACCCAAAGCATTAGCAGCTCCATCAAAATACATCCTTCATGATTTTTCAACAGGTTCATTTTCTTTAATGGCCATCACATCTTTATCAGGAAAATCTAATTTCATTGGCTCATAATCTTCGATTGCATGATCAACAAAGAATTCAGCTATTGTACTCATTTTAATAACCTTTTGGGTCATATAAATGATATCATATTCTGAAAGCAAAACTTGTCACCGTGTTATTCTTCCTATCAATGAGGGCTTTTCAAAGATATACTTAATAGGATCCAGCTTTGCTATGAGCCAAGTAGTGTAATAAAGCATGTATTATCTAAGTCTTCGAGCTGTCCAGGTTAATGCATAACACATCTTCTCTAATGATGAATACTTTGACTCATAATCAGTGAATTTTTTGCTCAAGTAGTAAATTGCTCGTTCTTTCTTATCAATTTCATCTCTTTGTCCCAGCACACATCTCATTGAATTTTCATGCACTGTCAAGTACAAAATCAAAAGTTTTCCTGGCATTGATGGCACCAACACAGGTGAATTTGATAAGTATTCTTTGATCTTATCAAAAGCTTCTTGGCATTCATCATTCCATTCTCCAGGATCATGTTTTCTAAGAAGCTTGAAAATAGGATCACATTTATAAGTGAGTTGAGAGATGAAACAAGCAATATAGTTTAATCTCCCTAAGAAATCTCGCACTTTTTTTGAGGTATGAGGAGGAGATAAGTTTTAGATGGCTTGTATCTTATCTGGATCAAATTCGATTCCTTTTTCACTGACTATAAAGCCCAATAGTTTTTCTGATTTTGCTCTAAATGTACATTTAGCAGGATTCAACTTCAACTGAAATCTTCTCAACCTGTCGAACAACTTTTTAAGATTGACTACATGATTCTCTCTTTTATGAGATTTTATGATCATATCATCCACATACACTTCTATCTCTTTATGCATCATGTCATGAAAGAGAGTTACCATTGCTCTTTGATAAGTAGCACTAGCATTTTTCAACCTAAAAAGCATGACTCTATAACAAAATGTCTCCTATATGGTCACAAATGTGGTTTCTCCATATCATCTTAGGCCATCTTGATTTGATTATTACCTGAAAAACCATCCATAAAGAAAAATATGGAGTGCCTAGCAATATTATCTACTAGAGTATCGATGTGAGGTAGAGGAAAGTTATCTTTAGGGCTTGTCCTATTCAAGTCTCGATAATTGACATACATTCTCACTTTTTCATCTTTCTTAGAAACTGGCACTATGTTGGTTACCCATTCAGGATATTTTGCCACTTCTAAAAATCTAACATCGAATTGTTTCTTCACTTCCTCTTTAATTTTCAGCAACATTTCTAGTTTCATGCGCCTTAGCTTGTGCTGCATCGACTTACATCTTGATTTTAAAGGTAACTTGTGCTCTACAAAATCAATGTTAAGTCCTAGCATATCCTGGTAAGTCTACATGAACACATCTACATATTCTCGGAGTAGCTCTTTTAGCTTCTGTCTTTTAGCTTGTAAAAGAGATATACCAATTTTAACCTTTTTTTTTGTTTTCACCATCTCCCAAATTCACTAATTCGATAATTTTCTGATGGGGTTCAATTGGCTTATCTTTATGTTATATTAATTTTAACAAATCAAGAGGCAATGTGTAGTTATCTGAATCTTTCTCATTATGAAGTTCATTAACATAAATTAAGTTTTCAAAATCAAATCTGAGATTATTATCATGATTATTTTCATGTTCGTTATTTGGGACCCTGCAAAGGGTAAGATGAAGAGAATATTAGCACATAAAAATGGAATAGCAAGAAAATGATGGAAAAAAATAATGAAAAGTAAAATGAAGATGAAATACAGATGCATCTTCTAAGTCTTTTATTAAAATGACAAACATAAACACACCATAAAAGATCTCTTAATACTCGTAAAAAGTAATTAGGGATTTAAAGTTTCACAGTATATTACTTTTTTAAAGTTTTAAAGATAATAGGTAGCTTTGTAACTTTCTAATTATCCAGCTCAAAATCTAGAGGACAAGGGTACACGAACAGCTCTTCACTTTGACTCTTTTTTTTCCATCATCTAATATTTGAATGGCCAGCTCTGAAAATTTTTCCATGAATCCTGCACTTAGGGCTCTCGGTAAATTTGGATAAATGTATCCTCTAGAATGAAAAGAATCATAGAGTTATGGAATGACCATGGGCTCTGACTCTGGCTCATATCCCCTAAGATTAGTTATCCTCTTATCTTTTTTCTTATTCACCATTCTTATTCTGTCCCTTCTTGTTAGCTTATATCCCAAACCAAATCTGTCTTTTTTTTCATATATGGCCGATGGCTTAGTGATTCCTTACAGGTTCTTTTCAAGTTCGGCTTCAGGTCACCATCCTATCTTGCTAAGCTGTTTGACTATCATTTTAGTTGTCATAGACAAGTGTGGCAAATATAATTTAGATCCTCCAGCTATATATGTTGCATTGGCAATCTCGAAGGATCTATAAGAACATTCCAGAGCTTTATCTATTGATTCCACATAAAGAGTATTTATCGGTTGAGTTACCAATAAATCTTCTTCTTTTGCCAAACATGTTAGTTTCCCTCCAACAATGAATTTGACTTTTTGATGTAATGAGGATGGAACAGCACCTACCATATGGATCCATGGCCTACCTAATAAACAACTGTATGAAGGAGAGATGTCCATAACTTAAAATTTCACATTAAAAGTGCATGGGCCAATCTGTAATGGCATTTCTATATCTTTCAGCACCTTTTTTCTGGTTCCATCAAAAGCTCTCACTATCATATGACTAGGTTTCATATAAGATCCATTAACAAGAAATTTTACCAGAGTAGTCACAGACATAACATTGATGGATGAGCCATTATCAATCAAAACTTTAACCATTATATGATCTTTACATTTCACAGTCATGTGAAAAGCTTTGGTACTTTCTCTACCTTCAGGAGGAATCTCTTCATCACTAAAAGAGATATAGTTTGAAATCGTTAGATTACCAACAAGCTATTCCACATATTTAACAGAAGTATTGTGAGACATATATGCTTGATTTAGCACCTTTAGCAAAGTATTACAGTGTGACTCTGAACTGAGTAATAATGACAATAGCAAAATTCTAGCTAGCATCTTGTTAAGCTATTCTACCATGCTATACTCGTTATGTTTTATTAACTTTAAAAATCTATATGCTTCACTCTCAGATACTGGCTTCTGGTATTCTTTTTCTGAGGTTACGTCAAGACCATTATGACTTTCATTTTCTTCTCCTACCTTGGTTTTCTCCTTTTTAGCTTTTTCTAAAGCCTCTAGGGTATAGCACCTACCACTTCGAGTTATGCCTCCTACACCCGTTATGTTGGTAGTATTTGGGTTGACTACGACATCATAATCTTACTTTCAAGGTACTGCTTTATCATTCTGATATGAAAAAAAGTCAAGAACTTTAATTGTCACCATTAGTCAGGAAACAGGCTTTTTTAGCTTTGATGTTGGCTTCTTATCATAATAGATATTTACTGGTCTATGCACAAACTTATTCTTTGAATTAATGGTAGACACTTCAGATTTCACCAACTCTTCTTTCTCTTGGTAATACTCTATTCGACCTTCATCCATCAATTTTTGCACATCTTGACGAAATTGGTGACAATTTTTGCTAGAATACCTCTGAATACCTCCGTAATAATTGCAACTTTCAGTTGAGTTAATTGCTTCAGAGCAATTTTGAGGTTCTATTAGTTTCAACATGTTAGTTTTGACCAATACTTCGAACACCCTAGCCATCGAAGTCTTAACTTTATTTATTTTTTCCTTTATGTGGCTTCTTTACCCATCAATTAAGGCATTTATTAATGGTCTGATATGATTTGGTAGAGGGTTCCCATTGACATTTGAAGTCCCTTGTTGGTTGGTATCAAAATTTAATATTATTTCATTGATTAACCCCTACATTTTGTGCTTCAAAGCAGTATAGTTCTCAGTAGAATGACCTGAATTCCCATAGTGATAATCACAATGTGAATTGGGGTCATACCATTTGAGAAATAGAGGTTTCAAAGGTTCAACAATAACAGGAGCAAGTAGATATTTCTCAATAAGTCGAGGATACAAATCTGTGTATGTCATGCGAATGGGATCGAAAGTGAGTTTTTCTTAGGTATTTTTTGAGGCTCTTAGACCACTATTAGGTTTCCATTCTGGTCTTGTAGGTATAGTAGGATGATTATAAAAATAGGTGGGTATCCGAAAAGATGGCTGAAAATAGGATGGATAAGGTGGTGGTTGTAATGGTTGGTATGGTTGATATGGATGAACGATGGATGTAACATTGTTTATGGAAGGGTAATGATTTGGTAGACTAGTACAAGATAGGGCGTGAAACCTCTGAACTGTTACCCTACATAGTTTACTACTTGGGCTTCATTTTCTTTATTTTTGGAAGCTTCACCTTTCTTTACTTCACTTGTCTCTCTTGCATCGAGCTTACCATTCTTTATAGCACTTTCGATAATCTCACCCAATATCATCATATCTGTAAAGTTTTGGTTGTATTGCCTATCAATCTCTTATAGTATGATGTTTTCAGAGTATTCACAAATAAAACAGTTATCTCTTTTTCGGTGAGAGGAGGTTGAACTTGTGCAGTCACATCTTTCCATCTTTGTGCATACTCTTTGAAGTTTTTAGTTGCTTTCTTTTTCAAACTTTGTAGAGATAGATGATTTGGAACCATATCCGTGACATGTCGATATTGTGTAAGGAATGCCTTTGTAAGCTCTTGCCAAGAATGAATACGAGTTCTATCTAATTGAACATACTATCTAGTTACAGAACCCGTAAGACTTTATTGAAATATGTGTATTAACAACTTCTCGTCATGAGCATGTGCTGTCATCTTTCGATAATACATGGTGATATTGGTCATTGGGTATTTTGTGCCATCATATTTTTTAAATTTATGGACCTTGAATTTAGGTGGAATGACCACATCAGGGACTAAACAAAGCTCGATTGCATCTGTGGAACCATAAAAATTTATTTCTTCTACTGCTCTAAACCTTTCTTTTATAACTTTATCTTTTTTTGGGCACTATTATCTTTCACTTTCTCAAATATCTTTATCCCTAGCTTTTTTCTTTCTTTGGGATCATCCAAATTAAGAACTAGGATTGGCTCAGGTGGTTTTTCCATCATGATAGGATCAATAAAATTTTGAAATTATCCCAGAGCAGGTGTGGATGTCATTCCTGGATAAGGATTGTGATATCCACTGAGAATAAAAATTTGTACTCTAGTTCTTTGAAAAGGTTGAGTTGGTTGTGGCTCAAACCATGGAGGGTAAATAAGATCCACCATGTCTGGTGATTGCTCTTGAAAGCTGAGATTTTCTTCCAACTACTTTTCCTTTATCAAGTTTCTTGAGCATATCCATTATTGTACTAAGATCCCCTCTTAGTTCTTCTTGAGCTTTCTTGATTCTCTCAAATCGACTGGTTTGTTCTTGTTCTATAATTCTTATTTGAGCCCTGGTGTTGTATGAATGACGAGTGGGTTGAGTCAAAATTTTTGAAGGGTGAGCTATTCTTAAACCTTTATTACCATAAAATTTTTAAAAAAATCAGAATGCCATGTGTTGAAATTTTTTATTTTTTTAAAGTTTTTTTAAAAAATTATTGCAATGATGCATGAATGCAAGTGAAAAATAATATTTTCTCTTGGACAAATTTCAATACTAGAAATTTTCATTGATTTCATACAACTTTGATTACATGGGATTTATCATCCTAGAATTATATCCATAGAAACATTTGACTTGCTCATAATGGTCTTTTGCCTCGTCCAGAAAGTTTGCTAGGCATTGTCCATATTTTCTTATAAGATTGACTTCTTGTCTTAATGCTTCTACCTTTTTAACCATCTTTCATGTTTTTTTTACAGTCTTACAAATTTGACTGGTTACGTGCTCTATGTACTGTTGCCTCCCTAAACTTTTTGCCTTCCACATCATACAAGCATCTCTTTCTAAATCACATATGAAGATCCAATCTTTTTTTTTATGCCATTCATCTATCATTACTAAAATATGGTTTTTATGATCTTGCAGTTGTAGCTTCAACCCTCGAATTATCCTGTGAAGTGATTCTTTCTCATTTAGTACTTCAATGTGTTTTCTTTTCTCTTTTGCCAGTATGGTTTTCAACCTTTCCTTTTCTTTTTGACATTCCACCAATCTTACTGAGGTTGTAGAGTATAACCCCTTCCAATTCTGGCATTCTTGAGAAATTCTAGTGATATTCTTTTGCTTTTCTTGAGCTTTGCCTTTTCATTGGTTTATTTCTTCTTAGAGCTCATCCACTTTATGTTATCGACTAAGGTAAGACTTAATGACTTTTTCAGTTTTGAATTGGATTCGTAACCTCTTATTTTCCTGGTGTAGATCTTTCAAATCACTATTAGCCACATCTCGTTCTTTTATGATTTTTTTTAATCTGCTCCCTTGTATCTTTGCTTCATACTTCAGTTGTCCTACCTTCTCATGAAGTCTCAAATTTTCTCTTTTCATTTTTTCTTTTTCAGCTTTTAATTCTTTCTTCATAAGCTCAACTTCTGATAATTGAACTTCTGTTGAATGATTAACTGATTGGTGTGAGCTATCATCATGAGAGAGTACTATGTCTCTAAGCCGCCTTACTTTCCAAATTTGGTAATCAGGAGTGACTTTGTCGATGAGAGGCCCTAATCTCATTCTTCGTGTTTTCTTCCATGCTTGGATTAATTGCTTCGAGGTTCTTGGTGAAGTCGGTTCCCCGTAACTGAATTCCATTTGGCCTAAGCCATGAGTGGCAGGAATAAATTGTTTTGCACCAAATTGCCTAAGCACCATCAATGGAACGTAACTTACAATACCCCATAATCCTAACAATGGTATCCACGGCTCATTTCTTCCATGATACAACAAAGGCACTCGAGGCATCCAATGTGCCATCCATTCAATTTCATCATTGGTAATCTTTCGTAAGAAAAAGACCCACTCTTTCTTAATATTCAATGTTGGCCATTAACTCTTGTAGAACTCTTCTATTGGTGCTTTGTTTCGTAGATATGCCTTTGAAAATGCACTCTTCTCGCATTTAAAATGACTTTAAACCCGTACATATAATAGAGGTGCATATCCTATGAACCGTCCCTTTTCATTTTATCGATAAAAATATAATGATTGAATGGTTTCTGCTAAGACTGCTGGTGCGAGATTAATTGCTTGGGTTTCAATTTACTCGAAAAAATCTACCACAGTTATCTTAATGTAACCCAAAGTGTTTGGAAAGATTACCATGCCATACAATGATAAAGCAAACACATCCATGCCTTTGTCATCATTTAAGTGCTCTTGAATGAAGTTTCAGAGAAAGTCCCAATGAATGCCGAGATGTTCACCTTTAGGCTTCGTAAAAGAATCAATGGTTTCCATTTTAACCCCCATAAGTTTGACCAATTTTTTACAATAACCTGATTTTAGCTTTCGAGTGAATACTTTATCTGGACACTATTGTTTTATCCCGAGTAAAATCGAATACTTTTCAATAGTTGGCATCAAATCTTTTCGATTAAAAGTGAAACATCTATAGGATGGATCTTAAAATTGTATAGTTATCTTTATCAATTACTCATCGATCACTACTAAAATGAGGGATGCAATTGCCCATACTTCTTATAAAAGTTTTCTTTTTTTTTTTTCATTTAATTGTCTCCAGATAGTAGCTAAATCTTCTAAATCATTCTGTGTGAGATCCAAATGCACCTTCTCGGGCAACTTTGACACATAGTTGATAGGCAAGCAATCTTTATTATTTTGTTGGGCTGCTTTTGACTAAACACATACTTCATTATATGGCTCACATGGGATACTGACTAAGGATGAGCAAATCTGAAGTTTTACGGGATCCATGAAAATTTTTTGAGGAGAAATATGTCTTAGAGTAAAATATCTCTATGCAGAACTGTATGATATGATTAATGCAAAATTGAGTTAGTATGAGGATGTATTTTAAGAAAAAATATTTTATGTTTTTTTTGTGTTTTGAGATTTTTTTGTTTTGTTTTGTTTTGTATTACGCATAATTTTTATTCTTAGGTATTTTCTACAAAAAGATGGACAAGGTTTTACATAAGGCTGGTTTCTTAGGCTTATTATATGCTGAGTTTAGATTGACAGGGCTTAAAGGTTCTCAAATTGTTCCTCACTGTCGTCCGTGTTAGACTAGTAAGGCACCCCGATCCTTACCCATTACAGGCTACGAACAGAAAAGGTTCAATTCAAGTGAAAGTATTTCACTTGCCATTACGGAGGTTATCACCTCATGAGAGCATAAGTACTTTACTTCCTCCTATAAAAGATGGAGCCCGTGTATAGAGCTCATGCATGAGATGTATTGTGCCATTGTGTGCAAATATATCCTAATTTATTGGGAATAATATATACAGAAAAATAAAGTATATATAAAAAAAAGGCATAGTAAAAGAAATATGTGATAAATTTGTTTTTTTTTTTTTTTTTGATTTGTTTTTTTTTTTTGTTTTGTTGAAAATGAAAAATAAAAATCTAAGAAATCAATTAGGACTGTTTAAATCAAAATTTGAGGATAACACGGTGTTAATTTTGGCCTGACTCTTAAAAACAAATGGCTATCCCCAGTGGAATCGCCAAGTTGTCGTAACGATTTTGTGTCCGCCCGATGAATTTAGAAACGAAATAAAAAATAACAGAGTCGCCACCAATCTTTTTTGCCTTGGTGTGATTGGCCACCTACTAAAACATATCCTTTTAATTAATTAAAATTTATTAAAAAGATAATTTTACGATCTGCGAAACAGTCTGGGTTCGGGAGTCGGTTACGCATGGGGAAGGATTAGCACCCCCACAGCATCCGTTAAAAATGGTACCAATTAACAACGTGTTATCCTTTGATTTTGATAAAAATAATCCAATTTTCGGTGTTCGAAAAATAATTTTCTTGATTTTTTATTTATTAGAAAAAAATTTATTCTCAAGAAAAATAAATTAAAACCTTTTTATTGAAATAATTCTTAAAATGTTCCAGTACGTTGGTAACATTAGAAGAACTTTTTCTCACCTAAAGTTTTTTTAGGCATCGCTTCTCGGAATACCTTAGAATCTCATCCTCGGAGGTCCGAATTTACTTTTCGTAAAAATTATATCATGTATACAATGCAAATAATAACATGTTGATGCACACATTTTATTTTTTTTGAAAAATTTTATTAATTATTTTATTTTTAATTTTGGAGAAAAAAATTTTATTGTATTGAAGTTTTTCTATAAATATTCCAATACACTGGTAATATTTAAAAAAAATCTTCTCATCTAGGGATTTCTTAAAGTATCTCTACTCGAAATACTTTTGGAATCCCATCATTGGATAAAATTTCTTTTCTTCTTATTTTTATTACTTATTTTTAATATGTTAATCAAATTTTATTTATTACTAACAAAAAGAAAATTTTTATTATATTGAAAAATTTTTCTAAATACTCCAATACACTGGTAGTATTTAAAACAAATTCTTCTCATCTATAGATTTCGTACGCATCACTACTCGAAATACCTTTAAATCTCATTATTGGATAAAATTTTATTTTTTTATTATTATTTTTATCAAATTTGTATTATTAAATATTATAGAACAATAAAAATTTATTTTGATAAATTTAAACATTTTTACATGCACAAATATTAATAATAATAATTAAAAAAATCTTTAAAAAAAATTTCCAAAAAAAAAATTTTTTTTATCTGAACCAGATCGGTCAATAGTCCGATTAATGCGGGTCCGGTCAGATCAACGGCTCAATTCGGTCTGGCGGTTCAACAGTTCAAGCACGGTCCGGTTCGATCAGGTCTAGTTCAGATGGTTCGATAAGGGGTTGAAGGAGAAACTGGTCATCGGGTCGGGTGCATGGACCTCGGGTCAGGTCACGGGTCGACGCGCAGATCCTCAGAGGTTAAAACGACGTCGTTTTGGGCATTAGTGAAATGACGTCATTTTGAGTTTTGGCTGCTTATATAAAAACAAAAATTTTTTTTTCGATAATTTTTTTTCTTCTCCCCATAAAAAACTCCCATTTTTCCTTTCAGACCAAAAAAATCAGAGGATCGGTCTGCCGTCGTCGTCGTCGCGCCGTCGTTGTTCGTCGGTCACCGGTCATCGTCACCGGTGGTCAAAAAATCCCAAAAAAAAACTTAAAAAATCCTTCTCGTCCCTCTAAACACAGATTTGGGCTTGGTTTCTCCCGAAAGTATCCCAAACGACCCAAATCGACCTTCAAAGTTTCGGCCAAAAAAATTTTTTTTTTCTCTATGTTTTTCTGGTTTACTCTTTTTTTTTTTGTGTTTTTATAGGTGTATTTTGGTACTGGGTTTTTCGTTCCAAGGGACTGTTTCTGCTTTTTTTGTATTTCTGCAAATTTTTTTTTTTTAGAAGCTCTTTTTTTTTTGTAAAATTTTTTACTGTTTTTTTTGTTCTTCCTCCTTTTTGTTTACAGATAACAAGCTTTATTTATAGAGCTTTTTGGGATTCAAATCCCAGATCTTTTGGGATTCGAATCCCATTTTTTCAACTGAAAATTTATGTCTGCCTTTCGTGATTGACGGCTTGTTAGTTGGCTGCTGGCAGCTTGCGGCAGTGATTTTGGACTTTAGGGATTGTGCATTTAATGCACTAGATTTGAACCAGATAAGGTAGAAGAAAAAGAGAAAAAAAAAGAGGAAAGAAAAAAGAAAGAAAAAAAAGAAAATAGGAAAAAAATTAAATAATAATAATAATAATAATAATAATAATAATAATAATAATAATAAAAATAAATTATATTTACAAAAATCATATGCTAATTAGTGTAACACAGCCTCTTTGCCAAAAGCATACTGAGGCAAATGAATTGTATGCCAAAAACTGAGGCAAAATAAGTCAAAAGCAAAAATTGTTACTATATTCAGTGCTTGTCTGCATTGGCTTGACCAGTTAACAAACAAGCTAATATTGTCATTCAAAAGAATGATGAGATCTATAGAATATGCAGAAGTTAAATACAGGAACTCTTCATATTTATTTAATAGAATGAATAAAAGATCTGAATGTACAAATTAACTTATGAACATGCGACAAAATGATGTCACTTGAGCCAGAAGACAAGGGAAGAGCATCCCCAATGAAAAGCACAGTGAAGGCTGAACATATTATTACATTTCCAGTTCATTTCTTTCCTGTGCCAGGCTATGAAAGCTTCCACCATTAATTTCCAATCAAGCATGTCAAATAGACACAATGCCTCTTTTTCGGAATTGGCAACATCACAAAATTCCATTTCAATGCCAAAAACATCAATCACACCCAAGGATTTAAATTGTGATCGCAGACATATTTTCGGTTGCATTACGTTTATTACGATTGTGGGTATAATGGATATCATTGCGATCATTATAGTTATTGCAATCGTAAATTATTTTTAAATTTGCCCAACTTACTATAAAACATAGTAATTATAATTATAATCATAAAAAATTTTTTCATGATTTTTAAAGTAATTAATGACACTTTATCTTATTTTATTTATATAAAAAATTATTTATAATTTTTTAATATTATAGTAAAATATTCACATTTAGAAAATTAACAACATACAAATATTAAAACAATAAAATCATTAATAAAATCCCAATAAAAATAGATATAAAAAATCAAATTAATATATTAATCATTCAGTATTTTATTTTTTTCATCTAAATTATAATATAATATACCTCTCAAATTTACATTAAACTTTTTTATCTCAAAATTTTCAATCAAAATTAATTTTCAAAACTTTTCAATTTTAACTAATTATTTTTTCCCAAAAATTTGCCCCTAAATTTATTTAAATTTTTTTTTTGTTTGGCCATGAATTGATCGAACTTAATGCTCACCAAACTCCCCGCTACACTCAAATATTTAGGTGTGTCTTGATAGGTGCTAATCCTAAAAGGATTAGAGTTTGGACCCTAATCATAGACAAGGTTCAGTTCAGCTTGCGATGTGGAAAAGAAAATATTGGTCTTTTGGAGGAAGAGTGACTCTAATAAACTCAGTTCTATCGAGCTTGCTAATTTATTACATATTAGTGTTTAAAGCCCCAACAGGAATATTAAGAAAATCGATTGAATATCTTTCAAATCTTTCCACTCAAACTTCTTTCATTTTTTTCTCAACCCCTGTTTTCTTCCATTCTCGCAAATCATCCACCAGTCATGGCAACCAATTAGCATCCAAGCTTCCACTCTCATTCAACTTTCCACCCAATGACTCATCTGATTTATTCTTTGATCCAACCAACATAGTCCTAAACCCATGCCCACAGAGTTCTCATAGATGGGTTTTTAAAATTTTTCAAGTTTCAAGCAAAATCTCTCTAAAGTCTATGTTTTTTTAAGTCGTATGCAACGCAAATTTGTAGACACTTAAACAAGGAAAAAAACATAAATTTAAGTGTTTTATTATTATTTGATTTCAATTAATTTTTCTTGATTTTTGATTGAGCCTTTTTTATACTGAATCATTATAAATTTATAATTTTTTTTTTTTGTGTTTAGGGCTTTACTTTGTTAAATTTTAAAATTTTAATGCTTGATGATGAAAAAAAATTCTTCATAAAAAAAAATAAATAGCACCAATTACGTCTCGTTATTGCCGCTACTAGGCTTTTTTTTTTTGTCGCCCAATGAACTGCTAAAGACGTGAATTTTCTTTACGTCCAATAGCGATTGAATAACGACGACGGTTGTCATAACGTCTAGATGCGGGGATCTATCGCTAGACATGGGCTTAAGGGAGTCACCACCAATCTCAAGCTTTTTTCTTGGGCCCCAAACCTTGATTCTTCAAAGACCCAATTACGCTGCTCTTCTAATATCGAGCCAGTGTAGCTCTCAATCATCCCTTCCACTCACATTCTTCCTGTATAAAATCTCTTTCCAAATTCAATGACCTTATCAAGAACTGAACATCTCGATTTTGCCTTTATTACTCTTGACTTTTTCAATGTAATGTAAAAATCTTTCATGCTATTATTCATTCATCAATCATTATTTCAAACTCAAAAAGTAAGAATACATTTGCACATTTCTTCCATTGTAAGGTATTAAGAAGAAAAAAATAAGAATGGTTGAGAAATAGTTAACAGAACAGGGATACAAAGAGTGAAATAAAATATCTTTTATTAGCAAAATGTTGGTAAACTTTGGCTAAAAAAAAATTACAAGGATAAGTATGGGGACAAAGTCCAAAAATGAACAATCGGATAATCATGGTAACACATCCCAAAGTTTTTCTGAAAACCCAACTGTCTGATGTATTTAACCACTTAGAGCTCCTTCCAATTTGCTAGTCTTCATGCCAACAAATTTTTTGATTTGATGTTGTATTCTCCTTATTTAAGCTGCCTTTTCAGGTTTTTAGCTTAGATAAACCTCCTATGACTCAAACTGCCCTTTTAGGATTTTCGCCTTGAGTTTTCCTTTTTCATTCACTTTTTTTTTTCATTTTTTTTCATTTCAAGCATAGTATTTCTTCACAGCATCAAAATTTATAGGATGGGGTAAATCATTTCCATCCATCTCAGTTAGTATCAACGCTCCACCTGAGAAAGCTCGTTTCACCATATACGATCCTTCCCAATTTGGAGTCAATTTTCCTCTACTATCGTGTTGGATTGGGAGGATTCTCTTCAAGACCAACTCTCTTTCTCGAAAGTAACGGGATCAAATCTTCTTATCATGAGCCTTCATAATTCTTTTTTGGTATAGCTGACCATGGCACAGTGCAGTCAATCTCTTTTTTTTTATAAAATTTAACTGTTCATAGCGTTCTCAAATCCATTCAGCTTCTTTCAACTCAACTTCTTTTAGAACCCTTAAGGAGAGGATCTTCACTTTCACTGGTAGTACAACTTCCATCTTATAAACTGAGGTTACCCGAGTAGAGGTACGTATTGATATTCGATATGCGTGTAGTGCAAATGGTAACTTCTCATGTCAATCTTTATAAGTCTCGGTCATCTTCTCAAGAATTTTTTTTACGTTCTTGTTAGCTGCCTCAACTGCCCTATTCATTTTCAGACGGTAAGGTGTCGAGTTATGATGCTTGATCTTGTATTGAGCACATATTTCTTACATCATCTTACTATTTAGATTCTTGATATTATTTGAAATAATTCTCTCTGAAAGTCTATATCTATAGATGATCTCTCTCTTTATGAACTTGTAAATCATAGATTGTGTTACCGTTGCATATGATGTTGTCTCCACCCACTTTGTGAAGTAATCTATCATTACAAAAACAAATCTATACCCATTATAAGCCTTTGGGGTGATAGGACCAATGACATCCATGCCCCACATTGAGAATGGCCAAGGTGGTGTTATAACATGTAAAGCAGATGGCGGAGCATGGATCTTATCAGCATATATCTGGTATTTATGGCATTTACGAGCATAATCAATGCAATCACTCTCCATTGTTAACCAGTAATATCCTGCTCTCATAATTTGTTTCGCCATCATATATCCATTGGTATGTACCTCACATATTCCATCATGCACTTCTTAAATAATTTTTCTCGCTTCAGCCTTACTTACGCACCTTAGTAATACTTGATCCTGACTTTTTTTGTTGTACAGAACATCTCCGTCCAAGAAAAAGCTCATAGCCAATCTTCGAATGACCATTTTATCATTTTTTATTGCTTGGACTGGGTATTACCGATCCTTAATATACTGTAAGATATCATAATACCAGGACTTCCCATCTTTCTCCTCTTCTACATTAGAGTAATGAGCTGGCATATCCTTAACATCTAGCTTGATGGGTTGAATGTCAGTATTATCATTAATTCGAATCATTACAGCCAAAGTAGCCAATGCATCGGCAATTAGATTCTCTTTTCGAGGTAAGTGGTCAAACTGGATATCTTTAAATTATTTCATCAACTCTAGAATATATTTATGATATGGAACAAGTTTTGAATCTCTCATTTCTCATTCCCCTTTCAACTGATATATAACTAGAGCTGGGTCTCCAAACACTTTTAATGCTTTCACTCTTCTATCTATAGTAGCTTGTAAGATCATGACACATACCTCATATTCAGCGATGTTATTTGTGTAATTAAAATTGAACCTTACTGTTACAGGATAGTATTACTCTTCTAGAGAGATCAAAATTACTCCAATTTCATGTCCTAAGGCATTGGCAGCTCTATCAAAATACATTATCCAACATTTTTTTCCATGCTCCCATTTCTCCAGTTGAGAAATAGTCATTAAATCTTCATCAGAGAATTCCAACCTCATTGGTTTATACTCTTCAGTAGCACGATCTGCAAGGAACTCCGCTATAGCGCCCCCTTTTATTGTTTTTTGGCTTACATATATAATATCATACTCTGAGAGCATTACTTGCCATATAGTAATTCTTTCAAATAAAGAGGGTTTTTCGAAGATATATTTAATTGGATCCAATTTTGCTATGAGCCATGTGGTATGATAGAGCATATATTGTCTAAGTATTTTGGCAGTCTACGCTAATGCACAACACATTTTCTCTAATGAGGAATACTTGGATTCATACTCCGTGAACTTTTTACTCAAATAATAAATAGCTCTCTCCTTTCGATTGACTCGTCTTGTTGCCCCAGCACACATCTCATTAAATTTTCACATACTGTTAAGTATAGAATTAAAGGTTTTCCTGAAACAGGTGGCACCAACACTGGAGGGTTCGACAAGTATTGCTTAATTTTATCAAAAGCCTCTTGATATTTCTCATTCCATTTTTCAAGATTATTCTTGTGAAGAAGCTTAAATATGGGATCACATTTATAGGTAAGCTTAGAGATAAACTGAGAAATGTAATTCAATCTTCCCAAAAAAACCTCAAGCTTTTTTCGGTGTATTCAGGGGTGACAAATTCTGAATAGCCCGTATCTTGTCTGGATCGACTTCAATTCCTCTTTCACTGATCACAAAGCCCAGTAACTTCTCCAATTTTACCCCAAAGGTGCACTTGGCTGGGTTTAACTTGAGCTAAAACTTTCTTAATCTCTCAAATAACTTTCGGAGGCTGGTGACATGATCTTCATCCTCACAAGATTTTGTAATCATATCGTCTACATACATTTCAATCTCTTTGTGCATTATATCATGGAAAAGTGTTACCATGGCCTTTTGATATGTTTGTCTAGCATTCTTTAACCTAAAAGGCATGACCTTGTAATAAAAGGTTCCCCGTATAGTCACGAAAGTAGTTTTTTCCATATCATCTGTAGCCATTTTTATCTAATTATACACTGAAAAACCATCCATAAAAGAAAAAATTGAATGCCTAGCCGTGTTATCTACCAGTGTATCGATATGAGGCAAAACAAAGTTATCCTTTGGACTAGCTTTATTCAAATTACGATAGTCTACACACATTCATACTTTTTTATATTTCTTAAGAATAGGTACTATATTAGCTACCCACTCTGGATACTTAGCCACTTGTAGAAAACCTGCATCAAACTGTTTCTTCACCTCTTTATCTTTAGTAGCATTTCAAGCTTCATTCGTCTCAGTTTCTGTTGAACCAACTTACATTTTGGTTTTAGGGGTAATCTGTGCTCCACTATCTTCGTGTTCAACCCTTGCATATCCTGGTAAAATCAAGCGAACACATCTATGAATTCTCAAAGTAAGTCTGCCAAACATTGTCTATCTCTTAATGAGAGTGAAGTGCCAATTTTGACATCTTTCTTATTCTCTTTATCTCCTAGATTCACTAAGTCAACTATCTTCTAATGAGGTTCAATTGGCTTATTTTCTTATTCAATCAATCTTATTAGGTCCGGAGGCATAACATATTCCTCAGAATTCTCTTCATTGTCAAGTTCATCAGTGTTAATTGAATTCTCAAAACTAACCTTTTGATTGTTATCATGATTATCTTCATGTTCATTTAAGGACCTGAAATTGGATAAAATGGGATATGATGACAAGATGTGTTTAGAAAGATGGAAATAATAAAGACACAAAAAACTAATTGAAAATACATCATTCCTAATTTTTATTAAAAATAATAAAAGATAAATGGCTCAAACAAGAAAGATTATCCCTATGCCTTGAGCAATAGCTATTGGGATGTTACAATTACATTGTATTAGTTTCAAAAGTCATAGGCACTTCAATGGCACTTCAGTTGCTCAGCTCAGAATCTGACGGACAAAAGTGGACCCACCCCTCTTGATTAATCTCCACTTCATCTTTAATAGCATCAATGGTTAACTGGACAAAAGTATTTTCCACGTTTTTTTCTGTATCTGGGTACATGAATCCTCTAGGTCTGAAAATCTCATACAGGTGTGGGATAACCATTAATCTTACTGTCTTTCCTGCTGGCCTTTTCTTGATCTCCCATTTTGTCATCTCATAGCCTAGGCCTAACCTGTCGCTATTGTCTATCACCGTTGGGGGTTCTTTTATTCCCTGTAAGTTCTTGCCCAGCCCTAGTCCTGGATACCAGCCCTTGTTGGTGACTTGGCTCATCATTATCCTTGAAAAAATTGATTTTTAAGTCCTTCACCTATAGAATTAACCAATTCAAAAGATCAATATGAGCATTCTAATGCTTCTTCGGTAACCTCTACATATGGAGTATTCAATGGTTGGGTCACTAGCATGTCGTCCTCTCCAACTACCACTACTAGTTGACCTTCTACATTAAACTTGATCTTTTGGTGCAAGGTAAAGGGCACAGCTCCTATCATGTGAATCTATGGCCTTCTCAATAGACAGCTGTAGGATGGAAAGATATCTATTACCTGAAACTTTACATTAAAAGTGCATGGCCCAATTTGCAAAGGCATCTCGATATCCCCCAAGACTTCTCTTTTGGTCTCATCAAAAGCTCTCACGATCATCTGACTATACTTCATATGAGAGTAGTTAATGGGTAACCTCGCCAAAGTTGACATAGGCATGACATTGATAGTAGAGCCATTATCAATAAGGACTTTGGCTATGATGTGGCTCTTGCACTTGACCGTGATATGCAAAGCCTTGGCCATTTTTTTCCTCTAAGGGAATCTCATTATCACTGAAATTAATGTGATTTGGCATGACTAGATTTTCAACCAGGTGATTCACATATTCAACAGATACATTATGTGCCACGAATGCCTAATTCAACACTTTCAACAGGGTATTTCGGTATGGCTCTAAGTTTAGCAGTAGTAATAGTAATGAAATTCGAGCTGGCATTTTATTCAACTTTTCAACAATTGAAGACTCACTATGTTTTACCAGCTTCAGGAATTCACAAACCTCTTTTTTTTTATATCGACTTCGGTGATCTTCTTCGGGTTCTACTTTAGGATTATTCCGTCTTTCTTTTTTCTTGGCCTTCTTTCTTCTAGCCTTCTTCAATATTTTTGGAGTGTAGCACTTTCCATTTCGGATAATACCTCATACACCAGTTATATTGGAAGCATTAACTTTGGAGACATCCTTTTTTTACCTCTGAACTACTGTATCATAGCCATATCTTTAGGGTACAGCTTTATCATCTTTGTACGAGAAATAAGTCAAAACTTTAAAAGTTACCAGCCTGGGAATGAGTTTGCCTATGATTGACTTTAGCTTGTTCCCACAATGAATTGTCACTAGTTTTGGAAACAACTTTGCAGGCTTATCAGTTATGGACACCTCAATACCTCCTAAGTCTTTTTTTTTTCGTAGACCTCCATCTAGTATGAATCTAAGAGTTTTTGTACCTCTTGGTGAAGCTGTTCACAAGTTTCGATAGAGTGGCCTATAGCTCCACTATGATATTTACAACTAGTACCAGCTATAAATATTCCATGATAACTATATGGACTCACTAGTTGTATCATGTCAACTTTTCATAAGATATCAAATAGCTAACTAAAAGGCGTATTAATCTCTGCCATTTCTTTCTTCCAATGGTGCTCCTATTCTTCACTTAGGGCATTCACATTATGATTAAGCAAGGGATTACCGTTAACACTTGGTGTAGTCACCATTCCTGTATCAAAGCTAATCATTTCATCCTTGATTAATCATTGCACTTTATGTTTCAGGGCAGTGTAATTTTTGGTGGAGTGAGCAGCAATCCCATAATGGTAGTCACAATGAGCTGTGGGATCGTACCACTTGGGGTAAGGTGACTTAAGGGGTTTTAACTTACTAGGAGCAATCAAATGACTATTGTAAAGCTCCCGATATAATTCTGTATAAGTCATTGGAATTGGGTCAAATACAAGTTTTTCATGAGTAGTTCGTTGCTCCCGTGAACCATTCATTGGGTTAGTTGGACGAGTTTGAGATTTTTGGATTTTGGAATAGGCTGAGTGTTAGGACTATATACGGTGTTTTGAGGCCTAGGAAGAGGTTGATATGTTTGGGGATAAGGTGATTGTATAAATGGTTGGTATGGGTAAGGAGAAGTGTTATTTACAGTAGGGTAATATGGAAAGTATCCTTGTGATGAGTAAGATTGATAACCCTTAAATTGTTGTCTATCAAAGCTCATAGCCTGAGCTTCAGTCTCTTTCTTCTTTGGGACTCTCTTGTTAGATGCTTCACTTTCTTCCAGCTTGCCATTCTTGATGGCACTCTCGATAATTTCTCTCAAAATTACCATATCAATAAAATTTTTTATTGCATTCTCTACATCTTTTCATAATAGGGAGGTTTCAAAGTGCTAACAAATAGCACTATAGTCTCTTTCTTAGTTAGAGGAGGTTGTACTTGAAAAACTACATCCCTTCATCTTTGGGCATATTCTTTAAAAGACTCATTTATCTTTTTCTCCAGGTTCTGTAAAGATAAACGATCAGGAGCCAAATCGATAATATACTGATATTGATTGATAAAGTCATGAGCCATATCACTCCAAGAGCGAATGTGGGTTCTGTCCAACTGAACATACCACCTGCTAGCAGAGCTTATAAGGCTATCTTAAAAGACATGCATCAAAAGTTTTTCATCATGAGCATGGGTTGCCATCTTCCGGTAATACATGGTGATATGGGTTTTGGGGTATTTCGTACCATCATATTTTTTAAATTTTGGTACTTTGAACTTTGATGAAATGACTACATCTGGGACTAAGCATAGCCCAGCAGCATCAACAGAGCCATAAAATCTAATCTTTTCTACTACCTTAACCTTTGCTCAAGCATACTAATCTTTAGATCTTTCTAAGACTCCACCACTTTTGCTTTCTCCTTCTCTTTCAGATCATCCAGATCAAGAATCGGTTCTACCACCTTTTCAGTAAAGATAGGATTTACATAGCTATGATAATGCCCTAGGTTGGGGGTTGATGGCATTCTAGGATATGTAGGATATACGAAGTGTTGCTGTGAAACCTCTTGTACAGGTTGGGTTTGAGGTGGGCCAAAACCTGAAGGATACAAAGGGTTAGCCACTTCTTGCGATAGGAAAACTTGTTGGCTTGTGTTTTCTTCTACTTATTTTTCTTTGTTCAACTCATTTTCAATCTTTTCTTGTGCTTTCTCTAGCTTTTCAAATTTGTGAGAGTTTTTCTACTCTATTTATCTGGCTTTGGATCTTGTGTTGTATCGATGGATATGGTTCTTGTTAGATGGAGCTATCCTTGAACCTTGAGTATCATATCTTAGAATTAGTAAATTTGTATGACTATCACATGGTTACTTTGTTAAGTGTAATGAATGAGAATGCAATGAATGAAAGATGTATGTATGCAAAGAACATTTACCTTAAAGACGGTATTCAACTAAAAAATTTCATTTATTCAAAAAAAAACTTTTATTTACATTGAGTTTATCATCCTAAAACTATAACCATAAAATTGCTTGATTTGTTCATATTGGCCTTTGGCTTCTTCGATGAAGTTTAACAGACGCTGTCCATGTTTTCCTACTAGGGTCACCACTTGTTTCAATGCTTCTGCCTCTTCTACCATCTCTCTTATCTTGCATACCCCTTTATAAATTTGGGTTATTAGGTGTTCAATATATTTCTGTCTTCTTAATTTCTCTCTTTTACCACACCAGACTTGGTATGATAACTTTCTATACTCCCTAACTAATGCAGCAATGTGGTCTTTTTGTTCATTCAACTTTTGTCTCAGCCTGTTTAGATAGCTATTCAGCATGTTATTCTTTGTCTGTACTTGAGTACTTTTTTCTTCCAATTCAGCATACTCTTGCTTCAATCTTGTATTTTCTTCAGTCAGCTCAACAATGGTTATTTCTTTGGCCCTTTCTCTCACACATAACCTTTTATGTTTTTGGTGTTGCTCTGCCAATTCTTCAACAACTGTATCATGTTCTCTAGTGATCTTGTGAACTCTAGCTTCATGACTTTCAACTCTATCTTTTCA
This sequence comes from Durio zibethinus, assembly GCF_047325235.1. Classification (NCBI taxonomy): domain Eukaryota; kingdom Viridiplantae; phylum Streptophyta; class Magnoliopsida; order Malvales; family Malvaceae; genus Durio; species Durio zibethinus. The sequence goes on from NC_143185.1 coordinate 4,245,517, forward strand.
TTGGTCTTTTTCTTCTTGAAGTTTCTGGATTTTTTGCTTTAACTTACCTTTTTCAGACTCAAATTCTTTTGTTGCAAGCTCTAATTCTAATGGTTTCTCTTCAAGTTTTTCTTCTGTTGGTGGTTGAAAACTTTCATAAGTGAATACCATTTCTTGCCTTTGTTTTACTCTCCAAACCAAATACCCTAGAGTGATTTTATCAGTAAACGGTCTAGGACTCACTCTTCGAGGATTTTTTCATGCTTTAATCATCTCATTCATCCTCTAAAATGCTTTTGGCTCACTGTAAGAGAAATTTAACTGATGAAGCCCATAAGTCATATGAATGAACTGTTCTGCCCTAAACTGCCTTATCACTAGGAGTGGTGCATAATTTGTCACTCTCCATAAATCCAAAAGTGGGACCACTGTATTATCCCCACATTGATACAATATAGGCTCACGATTCATCCATAGGACCAACCATCTTACATCGGTACTGGTCAACTTTTATAGGAAAGTTATCCATTTTTTTTAGACTTTCATTTTGACCACCCTCTTTCATAGAATTCCTTAATCGAAGCTCGATTACGGATATAAAGCTTCGATAAAGCACCATTTTCCCATTCGAAATGGCTTTTCATCCATAAGTATAATAACTGTATACAGCCTATAAAGTGCCCTCTATTTCGATGATAGTAACTTAAAGATCTGATAGTCTCTGCTAATATTACCGTTGAAGGGTTACAGCCATTGATCACACTCTCGAAGAAGTCAACCACTGTTATCTCAAGATAACCCAAAACTTTTAGAAAGATCACCATTCCGTATATGGCTAAGGCAAATATATCTAACATCTGTTCTTCATTGGCATGTTGCACTAAAAACTCATGAAAAAACTTCTAAGGTAAGCAAACTTGTTCCTATTTCTTCTTTGTATGAGAATCCATAACTTCTTTGTCTATCCCCATGAGTTGAGCCAAACCCTTATGAAATTCTGACTTTTGTTTTTTGACATATACGTTATCAGGAGCCTTGAGGTGCAAACCCAATAAAATCAAATATTCTTCGATGGTTGGAGTCATATCAACTTTATTAAATATGAAACATTTGTATGCAGGATCCTAGAATTGTATTGCAGCTCTGATTAGTTGATCGTCGACAACTACTGCTAGAAGGTGTGCTATATGCCCGTGTCTTTGGCAGAACTGCTCTTGTCTTGACGGACTCATCTTCTTTCAGATATCAACCAAATCTTCTATATTATTTTGTTTGAGAAGGATAGATATTTTTTGAGATAAAGTAGAATCATATCCAATTGGTAAACAATCTCTCATCTTTAGTTGAATCTTTTCTGATTGGATTCTTACCTCGTTGGATGTCTCACAAGATGCTAATACGGATGAAGAACAAACGAGTCGTTCAGTGGAGTCCATAAAAATTTTTTTTTGTTGAAGACCGTCTTTCAAGCAAATGTTCTTTATGCAACTGTATGAAATGAGCATGAACCAATGCAAAAAAATGAGAGAAAAGGTTAGTATGCCCAAAAAAAAGAAATAAATAAATAATTAAGTAAATTTAAACATCACACAAAATAAGAGGAATGAATCCTATGCTTTTAGTCAATTCTAAAAGGGAAGAGTGATGGCTCTATCTATAGGTTAAGCACTCTTAAGGTTCACTATATGTGGTTTAAGGTCAAAGTCTAAAGGTTTCCAAATTGCTCCTTACATCCTTGTCCATCACAGACTAGTAAGGCATCATAATCCTCACCCATTACAGGCTACAAGCGAAAAAGGTTTAATTTGAGTGAGAGTATTTTGCTAGCCACTTCAGAGGCATTAAACCTCACGAAAGCAATAGGTACTTTACTTCCTCCTAAAGGGACGGAGCTCGAGTATAAAGCTTATGTTATGCACATGCATATGAATAACATAATTAATAAGGTGAATAAACATGAATGAATAATAACACAAATATACAAAAGGGTTTAATTTTACTAGGCTTTTGGATAACACAAATTTATTTGCTGGCCTGACTCTCAGTGTCCTCAACGTAGTCACCAAGCTGTCATAACATCTAGATCCGAGGATCTATCGCTAGACATCGACTTAAGGGAATCGCCACCAATCTTTTTTATCTAGGTGCGATTGGCCACCTAAGGAATCTATTCTTTTCGAGAACACTTAAGTTTAAGGGTTCCTAAAAGAATAGGTTCGGGTCTACTAACCAAAACAGGGTTCGAGAGTTCGGTTACGTGTGAGAAAGGTTATAGCACCCTCATAACGCCCATCAAAAGATGGTACTAGCTTAATTTTATATTATCCAATAAGCCTTAAAAATTTACCAAGTAATTAACTATTGGAAATTATTCTCAATTGACTCTAATACTTTTAGTAAAAAATTGAGAAAATTCTCTCACCTCAAGAGTATGCAAGAAAACTATTGTTTCACTTGCAGAGGCTCTATCGTCGGATTATTTAACATTAAAAAAAATCCAAAGAAATAAAAAAAGAAAAGAAAAATGATCGCTTTTGTACAAGAAAAATTGATACTTTCAACTTTACCTCAAAACTTTTTTTGAAAATTTATTTTTAAGAAAAATTGATACTTTCAACTTTTCCCTAAAAATATATTTTTTTGAATTTTATTTAAGGAAATAAAATAATAAAATAAAAGTGAAAATAAAAATAAAATAAAGATAAAAATAAAAGAATATTAAAAAATTCTAATATAATAATAATAATAATAAATAAATAAATAAATAAATAAACGAATAAAAAAAATTGGGAACGGCTCAGCTTAGCGGCTCGGCTTGAGAAAGAAAAATGGCTCAGAGATACGGCTTGGGGGTATCAGCTCAGCTCGACTAGCTGCTCAGAGACACAGGTCGTACACTGGTCGAAAGCGGGTTGGCGCTCGGGTCAGGTCGGATCTTGACAAAATGCGCTGATCTTCTGGGTTACTAACGTAAAAACAACATCATTTTGAGGATGGTATATAAGGCTGAAAGTCAATTTTTTCTCAGATTCCATTCTCCTCTTCTTTCTCTTCCCTTCTTTCTTCTCTCCTCAATAGAGTTGCCAAGCTATCATAACGTCTAGATCTAGAGATTTATCGCTAGACATGGGTTTAAGGGAGTCGTCACCAATCTTTTTTATCTAGGTGCGATTGACCACCTAAGGAATCTATCCTTTCCGGGAACACCTAAGTTTAAGGGTTCCTAAAAGAATAGGTTTGGATCTACTAACCAGAATAGGGTTCGAGAGTTCGGTTACGTGTGAGAAAGGTTATAGCACCCTCATAACGCCCATCAAAAGATGGTACCAGCTTAATTTTGTGTTATCCAATAAGCCTTAAAAATTTATTAACTATTGAAAATTATTCTCAATTGACTCTAATACTTTTTAGTAGAAAATTAAAAAAATTCTCTCACCTCAAGAGTATGCAAGAGAACTATTGTTTCACTTGCACAGGCTCCATCGTCGGATTATTTAACATTAAAAAAATCCAAAGAAATAAAAAAGAAAAAGAAAAATGATTGCTTTTGTACAAGAAAAATTGATACTTTCAATTTCTCCCCAAAATATTTTTTTTTGAATTTTATTTAAAGAAAATAAAATAATAAAATAAAAATAAAATAAATAAAATAAAGATAAAAATAAAAGAATATTAAACAATTCTAATCTAATAATAATAATAAATAAATAAAATGAATTTAAAAAAAAAAAACCTGGGAACGGCTCGGCTTAGTGGCTCGGCTCGACTCGACTTGAGGAAAAAAATGGCTCGAAGACGCGGCTCAGGGGTATCGGCTCAGCTCGGCTCGGCTCGGTTAGCAGCTTGAAGACGTAGGTCGAAAGGGGATTGGCGCTCGGTCGGGTTGAATCTAGGCAAAATGCGCGGATCCTCTGGGTTACTAACGCAAAAACGATGTCGTTTTTGCGAGAGTATATAAGGCTGAAGGTCGATTTTTTTCTCAGAATCCCTTCTCTTCTTCTCTCTCTTCCCTTCTTTCTTCTCTCCCTTCTCTCTAAACCCCGAAGAACTCCAGTTGAATCTTCATCGGATTTTAAAAATTTTCGTCGAAATTCAAGTTTTTCGTCGAAAGTTCGTCGGAAAGTTGGTCAGTTTCTAGAAATTTTTGTCGAAAATTGGGCAGCTGGCTAGAAAGTTCAAACTTAATTGAAAAAGTCACCGAAAAATTCAACCAGAATCTGAAAATTTTCTAGAAAAAAATCGTAAAAATTTCTTCAAAAATTCTCCACCGATTCCTAGAGCTATTCTAACGCACAAAAACCCTTTTTCAGCTTTTAAATCTTCTCTGTGTCTCCTTTTTCTCTTTGTTTCAGTACCTATTTATAGGGATTGATCAGAAGAGTTTCTGATCAATCCCAATTCCCCCTGAGATTTGGACTCAATCTTTGAATCCAATTTCAACTCTGCCAGCTCCAAATTCACGTCAGAATCTCAGTTGTTCCTAATCCTAATCCCAATTGGATAATCAGAAAAATTGAAGGAAGAAAAAAATTAAAATAAAAGATAAAATTAAAAAAAAAAGATATTATTACATTTCTTTCCTATGCCAGGCTACGAAAGCTTCCACCATTAATTTCCAATCAAGCATGCCAGATAGACACAATGCCTCTTCTTCGGAATTGGTAGCATCACAAAATTCCATTTCAATGCCAAAAACATCAATCACACCCAAGGATTTAAATTGCGATCGCAGACATATTTTCAGTCGCGTTACATTTATTACGATTGTGGATATAACGAATATTATTGCGATCATTATAGTTATCGCAATCGTGAATTTTTTTTTAAATTTGTCAAACTTGCTATAAAACATAGTAATTATAATTATAATCATAAATTTTTTTTTCATGATTTTTAAAGTAATTAATGACATTTTATCTTATTTTATTTATATAAAAAATTATTTATAATTTTTTAATATTATAGTAAAATATTCACATTTAGAAAATTAACAACATACAAATATTAAAACAATAAAATCATTAATAAAATCCCAATAAAAATAGATATAAAAAATCAAATTAATATATTAATCATTTAGTATTTTATTTTTTTCATCTAAATTATAATATAATATACCTCTCAAATTTACATTAAACTTTTTTATCTCAAATTTTTCAGTCAAAATTAATTCTCAAAACTTTTCAATTTTAACTAATTATTTTTTCCCAAAATTTTGTCCCTAAATTTATTTAAATTTTTTTTTTGTTTGGCCAAGAATTGATCGAACTTAATGCACACCAAACTCCCCGCTACACTCAAATATTTAGGTGTGTCTTGATAGGTGCTAATCTTAGAAGGATTAGAGTTTGGACCCTAATCATAGACAAGGTGCAGTTCAGCATGCGATGTGGAAAAGAAAATATTTGTCTTTTGGAGGAAGAGTGACTTTAATAAACTCAGTTCTATCGAGCTTGCTAATTTATTACATATTAGTGTTTAAAGCCCCAACAAGAATATCAAGAAAATCGACTGAATATCTTTCAAGTCTTTCCACTCAAACTTCTTTCATTTTTTTCTCAACCCCTGCTTTCTTTCATTCTCGCAAATCATCCACCAATCATGGCAACCAATCAGCATCCAAGCTTTCACCCTCATTCAACTTCCCACCTAATGACTCATCTGATTTATTCTTTGATCCAACCAACACAGTCCCAAACCCATGCCCATAGAGTTCTCATAGATGGGTTTTTAAAATTTTTAAAGTTTCAAGCAAAATCTCTCTAAAGTTTAAATTTTTTAAAGTTGTATACAACGCAGATTTGCAGACACTTAAATAAGGAAAAAAAAACATAAATTTAAGTGTTTTATTATTATTTGATTTCAATTAATTTTTCTTGATTTTTGATTGAGCCTTTTTTATACTGAATCATTATAAATTTAGAATTTTTTTTTTTTGTGTTTAGGGCTTTACTTTGTTAAATTTTAAAATTTTAATGCTTGATGATGAAAAAAAAATTTTGTAAAACAAAAACATAAATAGCGCCAATTGCGTCTCGTTATTGCCGCTACTAAGCTTTTTTTTTTTTGCGGCTCAATGAACTACTAAAGATGTGAATTTTCTTTACATCTAATATCGATTGAATAACGGTGACGGTGGGTGCCGATTCCGCCAAATAGTGGCCGCTATACTGCTGTTGCACTGTTATTTGAATCCATTCACACCATCATTTCCATCTTCCACAAAAAGCAAAGAGATCCAAGCCCGGATTCCCGAAGTAAAGGGATCGTTGTAAGAGAAGTCAAGGTAGTCGAAAGCTAGGGCCGTAGAAGCCGCATGATCTATATAATCAAACAGTGACTTATTAATTATGCAGGCAACCATATTGTTGTCCTTCCGCCCCACAAGCACTGAAACACTAGCAGTATGGCTCCAAGGAACAGGGAACCTTGGGTCAACAGGTGAGGTCATCTTTACTCAGGACCCTTAAGATGAAACTTAAGCATGTTACAGATTCCAGCAGGTGGGATCTTGATTCCAATCTGGAGGACAGGGCCAGGGACAACTTCAGAGAAAATCAATTTATCTTCAGTCCAAACGTCAATGAAGAATTCCAAATCAAATCATCAAAGGAAAGTCTTGGAGGGAGAAGAGTTCGCTGATGCTTCCGTTTTTAAAAGGTTTGATACAGTCTGTAGTATGTTACAATAGGAGGGTTGGGCCGCTTGCAAATGGAAGGCCATCTCTTTGCACATAAACATATCCAAAAGTAATCATCTCTAGCTATGTGTCTCCATTGCTTGCAGACCACCATGCAAGCTGCAAGGTCTATGCCATCTAACAAAGGAAAATCAACCTTCAAAGCTTCTTCACATGGTATTTTCAGATTGCAAAATGACTATCAAAACCAAATGACAGTTTACTCTGGCAAATTGCAATCATTTATAGCATCAGCAGGTGTTAAGGAACTAATAGCTGATGGATTCCTGCTAAAGAGACAGAACTAAGTTTTAAATTCCAACGTATCTGTGGGTCACCATTAAGTTCAAAACAAAAAGGCTGCACATATATCAAGCGGCAAGATATCAATATTATGAAAACAGAAAACAGCAACATGTAATGATGCATTTAACAGAAAAGATAATATAAAAAAGGTATCGTAACCTCCTTCAAAACTAAAACATTCTTTCAGGCAACGAGGTATGTCCTAAACAAGTCCTTGAAAAAGATGATAAACACCAGTTTTTTACCTCCCCAGGTTAGTAACTTGCATATTCTACTGGAAAACAATACTATCAGGAACCTCGAAATACAAATGCAATTCGTACAAAGTCAACTTACATTGACACCATAACATAAATCTATGATAGGAGAGCTTAACCCCAACTACAGGCCATTTGAAATAACTTCAAAATTTCAGGTAATCTATCACTAAACCCATGTGAAATCATAGATGGTCTGGGACGTCTGTTTTACCATACCCAATGGAGAATTGAATTTTTTACCTAAATGAGAATGATGATAGATATTACATTGTGGGAATGGGAATGAATATTACATGTGGGGATGGAGAAAATATAATTTAAAATTTTTTATCAAATATAGGGATGAAGAAGGTTAATATAACACCTATTCTGTATCTGTACATGTACTCTACATATATATTTGTATATAAATAAATATATATATATATATATTTAGTAAATAACTTTTTTATTAAATAATTTAAATTATTATTTTAGATTAATTAAAATTAATATTTATATATTTAATATCTATATTAATATATATTTATAAAAAAATATAAATATACAAGATAAAAATTTTAAAAATTAGAAAATAAATTTTGATTTCTAATTTTTAATTTTTTAAAAAATTGTAGGTGTGAAGATTATCTCTATCATTTTAATACTTATAAGGATGAAGATAGAAATATATTTAAAATATCTGTAAAGTATGAATATGAAAATGAATATAATATAAAAATTTAAAAATAAAAATAAGAAATTCTTTATTTGTTCTATACTCTATCTATTGACATCCTAATTTGTCATCTTTTTCCCACATCGTACAAATGGCATTTCGATTCATTTAATTACAATAATAATATATAATTTATAACGTGTAATAAGGTTTTCCACATGTAATTAGCAGCATTTGGGCACCTATTAGGTAGGCTGTTATAAATATCTGTGAAGCCCAATTTGAAAAAGAAAAAAAGAAGTTAAATTTAGATCAATTAGGCTTGAATTCCAGAAAGTTCTGTTTAACTGAAATCAAGAAAATTACATTTATAGGCATTTGTACAAGTTCTTAGATTGTATAAATCAAACAAATGCATTAGAAAAATAATACCTACAGCAATGCACTGTCAAATTTGATAAATATTGGTTGATTCATGATATATTTTATTATAATTCTATGATTTACAATATTATTTTCTATTTAATTCCTTTGAATTCTATATTCAAAATCGCGATTGGATCTTTAACTACTTGTAATCATCATTGATTAGCAAAAAAAATATAACTTTTCGAGATTATATAATTTTTTTTTAAATTACATAAATTTATGAAAGCGGATACCATATCTTGAATCGCACAAAAGATAATAATAAAATTTTTTTTATCTGATATACCAAAAAATCCAATAAGTATTGCTAAATAGAAAATTTAGCATGATTTCCTAGAATCGCTTTGACTTATCTTCAATATAATCACAAATTTTAATCCGCAATAAATGAGCCTAATAATAATATTTGATACACAAAATTAGGGTAATAAACTAAAACTATCTAATAAGGGATATTTTCAAAGGTTTTTTTTTTTTATGAAATTATAAGAATAAGAGAAGTTATAATTATAATCAATTATTATATTTATATATAAAAAAATTATTAAACAATCAATCAACAAATTAGAAAGTAAATAAACAAATTCAACAAAAAGTTAAACCAAATCTCATATAGTGGATTTAACTTAAAATCTTAAAGTTCTAAGATCTCTTCTCTATCACTAAGGAAAGGTTCAAAGCTAATTACTATTATGGAAAAATTTAAAGAAAAAATTCTTGTTTTTAGAATAATTTACATTTAGGGAAGCTCACATTTTTTATTATATATATTTATATATATGAAGGGAAGAACACTCACATTACACAAAGAATTTCACTCCATTCTTTGCTTAAAAAAAAGAATTTCACTTCGATCTTATTCTAGAATTAGTTACTACTGGTGTCACACAATTTAGTATCAATTCATATATATTGCAATTTGCGAGGGGTATGATTCTATTTAAAAAAATTTTTTGGTTAACCTGTGATTTAATTTTTGAACTATATCACTTTTCACTATATATATTTCGCTATCTATAAAAAAATTTATAATTAGGTATCCAAATTTTATTTTCATTAAAGTATTTTATCTCACACTAGTCTATTAACAATAAACTAATGTGACAAAAAAAATTAATAATATCATGACATATCACATATTTTTATTAATCAATATTTGCTATTTCAATATTTTGACAAGGGTACAAAATATTTCACGAGAACAAAATTTGGGTATCTAATCATGATTTATTTCTATAAGTACCAAATCATTAAAAATAATATAGTTCAAGAATCAAATTACATATTAACTATTATTTGTATTTAATAATATAATTTATATAATACAATCTTCTTTGAAAGGTTAAAACTATTTTTAATCTTAAAAAGCCTTATTTTTTAAAGTAAATTATTGTTATATAATGGTCTAGGTAATGAATGAATAGTTTTAGTCGCATTGACTAAAAACAAGAATTAGACAGAATGAATAATTTGCTGTTTTTCCCAAAATTATGACAACATATGATTTCTTTCTTAATTTACTCATTCATTTCTTATTTTGAATTTTCATTTTCATTTTTCTTTCCTTTTATATCTTACCTTGACCATTATTTATATATCAGTCCTTGGACTCAGCTTTTTATCAAAGCTTCGATTTAATTTAATTTAATTTAATTTTTTTATATATTTTTTTCAGCAATGGCTAGCCTTAAGAGTTTCTTTTCATTTCTCATTTTCATGGTCTATTTGGCTGCAGCCATGGGCAAGAGGCAAATACATTTTGGCAGTCAAAATATTGATGCCAATTGGTATGATGCACATGCAACGTTCTATGGTGATATGGGTGGTAAAGAAACCATGGGTAAGTTTATCGTTATATTTTTATACATGTATTTGCTACTATTACTTCTTTCATGACTAAATGCTACAATCTTTTATCATTAATATTTAGTTCAAACAATTGTAAACGTGATGTGAATATATATATATATATATATGAAATTGATATGATTTAAAATTTTAATAAATAAAACAAATATGTCTTATATTTGACGTGTGGATATGAATTGTAATATAATAATTTTATATTTTAGACATATTAGATATGAAATAAATAGATACAGATATAAGAATTACTATTTTATTTAAATTAAATAATTGTTAAATTATATATGATCATTGTAGAGGGAGCTTGTGGATATGGTGATCTATTCAAACAAGGGTATGGACTCGAGACGGCAGCTCTTAGCACAGCTCTATTTAACAATGGACTTACCTGTGGAGCTTGTTTTGAAATCAAGTGTGTGAATAACCCTCAATGGTGTTATCCAAATGCTGGTACCATCATAGTGACTGCAACAAATTTTTGCCCTCCAAATTACTCAAAACCTGATGGAAACTGGTGCAATCCCCCATTAAAACACTTTGATCTATCAATGCCAATGTTTACAAAACTAGCACAATACAAAGCTGGAATCATCCCTGTCATGTACCGACGTGTCTTGTGTTCCAAGATTCCAGGTCCAGGGAAACCCGAACTGGACTGAGGTATTGATGTACAATGTTGGAGGTGCTGGTGATATTAAGGATGTGAAAATCAAGGGCTCAGGAACTGGGTGGATTCAGATGAGCCGCAACTGGGGAGTGAATTGGCAGATTGGAACAAAGCTAACAGGGCAGAGCTTATCATTACAGGTGACTACCAGCGATGGGAAAATGGTGGAGTTCGATAACGTGGCACCGGCTAATTGGCAGTTTGGTCAAACTTTTGATGGGAAAAAGAACTTCTAGGAAAATTTTCTTTACAATGTAGTGGTGGAATTCCTGCATTATGCATTACCTTTGAGCGTGCATGTTTGTTTATGCAAATTTGGGATGTGTTTTGGTGTTCCCTTTGTGGAACCAAAGCAAACCATTAGCAAAATTGTATCTCATTTTTACAAATTGACTTCCAACTGCATTTGATTCACTTTTGTATTGAGATCACTTCAAACCAAATCAAACCCCAACCATGAAACTCAAAAGTTGAACAGTTTCAATTCATTTTAATTAAGCATCACCCCAGGAACAACTCATTTTTTAACATGTGCAATTCATCATTATAAGATTTAATTTGGTTAAAAAGTAATTAAATAAAGGGTATGGAAATATTCATCGAGTAAATTAAAAAAATATATATTTTATAAAATATATAGTGATAAAATTGTATCGGTTAATATACTCAAACAACAGCTTTGGTTGGAACCTAATGACTGTTTATGGCAACATTTGAGCAATTTTCATGTCTTCAGACTTCAAGTTTGCATTTTTCTCAATTCATCTGGGAATCGTACGTGTTATTAGCTACTAAGATGAAGTTTTTAACCCCTACAGCAGAAGCTTGTGTTGTGTGGATAATAGCTCACGCTTGGACACCTAGCCCCCTGCCATTGGATTATTATCTATAGCAAAGATGGCACCTCTTAGTTTTGGCCTTCGGGTTTCATTAAGCCTGAAACTTAGTTCAAGACTATGGGAGTGTTATTTGGGAATGGAGTGACGAAATAGTCATTCCACCAGGGCACCAAAGGAAGGTGATGCTGACACAAATCTCGCCTATTGTGTTCATGGTGCATGTTGGATCACTGGTCATCCTGGCAAATCCTTGGTAGTCTTATTTTTTTCAAAGAAAACACATACAAAAAGGATAAAAGGACCTTGCATGGTTAGCATGTTAACCTACCAATTTTAAATACAACATAATGAATTATAAAAAAAAAATACAAAAATGATATGATTTAAAATTTTAATAAAAACTATATATGGGTTTGATAAAAAAAAAATGATTTGTATATAATGTGTGGACATGATTATGATACGATAATTTTCATGTTTAACATATTTTTGATAGGACACAAAAACAATATAGATACACAAATTATAACAGATCAAATCTATTAACAGTGTTTTTTTTTTCTGGTACATGGAAGGTCAACAATACCTGGTCCTTCGAACAAGCACCCATCAAAATCATCAAGAGTTTATTTACTAATAATTTAATTAATAATTTTTTTGGGTAGTCAAAATCATATGCTAATTAGTGTAACACAGCCTCTTTGTCAGAAGCATACTGAGGCAAATGAATTGTGTGCCAAAAACTGAGGCAAAATAAGTCAAAAGCAGAAATTGCTACTATATTCAGTGCTTGTCCGCATTGGCTTGACCAGTCAACAAACAAGCTGATATTGTCATTCAAAAGAATGATGAGATCTATAGAATATGCAGAAGTTAAATACAGGAACTCTTCATATTTATTTATTAGAATGAATAAAAAGATCTGAATGTACAAATTAACTTATGAACATGCGACGAAATGATGTCACTTGAGCCAGAAGGCAAGGGAAGAGCATCCCCAATGAAAAGCACAGTGAAGGCTGAACATATTATTACATTTCCAGTTCATTTCTTTCCTGTGCCAGGCTACGAAAGCTTCCACCATTAATTTCCAATCAAGCATGCCAGATAGACACAATGCCTCTTCTTCGGAATTGGTAGCATCACAAAATTCCATTTCAATGCCAAAAACATCGATCACACTCAAGGATTTAAATTGCGATCGCAGACATATTTTCGGTCGCGTTACATTTATTATGATTGTGGATATAACGAATATTATTGCGATCATTATAATTATCGCTGTCGTGAATTTTTTTTAAATTTGTCAAACTTGCTATAAAACATAGTAATTATAATTATAATCATAATTTTTTTTTCATGATTTTTAAAGTAATTAATGACACTTTATCTTATTTTATTTATGTAAAAAATTATTTATAATTTTTTAATATTATAGTAAAATATTCACATTTAGAAAATTAACAACATAAAAATATTAAAACAATAAAATCATTAATAAAATCCCAATAAAAATAGATATAAAAAATCAAATTAATATATTAATCATTTAGTATTTTATTTTTTTTCATCTAAATTGTAATATAATATACCTCTCAAATTTACATTAAACTTTTTTATCTCAAATTTTTCAGTCAAAATTAATTCTCAAAACTTTTCAATTTTAACTAATTATTTTTTCCCAAAATTTTGTCCCTAAATTTATTTAAATTTTTTTTTTTTGGCCAAGAATTGATCGAACTTAATGCACACTAAACTCCCCGCTACACTCAAATATTTAGGTGTGTCTTGATAGGTGCTAATCCTAAAAGGATTAGAGTTTGGACCCTAATCATAGACAAGGTGCAGTTCAGCTTGCGATGTGGAAAAGAAAATATTTGTCTTTTGGAGGAAGAGTGACTTTAATAAACTCAGTTCTATCGAACTTGCTAATTTATTACATATTAGTGTTTAAAGCCCCAACAAGAATATCAAGAAAATCGACTGAATATCTTTCAAGTCTTTCCACTCAAACTTCTTTCATTTTTTTCTCAACCCCTGCTTTTTTTCATTCTCGCAAATCATCCACCAGTCATGGCAACCAATCAGCATCCAAACTTTCACCCTCATTCAACTTCCCACCTAATGACTCATCTGATTTATTCTTTGATCCAACCAACACAGTCCCAAACCCATGCCCATAGAGTTCTCATAGATGGGTCTTAAAAATTTTTAAAGTTTCAAGCAAAATCTCTCTAAAGTTTAAATATTTTTAAGTTGTATACAACGCAGATTTGCAGACACTTAAATAAGGAAAAAAAATTATAAATTTAAGTGTTTTATTATTATTTGATTTCAATTAATTTTTCTTGATTTTTGATTGAGCCTTTTTTATACTGAATCATTATAAATTTAGAATTTTTTTTTTGTGTTTAGGATTTTACTTTGTTAAATTTTAAAATTTTAATGCTTGATGATGAAAAAAAATTCTTCATAAAACAAAAACATAAATAGCGCCAATTGCGTCTCGTTATTGCCGCTACTAAGCTTTTTCTTTTGCGGTTCAATTAACTGCTAAAGACGTGAATTTTCTTTACATCCAATATCGATTGAATGACGGTGACGGTGGGTGCCAATTCCGCCAAATAGTGGCCGCTATACTGCTGTTGCACTGTTATTTGAATCCATTCACACCATCATTTCATCTTCCACAAAAAGCAAAGAGATCCAAGCCCGGATTCCCGAAGTAAAGGGATCGTTGTAAGAGAAGTCAAGGTAGTCGAAAGCTAGGGCCGTAGAAGCCGCATGATCTATATAATCAAACAGTGACTTATTAATTATGCAGGCAACCATATTGTTGTCCTTCCGCCCCACAAGCACTGAAACACTCGCAGTATGGCTCCAAGGAACAGGGAACCTTGGGTCAACAGGTGAGGTCATCTTTACTCAGGACCCTTAAGATGAAACTTAAGCATGTTACAGATTCCAGCAGGTGGGATCTTGATTCCAATCTGGAGGACAGGACCAGGGACAACTTCAGAGAAAATCAATTTATCTTCAGTCCAAACGTCAATGCAGAATTCCAAATCAAATCATCAAAGGAAAGTCTTGGAGGGAGAAGAGTTCGCGGATGCTTCCGTTTTTAAAAGGTTTGATACAGTTTGTAGTATGTTAGAATAGGAGGGTTGGGCCGCTTGCAAATGGAAGGCCATCTCTTTGCACATAAACATATCCAAAAGTAATCATCTCTAGCTATGTGTCTCCATTGCTTGCAGACCACCATGCAAGCTGCAAGGTCTATGCCATCTAATAAAGGAAAATCAACCTTCAAAGCTTCTTCACAAGATATTTTCAGATTGCAAAATGACTATCAAAAGCCAAATGACAGTTTACTCCGGCAAATTGCAATCATTTATAGCATCAGCAGGTGTTAAGGAACTAATAGCTGATGGATTCCTGCTAAAGAGGCAGAACTAAGTTTTAAATTCCAACGTATCTGTGGGTCACCATTAAGTTCAAAACAAAAAGGCTGCACAAATATCAAGCGGCAAGATATCAATATTATGAAAACAGAAAACAGCAACATGTAATGATGCATTTAACAGAAAAGATAATATAAAAAAGGTATCCTAACCTCCTTCAAAACTAAAACATTCTTTCAAGCAACGAGGTATGTCCTAAACAAGTCCTTGAAAAAGATGATAACCACCAGTTTTTTACCTCCCCAGGTTAGTAACTTGCATATTCTACTGGAAAACAATACTATCAGGAACCTCGAAATACAAATGCAATTCGTACAAAGTCAACTTACATTGACACCATAACATAAAACTATGATAGGAGAGCTTAACCCCAACTACAGGCCATTTGAAATAACTTCAAAATTTCGGGTAATCTATCACTAAACCCATGTGAAATCATAGATGGTCTGGGAAGTCAGTTTTACCATACCCAATGGAGAATTGAATTTTTTACCTAAATGTGGATGATGATAGATATTACATTGTGGGAATGGGAATGAATATTACATGTGGGGATGGAGATAATATAATTTTAAATTTTTTATCAAATATAGAGATGAAGAAGGTTAATATAACACCTATTCTGTATCTGTACATATACTCTACATATATATTTGTATATAAATATATAAATATATATATTTAGTAAATAAATTTTTTATTAAATAATTTAAATTGTTATTTTAGATTAATTAGAATTAATATTTATTTATTTAATATCTATATTAATATATATTTATAAAAAAAATATAAACATACAAGATAAAAAATATAAAAAATTAGAAAATAAATTTGGGTTTTTAATTTTTTTAAAAAATTGTGGATATGAAGATTATCTCTATCTATTTAATACTTATAAGGATGAAGATAGAAATATATTTGAAATATTGTAAGGTATGAAAATGAAAATGAATATAATATAAAAATTTAAAAATAAAAATAAGAAATTCTTTCTTTGCTCTGTACTCTATCTATTGATATCCTAGTTTGTCAGCTTTTTCCCACATCATACAAATGACATTTCCATTCATTTAATTACAATAAATAATTTATAACGTGTATTAAGGTTTTCCACATGTAATTAGGAGCATTTGGGCACCTATGAGGTAGGCTGTTATAAATCTCTGTGAAGCCCAATTTGAAAAAAAAAAAAAAAAAAAGAAGCTAAATTTAGATCAATTAGGCTTGAATTCCAGAAAGTTCTGTTTAACTGAAATCAAGAAAATTACATTTATAGGCATTTGTACAAGTTCTTAGATTGTATAAATCAAACAAATGCATTAGAAAAATAATACCTACAGCAATGCACTGTCAAATTTGATAAATGTTGGTTGATTCATGGTATATTTTATTATAATTCTATGATTTACAATATTATTTTCAATTTAATTCCTTTGAATTCTATATTCAAAATCGCGATCGGATCTTTAACAACTTGTAATCATCATTGATTAGCCAAAAGAAATATAACTTTTCTAGATTGTATAATTTTTTTAAAAAAAATTACATAAATTTATGAAATCGGTTATCATATTTTGAATCGCACAAATGATAATAATAATTTTTTTTATCACATGTACCAAAAAATCCAATAAGTATTGCTAAATAGAATATTTTAGCATGATTTCCTAGAATCTCTTTGACTTATCTTCAATATAATCACAAATTTTAATCCTCAATAAATGAACCTAATAATAATATTTGATACACAAAATTAGGGTAATAAACTAAAACTATCTAATAAGGGATATTTTCAAAGTTTTTTTTTTTTTATGAAATTATAAGAATAAGAGAAGTTATAATTATAATCAATTATTATATTTATATATAAAAAAATTATTAAACAATCAATCAACAAATTAGAAAGTAAATAAACAAATTCAACAAAAAGTTTAACCAAATCTCATATAGTGGATTTAACTTAAAATCTTAAAGTTCTAAGATCTCTTCTCTATCACTAAGACAAGGTTTGAAGTTAATTACTATTATGGAATAATTTATAGAAATAATTATTGTTTTTAGAATAATTTACATTTAGGGAAGCTCACATTTTTTATTTTATATTTATGAAGGGAAGAACATTCTCTTTACACAAAGAATTTCACTCCATTCTTTGCTTAAAAAAAAAAAAGAATTTCACTTCGATCTTATTCTAGAATTAATTACTACTGGTGTCACACAATTTAGTATCAATTTGACTTCATATATATTGCAATTTGCAAGGGGTATGATTCTATTAAAAAAAATTTTTTTTGGTTAACCTGTGATTTAATTTTTGAACTATATCACTTTTCACTATATATATTTCACTATCTATAAAAAAATTTTATAATTAGGTATCCAAATTTTATTTTTGTTAAAATATTTTATCTCACACTAGTCTATTAACAATAAACTAATGTGACAAAAAATAATTAATATTATCATCACATATCACATATTTTTATTAATCAATATTTGCTATTTCAATATTTTGACAAGGGTACAAAATATTTCACAAGAACAAAATTTGGGTATCTAATCATGATTTATTTCTATAAGTACCAAATCATTAAAAATAATATGGTTCAAGGATCAAATTACATATTAACTATTATTTGTATTTAATAATATAATTTATATAATACAATCTTCTTTGAAAGGTTAAAACTATTTTTAATCTTAAAAAGCCTTATTTTTTTAAAGTAAATTATTGTTATTTAATGGTCTTGGTAATGAATGAATAGTTTTAGTCACATTGACTAAAAACAAGAATTAGACAGAAGAGATGAATGAATAATTTGCTGTTTTTTCCAAAATTATGACAACATATGATTTCTTTCTTAATTTCCTCATTCATTTCTTATTTTGAATTTTCATTTTCATTTTCCTTTCCTTTTATATCTTACCTTGACCATTATTTATATATCAGTCCTCGGACTCAGCTTTTTATCAAAGCTTCGATTGAATTTAATTTAATTTTTCTATATATTTTTTTTAGCAATGGCTAGCCTTAAGAGTTTCTTTTCATTTCTCATTTTCATGGTCTATTTGGCTGCAGCCATGGGCAAGAGGCAAATACATATTGGCAGTCAAAATATTGATGCAACTTGGTATGATGCACATGCAACGTTCTATGGTGATATGGAGGGTAAAGAAACCATGGGTAAGTTTATCATTATATTTTTATACATGTATTTGCTACTATTAGTTCTTTCATGAGTAAGGTGCAATCTTTTATCATTAATATTTACTTCAAGCAATTTTAAATGTGATATGAAAAGATATATATATATATATATATGTGTATATAAAATTGATACAATTTAAAATTTTAATAAATAAAACAAATATGTTTTGTATTTGATATGTGGATATGAATTGTGATACAGTAGTTTTTGTATTTTACATATGTTAGATATAAAACAAATAGACACAGATATACGAACTATTATTTTATTCAAATTAAATAATTGTTAAATTATCATTGTAGAGGGAGCTTGTGGATATGGTGATCTATTCAAACAAGGGTATGGACTCGAGACGACAGCCCTTAGCACAGCTCTATTCAACAATGGACTTACCTGTGGTGCATGTTTTGAAATCAAGTGTGTGAATAACCCTCAATGGTGTTATCCAAACGCTGGTACCATCATAGTGACAGCAACAAATTTTTGCCCCCCAAATTACTCAAAACCTGATGGAACTGGTGCAATCCCCCATTAAAACACTTTGATCTATCAATGCCAATGTTCACAAAACTAGCACAATACAAAGCTGGAATCATCCCTGTTATGTACCGACGTGTCTTGTGTTCCAAGAAAGGTGGGGTTCAATTCCAGGTCAAGGGAAACCCTAGCTGGACTCAGGTATTGATGTACAATGTTGGAGGCGCTGGTGATATTAAGGATGTTAAGATCAAGGGCTCAGGAACTGGGTGGATTCAGATGAGCCGCAACTGGGGAGTGAATTGGCAGACTGGAACAAAGCTAACAGGGCAAAGCTTATCATTACAGGTGACTACCAGTGATGGGAAAATGGTGGAGTTCGATAATGTGGCACCGGCTAATTGGCAGTTTGGTCAAATTTTTGATGGGAAAAAGAACTTCTAGGAAAATTTTCTTTACAATGTAGTGGTGGAATTCCTGCATTATGCATTACCTTTGAGTGTGCATGATTTTTTACGCAAATTTGGTATGTGTTTTGGTGTTCCCATTGTGGAACTACAGCAAAACATTAGCAAAATTGTATCCCATTTTTACAAATTGACATCCAACTGTAGTGATTCACTTTTCTATTGAGATAACTCTAAACCAAATCAAACCTTACCCGTAAAACTTAAAAGTTGACCTGTTTCAATTCATTTTAATTAAGCATAATCCAGGAAACAATTTATTTTTGAACATGTGCAATTTATCATTATAAAATTTAATTTGGTTAAAAAATAATTAAATAAAGGGTATGGAAATATTCGGTAAGTAAATAAAAATATATATTCTATAAAATATGTAGTGATAAAATTTCATCGATTAATATACTCAAACAAAAGCTTTGGTTGGAACCGAATAACTGTTTATGGCAACATTTGAGCAATTTTCATGTCTTCGGACTTCTAGTTTGCATTTTTCTCTATTCATCTGGGAATCATACGTGTTATTAGTTACTAAGATCAAGTTTTTAACCCCTAAATCAGGGGAGTAGCATTTTTTTACACTATTGTAGCAGAATACTTCAACCCACCAAAAGTTAATACTCATTCCTCTTTTTCCTAGTAAAATTATTATTTGACTTCTCGTTTCTCATATTTCTGGCTTCGTCTCTGCCCTAAAGCAG
The DNA here is from genome assembly GCF_047325235.1 of Durio zibethinus. NCBI lineage: Eukaryota > Viridiplantae > Streptophyta > Magnoliopsida > Malvales > Malvaceae > Durio > Durio zibethinus. The sequence goes on from NC_143185.1 coordinate 4,265,512, forward strand.
AAGCTCTTGTGTTGTGTGGATAATTATCTATAGCAAAGATGGCACCTCTTAGTTTTGGCCTTCGGGTTACATGAAGCCTGCAACTTAATTCAAGACTATTGGAATGTTATTTGGGAATGGAGTGACGAAATAGTAATTCCACCAGGGCACTAAAGGAAGGTGATGCTGACACAAATCTCGTCTATTTTGTTCATGGTGTATGTAGGATCAGCGGTCATCCTGCAAATCCTTGGTAGTCTCATTTTTTGGCAAAGAAAACACGTACAAATAGGATAAAAGGGCCTTGTATGATTAGCATGCAAACCTAACAATTTTAAATACGATAAAATGACATATCAAATGATAAAAAAAAATAATAATATAATTTAAAATTTTAACAAAAAAATTTGACAAAACAAAAAAAATTGATTTGTGTTTAATATGTGGACACAAATCTAATATGATAATTTTCATATTTGACATGTACTTGATGCGATATAAAAATAATATAGATATAGAAATTATAACAAATCAAATCTTTCAGCAGTGTTTTTTTTTTTTTGCTACATGGAAGGTTAACAGTACCTGGTCCTTCGAACAAGCACCTATCAAAATCATTAACAGTTTATTTACCAATAATTTAATTAATAATTATTTTTTTGGATACTCAAAATCGTATGCTAATTGGTGTAACACAGCCTCTTTGTCAGAAGCATACTGAGGTAAATGACTTGTATGCCAAAAACTGAGGCAAAGTAAGTCAAAAGCAGAAAATTTGCACCACATTCAGTGCTTGTCCACATTGGCTTTACCAGTCACCAAACAAGCTGATATTGTCATTCAAAAAGATGATGAGATCCATAGAAAATGCAGAAGTTAAACACAGGAACTCTTCGTATTTATTTATTACAATGAATAAAAAGATCCGACTCTACAAATTAACTTATGAACATGCGAGAAAATGATGTCACTAGATCCAGGAAGGCAAGGGAAGAACATCCTCAATGAAAAGCACGGTGAAGGCTGAACTTATTATTACATTTCCAGTTCATTTTCTTTCCTGCGCCAGTTTACAAAAGCTTTCACCTTTCATTTCCAATCAAGCATGTCAAATATCCACAATACCTCTTCTTCGGAATTGGCAGTATCACAAAAGTCCATTTCAATGCCAAAAACATCAATCACAGCATCATTTCCATCTTCCACAAAAAACAAAGAGATCCACGCCCGGATTCCCGAAATGAAGGAATAGTTGGGAGAGAAGTCAAGGTAGTCGAAAGCTAGGGCCCTAGAAGCCGCATGATCTATATAATCAAACAGTGACTTATTAATTATGCAGGCAACCTTATTGTTGTCCTTCCGCCCCACAAGCACTGAAACACTCGCAGTCTGGCTCCAAGGAACAGCTAACCTTGGGTCAACAGGTAAGGTCATCTTTACTCAGGACCCTCAAGATGAAACTTAAGCATGTTACCGATTCCAGCAGGTGGGATCTTGATTGCACTCTGGAGGACAGGGCCAGGGACAACTTCAGGGAAAATCAATTTATCTTCAGTCCAAACGTCAATGAAGAATTCCAAATCAAATCATCAAAGGAAAGCCATGGAGGGAGAAGAGTTCGCTGGTGCTTCCGTTTATGAAGGGTTTGATACAGTTTGTAGTCCGTTACAGTAGGAGGGTTGGGCCGCGTGCAAATGGAAGGCCATCTCCTTGCACATAAACATTTCCAAAAGTAATCATCTCTAGCTATGTGTCTCCATTGCTTGCAGACCACCATGCAAGCTTCAAGGTCTAGGACATCCAATAAAGGAAAAACAACCTTCAAAGCTTCTTCACATGACATTTTCAGATTGCAAAACGACTATCAAAAGCCAAATGACAATTTACTCCTGCAAATTGCAATCATTTATAGCATCAACAGGTGTAAAGGAACTACTAGCCGGTAGATTCCCTCCTTGATTTTTCAATCTATTTTTGATGTCACACTCAATTTAGAACATTTTCCCCTGTATGTTATTCAAACATTCTAAATTGACATAGAGTTCCTTTGCTCTAGGTATAAAAAACTGCAAAAGGGCTTTTTAAAATTATTTTGGAATGCGCTTGGACGAGAAATTTTAAGGAAGGATTTTATTTATAAAAGACCTTTTATAATTCTAAAATGGAATTACTTTATTTGATAAAATAAAATTTTAATTGTTAAAACATGTAGAATATGAATGAAGAATTTCAGAGGCTCAAATTCTCTTTTGAAATTTTGAAGGAGATAAATTTTGTGAAATTCTTTGATTTTATGGTAAGAAGTTAATATTTATTATACCTTTTTTATGTAACTTTTGTTTTCTTTAATTTTAATTACAAAAACTCATTATAAAATTTAATTTTAAATTTTTTTTTTATATTCTTAGTAATATCTACACATTTTTAAAAATCTAATGACACCCATATATATTTTTAATATTTTGCTTTTTCTCTCTCTAATATCATTATTTATCTATTATAATTAATTTTTATTTTTTCAAATTTTAATATTTTAAATTTTTTTTAAAAAAATAATTATCCTAACAATACAATTACAAATTCTGATCTTTTGAATTGATGCATTTTACAATGCTAAAATTCCAACATTTTTTAAAATTTCAAAATTCCAAAGAAATTAAGGATCAAAGAAAGAAATGCATAAACTAAATTGAAAAGTTGTCTATGATTTCATCCATCTAATGAAGTTCTTGAAAATACTGTCAGAGCTACCTCCTTCATTGATACTATTCATAACCAATTCCTTTAGTTTAAGAGTTCTTGTTTTTAACCTTTCATCCCCTAGCAATTTCTCCACCTTGCTCCTAATTTCTTCTCTAGTAATGATCTCTCTTTCATTTTCTAAAAATTTAATCCAATCTTCCAAATGTCACAAATGTAGCTCTCATTAATAAACTGATCAGCAAGGCATGGCCAACAAAGAAAAGGGACCCCGTTGCTTACACCTTCAATGGTGGAATTCCAACCACAATGGCTTAAGAAGCAAGCAATGGAAGGATGAGCCAGAACTGCACGTTGGGGTGTCCAACCCACCATCCTCCCTTGAGTGGCTACTCCTTCCTTAAATCCTTTGGGATGAAGGTTATCGGATTCTGTCCCCTCAGTGATATCTGGTCTGACGACCCAAAGAAATGGCCTGTTTGAGAGTTCCAGACCCAGAGCCTATTCTTGGAATTGGATTGGATCAAAAACCGTGAAGCTGCCAAATGCCACGTATAAAACTGAACCCGGTGGCTGTTGATCAAGCCATTTCAAACAAGTAGCATCTTCCGGCCAGAAACTTCCTGCCAAGTCTCCAAGCTGGTTGGTTGCTGAAACTGGGCCTATAGGCAGGAAATCTGGAACTAAGCTAAGTGCTCCAGGCTGCAGGTCAAAAGTTGTGTTGCATGTAAGCCACTCTGCTTTTGCAATAGCTTTATTGTTTTATTGTTTCTCTGAGCAAATTCAAAAATAATCTTGTGTGGTGAAGTCACCAAGACAGACCCACAAAAAATTTTTTGGGTGCATGGCAGGTGTGTTGGGGTACAATTGAATCATCTTTTCTTTATTGATTGGAGTACCTGCAAATCAAATTTCAACAATGGTGAAGGAAAATCTGAGCTTATAATTCAGTCTCAAACTAACAAAAGCACTAATATTTGTAGATATGCTGCAGGTTGAGTTAATACCATTTTCATCAATAACTTGATCATCAAGCAACTTCTTGCTGCTAAAAAGCTAGGCCAATAAAACGGCTGATGCAGGCCAGAAAGCAGCTCCAGGAATTCCAAACTCTGCTGCAACTTCAAGTGCCCATCCCATATTAACATCAGCTATAACACAAGTGATCTTATCATCTTCTAATCTATTAATCTTCTTTATTAGCTCCTTCAGCTCCCCAGGCATGACTTAGCTAATTCCATCAGTTAACAAAGGTGACTCTGAAGCCATGTTTGACCAAGCTCTGGGACAGCTCCATTAGAGGAATGACATGGCCTTGTGGTGGATAAGGTATTACTCTGTAATATAAGGATTTCCCATTTCTACTATTTAATTTCTCTCTATTTGACAAACTTGAGAGTTAAGCTTATGTTTCTTTTATAGATAGATTTTGGTTATCCCAAGAACCCTTTTTGAAATGTTAATTCTTGTCTTCTTTTGCTTGATATTCTCTGACTTTACGGAAATGAGATTCTTGTTGAGTTCTATATCAACCAATCACAATATTATTTTATAGGTCAAAATATTTTATAAATCTTTATACTTTTTGTATTTTAAAAATTTAATCTTTATATTATAATTCAAAAAAATTAATTTTTATATTTTTTAAATTTAATAATTTTAATTAAATTATTAATTATATTAAAATTTATTTGTTAAATTAATTGCCATGATTATTAACAGATATTATTGACATGACATTATAATTGACTAATGCTAAATTTTGGCGATGGTATGAATTAAAATATTGACACATGGAAAGCCATATCAACTCATTAAATTTTATTTTATTTTTAAATATTATTTATGCTTAATATTTTTCTAACATCATATAAAAAAAAACTATGAAATTCAAGAGAAAAAAAAAAACAATTAGTTATTGCAAAATCCCCAATCTACACAATCTTCAAATTGCAAAGTGATAATGGCTGCGGTTGTCCTCCGAAACCCTAATTTGAGGCGCCTTTTATCATTCTCTTCCCCAATTTACTGGTCCTCTCATTGCTCCATCTATTCTTCACACTTCTCAGTCTCCGATTCTCTCTCTGGAAATGAGGCGGCGCTTCCTGCTAGCGCTAACCCTTGGTGGAGATCCATGGCTACGTTCACTCGCATGTCAGCTCTCTTCCTTTAATTTTTGCTAAACAAATTAGATCTCTTTCTTTTTGATACTTTCAACTCTCAACTTCTTTATGGGGTTTTTTAGTTGGCAAAAATTGTGACTTTAAGAATAGAAAAGGTCATTCATTTCCGTTTTGGGGTTTACTCGTTTAAAAAAAAAGTGATAGGTTTTTTTGTGAGGTTTAATGGAGATATCTGTTTAAACATAATAAATAACCATGAAAGGAAGAGATAGATGAAATGGGTTTTCATTTTAACTGTTGAAATCGTTTTCTTATTTGTATGATGATTTATTTTCCAGAAAACCTCATGTTAATGTAGGAACAATTGGGTATGTTGATCATGGAAAGACCACGCTGACTTTGGCAATCACAGAGGTTGGTTATCATATGCTTAATAGTTTCTCTCCACAAATCATATCACTCTGATTCAAGAACAAATTGCAAAATCGTTTTTTGTTTCTTGAATTTCAGGTTTTTTTTTTTCTTTTAATGATGTTAGGAAAATATTAAGCATAAATAATATTTAAAAATAAAATAAAGTTTAATGAGCTGAATTGGGTTTATCTAAGTCATGTGGCCAAAATTTTAATCTACTTCATCACCGAAATTTAACACCAATCTATCAAAATGCCACGTCGGCAATGTTAGCTAACATGCAAGCAAATCAACAATCACATCAATTAATTTAATGGATAAATTTTAATATTATTAATAATTGCATTAAATTTTTAAATTTAAAAATTTTAAGAATTTTTTTTTTTTGAATTATAGTAGAGGGATTAAATTTTCAAAATTCAAAGAATATAAGAATCTATGATACATTTTAACCCATTTTATAAGCATTAGCTTTTGGTGGGTATATTATCAATTTCTTTTATAGATATATTTTGCTTATACCTAATAATCCTTTTGGAAATGTTGACTCTTGTCTTCTTTTGCTTGATATTCTCTCATTTTAGGGAAATGAGATTTAGCTTTTGGTGGATATATGACACATTTAAACCTATTTTATAAGCATTAGCTTTTGATGGATAGATTATCAATTTCTTTTATAGATATATTTTGGTTATCCCTACTAATCCTTTGGGAAATGTTGACTCTTGTCTTCTTTTGCTTTGATATTCTCTCACTTTAGGGAAAGGAGATTCTTGTTGAATTCTATGTCAATCTATCAGAATATTATTTTATAAGCATTAGCTTTTGGTGGTTATGTTATTAATTTCTTGTATAGATAGATTTTGGTTATCTCCAATACTCCTTTTTGAAATGTTAATTCTTGTCTTCTTTTGCTTGATATTCTCTCACCTTAGGGAGATGAGATTCTTGTTTAATTCTATATATACCTATCACAATATTATTTTATAAGCATTTGCTTTTGGTGGTTATATAATCAATTGTCTGGGATCTTCTAAACATTAGGGACATCTTTCTTCAAACTTTGAATTTATTATTATATATAAAACTTTTGCAAATAGTTAGTTGGCAGAGTGAAAGACAGATACAAAGTCACAGAGGAAATTATGTAAAATTAATCTTAAAGTGGGTTTATGATGAGACAATTGGCAAATTTTGGTGAAAGAAATTTATAATATTAATTTTGTAGATTTTGAATGAAGGTGAGGGTCTCAATGTGTTACCCAACATTCTTCCAAAATCTACTTTTTATTTTTTGTTTGTCTTTTATTTTATTTGGTTTTTATTTTTTATTAGATAAATTTTGTCAAAAAAAAAATCAATTGAGTTAAAGAAGATAAAACAATTTATATTTGATAGATTTTATTTCACCTCAATCCAATATAGGTGTTTTTCTTAAAAAAAAATTCAGGATTAGATCACTGTTTTTTTTTTTATTTTTTAAATCTAGATTGGATTGAAGATAACTTAAGGTGTTTCACCTCATCTTGAGTATGTATAAAAAATTATTTTTATTATTTATTTAATTTTATAATTATATATTCTATTAATAAAGTTATTATTTAATATTTTAATTTAATAAATCAATGTGACACCCTCATTTGACATTTTTTTTTTCTTTTACTTTTTGTCATTTTTTTCGTTCTTTTAGTTTTTAACATTTTTTTTTAATTAGATAATTTTTGTAAGAAAAAAAATCAATGGAAGTAAGAATAACAAAATAATCTACATCTAATAGGTTTCAGTACACCTTGATTCAATAGATTTTTTTATTAATTTGGGATTAAGTCAAGTTTTTTCTTTTTTTGAAATACGATTTTAGGATTGAGGCGGATTTAAGGTGTTTTGTTTTTTCTCAGTAAATATAAAAATATATTTTATTATTTATTTATTTTTATATTTATATATATTATATTAATATTAATAGAGTTATTATTTAATATATTATTTTAATAAAAATTATATTTATACATAATTAAGATATTTTTATATTAAAAAAATAATATTTTCATGAATATTATATTAAATTAAAATTATTGAATTAATTTTTGATTAGTTGGATATGGGTTATATATATGTGATAGACCCAAATTAGGTATTAATGAGTAATAATTCGATGTTGGGTCAAAATCGAAGTCGGATTTAATTATTAGTTTGGCTCATATTTTTTTACTATTTTACTTAGGTCTTTTTTTTTTTTTAGTTTTAGCTATTTGGTTTTTTTTAATTTTCTATTTTTAGCATTTTTTGTCTATGTTTTGAAAGATAAAATGATAATAGAAATATCTACGTGATGCTCCATTTGAGTTTTTTTTTTTCAATTGTTTTTATCTTTTTTTTTTAAATAAAACAAATTTTAATAAAAAATGAGATCAATGAAAATAGGGATATTCAAATAATTGATATTCGACAGGCTTTAATCCATTGATCCAGTAGAGACGATTTTTTAATTAAAATTGATTGGGGTAGGATGGTTTTTTTCCTTGAAAATTGAAGTAAAAAATCATTGCTTTCATTAAAAATTATAAATAAAATTATATTCACTGATTTATTAAATTTAATATTATTAATTACAGATAAAAACTTTCCACCCACAGCAAACCGCGAGCATGTTGCTGTTATGGATAATAATCTCTAAATCGGTATTGTGTTAGCCATTGTTTATAAGTTTCATAATTTTTTTATGCAATTTGGCATGTTTTGATTGATTGCCTTTTATATTTTTATATTTACGTATTATATCTGTCTATAATTAATGATGGGACAAAGTGGAAAAATTTATACAGAAGCTTCTAGACATGAAATTGGAGACAATTTCGAGAAAAAAAAAATTGTAGGTAGAAGCTTCTAGACAAGAAGTTTATGAGGAAGAAGGAGACGATTTGGCAAAACAAAGAAAAAAATATGAAGATCAAACATTGAATAGAGTTTCTGGATGAGAAAAAAAAAGAAAAAAAAAAGAAAAGAATAGAAAGGTTGAAAAGAGATCGACTGATCGAGCCGAAGTGTGGCACTGGTTGCAGTGGATGCAAAAGATTAGTCCTGATATGGCACTTGCTTGGGAGACACGATGTAGACATCCCATCGGTGTGTGTTCTTGCGTCCATTAGTGAACTGATGGAAAAAGATGAACGAAATTTTTTTATATTATTAAGAAAATTCTTTTTATTTTTATTTTTAATTTTTTGTATTTTGATGTATTTTAAATGGTCTTTTGTTTTAGCTTTTAATTTGATAATTAAAGAAAATCATATCCTTAAATAGAAGCAGTGTAGACACACCCAACAAAACAAACAAAACAAAAAAAAAATCACGAAAGGGATCCATCTGCGAAGAAATCAGTATACCGAACGATATCCCAATTTTTTAGAGTTATTACGAACCATAGCTGAAAATTTATTGGTAACAAGCAACATAAGATACTCAGTTTATTTATTATGTATTAAAGCCTTATTTTTTCTCTTTTTTTTTACTTCTATTTACTCGTATATCTCTGTATTTTTGTCTAATATTTTTATTTGTATACATTTAGGATAATTTTTTTTTTTTCATTATATTTTTTAGGTAACCCAAAATATATGATCTACCTACAAAGATAAGTATTTGTCTTTTATTCTTTAATAATATTTAATTGTTTTATCAGGAAGCTCAAATCTGGGTAATTGCTGATGAATTGGTGCCTCTGGGAAATGAGCTTGTTGCTGGGTTCGGGCTTTCTGGTTCTGAATTGTTGTAAATTGCTTCCCTGCTTGCTTGTATTGCTTAATTGCTTATTGCTGTCCCTAATTGCTTCTATCCTCCCTAACATTGAGCCACTAATGAACTCCTTTTATAGCAAATTGAAGTCCAAAAATATGTAGGAAAGATCTAATGAAATCGGATGTATCGAGATCCAGTTTTGAGTTTGCATAATTCTCTTTCCTTTTCAGAAGAATTTGAAGACCAAGTATTACCAAATTCAGTGCTCAAATGAATCATCTTTCTGATACTCTGCCACATATTTTCAATTTCGATATTCTTTTTTTTTTTTCGTTTTTTCACTTTTAACTTTGACCAACTAAAAACAAATTTCAAAAAGAAAAATAAAATGAATAAATAAACTCTTTTCACCCTAAGTTTGGGTTAAAATCTGATTCTATAATTAAAAATTTAATATCAAATTAAAACTCGAAATTAAAAATATTAAAAAGATTCAAGCAAAATAAGTTGTTTATAATATTAATATGTAAAATCTTTGCTAATCGATTCCATAGCTTTGAGATTGATATGATCTTGTCTCGTGAAAATATTTGTTAAGGGTTAAAAAGTCATGAATTATAATTAAAAAAAATTATTTAAACTTTTATTTCTTTTATTACAATCATTCAATCCATCCTATATCTATTTATATTTAATTAAACTCTTATTTAGCTTGAAAAGTTAATATTATTAATTTTTTTGTCAACTAAAATAAAATTTTAAGTGATATCAATAAAATAAATTAAAATTTGTTACGTCATATAATTAATATATGTGAAGATTAAAGAAAAAATTATTTTCTTTTTTCTTTTCTTTTTTATTTTCTTCTCTTTTTCTCTCTATAAGATCTTTATAAGGCAATTGATTATAGTTTGAAGTTGATTGGTTAAAATTTGTCACGTAACTAAATTTTGTCTATTTAAATATTTAATTTAGTCGAAATAGAAGATTAATGACATAATTGATAGTAATAAAAATATTAAAAATTTAAATAATTATTGAATTATAATTTGGACATATTTTTCACCTTTTAGCCAAACAAAAGAAAAAAAATTATATCACCTTTTAAAAGTTTATTACTCTAACAACATATCACACAACTTTTGATTATTTTTTAAATTTCATAATTCACTAGGCAAAGAGAAAAAAAAAATTATAAACTAAATGCAAAGAACTTGTCTATGATTTCATCCACTCAATAAAATTCTTGAATATCCTGTCAGAGCTACCACCTTCCTTGACACTATTGGCAACCATTTCCTTTAGTTGAACAGCCCTTCTTTTGAAATTTTTATCACCAAGCAATTGTTCTACCTTGGTTTTGATCTCTTCTTTTGAGATGATCCCTCTTTCATCCCTTTCAAATTTCAATCCAACTTTCCAAATATCAGAAATGTAGCTCTCATTCAGGAACTGATCAGCAAAGTAAGGCCAGCACAAGAAGGGAACCCCATTGCTTACACCTTCAATGGTAGAATTCCATCCACAGTGACTTAAGAAGCAAGCAATGGAAGGATGAGACAGAACTGCACCTTGTGGTGCCCAACCAACCATCATACCTTGACTGGCCACTCTTTCCTGAAATCCTTCTGGGAAATAAACACCTTGTTTTCCCTTGGCAATATCTGGTCTTACAACCCAAAGGAACGGCCTGTTGGAGAGTTCCAGCCCCAGAAACAATTCTTGGAATTGGATTTGATCAAAAACTGTGAAACTTCCAAATGCAATATATATGACTGAACCTGGTGGCTGTTGATCAAGCCATTGCAAACAAGTTGTATCCTCTGGCCAGAAATTTCCTGTCAGGTTTCCAAGCCGATTGCTTGCTGATAGTGGACCAATCGGTAAGACCTTGGGAACCAAGTTGAACCCTCCAGGCTCCAAGTCCAAACTAGAGTTGCAAAGTACCCAATCTGCTGTCTCAACAGCTTTATTGTTTCTCTTCATAAGATGAAAAACAATTTTTCGTGTGGTAGAGTCATCAAAGTTGAGCCATGCAAATTTTGTTGGGTGTATAGCAGGCGAGGTTGGTGACAACTGAAACATCTTATGTTCATTAACTGGAGTACCTGCAAAGCAGATTTCAATAATCATTTACAACTATCTGAATCTGAACATATCTGTCTTCAAATGCGTTTCTTGCATTTGCTTATTGTTCATTGTTCAAAAACAACTGTTTTCCTTGGAGTTTAAGGCACCAACACTTTTGCTATAAGCTCAGCGCATGCTTTGTATTTTTCATCAGGTAAACTCAATAAAAGGACCTTCGGAATCTTGAGCAAATTTCGCACATAATCATCTCGATGACTTTCATTTAGATTTAGTAATTTGAAATACAATATGAAAATATAGTTTAAAATTTTAACAAAAATCTTGTATGTGTTTGATAAAAATAAAAAGTATATATTTTATATTTGGCATGTAACTAAATTAATTTTCATCTTTTATACGTATCAAATATGAAATAAATAAATACAAATAAAGGAATTGTCAATTTTACTTTCATTTGCAAGATACTACTAGTTAGTTAAAGAGAGGATCTTACCATTTTCATCAATAAGTCCATCATCAATAAGCTTCGGGATACTAAGAGACGACACCAGTTGAAAGACTGAAGCCGGCCACACGGCTGCTCTCCGGATTCCCAACTCTGCTGCAACATCAAGCGCCAACCCCATGTTAGCATCGGTTAGAACACATGTAATCTTATCATCCTCTGATCTATTAACCTTATCAATGAACTCCTTCAGCGTTCTGGGCATAACCTGGTATAATGTTTCAATTAACTTCCCTATCTGATTCCTATCCTCCCCTTCTTCCAACCCATCTGGGAGAGAAACTAGGTGAACTAGGTCATTTTCATCAACATTCTTTCCAAATGCATCCATGATCCTCTTGTGATTAAACTCTGTGTTAACAAAGCTGATTCTGAAGCCTTGTTTAGCTAAGTTTTGGGATAGTTCCATGAGAGGGATAACATGGCCTTGAGCTGGATAGGGTACAACTAGAATATGTGGATTGCCCATTTCTACTTCTACTCTTATTCCCTGTCTGTTGCAGAATTGAGAGATGATCATATCTGATTTATAGAAATTATTTGAGGCCTACAATCCATTTCTATGCTGTTTGTGGTTAAACATGTGATTCTTATAATTCCTTGTTGAATTTTAAAGTCTGTCTTTAAACTCATTTTCTATTTTGCTTTCAAGCATTTACATTGCTCCTCGTACATAGGTATGAAAACTTATTGCTTTGCTTTCAAGCATTTATTTTGCACCTCGTACATAGGTGTGAAAACTTATTGCTTTTGTCGTTTTACACACATTTTTTACTTCATGCATGAACTTCTGCAAGTAGAAAGAGGTCAAGGAAAACAAAACAAAAAGAAAAAAGGTAGCCAGCTTAGTAAAAAGAGTAAAGACTAGCAAAAAGAATTATTGGCAGTGTGGCTTTATTATCTTTAAAATGTAGATACCTGTCATTCTCGGCCTAGGCCTGAGGGCTACCGTGGCTTAATTTGTGACTGGTTCTAGAAGTTCTTATTGAACGTCACTTTGGTTTCGCAAGTTATCAAAGGAAAAAAGATTGTGATGTATAACTGCTTTTTGAAGTTTTGTCACTATCAATATCAATGCTATTTTCATCGTTCCTGCAGCCAATTTTACTATTTTCACACTACATATTCCCTTTGTGAAAAAAAAAAAACAAATCAAATGAGTAATTTATATATATTACATAAACTTAACATTAACTTGTCATCATGAATTTTTAGTAATTGGTAAAAATTCTATCTAGATTTAATCATTTAAAATTTAAACATATATGTTAATCTAAAATATATGACATAACTATTACATTTATTATAAAGCAATTGAAATGAATTAAACAAAAAAAATTAATAAACCAAATCATATAACTTCTTGGCCAAAAAAAAAAAAAAAACTAATTTGTAGCTTTAAAAAATATAAACTTAAATAGGTTGAAATTCAAACAATGAAACTTAAAACTAATACCTAAAGATTTTAAGGTATTTTTTTATCATTTAAAGGTGGTCACAAATTCGCCATCATCACGTTACTTTATTGATCAGTTAAATGTTGATTGAATGACTATTATGATCCACAAACTTGACCATCACATTACTTACGTTAATAAATATGAATAAGTTAAACATAACGATCAAAACTAATTACATGTTCAATTATAAATTTGTTTTGATATAAGGATTATGTTTTCGTATTTGTTGTTATCATTGGTATTTATCAGTAAAACTCAAGGTAAAGGAAACTATATATGATGAAAGTATATTCTCAAAAGAAAAGGAAACTAGATTTTACATAAATAGATTAAATACTTCTTTTACGAGAACATATTAATGTATAGCATGAAATTGAAGAAACTAAATTTGGTTTAATTATTTAATGTAACAATTATATATACAATATACATGCTTCATTAAAAGTTATTATTATTATTATTATTATTATTATTATTATTATTATAAATCATATGCAGGCAATACACGTTTAGCGATCCGAATCCTTGAAGTTGGCAAGGGCCTATCCCCATCTTTAAGGAAAAGTATAATTATATATTGTAAATATTCCATTTTGTCCAAAATATTTTTTTTGGAATTGAAATGGGCTTTGATTGTGAAATGAACCTTAATACAAAAGTTTTGGATCCAAAAGATCGAAAGCCCAAAAAAAGTGTTGATTTTAATTTTAATTTGAATTTTGATCTTTAAATTTTTATTTTTAATTTTAATATTTTTGGTTTAATCTTGTTTTGATCAAAGGTCAAAGTTAAAAAAGAAGTAAAACAAAACAAAAAGCAAAGAAATTAAAAAAAAAAAAAGTGAGGAAACTCTGTAGATTTGGTTCTAGATTTTCAAACATAAAGATCAATTACTTAAGGAAAATCTTGAGTCCCAATCTATGGAAAAGGAAAGATTATAAAAAAATCAAAGCATGAAAACTTTTCCTAGATTTGGTGAAATTAAAATTTGTCCAAATTGAAGTGGGATTTATCTCCGTAAAAGGACTTCCAATCTGCAATCCTAGGACATGAACAAGAAAGCAAGAAGAAGCTTAAGCAATCAAAAGCACGCAGACAATAGGCAATAAGCAAACAAAAGCAACAAGCAATAATTAAGCAAGCAATAAGCAAATTGGCATTCAATTTGAGCATTAAAAAATTTTGGATTTTTTATTCTTGATCCTGGGTTGTTTTTTTTTTTTTTTTTGGTGGTTTCTAGGAACCATCTTGAGTTTGGGTTTTCTGAGATTTGTCTCGAATCTAGTTTTTGTTTTGGGCTTTGATTGATTTTGAATTCTTATTTTTTTTTTTTTTTGTGTTTGTTTAAATTTCTAGGGTTGTTCTTGAATTAGGATTGATTTTGGATTCTGATTCTCTTTTGGGTTTGTGTTTTGGCTATCTGGATTATATTGGAATTTTGGTTGAATTTTTGAATTTTTGGAATTTTTTTGGTTTTCTTTTAGGTTTGGGTTTGAATTCTAGGAATTTATAGGTTTGGGATTACATTTTTCAATGGAATTTGAAGTTTTTAGCAATTTTACGGTGATTAAAGGAATTTTAGGTGGGTTTTGGGATTTTTTGGAAAATAGTTTGAATTTTTTTGTGTTGATTGAATTTTTCAATGTCGAAATCCGGGTTTTTAGATTTTGGAATTAGTTAAGTTTTCCAATTGAACTTTTAGAAAGAAGTCAGAGAAAAAAAAAGTTAGAGAAAGAAGTAGTAAGATGAAGTCTACGAAAAGGAAAATTTTTTGCTTTTATACTAGGACTAGACAACGTCATTTTGGAATTGGCCAGGATCTGTGTGTGACCCGACTTCCTATGCGCCAATCTGCTTGGAGACCTAACTCACAACACATATTTATTTTTTTTCTTTTTATTTTTTTGATTTTGATTTGAATTGATTTGATTTCTCTGGTTTTTTTAATTTATTTTTTGTTCTTTTTACTATTCTATTTTTTATTTTTTATTATTCTAATTGAGTGATTGAATTAAAGAATGAAGAAAAGAAAAAGAAAAAAATTTGGAAAAATTATTTATGATGTTTTTATTTAGTATTTTTTGCATGATATTTATTGTTGCATGAGTTTAATTAATTGCATGTTTTAATATATATTTTGCATGAGTTTGATTAATATATTTGCATGATTATTGCATGCTTATTTTTATGTGATTTATTATATTTGTGTTTGATTTTTGCATAATAATTATTACATAATATTTTATATTATTGCATGATTATTTTTACATGATTTATTATATTTATGTTTGATTTTTGTATAATAATTATTGCATGATATATTTTTGCATGATTTATTATATTTTTGGTTTATTTTTTGGCATGACTCATTGCATGATGACTTTTTATTTATTGGATGATATCCTTGCATAATTTTTTTATATGATTTTTATATTGATATGATATTTTTTATTACTGCATGATTGCATGATTTGATTTTTTTATAGAATTTTTGTATGACAACGTTGTGTAGATAAATAAATTAAAGGGATTAGAATTGATTTATTTGCATGATAAAAACTATCTTTAATAAGGCCTAGGTAAAATAAAATATAGCTAATTTGGTACCAAATTTTGGCGTAATGGAATGCTAATACCTTCTCTACATGTAAACGACTCTCGAACCATCACTCATGAGTTGGCTTAACTTTTAAAAGAAAATAGACTGTTGCAAGTAAAGGTGTAAGAAAGTGAATATGCACTCTTTGAGGCATAAAAATACATTCAAATGCTGAATGGCGTTGTGGTCGAAATTGAAACACAAATAGGGGCTATGAATGAAGAATGTGAGTAAGCAAATAAAACATATATAAGAAAGCATGAACAGTTGGATTACATGCTTAACTAAATCACTATGGCTACTTACAAAGCCAAGAACATGGTAGAAAAGGTTGAAGAATGAAAAACAATGGTGCAACCAATAGGAGCACATGGTCAAGAACTATTAGATTTTCTTAATGAAGTGCAAAGTCAATATCAACAAATTAGGGATTTCTTTCTACAATGAACTTTAGATTTTTCATAGATGTGATATTAAATTTAGTTAGAAATAACTTTTAATTCAATTAAGATTTTTCTTATTAACAAGTGTTATATGGTAAATCCTCTTTATTACATTCATGCATTCATTCTTATCCATAATTGGATGGTTTCATTAACATCTCTCTAAATATGCACTTTAATTGTGGTAAATTGAGATTTAAGGATAGCTCAATCTTTAAACAATCCAAGGTGCTACAACACTTGATACCAAGTAAGGACATGAAAAAAAAATACTCTTCACTTACAAAAGTTTAAAAAGGCACAAAAAGAATTGAAGGGTCAACTAGAAACCATTACCAAGTTGTTAAAGAATATAAGTAAGGGGAAAAAAGTGGTGGAAGAAGTGGTAGTCCAAAACAAAATAACTCATTGTATCTTCCTAGTTTTGGCCCATACATTGCATAAGTATCTCAAGGGACCCAATCATAAATGCCATTTATTGCAAGTTATCCTTATATGCATGCTGATATGCTAATAATTACTGCTTTTACTCTCATTACTTTTGTTCTTGACATCAAGACATCTAATTTTACATAAGTTCCAAATCTTTATAACCCAAATGAGTAAGAAAAATTGAAGATAGGCCCCACAGATAATAAAAGAAGTTCTGGTCTCGTAAGATAGTTCTCATTGAAAAGAGGCTTAAAGGCATTAAAAAAACAAAGTTTTATGGGTCAATGGATGCTATTTGATTGTGTTTGGTTCTTGGTGTTATGATTCTACCAAAGTTCAAGGTGCTTGAATTTGAGAAATATGATGGAACCAAATGCCTTATCACACATGTAACAATGTATTATCGTAAAATCACTGTATACACACATGATCAAAATTTTTTCATCCATATTTTCTAAGATAACTTCACTAGTTTAGCAGTCAGATGATATGTACAACTAGATAAGACTCACATTAATGGTTGAAGAAAATTAACAAAAGCCTTTATTACCCAATACAACACATCATAGACATGAAACTAGACCATCTATCTTTACAAAGCATGAAAAAGAAAAATAGTGAGAGTTTTAAAAAATATGCCTAAAGATAGAGAGATGTTACTGCCCAAGTTCAAGCCTTATTGATTGAAAAAGAGACTAAAATTTTATTTGTCAACATTCTTAAAGCTCCTTACTATGAGAAGATAATTGGAAATGCTACCAAGAACTTTGATGATATGATAATTTTTAGAAAAATCATTAAGAATGCTATTAAGAATGGCAAATTTGAAGATGGTGATGTAGCTAATGCAAAGAAAGGGCTTATATCAAAGAAGAAAGAAGGATATGTTCAACCTATAATCCATAAGGGCCAATGAGTTAGAAATTTTATCCTATATTTTTTTATCTAATGTACCAACCTTATCACCCATCCATAAACATCTCTTCAGGTCCTCATTAACCAGTAATATAGCCACTTAAATTTACACTTACAAATCAGCCAACTGTTCATTCTAAAACTAGATGAAAGAATAAAGGGCTCTTATAGATCTAATTTGACACCAGAGTGTTTGCACATAATATAACTGGGGCTGAAACTAAGGTAGACTTATCCAAAAATAAGATAAGCCTATCATTGATCGAAATCCACTAAATAAATGAAGAAATAAAATGGGCTGGAGCAGGAAAATTATATTCACACTAGCTAAAAAAGAAAAGCATAAATATGGATGAGATTGTAGTAAGATTTATTATCATGTAATCTACAGGAATAAATGGGAGATTATGTTTACATGCAAATCTCATGATTTTAGGTATGATTCTAGTAATGCAATCTGAAAGTTTTCATGCTTGGAGGGATGTTCTTAGCTTATATATTTTCTATTATTCTTTGGTAGAATAGAGGATATAGTTTTCTTTAATTATAGGCAATCTTTTATATTATTCTTCTAGTTTTATATCTTTTAGGTGAATTTTCTAAAGTTGTGAACTTCTATTGTTCTTTGTCTTTGATTAGAATTATTAAGGTGATGTTTTTATATCCCTTAGTTTCTAGTCTTTGTGACAAATTTTTATCCCTTTTAATCCAATAATAATATTCTATCATTATTTAAATTCTTGTGAATTATCTTTTTTGTAAGTTTTCTGTTTGTAGTTAATCTTCATATCTCAAACATCAATTTTTGGCATCAATTTGGTATCAGAGCTACGACAGGTCATCATTGTCAAGCACCAACAGAAGAGGTTGAAATCAACACTGACGTTGCAACAACTAACCTAAAAGATACCCTCATAGAAGAGATGTGGCTATAGATCCTTTAACTACAACATCGATTGTATATACAAAAAAGAAAGATGAGCTAAGAAGGCAATGAAGAAAGAACGAAGAAGATAAAGGAGAAACCAATCCATACCA
The DNA here is from genome assembly GCF_047325235.1 of Durio zibethinus. Taxonomy (NCBI): domain Eukaryota; kingdom Viridiplantae; phylum Streptophyta; class Magnoliopsida; order Malvales; family Malvaceae; genus Durio; species Durio zibethinus. Next base: position 4,283,949 of record NC_143185.1, read on the forward strand.
TGAAAATAATAGCAATTTTGATAATAGTATCCTATCTCACCTACGGTAAGTTAGAGACTATCTACTCAGAAATCAATTTCAACCTAGCATATTCAATTTGAAGATAAAAATTCTTAAATTCAATGGAAAGATGCAACTTAAAAAATTTTTAGATTGGTTACACACAATGGAATGCATATTTGAATATCATGATAACCTTAAACATCGTAAGGTGAAGCTAGTGGCCATCAAACTCAAAAAGCATGTATCCTTTTAATAGGAAAATCTGAAAAAGCAAAGTGAAAAAAAAGGCAGGAAAAAAATTACAACTTGAAAAAAGATGAAAGAGAGTTGAAAAAGAAATATCTTTCAGACAACTTTCGACAAGACGTCTTTCTTAGGCTTCATAACTTAAAGTAAAATGATCTTTCAGTGGAAGAATACATTAAAAAGGGAAGCATATTCAAGACTAGTGTTTCTACCAAATTCTTTTCAAATTTACCATTAAAGAAGGAAAAAGCCACTTCTAACAAACCACAATTTAGTACTGTCAACACTCAAGTCCAAAGAGACTTCAAGTGTCAAAGAGTTAGGCATATACATTTTGAGTATCCAAATCTCAAAATAGATACGTCGGTTGAAAATGAAAATCTTGAAGATGCTGAAAAAAAACCTATTAAAGTACTTCAAGATCTTGAACAAGGTGCTAAGGAGACCTATGGTGATCTTGAATTCTCACTTATTATATAATGCAACGTGAGTGATATACACGTAAAGGAGGAAGACTGGCTGCACAAGAATAAATTTCACATTAAAAGAACTGTTCATGATAAGGTATGTAATGTTATAATTGATAATGAAAGTTTTAAAAATGTTGTTTCTACTTTTATGGTGTAAAATTAAGCTTCAAGGCATTAAATCACCCCCAACCATATAAGCTGTCTTGGCTATAAAAAAAAGAATGAAATTAAGGTTAGCAAGAAGAGTTTGGATCTTTTTTTCATAGAAAAGAATATCAAGCAGTGAGATCTTGTTTTACCTTAAATAGAATTTGACTACAATCGCTCACTAAACTAAATCATTGGTTATAGCCATTTTGAAGTGATATATGGTAAGAATCCAATCAATCCTTTAGATTTAGCTTTTCTCTCTACTAATCAATAATTTAGTGAAAATACAGAGAAAATGGCTAAGGGTATCAAATAATTTCACGAACAAGTCAGAATTAGAATTTTGCCAAAAAATGAAAAATATAAAAGGGCAATAGTCATGCATCGAAGACATGTGAAGTTCAAAAAATGTGATTAGGTGTGGATTAACTTGCAAAAAGAAAAATTTTCTCTAAAAAAGTTTGACAAATTACATTCTAAAGTAGATGGTCTATTTAGAGTTCTTCAACACATTAAGGAGAATACTTACAAGATAGAATTTCTTGATACTTATGAAATATCTTCCACCTTTAATGTTACTGATTTGTCACCCAACCATAGCGAGAATACTAGTTTAAACTTGATGATAAGTCTTTTTCAATCAGAGAAAATTGATACCAGAGTGCCTACACATCATACAACTTAGGTTGAGATTAAGGCAGACTTGTCCAAAAAAAAGATAAGCCTATCTTTGGTCCAAATTCACTAAATAAATAAAAAAAATAATGTGGGTTGAAGCAGAAAGATTGCATTCATACTAGTTAGAAAAGAAAAGCATGAATATAAATGGAATTGTGGTCAGATTCATTATCATCTAATCTGTAGGAATAAATGGACAGATTATGTTCACATGCAAATCTCATGATTTTAGACATGATTCTAGCAAATCCTTGATTAAAATTCTTAGAGTGGTATTTTTGTATCCCTTAATTTCTAGTCTTAACAATGAACTTTTTTTTCCTTTTAATCTAATAATCATATTCTGTCATTATTCAAATTTTTTTATGAATTATCTTCTTTGTGAGTTTTTCTTTTTGCAGTTAATCTTCACATCTCAAACATCAATTTTCGACATCATAATTCCTATAACATACATTGAGATACTCCCTCAACTCATTAAGAAATAGTTGATTGCACCAATTTATTTAGAACATGTGAAGCTTTTTTACCTTAAGTGGTATGATGCAAATGCTACTTGTGATTATCACCTTGGTATTGATCGTCGTTCTACAAAAAATTATACAGCATTAAAATATAAAATGCAAAGTTAAGTCAAAGCTAGATTGGTGAATTTTGATCAAGAAGTAAGGTCGAGTGTCATCAAGACTTTGCCTAACTACACAGGGGTATAATTTTAAAGAATGCCTATCACCTTAGAAACTTTAAGAAATAATGCAAGTCTTTATAAACATTTGAGAGTTTTTTATGTTAAGCATTTTATTTATCTTTCATCATTTTAATAAAATGATAGATGCATTTCATTACATTTTCTCCTTTATTCTATTGCCTTTATATATGCCTTTCATATTTTACTCATCTTTAGATTTCAAACAATGAATGTTCAGACAATTATGACAATAATTTAGGACTTAATTTTGAAAACATCATTCACATTGGTGAAATTGATAAATTGTGAATCTTAATCTATGAGAAATACTAAGTAAAATGAGACAAATGAGTTAAATCTAGCATGGGATTTCATTCATTGAAGATGAAAGTAATGTAATATGTTGCTTTACGATGATTCATTTATAAGTTTGTTGCTTTGTGGTGCTTCATTCACATTGGTGAAATTGATAAATTGTGACTCTTAATCTATGAAAAATACTAAGTAAAATGAGACAAATGAGTTAAATCTGGCATGGGATTTTATTCATTGAAATATGAGAAAGTAATGTAATATGTTGCTCTGTGATGATTCATTCCCAAGTTTGTTCTTAGTTAATAAATTATCTATATGGAGCGTACTCATGTTTTATATGAGAAATGACCATATTTCTTCTACTTTTCATACAAAAAGTAAAATTATCCATTTGTTACCACATTTAAGCATATTAAAATTTTTTTTCAAAGAACCCAAACCAAGGATCACCTTCCACAATGGAGGCAAAAGTTAAAAAAAACTTGTTAAAAAAAGGTTAAAGTGAAGGTCTCTAATGACTTTAAGGGAAAAACTTTTTTATGCTTAGATATTTCTTGAAAAATGCAAAATGAAAGAAAAAAGTTAAGAAAAAGAAAAAAAGAAAGAATTGATGAAAAATGGGACAAAATGCCAAAGTGTTCCACATTATGGGGAATGATCTTTTGGTTCATAACCCTTCAAATATATTTTGGGTCTATTTTATCCAATTTTGTCATAACCTCTCACCTTACCTTATGTTATGTCCTTTAAAAGTCTATTTTAATCGAATAAGAATATTCGAATTGAAGAATCATGAATTGAACTAAGGTAGACTTATAATGGAATTGTTGAAATTTTGATCAAAATGTAACTGGTGGATTAAGGGGAAATGAAATGAGAAGAAAAATATATGGAAAATATGTGCAAACAAAATGTGCATAAAAACAAAATGAAAAAAAAATGGAAAAAAAAAAGAAAGGCTTAAACTGAAAACCCAAAAAGATGGTTTAAGTAAAAATGGAGACTTAGGAAAATAACTTTGATGAGGATCTTAAGAGATATGGATAATGCCTGGATTGATGAACTCAATGATCAATGATATTAATGGAATGAGCTTTCAAAAAAAATTCAAAATTAATTTGTTTAGAATTATCTGAATATTCATTATTTTAGATATGGTGAACCTTTCCCAGCATTTATCTTGATGATTTATTTTGAAATGATTTCTTTGCCTATTTATTTTTCATAGATTTGTTATTATATTGAATATCCTTTCTCTTATTTTCCTTGTTCTTTACCGTTTATTCCTTAAGGAAATGTGATACGTTACATTTGTTATTAAATTGGAATGATGATGAATGAAACTAATATGAAAGATCCTTTCATTATTTCAAAAAAGTTGAAAATGATTAAAGCATATCAAAAATGAAATGAGAAAAATGTTGATCATTATCGCTTATAAATAGAAATGATACATTCCAAATGTTAAGATCAAATGATGAAACTAATTTCAAGTCACAAATCAATTGATACATTTGTTGGCTAGTTCTAAAGAATCAGAAGAAGAACATGATGAGAAGCTTAAAAGGGGAGAAAACATGAAGAAGAGTCTTGAGCACCATTTACCATAATTATAGATACATGACATTAACTTTTGCATTTCATGCATTGCATTTGTTGCATTTCATGCATTGTATTCATTGTATTCATCATCATTCATTTCATTCATTGTGCATGATAGAAGAATAAGAACAATCAAAGTTTGAATTTTGAAATTAAAATTAGAATTTTGAAAAATCTTTTCATACTTTGCATGCACTCATTGCATATGCTTAAAAAGTAGAAAGAAAAAAGTAAGTATTGAGATGATTTTGAGAAGAGACATTAATAATGATCCAATTGAAATGAAAAAATCACTTTAAGTATAAATTTTATAAATTTCAATGCCTCTGTTAACAATGAACTTTTTTGAAGGTAAAAATAATCTATAAGACCTTAAAGCACGATCTTGACAATCTCAAATATCCATTTTAGTTTGCAAAAGTCAAAACCTCAATTAAGCAGTACTTTATTTTTCAAAATTGAAGTCTTGGTGGAGGAATACTTTATTTTTCAAAAGTCAAAGCATTGTTGGCGGAGTGCTTTGCTTTATTTTTCAAAAGTTAAAGCCCCGATGAAAGAGTATTTTATTTTTCAAAAAGTTAAAGCCTTGGTGGAAAAGTACTTTATTTAAAGTTTCAAGTCTCAGTTATGGGGGAGCATTTTATTTAAAGTTTGAAGCCTTTGTTGTGGGGGAGTATTTTGTTTAAAGTTTTAAGCCTCAGTTGTGGAGGAACATTTTATTTAAAGTTTTAAAACCTCTATTGATGATGAACATTTGTGATTTTGCTTTTCATTTTTCTTGACCCGAATAGAAGTGTTTTGTTTTTGTACAATTCTTATTTCATAAAAAATTCACAAAGAAGGGCAACAATCGATATCTCATTTTGTATGGAAAAATTTTTCAAAATTGAAATAGGCTTTGATCATGAATTGGACCTTAATACAAAAATTTTGGGCCCAAATGATCAAAAGCCCAAAAAGTTGTTGATGTTAATTTTAATTTTAATTTTAACTTTGATTTTATTTTTTAATTTGGATTTTGATCTTTAAATTTTAATTTTAATATTTTTGGTTTAAGATCAAAGTTAAAAAAGAAGTTAAAAAAATAAAAATAAAAACAAAGAAAAGAAAAAAATATGGGGAAACTCTGTAGATTTGGCATTTTATCTAATTTTAGATTCTGTAATATAAAGATCAATTGCCAAAGGAAAATCTTGAGCCCCAATTTATGGAAAAAGGAAAGATTACAAAAAAATCAAATCATGGAGATTTTTCTTAGATTTGGTAGAATTAAAATTTGTTCAAATTGAAGTGGGATCTATCCCTATTAAAAGACTTCCAATTTGCAATCCAAGACATGGATAAGAACGTAAGAAGAGCTCAAGCAATCAAAAGCACGTAGACAATAAGCAATAGGTAAACAGAAGCAACAAGTAATAATTAAACAAGCAATAAGCAAATTGGCATTCAATTTGAGCATTAAAATATTTTGGCTTTTTGATTCTTGGTTATGGGTTTTGGGTTAATTTGCTGGTGGTTTCAAGGAATCATCTTAAGTTTGGATTTTCTGAGATTTTTTTGGAATCAAATTTTTTTATGGGTTTTGATTGATTTTGAATGCTCTTTTTTTTTTTTTTTGGTTTGTTTAAATTTCTAAGATTGTTCTTGAATTAGGATTGATTTTGGATTTTGGTTCTCTTTTGGGTTTGTATTTTGGCTTTCTGAAAAATGAAACGGTGAAAAGCAAAAAAACAAAAAAAAAAATTGAGTTGACACATAATATGATAAGTTTCTTTTTGAATAATTTATATCATGTGTTTTTTTTTTAAAAAAAAACTAAAAAGGTCTAAGAAACAAAAAACAAAATCCTGATGTTATGTCGATGCCTTCATTAATATCCACTTTTAAAAATTATAAAATTAAAAAAAAGTAACAAAAATGATATATGTTGAATAATAATATCAAATGGCCCAACATTAAAAGATTTAAAATATTTATTAGATAAAAAAGAAAAAAATTTTAAGCAAAAAATTTAAAAATCAAATGACCCGTGAGATATATTTATTATTAAGTGAGTGAGTAAAAAATAAAATCTAAAAAATTATTTATTAAATATATAAAAAAATGAAAAATAAAAAAGGGCAGAAGTTAAAAATTGAAAAAACAAAAACAAGTGACATTCCTTCAGGTGAGTCCAACAAAAAAAGTAATATAAAAAAGATTAATTAAGTTTTTTTTTTAAATAATGGCTTCAAGTATGTTTGAACCCAAAAAAAAAATATTTATTAAACATTCAAAAAATAAAAGTTTAATAAAAGACATGTTCACCCAACAAAAAAAAAAAGTAAAGAAAAATGCAAATCTGAACAAAAAATAATAAAATATGGGTCTCATGTTTAAAAAATATAAATAATAATAATAAATAATAAAAATGCAAAACAATGGATCTTACTAAAAAAGAACTTTATAAAATATTTAACAAAGTGAGCATTAAAAAAATAAAAAATAAAAACATGTGTCGCACAAAAAGATAAAAAAACAAAAAAAGAACATGTGCGTGGCTAGATCAATGGCCCCCAGTATGCAAGAGTAATATTATAGACACTAATGTGTAGCCGTGCTACACGTCAGCATATGTTTGTTTTGTAGTGTAAGTTGACCATTCCTCCTTTAAAAAAAAGCTATTAATATAAAGCTTAAATAGTTTAAAAATAATATAAAGTTAGAAGCATTTCCAGTATGAAGATGAGTTGGCAGAATTGAAACTTGAGCTATTATATAAGTGAATAAAAATGTTAACTGAGACATTGTCAACAGTAACAATGCCATTCTCCTTGAAATTTGGTCTTACCTTCCTCAATTTTGCAGTATCAAATTGAAATGAAAGCAATGTTTGAAAATACTTATTACTTAGCTGATATAAAAAAATATCAATGATTCATTTAAGTAATTTCAAAGATATAAAAAAATAAAAAAAGAACATAAAATAACAAAGCGTGAAAAGTGATAGACAGTTATAAAATTCGTTTACCTTTTTTAAATTTTCATTATTATATAACTATGGTGGATAGCTTCCCCTTACCCAGAAGCTTCAATTGCTTTCCTTTACCTAGAAACTTTAACTTGAATGATACCAAATTTAGTTTTATATAGAAATATATATAACAATGCATAAACTTAATATTAAGAATATGTCTAATCGAAACAATTCACATGCAAAGGCTCCACCCTTTTAGGCAGCAATACCACCCTCAAAGCTTTGAATAGCAAAGTTATCTTGCAAAAAATCTTGAAGTTATAAGTCCAAATTGCTAGCTAAGCAAGAAAGTCCATTTCATGAAGTGACCCTTGTAGAGAAAACATTACATTAGCTATTAGACATGTTTCAAGGATTGTAAGCAATGAACATTCTTTTACATTTTCTTATCTCATAAACTTATGTGGGTTCCCTTCTGAATCTGCTTTAGCAGTTTCCAAAAAACAAACCTACTTTGAAGTCTCCCAAAAGCTTAACTTTGTTATTAGCTTCTTCAAGAACCATAACTTTTCACAAACCCAAATAAAAAAAGAAGATCGAATTTGCTTTTGTTCAATCCTGAGAAAATCGTTTTGCCAAAAGTTTAAATTCTTTTACTCCAAAAGGATTGCTAACTCTGACCTTGTAATAATCTTGGCTTCAAGCCTACGTGTCCTGGAATATGATTTAGATAACCGCATCATCCCCAGTTTCAATTTCTTCAAACACTTGCGAAGAATTCAATAAATGAATTTGTGGGTTCGCAACAATAAAGAATAGATAGAATTATCATAAAAGAAAAAGGCTAAAAAAAATATTCATGATTTCATCTATGAATAAAGAAATATTAGCAACTACTGTAAAAAAAATCAAAGTTTAAAACAATGTATAAAACATTGAATGTTGTAGCATCAGATCCACGTGAATTCCCATAACTACTCAATAGCTCTCATCGTTGAATTTATGCATCTAATACCACACTATACTCATCATCTTTCAATGGAGCAGGCAAGTTTATATCTATCAAATTGTTGTCAAAATTAGTAGAATTTGCAGCAGTGGCAATCTTTGATGAAGAAGAAGCAGCAAGCAAATGAGATCTCTTGTGACTACCAAGTACTTGTCCTGACCCAAACATTCTGCAACAAAATGGACACTTAACCAATCCTGAAATCCTTATATTTTTCAACCATAGCTTACTTTTACCTCACATTCAACAGCATCTCCACAATCTACTAGGCCTAAACTCATGGTCACTTTTCCATGGCTGCTTTCATAGTTTTTGTTTACTGTGGTTATTTCTGTCTCATGTATTGCATAACATAGTTCCAAGCTTTACCTCCACAGGAAATTCAACCAGGAAAGATTTCTTGAAATCTGTCATATGGGTTCTAATATCTTATTGGGCTTTGCTCATCAATTCTCCAGCCATGTTCACCGCAATAATTAAAAACATTAAAGTTTCAATATCCTTTCTTTAATATTTTCTTAGTAACCAAACAAACATTAAAGAGAAGGTAACATGCAAAAGAAAAACAAAAAAAAATAATTATTAAATAAAAATAACACATAAATTTGAAGGCATGCAAATGATGCTGTTGACTAATTTATAAAACAAAAAAAAAGTAAAACAAATTTAAAAACAAGCCAAATTAAAAACAAAAACCCAAGTCTGATCCACTAAATAGAAGCAAAATTTTGGGACGAAATCATAATGAAAATTTAAAAAGAAAATTGCAAATAAAAAAGTACCAAAAGAAGCATGACCCTAGGGAGTGGGCTAGGGCTGTGCTTTGGTTGTTTTCCTTTGCAGAGCTCCTATAAGGCTTATCCTCAGCAACAGCTTCACGATCGAGGCATCTGCTCCTTCTTCTGGGACTTGCACTATAATCAGAACCAATGGTGTTCTAGGGAAAGGCTATCTCTTTCTTCTGGGCTTCTTTGATCTGGTGCTAGACTATGCTTCCTTCGGCTGGATGGCGATGGAGAACCCCTATGGCCCTTAGGGCTTTTTCATCTTCTCTCGTCACGGTCGAAACTTTCTTCTCTGTTTCTTTCCTTTCTGCACTACTCCATTTTTTTTTCTCGATTCTTCTTTTTTTTTTTTCACAAATTCTTTCCCTTTCCAGAATCTCCTCTTCCCAAAATTATCGCTTCAATTCATTTTTAAGACATTGATTACTTGTGGAGATTGTTTTTATATATATTGTATAGAAATAGATAGTAAATTTTATGAGTTTTAGTATTTTTACTTTTAGATTCAATAAGTAATTTTATTTTCTTTCTTTCTTTAATAAATAATTAAATTTATCCATTTTTATTATAATCGATATATCATTAATTTTTTTAGTTCCTTACAATGAATTTTTATTTTCAATTAATTAAACGAGCATATTTACATTAATTATTATGTCAAATTATTTCTTTTATATAGATAAAAAATATATATAATTAAAAAAGTTGTCAACTAACTATGGTCCAGAAAAAATTGACAAATCAATTGAAAATTATAACTTTTAATTTTTTACCTGCATTTTCATTTTTAAAACTTAACCTTTTGAAAGATTAATTTTTTTTAATTAGTAGTTAGATTTATTTTAATAGAACTTTAATATTCAAAAATTTTATTTAATCATGAAATTTTATATTTTAATAATGTAATTACATTATTATTTTATTTAATATTAATATTCTTTTTTTTTATTTGAGGAATGGGGGATTCAAGCCATTCTTTTTTTAAGGTATCATGCATCAACCAAGTCAAATGCTCTGATGCAATATTAGTACTCTTTTTATTATATATATATTTTATCAATTAATCTTTTTTAAAAATAAATTATTTTTTATATCAAGTTTAAAATAAATTTTTTGGGTTTACCCTGTGTAATAAAGACTATTATACGTATATTTATATGTATATAATGTACATATACATATACATATTTATATACAAATTTCAAATATCATAATTAGGAAACATAAGAAAACTTTGAATTGAGTCATGAGGGGAAAATAAAAAGTAAAAAAAAAAAATACTAAGCTCAACAGCTAAGGCCTGAGAGTAATTAAACCGCACATAGAGAATAGGCCAATGAAAAATTAACAATAACACAATTTGTCAATTACCAAAACCCAATAGAATTAGGAGAAGTGAAAAAACCACTCCTTCCCAAAGGTATATATATATCCTGAATACTGACCATGTATAGGAAAATAACCTAAAAGTTGCAAATCACGGTTTGTTTAACAGCTCCTTCGTTTCTTCAATTGGTTTCGTTGAATTACTGCATATCGTGTTTCTTTCAATCATTTATTTTCATCAACAACCATGGATTTTGATGTAGTAAAAGGAGTAGCATTAGCAAGGAAAGGTTTAACTATGGATTGGATCAAACTCAAGACTCTTGGCAAGGGTTCCCATGGAGTTGTTCACTTGGTAAAACCAACAAACTCGGTTTCTGATGATCGACTTTTCGCTGTGAAATCATGTCGTTACAAAGATTCTAGTTCACTTCAAAAGGAACTACAAATCTTTAAACAATTTGTTGGTTGTGGTAATATTGTTCAATGCTATGGTGATATGTTAAGCATTGATGATCAAGGGATGGTTGTTTACAACTTGTTTCTTGAATATGCTCCCGGTGGTAATCTTTTGGACTTGATGAGCAAGAAATATGGGGGCAAGATACCTGAATGTGATGTCAAGTGCTACGCGAGAATGCTACTTGAAGGGATTCGGGATATTCATCAGAGAGGCTATGTTCATTGTGATCTCAAGCCGGCAAATATCCTTGTTTTTCCTTCTGATCAATATGGTTCCATTAGCAGCCTCAAGATTGCTGATTTTGGCCTGGTTAGGCGACCTGGAGAAAGAGATATGTCTAAGGTAGAGTCTTTGATGCAAACTTTTCCTGGTACAGCAGCTTACATGCCACCCGAATCTGTTACTGATGGGAAAATCAGTGCTGCGTTAGATATATGGTCGCTAGGATGCATTGTTATTGAGATGATCACTGGAAAACTACCATGGAAATATCAGAACCTGAGGGATTTGGCTATTAAGATTGGATTTTCAAGACATCCACCAATACCTGAAACCATTTCAAGCAAAGGGAAAGATTTCTTGATGAAGTGTTTTGAAAGGGATCCTAGTGAAAGGTGGACTGCTGATATGCTTTTAAGCCATTCTTTTCTCTTTTCATACTGCAGTTCATTGCCATCTCCAACAAACTCTCTTCACCATGCTCGATGCAACAGTTGTCTTCCTTCCATGGAACAACTTAAGGCGATATGCCTAGCTTTTTTGGAACAACTTAATGCTGCCAAAGCAACTTTTAGTAAGATGGCAGGCAGGGAGTTGCCTTTGGAATGCTCAACGATCCAAGAAAATTCAGTCTGCGAATTTCCAGGTCTTCTGGAAATAAGAAGCTTAGCCAGGATTCTTCTCCATAGCTCTCTGGAGAAGGTGAAATAGAAAAAGAGACGCCCTCAATTATCTTCCTTCCATGAAACAACTTTTGGCAATGTAAAGCCAATAACTAGTTTTACTTCATTGCTGTTCAAATAAACTTTTCATTCTGTTATAATATTAGTAGCAACTTTTATTCAACTATTCTATTAAAAAGGAAGTTCATGTAAGAAAAATGAAGCAACAGTGAAAATGAAAGCTTTAATTTCAGTAATTTTGAGGCTAGCTTGGTGGGCATACATCTTTGTTAGTGAAAGTGAGGGCATCCTTCAGAGCAGCTTTTGAACAAAATTGTAGAGGTCATGAAGTTCAGACCATAGCTGATGATCCAGTCAATAGATCCTTATGGGGGAAAAATATTTGATTGATTTCACATTATATTAGCTATTTGATCTGGTAGTTCCAGACTGTGTACTTTGTAGCAGGATTAATTCTTCTTTGGGTAATAAAAGTTTTTAATTATCCAAAAAAAAAGGATATAAAGGATGAGTTAAACGGAAAATTATGGAAGAGAGATTAGACTTTTTCTCTATATCTTCCCCTAACACAAGTTTTTGGAAGAAAATAGTGTTGATTGAAAAGTACTATCAATTTTCAATAAGAACTTATAAATCCGATGTAAAAAGGTTTTCATAATTCTTTTGAAAAAGAAAAAAAAATTGCCAAATTATTATAACATAATGAAAAGAACTTATCTATGATTTCATCCATTCAGTAAAATTCTTGAGTATCTTGTTAGAGCTACCGCCTTCGCTGAAAAGAACTAAAGTTCGAGAGCCCTTTGAAATTCTTAGCACCAAATTATTGTTCAACCTTGGTCTTAATCTCTTCTGGTTTGATGATCCCTCTTTCATCCCTTTTAAATTTCAACCCAACCTTCCAAAAATCACAAATGTAAACTGGTCAGCAAAGTAAGGCCAATACAAGAAAAGGACCCATTGCTTGCACCTTCAGTGGTAGAGTTCCATCAACAATGGCTTAAGAAACAAGCAACCGAAGGGTGAGACAGAACCCTCAAGTGGTTTAAGAATCCTGGGTAAACATCATCCTTTCCCAAAGTAATATCTGGTCTCACAACCCAAAGAAATGGTCTATTGCAGAGTTCCAGCCCCAAAGCTAACTCCTGAAATTGGATTTGGCAAAAATAGTTAGGCTCCAAATTGCAACATATATGACTGAACCTGGTGGCTGTTGATCAAACTATTGCAAACAAGTTGCATCCTCTGGCCATAAACTTCCTGCCAAGTCTCCAAGCACACCAAAGCAAAAGCTATATTCTTGACACAGTTTGGTAGTTCAGAATCTGAAAATAAAAAAATAAAAAAATAAAAACCCGAAAATGCATGGCTTAATTACAGTTTAACAACAAGTTTCTTCAAACCACGGGAATTTGGACTTTTTTGTGAAGCAACATTCTTCTTGTCTTCAACTACTTGTTTTGAAACAAATGGGCTTAGGCATGGCTTATTTAACTAATAGGCTAATTTCATAGCCCAATTGTAGCTTAAAAGACCATCAATTGGGAAACTATAACTAGGTTATGGGCTGATAGTTTTAACTCGTAACTTAATTGACTCATCTTCTATTGTATAGTTTAAATTTGATCATTTATAAATTTATATATATTTTTATATATACGTGTGCTCCAATATTTTGAACCTCCATGTGTTATGAATTTCTTACTAATCACATACTGCTACACTTGAGCTTCAACGTATAGATATGGGTTCAATGCTATAACCAATTTTAAAACAATCATTCGATGGAGGAAGAACATATATATTCTTGATAGGGGAATACATAATAAACATTATATAAAATCAAATTAATAAAGCAAGTTAGGTTTTAAAAAATTTATCTAATAGCATATGTCATTAAAATTTTTAAACTTTCATCCTGTGACAAGACTTACCACATATCGCCTTAAAATATATTTTAAGAAATTAATATAATAAAAAAATGATAATCTTGAATTCCATTTATAGAATTTGCGTGTATGAAATAATAATCTTAAGTTTGTTTAAGTTACTTGCATGACAGCAACAGCTTCTAATATAAAATTTACTTGAATGAACCTGCAAAGCCAACCACAAAATAACAGCAGCAACAAAACCAAGGCTTTAAAATACAAACTCAATCTTAATAATAAATATTTCAACGGAATGTTTGTATCTCAAAGCCTTGTTTCTTCTTGTTGTTATTTTTCCTAGGTACAACAAAACAGACAGAAAAGAAAAGGTTGGTTTTATGGTTCAGATGTTGGCAGTATGTGTCTATATGTCGACATATTTAGGGTGTAGCGTTTATAGAGTTGGAGAAATGGTGAGTTGATCGAGTAAGTGGACCATATTACAACATCATGAGTAATTAGATACCAAGCTATGACGACATTTTTACCTCCAGAATCGTAGCAACTTTATTAATCCAATCCATATGATCGGTTCTTTGCGTTGGTACATCTGGTAATGTCCAAAGAGAGGGATGATTCCAATCTTGAACTTTATCCCATAAAAGAAATTATGATTAATTCTGAATTAGTTACCAATTGGTATTCAAGCATGAATGCATATATATAATTTGATTATGGATAAGTGAACATTAAAAATCGCTACAAAGACAAAAATAATCTGAAACTGATACATAAAAGCTTTATCTACTTTTTAGAAAGTTTTAGTAACATCAATACATAAAAAAATGGAATCAGCAAAGATATTTAAGTATGTCAATAGTTGCGTGACATGTTGATAGTATATTAAACTCTTAATTTCAATATGCTCAATATTTAAATTTTGATAAATACCAAAAAAATATTTAAATATTGCTGAAACATTAAATATATATATATATATAACACTTTCACATTACACATGTTTTTGGTTGTATATAATGTGTTTTTTTTTTTTACATGAATACTAAGTTGCCTAATATTAATTTTTAATAATTTAAAATATAAAAAGAAAAAAGAAAAAAAAAAGTTAAAAATGAACCTATTATTTCTTGCTTGTCTTATTAGTTTCAATAAAAAGACAAAGAAAACAAAGAAACAAAACAGAAAAGTTAAAAGATACAAGCAAAACTTGGAAGTTAAATGTTAAAAGTCTCAACCTTATATTTATCTTTTCTGTTACAACATAATATGGACATCTTGCCGCTTCATGTGTGTGCAACATTTTTGTTTTGAAATTAATGCTGACCCATAGATGCCTTGGAATGTAAAACTTAATTTTGTCTATATCAGCTATTTGTTCCTTTACACCTGTTGAATTGGTGCTATAAATGATTGCAATTTGCGGAGTAATTTGTCGTTCGGCTTTTGATAGTCTTTTTTGCAATCGGAAAATGTCATATGAAGAAGTTGTGAAGGTTGTTTTTCCTTTATTAGATGGCATAGACCTTGCAGCTTGTATGGTGGTCTGTAAGCAATGGGGACACATAGCTAGAGATGATTACTTTTGGAAATGTTTTTGTGAAAAGAGATGGCCTTTCAATTGCAACCGGCCCAGCCCTCCTACTGTAACGTACTACAAATTGTATCAAACCATTTATAAACGGAAGCATCAGCGAGCTCTTCTCCCTCCAAGACTTTCCTTTGATGATTTGGAATTCTTTATTGACATTTGGACTGAAGATAAATTGATTTGGAATTCTTGTACTCAGGACCCTCGAGATGAAACACTCACAAGAAGACCTTACCTGTTGATCCAAGGTTCATTGTTCTTTAGAGCCGGACTGTGAGTGTTTCAGCGCTTGTGAGGTGGAAGGACTCTGTTAGGGGCATTTGATGGTCAAAAAGGTGTAGTGGTCTCTTTTTCTCTCAACGCTTTCAACAGACAATTAGGAGTATCTTTATCATTTGTGTTAACCTGACATAACATGATCAGTGTCACTTCAGCTCAGTCCTATCTTAATTGTTCTTTTATGTTCTCTCTCAACTTACCTATAAATATGAAAACTTAGGCATCATGAAAGTAGGTTCATCTCATTCACTTCTCTCTCTCCTTTCCTGCTTTTTTGTCAACATGATCTTTATTGACTTGCATGTCGAAGTGCAAATATAGGGAACACCCCATGCTTTTGCCTCTAACTGTCATTCTCTTTTGCATTCACAAGAATACCCTTAGGTCAGAACTCGGCACCAACATTGGCACTCCAGGTAGGGGATCCCATATTAGCCAAGCATAAAACAATGCCACTAAGAAAAAAAACCCTAAAAGAAGGAGAGGTAGTCGTTTCGACTAGAACAAAAACTCACCTTAGCTAGCATTCTGTTCGCCCAATTCAACCACGGGCAAGATCAACCATGGAATTATTTCAAGCCCTAATAGAACAAATACAAGCTCTTAAACAGATGTTGCAAACTATAACCTCACAACAAGTTTTAAAAGTGTCAGACTTAATCACAATTGGCCGAGAAGTCACTGTCGAACAACTGAGCTACGAAAAGGCGGAGGCCTCCCCGACTTCCAAAAAAGAAGAACACACAAACCTAACTCATCACCACCCCAACCATAAATTTACACATGCCATAACCCAAAAATCCAAACAAACAGACCATGAATTTCAACCAAATAGGGATTTGGAAGCTCAGATGCCAGTCATGGAAAAAGAACTAAAAATAAAGGCAGTGACATTTGAGGATGAGCTCAAGTTTCTGAAAACCTTACCCTTTATTGAAGAAATTGACAAAGCCATGCCTCCCAAAGGATTTAAAATGCCAACTTTTGAGACATTTGAAGGTACTTTCGACCCTTTTGATCATTTAAAACTTTATAAAATTAACATAATGATATGGGGGGTAGACGAGGCTCTAATGTATAAAGGTCTAGCCACTACGTTCAAAGGCATAGCTTAGTCATGGCACAATAGCCTAGAGCCAAGGTCAATCACTACATTCAAGGAGCTCAGTCACTTGTTCTTATCTAGATTTGTGAATAATTGAAGAGCAAAGAAAATGATCCTAAACTTGATGTCAATTCACCAAGGGCAGAATGAAACTTTGAAAAACTATGTCACACATTTTAACTTGAAAGTTCTATAGGTTAAAAACTTAGAACAGACGGTCGTTGTTGCCATACTATCAAGTGGACTCAATGATAAATAGTACTATTTAAAACTGATATTATCGCTAGAACCACCCAAAATTCTAGCCGACGTTCTACTAATAGCAAAGAAATATATTAATGTTAAAGCTACAGTGAAAACTAATTGAGGTGAGAGAGGCTTATCCCCTCTCCTCGATCATAAAAAAGATAAAGATTTCTATGATCCTCCCCCAAGAGAGAGATGACATAGGGTTAAAAGCCCTAGTGGAGAAAGAAGCTACACTACATTGAATACCTCATATGAGAAGATTTTAATGCAAATTGAAAGCAATCCTGACCTCAGATGGCCTAAGCCACTGAAATAAAACACAATGAGAGATCCAACAAAAAAAATGTACCTTTCACTGAGACATTGACCATAAGACCAAAGATTGTGTCGACCTAAAAATTGAGATTGAAGCTCTGATAAGATGGATTAGTTGAAAAGATTTATGGGATATAAAAGATAAGACCTACTTAGAATGGACTGTAGACAAGACCATAGAGCACCTATCCGGGGTAAAAAATGAAAAGCAGAGAAGGAAAGAAGAAATGCTTAAATAGAAGAGTCAAATCAATAAGAGGGTCGAGCTAACAATAATAAGCCAACTACTAGAGTGATTAACGTAATCATAGGAGGTAGCTCTACTTTAGTGAAAAGAAAGTTTAACCCTAGCATGATAATGGCAATAGGCACCTTGATTAGCATGATCATAAGAAGTAGCTCTACCTCAATGAAAAAAAAGTTTAACCTGGGCATGGTAATGGTAATAGACATGTCGGCAAAAAAAAAAGACTAAAGAGATAAGCTGATCTCATTTAGCTCAAAAAATATTGAGGGAATCCAACACCCACACAATGATGCCATAGTGACCATAGCCTTGGTGTATAACTATGTAGTCAAAAGAATCATATTTGATAATAGGAGTTTGACCAATGTCATGTGCTATGACTGTTTGAAGAAAATGGAGATTGGCAAAGATCAATTGAAGTTGATCACCACCATATTAGTAGGGTTTGAGAATAAACATGTACTCATAAAAGAAACTATCAAGCCCCCGATCTTTTTAGTGATTGAACCAAAGACAGTTACTTCGATCATAGAATTCATAGTAGTAGATATCCTATCTGCCTATAACATGATATTAAGCCAACCTAGCCAATCTTTTATATGGCTTATAAGCTCAGCTTCCTCTTTGAAAATGAAATTTCCAACACCTTGAGAGGTTGAAAAAATTCAAAAAAACTAATCCATGGCACGACAAGGTTATGTCACAACAATAAATGGTAGGATTGGAAAGTAAATAAGCAGCTTAGTCGATACCAAGGTCAAAAACAAAAAGGAGCCAACACAAAGAATTGACAAGAAGTAAAAAATCACCAACAAAAGCACAGAACATAAGATCAACCTAGGAGAAGCGCGCTCTTGACCCACTCCGTGCTCTTTAGCTCTGAAAAAGTTTAATTTTATTTCATTTTTTGAATTTTTTAAGACAACATTAAAAACAACCAAGATCCTAAATTGGTGTGAACAATTTGATATTACTTGGATTAAGCTAACACGTCGACCAAAATACAACATGAAATGAAGAATATACTTCACTTTTACTAATGTGTTCAACAAGTTTTTCAATATATTAATCATCACATCGGGATCTATTTTTACAAAAAATAATCTTGACCTAATTGAATAAAAAGATATAATTGATCAAAGACTCGACTCGAATGTAAACTAATCTGAGTCAACTGAGGACCTCATGACAATCCTGTTCTAGAATAACATTCTTAAAAAATTCATATAGATTAAAGCCATGCTCCAATATAAAGACCAACTGATTCAACTTATAAATGATAATATTAACCTATTTGCTTAGACACTATCTAATATGCCTAAAATTAATATTGAAATGATGATCCACAGACTACACACTAATCTCGAGGTAAAATCAATTTGATAAAAGAAAAAAACTTTTACCCTAAAACAACAATAGGCCATTGAGGAAGAAGTTAACAAATTATTGCAAGCTAACTTTATCAATGAGGTTTACTACTCTGAGTGGATAGCCAATGTGGTCATGATCAAAAAGCACAGTGAAAAATGAAAAATATGTATAGACTTTACCAACCTGAATCGACTTGAATAAAGCTTACCCAAAAGATAGCTTTTCCCTCTTTAGCATAGATTGGCTAGTAGATGATAGTACTGAGTATGACCTCCTTAGCTTCATGGATGCCTATTCCTACTACAATCAAATCAAAATGTTAAAAGAAAATAAGGATAAAATGACCTTTATTATTGAGAAAGACTTTTACTATTGTAAGGTCATGCCTTTCGGATTAAAAAACACAAGGGCGACCTACCAAAAATTAGTGAACAAGGTGTTTAAAGACAAGTTCGACTGTAATATGAAGCTATATATAGACGACATGATAGTTAAGAGCAATAGTTTTATCAAGTATCTGAAAGACCTCAAAGAAATCTTCAATACTTTAAGAAAGTATAATATAAGACTTAACCTAAGAAAATGTACTTTTCAGGTTACATCAGGTAAGTTCTTTGGTTATATGACAACCAAAGGAGAATAAAAGTAAACCTCGAAAAGGTTCAAGCAATCATAGAAATGAAGGCACCGACCTCGGTAAAGAAAATATTGAGGTTAACTAATAGAATAGCCACGTTCAGTCAATTCATGTCTAAATTGATAGAACTATATCTACCGTTCCTGAAAATTCTCAAGAATGCCTCTGACTTCAGGTGAACTACTTAATACCAAAAGGCTTTTGATAAACTCAAAGAGTTCTTATCCTCTTTACTTGTCTTGTCTAAATCAAAAATTGGTGAAACACTATACTTATACTTAACCAACACAAATCAGGGTGTCAGCTAGGTCTTAGTCTGAGAAGAAGAAAGAAAACAATGATCGATCTATTTTGTAAACAAAATATTGACAAGGCCTAAAGTTAACTATAGCAGTATAAAAAAGGGCTACGCCATTATTACCTCGGTAAAAAATTATTATGTCATACTTTCAAGCCCACACATCCACATCCTGACCGATTAACCACTGAGGTAAGTTTTACATAAGCCTAAAATATTGGGAAGGCTAATCAAATTGATAGTAGAGCTCAGTGAATTTGACTTACACATTTCACCCAGATCAGCATTAAAATCATAGGTATTGGTAGACTTCAACATAAAATATGCCTTGGTATAACCGAAAGAACAGTCTGATAAAAAAACCCTAGATAAGGTTGATTGGAACTTTATGTTGATGGATTAGCTAAAGCTAGAGTGGAGGAGTTGACTTCATTCTGATTAGCCTAGAAGGGCTACAATACCCATATGTTTTGAGATTCAAGTTCAGGGTATCTAATAATGAAGTGAAATATGAGGCATTAATAGCTAGCCTAAGGTTGGCAACCGAGCTGAATATTCAACATATAACCACTTATAATGACTTTCAACTGGCAGTTGGCCAAATAAATTAAGAGTTTAAAGCTTGAAAAGATAAAATTTGAAAGTATCTCGATAAAGTGCTAGCATTGGTAGCTGGCTTCAAGAAAGTCAAGATAAAAAAGATATCAAGGTTAAAAAATTCAATAATAGACTCCTTGTCTAAGTTGGCTTCAAGAGTAGTAATAAAAAGTCTAGATCGAGTTCTAGTAGAAAATCTAGTGTATAAAAGCATCGATGACTAGTTCGTGGGATAGGTCACAGAGAAAAAAACTTAGATGATACCAATTAAAACATATCTGACTACGAAAATGTTACCCAATGAAAGAGTCTGGGCTAAGGCATTTATGAGAAAAACCCTCTGGTATACAATGATCAAAGAAAAATTATATAGAAGATCCTTTAGCCTACCCTACTTAAGATGTATTGATGAAGAAAAGGTAGAGTACGTTTTACGAAAACTTCATGAAAGAATATGTGAAAGTCATTTCGGACCTCGACCTTTGGCTTATAAAGTGTTGAAACAGGGCTATTACCAACTACTATCAGAAGGGAGATGATCGAACTAGTGAAAAGATGCAATAAGTGTCAGAGATTTGCTTACATGTAATATTTCCCCTTAACCAAGCTCACTTCTATCATCAGCTCGTGGCCATTCATGTAGTGGAGAATGGATGTCCTCAGACCATTCACCTCGACCATAGGTCAAAAGATATTCATCTTAATGACAATAGATTACTTTACAAAATGGTTAAAAGTTGAAGCCTTAGCCACCACCACGAAAGCATAAGTCAAGAAATTCATGTGAAAAAACCTAGTCTGTAGATTCAAATTACCTCAGTATATAATAACTAACAATGACAAACAATTTGAAAATCCAAGTGTAGACACCCATCTATGTCCGAGGTCAATTGAGGTTGATTTGTTTTAGTTTGTATATTATTATTATTATTATTATATTATATGATATTATATTATATTATAGTATAGTATATTAATATATTATATGATATAATATATTATAGTACAATACGTTAATAGTATATTATATTATTATTACCATTATTACTATTATTATTTTATTATTATTATTTTATTATTATTATTATTATTATTATTATTATTATTATTATTATTTTTCCTTTTCATTTCTCTTTGATCGATAATCCAGGAAACTGAAATGCAGAGATTCAATGTAGTTAAAAGCTTTTAATTCATAATCAAAGGGATTTTTTCAATCACTCCAAAAAATCAGCAATGAACCTAGACATATGTTAAGGTTCAAGTAGAATCAAATCACAGGATTCAAGCCTGGATTGATTCTATCTGTTTCCTAATTTTGTTCTAAGGATGCCTATAAATCATATTAACATTACAGAAGAACACAAGCGTAGATTTAAGGGAAATCGTTGATTTTTGAGAGAGAATTGGCGTTCTGAAAAATTTTTGGTAGTAAAGAATTTATGAGATTTTGGTTTTTATCTAGGTTTGATATGATGTTTCTGGGTTTAGGTTTAGGTTTCTAAGGTTGGAATTAGGATTCTAGAGAATTTTTGAAGAAATTTGGGCAAATTTTGAAAAAATTTGAAAATTCTAGCTTTTTCTGAAAAAATATGGGTTTAGTATGAATTTTCTAGCAAAAGATGAATTTTTTAGTTGAATTTTTCTGCAGGGTTTGAAGTTTCCGGTGAGATTTCAGTAACTTTTCCAGAAATCAGTGGGTTATCCAGTTTTTAGTTGAATTTTTTTGGCAACTTTCCCAAAAACTGGTGGGTTTTTTAGTTTTCAGTTGAAGTTTTCGATAGGTTATTAGGGAATTCTAGAGAAAAGTCAGAGCTTATCGGTCTAAAGAGAGACAACATAGGGGTTTTTAGGAAAAACACTGAAAAATGCCTTTTATAATACCTCAAAACAATGTCGTTTTGGACAACTCAGGATCTGCACGTTGACCCGGTGACCCGAATATTGACTCGCACTCTAACCCGATCCAATCATAGGTTTTTTTTTTTCCATTTTTTTTATTTTTTTATTTTATTTTATTTTATGTTATGTTATTTTATTTTATTTTTATTTTCCTAAGTTTTTAT
Organism: Durio zibethinus; assembly: GCF_047325235.1. Classification (NCBI taxonomy): domain Eukaryota; kingdom Viridiplantae; phylum Streptophyta; class Magnoliopsida; order Malvales; family Malvaceae; genus Durio; species Durio zibethinus. The sequence goes on from NC_143185.1 coordinate 4,306,186, forward strand.
TTTAGTTTTAGTTGTGTATTTAATTTTACTGGTTTTAAAAAAAATCTTTTTGGAAAATTAAAAATAAAGAATAAAAAAGAAAAGACTTTTCAAATAAGTTTAATGAAAAATAAAAAAAAATTGAAATGAAAATCCTTACAAAATAAATTCATGTATTACACCAAATTATTGGAGAATTTTCATAGATTTAATTTTCTAAATGAGATCCACCAATCTATTAAGAAATTCCATAAATTATTGTTTTAAAAAAATAATAATAATAAAATAATTTTATCTTCTAAACAATTGAAAGATTGCTTCCCAAATTAAGTCTTACCAAAATATTGGGAGACTTAATGAATTTTCTCAAAAAGAATTGTCATAACGTCTAGATCTGTGGACCTATTGCTAGACATTGACTTGAGGAGTCGTTACTAATCTTTTTTATTTAGGTGCGATTGGTTACCCAACTGAATCTATCGTTTTTTAAAAAGAAATCCTAAATTTGACTTAGGTATCCTTAAAAGGTAGATTTTAGGTCTACGAAACCAGAACTAGGTCCAGGAGTACGATTACGTGTGAGAAAAGTTATAGCACCCCTACAATGCCTATTGAAAGATAGTATCAGCTCAATTTCGTGTTATCCATTAAGCCCTAAAAATTTTACCCAATAATTAATTATTGAAAAATATTCTTAATTGACTCCAATACTTTTGGCAGAAAATTAAGAAAATTCCCTTACCTCAAGAGTGACAAGAAAACTATTGTTCCTCTTGCAGAGGCTCCATCGTCGGATTATTTAACATTAAAAATTTTTCAAGAAAAGAAAAATAAATGAGTAGTGCTTTAACTTTTGATATAGGTCTTTTTTTTATGTTGTTTTATAAGAAAAAAACTCATGCTTTTATATAAGAAAAATTGATACTTTCAACTTTTCCTTAAAAATATTTTTCTTGATAACTTTATTTTAAAAGAAAATTGATACTTTCAACTTTTTTTCAAAAATGTTTTTTGAAGATTTTATTTTCAAAAAAAATTAATACTTTCAACTTTTCCTTAAAAATGCTTTTTTGAAATCTTATTTTTTTTATTTTTAAGAAAAATTAATATTTTCAACTTTTTCTTAAAAATGCCTTTTTTGGAATATTTATTTTTAAGAAAAATTGATACTTTTAACTTTTCCTCAAAAATATTTTTTGAAACTTTTATTTCAAGAGAATTATTGAAAAATTAAAAAATGCTTACTTAAATAAATAAATAATTCCAATTTAATCAATAAATAAATAAGCATAAATAATAATAATGATAAATAAATAAATAAATAGATAAAAAGATAGATAAAAAAACCTTGATGCGACTTGGCTTGACTGAAATGGATTACGGGTCCAAAGACAGGTGCGACTAGAGCGGCTTAGTATGCGACTCAGCTTAATGGCTTAACAGTGGCTGAATAAAATGGGTAACCAGGTCGATGCACTGCGAATTGGGTGGATCTTGGATGACGTGCGAATCTTGCCCACTATTGACTTCTCAAAATGACGTCGTTTTCGCGTTGGTATAAAAGGCAAAAAAAATTTTTTTCCTTGGACGCTCTTTTCTTTTTTTCTCTCTCTTCCTTTCAGTTTTCTCTGCATCTCTCTCTAGAAGCGAAGAATGCCAGTGAAATTTTGATCGATTTTTGGGTTTTATCATCGAAAAAATGAGTTTTTCGCTAAAAAAATCGTCCAAAAACTTGAATTTCATCAAAAGATTCACCTGATTCTGGAAATTTTCAAAAAATTTCCAGAAAATTCAAAAAAAATCGTCAAAAAACCAATTAAAAACCATAAATTCCCTAAGAACCTTCTAAAATAAAAATCTTGATTCTAATTACTAATGTTTTCTCCTTCTCTTTTCTATTTCTTTTTTATCCCCCACTATTGTGATCATTTGGGGTTTATATAGAGGTGTGTACCAGATTGAATGAGATTTGAAAATCGAAATTCCCTCTATCCTCTAATCCATTTATCCCTGTTTAAAAAAAAGAAATCCTTTTATCACAGCTTCAAAATTTAAACCTCAATCTTAGAGTTCTAACGAGATTAAAACTCTGTTTTTATTTTTATTTTTATTTAATTAATTTTTAACCTTATCAAAAATTGGGTGTCTACAAGAATAATTTTTTATAAAATCTTTTTACAATAAAATCTTACCAAACTATTAAGAGATTTGCTTCAAAGTAAGTTCTACTAAACTATTTGGAGACTTACTAATTTTTTTAATAAAATATTAATAAATTTGACGAGAGAGACTCTTCAGGGTGGAATACTAATCCTCATGAATACTTCTAAGGTGAGAGAATTATCTTAATTGCTACCAAACTATTGGAACAATTTTAAGACTAATTTTTAATATTTAATAATTTGGTAAAAGCATAAACATTTTTCAAAGCTTGGATAATTTAAAATCAAACTGATACCATTCTTTGGATGGCCGTTGTGAGGGTTCTATAACCTTCCTCACACATAATCGTACTCTCGAACCTTAAATCTGATTTTACATATCAAAACCTGTTTCAAATGGCCAATTACATCTAAATAAAAAAGATTGATAGTGATTTCTCTTATTCATGTTTAACGGTAGATTCACGAATCTATACGTTATGACACTAAGGTTTAGGAAATAGTGCTCAAATCTTCATATCAACTTTAGATTCACGCCAGTTGCCCACCCTTAATCCAACGGGTAGGTCAAAACTACAAATAAAATAATATTAAAAGTTTGAAAAAGAGGCTTAATGCAATAAAAGGAAAGTAGACCAACAAGCTCTTGGGAGTTCTATGAGCCTTAAAGATGACCACAAAGATGTCCACTGGTGACACCCCTTTTCACTTTACATTTGGAGTAAAGGTAGTAATACCAATTGAGATCGATCTTTCGAGCTTAAGAGTTGAATTGACATCGAAAGAAAAAAATGAAAAAACGCTTAGGGTCGATCTCGATCTCACTAAAAAACAAAGAGACATAGCCCTAACACGAATTATAGCCTACTAGCAAAAGGTAGCCAACTATTATAATAAGAGGGTCCGATGTAAACACCTCAGGAAGGGCAACCTGATATTCAGAAAAGTTAAAGCTTAATGGGTAGATGATTGAAGAGGCAAATTTGCCCTAATGTGGGAAAGACCATATATTGTTAAGGAGGTCATTCACTATACAACCTACAAGTTACAAGATCTAAATGGCGATATCATCCTAAGTACGTGGAACGCAGATAACATAAAGATTTATTAACAGTAGCTTGATATAAACCAAGCTCACACTTGCATTATTTTATGAATGGCACTACCATCCCAAAGATGTGAAATGCAAATCAAGTCTATTACCAGTAAATCAGTTTAAACAGAGTTCACATTTGTATTATTTTGTACGTAAACATATGAATTAAATTATCTTCGGTAAGCTTGCATTTAAGGGATTTGAAAAAATTTGACTTAGAACTTGTAATTATGTTAATCTAGTTTAAGTAATTATGTAAGTCTTTAGTCTAATTATCCACCTTTAGATTGATTAACCATTCTCAAACTTATGCAAATAAGAAAGAAATGATGATAAATCTGAGCTGAAACTTGAGAAAATTTTACTTTCTATTTCATTGTAACAAAAAACATTGGTTAAAGTATGAAAGGTCATTACAAAAAATTTACAAAGTCACAAAAAAAAAGTTATTCAACAGCAACGACATCAGTGAGGAGAGCACTTTCATCAGTAAGAACAGAAAGGATGACCTCACCTTTGATGACCTTTACAACTTCTTCCTCTGTCCCTAGGATGGCCTTATTTTCATCATTCTCTTCTTCTTTTTTATTTTTCTCAAGCTGATTTGGATGAGCCCTCGATCTGATATTGTTAATATTAATATTAGAGAGATCAAGGTTGAGAGAAGAGAATTTGAATTGTATCTCATCTTTAGCCACTGAAAGGCACTAAGTATGTCCTTTCTTGAAAACTCTACCTTTATCTAGAAACAGTCATCAAAGGTTTTGTACTCTTTCATAGCCTTCACCTTCAGCTTTTTCTCTCTCTTATTGTGAGCATCAGCTCGAACCTTAAGCTAATTTGGATAAGCTCTCGATCTGATATTATTAATGTCAATATCAAAAAGATCAAGATTGAGAGAAAATAATTTGAATTGTACCTCATCTTTAGCTAGTTGGAAGGTATTAAGTATGTTCTTTCTTAAAAACTATACCTTTATCTAAAGACAGTCATCAGAGGTCTTGTACTCTTCTACAGCTTTCACCTTCAGCTCTTTCTCACTTCTTTTGTGAGCCTCCAGCTCAAACCTCAGCCTTGCAATTTTAGCTTGAGCATCATTCAGCTTTAGCTTAGCTTGTACATTTATAGATTAGGTTAGGGCCTTGTCATCCAAGATGATCTTTAGCTTCGTTGTCAACTCATCTACCTTTTCATCAACTCAACCTCCTTCATATGGGATGCACTGAAGCTTGACCTAACATTGTCCAATGCTTCTGAGCTCTTCTTGTACTCTTCAACAAGGACAATCATATCCTTCTTAACCTTCAGCATATACCCTATGGCAAGATAAGCATGGTGAAGGTCTTAACTGTTATTCTCCACAGGTTAAAGTGGAAATTTTTTTTAGACTATACAGAAAGACCTTAGACTTAGAAAAATAAAAAAAATAATAATAACAAAAAATCAAGCTAAGGTCAGGAGATACTCACCAAAAAGAGGAACTGCGACCTTATCGAACCTCTTAGCTATGTCGAAGTTGGAGATGAGGTCATCCATTGGAGCATACTTTAACCTATGGATATTCTATTTGAGCTAACCCTTAGTACCCTAGCTTCAAGGTTATCAGGAGCAGAGGAAGAGGTTTTCACTCGTAGTTTTTTGGCTAAAAAAGATGGTGGTGGCATCAATGTGAAAGACAGGTCCTGACCTGCCCTAGCTTTCAACTTTCAACCTAAAGGAGAGCAGAGTGTAGATATGTAACCACATTTTCTCCCCCAACGAGATGGGACCCAGAGTTGGATCTTTTTTTAATCCTTTTTAGGTCTTGAGGCGTATTGGTACAATGAGAAGTCAAAATCATCGCTATCAGCCATCCTTGCAAAATCAAGCTAATAGTTAGATAAAAAATTAACTTAATACAAAACCCTACGAGGTTACCTTAAACCTACCCTAGTACTTTGTCTTGTTTATTATTTCCTTGGAGGTCAGCCGGTGAGCATCGATGACAAGCTCCCCTTACATGTCAAAATCCAAGATCCTATCCCGATCTAACAGATCAAATATAGAAAGAACCATCGGTATGTCTACAAAGAAACTAAGTATACTCTTTATTTTTTAGACCTCAACCTTGGGCTCACCATTTTTATTTATCTTTTGCTTCTCAAGGCATAAGAAGAGCAGCTTTCAATTCATTATTAAGCTCGGTTAATCGGTGAAAAGTCTTTTTATTTGGTCAAGCTATGATATAAAACCACTTGCTGTCACTAGAATATTTTTTAAGAGAAAAAAAACTTCTTGAATATAAGAAGAGAAGAAAGAATAGTTAGTTATTGATAATAATAAAAACAACTATGTACCAAATAGAATTTAGGGTGAGCTAAGTGATGGTTAAATTGTAAGAATTAAAAATTAAAATGAATAATAGATGAAGTGAAAACTTTATACCAGTCACAAATGAATCCTAATATACGTAGAGCCAATGTGGCTCTAGTCTATCAATGCTCCAATTTGAGGAGTTTAGCATTATTTTACTATACCCCTCTTTGAAAAAAAAAGAAAATGGCTCCCAAAGCATGAATGTGATGTACCGAGCATATGTTAGGACAGTCTTCTAGATTTGTTCTGCCATTTAGTTCGCTTATCATGTCATTAGAGATCACGTCAAGGTCACACAGAGTATATACAAAGACCTCGATGAGTTTATCCTACACAACAGGACTTTCCCTCTGACCGTCACTTTCTTAGGTCGGGTGTTCCCTTCCACTTGTTTCTCTTCAGAACCTCTCTTTTCAAAAAAATCTAATTTTTGGGTGAGAGATAGATCCCGAAAAATAGTAGTGGATAAAAGCATGTCGATCCCAAAAAAAGAAAGATAAGGTGGAGACCTCTCAAGAGAGGATGAGATATCCAAAAAAATTGATTGAGAGGAAAGAGTAAAAGTGAAAAGAGGTGGAGGAGATCAAACTCTAGAAAAGAAAACCACTAAAGAGGAACAAAGGTCGGCTATAGAAAATGAATTGACCTGAGAGACGAAAAAAGTAGGTGGATGTTGAAGTTTGAAGTTGATATGAGCACCCAACTTTTCCATGCTCAAAACTCGCTCACCTTTTGCTTGAGCATTCTTTTTATTATGTCGCTGCCTTTTCTTTGGACATTAGGTTAAACCAATAAGTCGTCTTTGCATAATTACGACCCCCAATAATATAGGGGATCATGTCGTTATCCTACTACCCTCGCTGACCTCCCCTTGGCTCTACCTTATAACTTTCAGCCTCTCTAAAACTTATACTAGAGGACACGGTTAGAAATACATATCAAAATGGGTAGAGAAAAAATTTTAAAGGCTAGAAAACTATTGAGATTGAAAATTTTAGGTCAGATTGAGAGCAAAGAAAACAAATGGTGGAAAATCAAAGCCCTGCTAGCCCTTTATATAGATGCATCATAAACCAAATGGACAACACGTTCAGTGTCATGGGTCAGAGCATGAGCGAAAAGACGTTTTTTCATCTTTTCTCTTTAAATTTTTTCACTCAAACCACTCTCTCATTATTTAATGCTGTCAGAATGACCTAACTAGACGAACTCCAAGTCAAAATATTTAAATCGAACAACCGTCAGAGGTAAACCGAGAGCTTGGTTCACCTCTAAGGTCCAAAATAGAGGCTCAAATCCAATTTTTTGAAAGAAAATACAAGTCTCACCATGGTCAGATGAACTCCTACACTAATCTCGAATCACCCTAGACAATTATCACATTGGTAACCTTTAAACCAATTATGCACTCAATGTAGAACACACATATAAAATCGGATAATTGCTAGGTCAAACCATAGCTCAAAGCTAGTCATTATCCAAAATCGACCTCCCCTGCAACTTTGACCTTCAATGAACCAAGCTACCAATCTATTCTTTCAATCAATTTGTCCCACACAGGAGACATTGATAATAAATTTGACGATTTAATACTCAAACCACCTGATGGGGGGGACAAAGTATTAGGGACATTTGATGGTTAAAAGGGTATAGTGATTTTTTTTCCCTCAAAGCTTTCAACAGACAACAAAAGGTAGTTTTGTTATTTGTATCGACCTGACATGTCAAGTCAGTCTGATATAATTAATGGCACCTCAGCTCGGCTTTGTCCTAATTATCTCTTTATGATCTTCTTCAACTTATCTATAAATATGAAGACTCAGGTATCATGAAAGTAAGTTTATCCCATTCACTTTTTTCTTTCTTTTTCATTTTTTTGCTAACTTGATTTTTATTGATTTGCACATCAAAATGTAATCACAAGGAATACCCTTACTTTTATCTTCATACCGTCCTCTCCTGCATTTACAGAAATACCATTGGATTGGAACGCCGCACCATCATATTCTAATAAGGTTGCCTGCATAATTAATAAGTCACTGTTTGATTAATAGATCGTACGGCTTCTAGGGCCCTAGCTTTCGACTGCCTTGACTTCTCTCCCAACTATCCCTTCATTTCGGGAATCCGGGCGTGGATCTCTTTGCTTTTTGTGGAAGACGGAAATGGTGAGATTGATGTTTTTGGCGTTGAGATGGACTTTTGTGATGCTGCCAATTCGGTAGAAGAGGTATTGTGGCTATTTGACATGTTTGATCGGAAATGAATGCTGGAAGCTTTGTAGCCTGGCAGAGGAAAGAAAATGAACCGGAGATGCAATAATACGTCTAGTCATCTCATTTTATCCGACATTTTAATATTTTTTATTTTCGAATCTTGAAATTAAAAGTTAATTTTTTATTTCTATTTTACATTTTTTGGTGTGTTTTTCTCAAAATAGGTGACACAACAATTGCTTGGTGTGGTTTTCTCAAAAAAGGTGACAGAACAATTGCAGTAAGGTGACACGAATTGGAAGAGAATTGGAATTAAAGTTATCTGGTAATTAGAATTTTTGGTGTATAATACGCATTCAGCTGGGATTCAATGATTTATGAAGTGTAGAGAATGAATAAAGTCTAGTTTTAGGAGATATCCGAATTACAAGTGTACTTACAATCTGGGATTAAATCCTATTGAAATTAAACTAGTGCAGTCTTCTTTTAATTTGGAATTTTACTTAAACTAGAAGGGACAGCCTATAAAAGCAGCTAACAATAATCGGCAACCGGGGGTGAAAATAAGGGTCATGGAGGAAGTAAAAAAAAAACAAGCAGTTTAGTCACAAAAATTCTGGGTTTCATGTTTTTTTTTTTTTTCTAGAATTTTTTAGGTTCAGCTTCTGGATTCCTAAGCCGAAGGCGATACGCACAATTCTTGGCAAAAGAATCGAAATCAAGCAAGCACCCAACAACCTGGACCCAATTGCACCATCAATCACTGTCACTTACCATCCCCCACTACTGCCATTACAGCTCTCTCCTATACACATGTACAAAGAAACCCCATCCTGCATCTTTGACTTGAATCACTTTCATTAAGCTAAGCCATTGTCCATCAGCAACATAAATATCTTTCAACAACACAAAACAAGAAAATTGAAGTTTGGAATTTGAGATTTCTTTTAGGACCCTTTGTGTTGGGATTTTGGTTATTGGTCTCCAAATCTACTTGGTAAGGGCTTAGCTTAGAAAAATGGAAGGAAAGAGGCGAAGCTAGGAAGGCTATTTTTACAGCAGTGAGCGACGGTTCAAGGAGGAGGATTTTTGGAGCTGTTTCAGATTCAAGGAACCTGATCTTGCTTACTTCGCTAAAAGTACAAGAATAAACATGGGAAGGAAGAAACAGGGTGTCCAAAGATAAAAGTGATTTGATAAGCTAGCAAATCTGTTGGGGGGGGGGGGGGGGATTTCATCCCAGAGGCCCACATGCAAAAACATCCGACTTTGGTACTTTATCATCTTATTTTTATTTAATTTTTTTAATAATTAGAATAAATGAAAATCCGTCAAATAGTGAAATGTTGGGAAAGTTACGTAAGTGTAATTTTTAAAAAAAAAAAATTAAATAAAAAAAATTTTAATTTGATTATGGCATTAGAGTCTTTTCAACGAATGAACAATCAAAATATTGAAAAAATATTTTTAATATTTAAATATCAAAATATTAAAATTAATAAAATAATAAAAAGAAATTAAGATCATGTTAATTAAAGTAAAAAAATATTTTTAAATTAAATGATATCAATTTATGAATATAGTAAGATTGTTATATTCTTTTTTATATATAATAAACTTAATTTTATTTAAAAAAATTAAAATTTATTTTTTAAAAATTTTTAATTAAATTTAAGATTTATGGATAAATTTATTTAAGAAATCAAGCGTATCTAAATAAAAAAATAAATTTTAACTTTATATATTATATTTAATGAATTAATTTTTTAACTTACACGGAGTAATCGATTGTTGTTCTTTATGCTTTTTATAGGAAATAGCAATGTAAATGATACATTAATATTCGTAAATTATTTTAGTTCGATTTGAATAAAATTCGAATTCAATTCAATTATTAACGAGTTGAGCTTGAACTAAAATAATTTAACTCATCGATCGAACTGAATTTGAGTATTTTTATACTCGATTCAAATAGTTCATAAGCCTAATTAAGTTTTTATATTTAAATATATTTTAATTATTTTAATTAATAAAATATATCAAACTCGGGTTTAAGTTTAAGTACAAATAATCGAATTTTTATCAAATATAAAAATCGAATTTATTTTTACATATTAATTAAACTTAATTAAATAAACTCGAATAATTCAATTTCTATCTCAAGTCAAACTTGAACTAAAAAAAAATTTGATTGAATTCGAATCGAATTTTAAATCATAAATTTTAAATTAAATTTAAATTTAAATTTAATATTATATCGATTCAAATTCAATCAATTACCTCTTAATATACTTTTCTCTTGCCTTCTAACTCAAGTGACGTCATTTTCTCGCATGTTCATAAGTTTGTACATTCATATACTTGTATTCATTGTAATAAACAAATATGAAGAGTTCCTTTATTTAACTTCTGCGTAGATATTCTATGGATCTCATCATCCTTTTGAATGACAATATCAGCTTGCGTGGTGACTGGCAAAGCCGACACGGACAGGCACCGAATATAGTAGTAATATTTCTACTTTGATTTATTTTCCCTCAGTTTTTGGCATACAAGTCATTTGCCTCCGTATAATTTATGACAGAGATTGATTTTTGAGTATCCCACAAATAATTATTTAATTAAACTATTATTAATAAATAAACTATATGATTTTGATTACTTCAATTATTTAATGCAGTTATTTTTTATTTTTATTTTAAAAAAGATAAAACTTTACATTAAAAGAAGGAGGAAGAGATTGGATCGAATCTCAGCTTTATATTTTTTTTAAGACTTACTTGATCAATAAATCATGCAATTAAAGATAATGTAATTAATTATCAATTTACCATGATTGCTTCAATGTTACACATCTCGTTATTTTGGAGCTCTAGCTTTTTGGCTCCCATTACTGCTGATTATCTCCATATATAATAAATATATAGCTAGGAAGGACTAAGTAATTTTTGTAGTTAAGACAATGAACATTGCTAAAAGGATGATTTTGAGTAAATTGAGTCCAAAATTGAAAATTTTAATCAGGCAATGATTTGACCATTATTAAACTTCTTTTTTATGTAAAACTGATATTAAAAAAATGCAAATTTGTAAAAGTGGGACACAATTTTGCTAATTATTGCTAATGAAGCCGATGAGGTCATGATGAAGAGGGGAGAGATGCGTGATGATGAGAGGAGGGCATGTCGGCAACGAGAGGGAGAGATCAGTCTAACTATGGTTAGGGATTTGGGGTTGGGAGAGAGAAAAGGGGGTTAAGGATTTTGGGGATTGGGATTTGAGAGATTTAGGGTTGAGTCATATAAGAAAAAAAAGAATTCGTGATTTTAGTTTTAATGAATTTATCGAAAGAATTTTTTTATAAAAAATTTTATTTTTTTAATACTAATAAAATAATTAATTTATAAAAAATTTTTCAACGAATTATTTCATCATTAATTCTTATGTCAATTATTACAAATTTTATGTAATTTTATTTATGAAATATCGATGAAAATTATTTTTGTCAAAAAATTCTATCGATCTTATATCAGTAAATATCATATTATTTTATAATTATAATTAATAGATAATCTATTGATATTTATAGATAAAAAAAATCCATCAATGATACTTTAATTTCTAGTAGTAACAGACCAAATTTGCATAAAAAAACATGCACACTCAAAACGCATACATGCAGGAATTCCAAAACTTTCCTAGAAGTTCTTTCTAGCATAATAAAATTGATCAAACTGCCGATTTGCCATGGCCACATTACCAAACTCCTCATTTTTTCGTCGCTAGTAGTCACCTGTAATGATAAGCTTCGCCGTGGTAGTCACCTGTAAAATGAGCAACGGGCAACAACCTAACTGTATTTTTTTTTTTAATTCAAGTCAAGTTAATTCACCTTTTAAAATTTTTCATCGTTGGTTTAAAATTCAATGTTGTATTCAATGAATCCAAAATTAAATTCAATTAATTTATATAATTATATTTAACAAATATAAATTTTAAATATCAATACTTATAATTTTTTTTTTGTAAACTTTTAATTTTATCGAACTAATCAAAATGAATCCCATTTATGATTTTGATGTGTTCAATTTAATTTGTTCGAACATTTTGATCATATTAATTGGATATTAAGTTCAATTATCATACATACATATTATTATTATTATTATTATTATTATTATTATTATTATTATTATTATTATTATTACGGTTAATTTTAAAAATGTCAAAATTTCAAGTTAACAACTAAAATCAAGCTGCCGGCCTAATCCCTAATTAACAAAATTCAGGGATTTGAATCCCTGAATATTTGGGATTTGATCCCAGATTGACTCTAAAAATGAGCTAATTCACAAACACAAGGGGAGGCATCCCTTTCCCCGACCACCACCATTGATACCCCGTATTCACTGCCACCCAGGCAATTCACAAAGACAAAAATTTTACAAGCTCTAGCCTCCTCATCACCCACTATCGGTCAACCTTCAACCAAAAAAACCAACACGCATTTGCCGAAACAACCACTATTGCAACTCCCTAAGCCACCATAGACCAATTCGACAATCACCAAAAAAAACCCAGTCGAGAACGTCACACAAATGCACCACCCTCTACCACAGTCGAAACTGAGAACCCCTCCCCATCGACAACCACCAAACAGCCCCTGATTCAATACTCCATCAACCAATCGCCCAATCCATGGCACCCACAACGCCACCCACACTTTCTAACAACAAGAAAAATTCGAGAACAACCACATTCCCTAAAAGAGAAAGCACAACAGAAAAGAAAACAAAGAAAAAGAAAACAAAAGCAAAATAAAAAGGGAGTTGTTTTCAGCGTCACTATTAGTGGCAGCTTGGTGTACAGCGGCACTGTTGGCAAAGTGAAAACTGGCTCACAGCGGTGAGGAAGCTTTGGGCAAACTGGAAGCATGGAAAGGAAAAGAGAGAAAGGAGGACAACATAATGGATTTTGAGGCCATTTGAAGCGACAAAAGGCAGTGCTTTTTGGGTTGAAATCGCGGGATTCCGACTCAAATCTAGGAATATCTATTCATGTTTTGGCAAAACCAACCGGAGAATGTGAAAGAAGACTTAGAAACGTAGTTGTGGTGAAATTTTAGGCTGAAAAGGGTGTCGAACGGCGACGGCCAACGATGGCAAGCGGCGGTCTGACTAGCCGCCCGATACCAAAAACTGGGTATAGATGGTCGATGCTTTTTAAGAGAATATATATATATATATATATATATTGGAAGAAGAGGAATGTAAAATATATATTGGAAGAAGAGGAATGTAAATTGAGGTTAAAAAAAGGATTCGGTTATATGGTGGAAAAAAAATGTGGGATCCGTGGATTAGGATCCGACCCAGAATCCGTTTCCTAACCCATTCCCAACCTCGGTTGATTAGCCATGAACTAATCCAGTCCAACCGAACCTAATCGATGATAAATCAAGTTGACTCATTAGCAAATCACTCAAATCGTTTTTGATTTGCCCTTAAACCATTTCAAACCACTTCAAATCGAATTAAACCACACGTAATTGTATTACTAAACTTAATTTTATAATGTAAATTAAAATCTATCTTTTTTATGAAATTTTAATTGAACTTAAGATTTTTTTAAAAAAAATATCTTTAACTTGGTGGCAACTTCTATTTTTTGTACGTCTAACAATCTAATTCCTACACTGATACTTTATGACATCCCTCTATTCATATAACAAACTTCTTTATAAAAAAATAGTATCATATTTGATGAATAACATAAGTTACATTTCAAATAGAAAATGTATTGGATATATTTTCTAATTATGCTCTAATTTTTTTTAAAGTTAAAATCATAATAAAATATCATATTCATATAATCAACTAAAAAAATTAATATAACTAAATAATCTACACACATAGTGGGACTTGACGTAATATCTCAGAAATCTAAGGTCTCTTTCTTGCTATTAAGCCAAGACCTCTTTGGCATCATGTTTTGTTGTTAAATAATGGTTTAAATTCCTTTTCTTTTTTTGTTTAAACACTACCAAAATTAAAATTACAGCTAATACCAATGTAATTTTATTGATGAAATTTTTGTCGTTAAATACAGATGGATCACTGATGGAATTAAAAAAAAAATTATCAATGGATTACTGAGGGAATTTACGAATGAATTTTATTCTGTCAATAATCTATAAGTGATACTTTGGCGTAAATTGTTATGAATTTTATCAATAAAATTTTTTTTTCGGCAAAAGTTTCCTATGGATTTAGTGACAAAAATTTGTCGATAAAAAAATTTGCAAAAAAAAAAATTCACATTACCAACAGAAATTCCATCATTAAATATGTTAGTAAAAAATTTAGCAAAAAAAAATTATTAATGATGGAAATTCCATCGCTAAATCCATCAGTAAAACAAAAATATTCTGAACCCCCAAATGGGTAAACACAAGCCATTTCCCCCAAATTTTTTCCCTAAATCCCTATCCTATCTCCCTTCTCCGTCTCTCCCCATTCCTCTCTCCCCAATGGCAATATTCGAAGTCCTCTCCACTATGCACTTACGCTAGCTGGCCAGTAAATCCCTCATCTCGTTCAGTAAATTTTTTTATTAAATATTTATTTTATCATGTATTTTATGAGTATAATTGTTGAGATTAAGGTTTAATTTTTTGTTATAAGTTTATTGAAATTTATTTGGGCTTTGGTTACCAATTTATTGAGTTTTTGCTAGTTATATATTTGTTGAAATTTGTTTAGATTTTAATTATATATTTGTTGAGTTTTTGTTGATTATATATTTGTTGAAATTTGTTGGTTATATATTTTTGTTGGATTTTTGTTGAGTATTAATGTTGAATTTAATTTTTTTTGGTTTATTTTTAGCATTGTTAAGGATTTTGTTTAAGAATTTATTTTTTATTTGTGAAAGTATTATTGAGATTTGTTGGGTTTTGTTATAGATTTATTAACTTTTAGATATGTAATATTTATATTGATTACTTTGGATTTGATGTGTATTAAGACTTATATATATATATATTGATGGATGTTTTATATTTAATATTTTCTAAATTTTAATAATAATTATAAATATTTATATTGATTTGAGGTTATAATTGGGTTTGATGTAGAATATGATTTATATTTGTTTTGAAATAATTTATACATTTGATAGTTTAGTGAAATTTATATATTAGTAATTATTAAACTATTGTGGTTTTATTGTATTAATCAAACTTAATATAAATAAATTAAATTATTTTATTTTTTCTTTTTTTTCATAACCTATCTGTAAATGTATGTTTTGAAAGTGTGTTTAGCTGGATGTATATTCTATAATGAATATGATTTTTTATTCATTTTCATCATACTAACTTACTTTATTTTCCATTCCACTTACTTTGAAATAGAATAAGCTTCGTACATAGAAGTGTTTCAATCAGAGAAAATCTCTATAAAATCGACAGCATTGCACTAAGAAGCTCAAGATCAAAGGTAAAATTCTATCATTAAAGCCAATAATCTTTTGTTGAGAATGTGTTGTCTTGTAGTATATATGATAAATTTTTGTAAGACCTTTTGTGCCATTGATGGACTATTTGTTAAAATAGACTAATAATTACCTCATTTTATTATTT
Source organism: Durio zibethinus (assembly GCF_047325235.1). Lineage (NCBI taxonomy): Eukaryota > Viridiplantae > Streptophyta > Magnoliopsida > Malvales > Malvaceae > Durio > Durio zibethinus. The sequence goes on from NC_143185.1 coordinate 4,321,636, forward strand.
AGATAATTTTGTTTAGTATAGTAATAATTTCTCATATGGTTAATCAATAAAAGGGTTTAACATCTTCTATGACTTTAATTGCTCGTATTTCAATTCAATTAAGGTTCAATAATGGATAAATATTGCTCTTATATGTACTCTCCTTTAAATGTTAATAGATACATTACTCAAAACTTCTATGATGGTGTAGAGGAATTTATTGGATATGCTTATTCTAAACTAAACGTTATTAGTAATGGGAAGATTAGGTGTCTTTGTACCAAATGTGAAAATAAAATGTTTTTAAAAGCGGATGCTATGCGTAAGCACTTTTATTATAAGGGGTTTATTATTAGGTTATACAAATTGGGTATCACATGGGAGTTAGAAGTGGGACAAATTTCTTCAATAAATAGAGATACCTTTGAATTGATGAAGTAAGTTTTTTTCATCATCTCAAGAAAAAATAAACCATTCGAGCATTTGTTGAAGCATCTGTATGTAAGGCATATGTTATTAAAGAGATATCCACTTTTTGTTCATTCTATTTTGATCCCAATGTGTCAATAAGATTGAATCGAGTTCTACGTAATAATGATGAGAAAGTCATGAAATTTGAAGGATATTTTTCAATTTTTAGTCATACTGGTTGAGCATTTAGTCCACAAGCTAAATCCCGATGGCTATCAGTGGATGAACATACCACGGCACACTTATACGTTTTGTTGAATTGTGAAGAGATAAATCCTTGCATTGAGTAAGTAATATGTGAAGTTTATAATTTATGTTTCTAGTAAATTCATAAATTTCCTAATTTGTAGTTGACAATGATAGGATATTTGATAAATCGATGAAAAGAGACTTTGTGAATAAAGTGATGCAGAATTGGAGAAAAAAGGTGATGCTAGATTCTCATAATGGTTAAGACAATTTATAAGGGTTTAACGCATAATAGCATATATGAATAGAAAATTTAACACAATTGCGTATTAAAAATAATCATCAAATTTTTTGTTTTACGATTATATAAGTTAAAGAGCAAAATGGCAATATTGATCGTCATCTAGTTGAGATAACTTATGACCTTGGACACATGGTTAGGTGTTTCAAATGTTACTTTGTTAATGGTTTCAAATTTTATTCAATTAACCATGGCCAAACTCGAAAGACAATGAATTATGGGTATGTGTGAAAAGAAGTTGCTACAATGATTATGAACATGACTTTTATACTATTTTGAAAGATATTATTGAGTTAGAGTACTTTGAAGCAAGGAATAAGGTTATACTTTTTAAATATCATTGGTTTGATACAGAGAAAGGGGTAACGGTAGATCCCTGTCATGATCTTGTTGAAATTAAATATAATTCAATGTTTGCTAACAATGAACCATTTGTTTTAACTTTGTAAGTACATCAAGTTTCCTATACAAGCCATCTTTCTAAAAGAAGAGATCAAAATGATTGGTGAAGAGTTTTCAAAATAAAAGCTAGAAGTACATATTGAGTAAGTAATATTGATGGAGATGAAGAACAGACAATTGATTTAAATGAAGACGTGTTTCAAGAAGTTGAAATTTCTATTCCATGAAATGTTACTATCTTAGAAGAACTTGATAATTCTACACTTGTTGCCAGTGAATATGAAAGATTTAGTACGAGCGATTCAAGTTGAAGAAGAAAAAAATGATGGTGATGATGATGATGATGAAACACATGCATTTACTTATTCTAACAGTGATTGATATATGCAATGTGACTTTTAATGCTATATATAATGTTTATTTAATGTTCACAATATATCTCAAGTAAGTATAATACTTTAATGTTTGTTTTATATGGTTATTTTTATATATTTTGCCAATTTCATTTAATCTTGTATTACTAAAGTAATATTATATATGTTTATTTTTTCTTTTATGGTATTGGAATACTTATGGAATGTTTTTGTTCTATATAACAGTTATGGTAAAATGTCATGTAAAGAGTATTGTCCATCAAGGTAGTTCTAGGGTAGGATCTATGAAATGTGATTTACGTATTCGATCATCATCAGAACCGATCAGCATGATCCATCATATAGGCTAGCTTCAGTATGTGGGTCAGCTTCACCACAAATACAATATGATTGACCATACTAGTCACCTCTAACATTGATGATAGATGATTTATTGATAGAGCATGACATTAATCCAGGATTAGCCAATGATCCATTAGTTAGAGATGAAAAAGGGACGATAACTAAGCAAACAACTAGAGGGCAAACAAAGGGTTACCGACTTCTATAGATCTAGAGAAGTGGGTGTAGATTACTCCGCTAAGAGAAATGTATTAATTGTTTTCTTATTGTTATTTATTTTTTAATGAATTTGTTCAGTTAAACTAATCTTACTATCAAATAGATGTTGGTAGTTGTTTTGAGCAATCATCGATTAGCTCAACAATTTCAAGAATAATTCAAGCGAATTATACTGGTCCTTCATGAACATAGGTTAAAGTATCTACGTCAGTTAAGTTTATGATATTTAATAAATTTAAGGTAGTAAATGGATATTTATTTTTTTGTATATATTTTTATTTGATTTGAATTAAAAGTTCAAATTATTGTCAAGGATTTATTGTATTCCTATTTATTATGTAAGAAAAATTGTCAATGTGCTGAGTTAGATGATGATCTTATTCAATGATTATGGAACAATATTTCAAAGAATTGATTGAAAAACTTATTGTTTAACGAAAGAGAATTGACAATAAAAGAACGTGGAGTTGATAACATCATTAAGTGCATAGATATGGAGTAGAAGTGGATCACAGCTCCTTAGGATGCTCTTATTAACAATGTATGGAGCACTCCCAAATGGAAAAACATATCCACCAAAGGCAAACAAAATCATTAGGCATAAAAAGAAAAAAGTATTACGAAGCACATGACGGCTCGGTTGCTTTTCTTGCAAATAAAAAAAGAATGGTACGATCTTTTTTATGAGTTATTTTTATCATCAAATGTCAATAAATTATATAAATTGTATTGTTACATGTTTCATTGAATGTGTTTAAAGAAATACAATCACTTGAGTTGTAATGAGAACTCATATTTACAGAACTTTTCAATTGCACTTACAGGCATTCAGGAGGACATGGTGATTTCATTGACAATAAGTTCAAAGTTATCAGTGTATGTGACTTTCAAATGATTGTGAATAATTTAAAATTGTTGCCTTGCTTTATTGAAATAGATAATATCTTATGTGTTTTATGATGCAAAAATTTTGTAAAAAGTAAAAACTGTTGCGTAATTTGTTTTGTGATTTTGATTGTGTATTTTGATTGTTGATCAACTATCTTTACCGTATATTACGTATTTTGTATTGTGATGATAATTGTGTATTATGATTATTGATTAACTATATATGTTAATAGTATATTGCGATGACTAGTTATTTATGAAAGGTTTTTACATACCTAGATGAGATCACATTTGTAAAAGGTGAAAATTATTGTATATTTTCATTTGTGATTCTGTTTATGTATTGTGATTGTTGATGAAGTATATTAAACTAGACACATTTCATTTGTAATTAAAAGCAAAAACATTGTAAGAAATCATATCTTGAACTAGATAGTGTTTTATGCATATTGAAATACATTGACTTTGCAAAATATGAAAACTATTATGTTTGTAATAATCAAATATTGATGTTGTGAATTGTTTGAAGTTATGATATTTTAGTGAACTATACAAGTTTTATAGTAATGATTATTGTTTTAAACTTTTTATAGAGAAACTATGCTACTGCATTATCTTATAAATACGGTGAAGACTCCTTCAATCATCTAGATTTCAATCTACAAGCATGGACTGAAGCTATTGGAAGGGTTAAAGCTAGTGCACTCATGTATACGGCTTTGGATCAGCAAATAGATCTAAAGACCTTCTTCAATAAACTCAGTCCACTGCTATAACAAGATCGTCTCACTCTGTCTGTGATCCATCATCTGTGCCTTCTCAAACTTGTTAGTTTCAGATAGAAGAACGAATTGATGAGTTGAGGACTAAACTTAGGTCATTCATGGAGCAATGATGTAATTTATGGGGTCTAGACAAACTCCGTCATCATAATTTTCTAGACTTGATGACAACAACAAAGAATCTGGATCAAGAGGTGCAATAATAGCATAGTGATAATTTTTTTTTTATTTGTACGAGGTATTTGATGGATGTATGCTATGAATGTTTTTTGGATGGATATTTTCTAATGTTTTGTGGATGCTATGGATGTTTGATGGATGTTTAATGATGTATTTTGACGAATATTTATTTGGATTTGATATTTTAATTAATAATAATAAAATATTTAAATAATTACACATGTTTAAATTATAAATTACAAGTTTTTTAAATAATTACAGATTTTTTAAATAATTATAATTTTTTTTATTTAAATTATTGATGCAACTATACTTTTATTGTAGGAATTTACCGATAGAATTTCATTATTATTGATGAAATTTTGATCATTACTGATGGATTATCGACATAAATAAAACCCTTTTGTGACCATTTTCATGCTTGTTGTTAATGGATTTACCTATGAAAAATTTTATGGGTAAAACCATTGATAATAAATCCTTTGATAATTACTGACAGATTTCAATCATTACCAACGGAATAGCATTACCAATTTAGTTACCACTGATATAATTTTTTTGTCACTACTATTATTACAAATAGAATTTTAGATTTTATTGATGAAAAAACTGAATTTTTTGGTAGTGAAATTAATTGAATCTAGACAAATTTTTTAATAAAAGGAGCGATAACAATTATAAAGTAAAGTCCTAATTTGTTTATTCTCTTGTTTTATTAAAAGGCATTAAAAAATCACATATTTTAAGCACAAATTATTTAAAAAATAAATTTAAAATAATGGGTGCAAAATTTAGGAATAATGGTTTAGGGTATATGCTTGATTACACAATTTGCTTAAGAAATGTACATATTTTTTTAATTAAATTGTACAATTGCATGTTGCATGTAATCAAGATCATATACACGTTAAAATTAGTCATAAAAATCATTGTCATTTCCTCTTTACTAGTTTAATAACATTTTTTATTAATTATTTTTATAATAATATCAATCAACAAATATATTCATTTATTGGTGGATCACTCCTTTTTGAAATTCTCGCAAGTTTTATTTAATAATTGACATTTGGGTTAAGCTTTGGGGTCATCTTATGGATTTGACTGAGTCTTCTTATCTAAAAAACTTTATTATATTAAAATGATTTTTAATGTATTATTTATAAAATATTTTTTTTAGTTTCATAATTAAGATTCAGATTATGATAATTTTAAATATTTAATTATTATAAATTTTATTGTGTTGACAGATATGAGTTTATAATAATTATTATCCGTTCTAGTGTGTTTTAAATGAAATACTTATTTTTGGCGTATAAATAATTTTTTGTTTGCGTTTATAATTTATTAGGATTTTTTTAAAGAGTCAGCCAGCTTGTCTTTCAATTTTTTTTTCCAAATTTTTTTATATTTATAATTTTATTTATAATTTTTTTGATAAAAACAAGGATTAGTGAAAATTTTTAATTAATTTGTGGATAATATATGCATTTAATTCTAATAACTTGTATATATATAATAAATCAAATCTATATTCACTCTTTCAAACTTATCTTTAAAAATATAGTTAAAAATATTAAAATAGATAATTAAAAATTAAAAAATAAAACTTAAAAAAGGGAATGACCCAAGAGAGAGAAAAAAACAAAAGAAAAAAAGAGAGAGCCAAATAGGGGTGCAACGTGGATATCTCTATTTATGAATGACAACGATCGCTTAGGGATAGGTTTATATTAATCCCGACTCCGAATTGAGATCGGATTATTTTTTTACACCTGACCTTGCTTCAACATACATATAAATATATAAGTTGAATAAAAAATTAAATTTAATAAAATAATATTTATAAAAATATTATTTTAATATAAATTATATTTTAATTATATATAAAAATATTATTTTAATAAATTAAAATATTAAATAATAACTTTATTAATATAATGCATATATATATAATATTAAATAAGTAATAAAATATATACTCAAAAAACGGACTAGGCAAAGTACATTAAACCCAAAACATAATTTTTAAATATAGATATTTACCTTAATTTCTTAGTTATATAAGGTAGGTTTATATTTTTTAATTAAGCATACATATAATATGTTTTTGGCTACATATTATAATTCTATATTCTATTAAATATTAGGATAAAAATAATTATATTTGTCATTAATTAAAATTTGACATTTGTGTAAAAAATTGATATTTTTAATTAATTATTTTTTTCATAGCATTAATTAATAATTAATTTTATTTTAGTACCTTATTTTGTATTTGTTGGAGAATATTATGTTGATATCATCATCTTTATGTTTTACAAAATAATAAAAAATAAAAAATAAAATGAAGAAGTGATAAAATGAAGACACATGAAGAAGTTAGGGAATGATCAAAGTTTTGATCAAAATTACTAAAATTAAATATATGGATATAATTATTGGATAAATATAAATATAAAATCTACTAATTCTAGATAAATTAACTAATTCAGAAATAAGATATAACAATCAAATCAATAATTATATGTTAGTACAAAATTTTAGAACAAATATGATGAGGCAAGTAATTTTTTTTTTTATTTTAAATGATTGCAATGTTTCAAAATTTTATTTTTATTTCAACTAGAGAGAGTAATGGTGTATGCATGCAAAGCGACCCTTAGGGAAAAAAAAATATGGAATTATTCTTATATTTTGATAAACCCAAAGAGAGTTTACTTTTTTCCGAACCAAATACTTTCTAAAAGTATTTACTTTCCGCTGCCATGATAACAAATAATTACAATAAAGAAAATGAAAAATTTTCTTATTTCAAAGAAGGATGTCGCAATTACTTTTTTGTTGATGTAATTTTTATATTTTAAATTATTAAAAAAATTAATATTTGATAATTTGCTGTATATAGGTAATAAACTTTATGTTATTCTTGCACAGCACAAGGATTAGTAGATTCAAAGAGCGAGGATTTTGATTCAAGAAAAAAAAGAAAAAAAGAGGGAGGATTTTGTGGTAGAAAGGGAGGAAGAGAAAAAAGTGAGAAAAAAATTGAAAAAAAAGAAAATTAGGTAGTGTTTGGTTTCAAAAAATAGAATCATTTTTTGTTTTTATTTTTCAAGAAAATGAAAAATATGAGTGAAAATATGTTTGGTAATTGAAAATAAAAACAAGTTTTAGAAAATAAAAATGAAAATGAATTATAAAATGAAAAAAAAAGAAGATGTTTTCAATTGTGAAAACAATGGATGTATATTACTTTTTTCTTTCCGTTTTGCAAATTACCATATTTAAACACTTTTTAATGTTATTAATTAATAAATATATATTATATTTATAATTAAATGACATTAATAGTAATATTATTGAATATTTTATTTATTTCCTTATTTTTCATTTTAGAAAATAATTTTTATTTTCTTTTATCAAATACATTTTTTAGAAAACAAAAAATAGAAAATAAAAATTATTTTCTAAAAAATGAAAATAAAAAATAAAAACAAAAAATACTTTCTCAAACCAAATGGAGCTTTATTTTTTTATTGTGTTTTATATGAAAATAAAAAATAGAGAAACAATTAAAGGTAAAGTTTGTAAATAAATTTATTAATTTAAGTTGAATAAATATTTTTTCTCACATTTGAAATAATAGGATATAAAAAAAGGAAAAAGTGCAATTAATTAATTCAATTTCCTTTCATCTTATTTCTCTATTATAAAAAAAAAAGAGGAAAAAAATAATTTTTTTCTTCCTCTACCTATTAAAAAAAAACTTGAATTGTTATTTACAGTTAGTTAAAATATATGGTATACCTATAAATTTTTTAATTTATATATTATTCTTTTTAAATTTAATTTGATATATCAAATTCAGTTTACTTAGAAGGGAGAGTGGGAAAGCAATATCATACTGGTCCAAAACTTGATGCAATATTCTTCCTTCAGTTTCAATATTAAACACTACCAAAAATCATTTTGAATAATTTATCAATTCACATAATTAATGTTTACTACTTCAACTAATTTAATAGCATATATCTTCTTTTCTTCTTTTATTTTTAGTGAGTATAGAAGACAATTACCATTTTGCCATTTTCATATGCATAATAATACCATTATTATACATTAAAAAAGTGCAAACATTTGAAGGGCGTTTCAGTCTTTACATAGTAGATTGTAAGAAAATGAGCAGGTTTTTGGAACTGTCCTAGCGCTTTCTCTATGTGCCAGCCAGCGGTCTGCCTGCTTGAAGATTGTAATATGAACAAACAAAAACAAAAGGAATTTAGAGAGTGAGAAAAGGGAAGGAGAACAAAGAAAGAGAGAATAAAAGATTTTGTGTTTTTGGGTTTTGTTTGTTCAATCCCTGGTTGGTTCCATAGATAAAGCTTAAAAGCTTTTACCCACTTTTTTTCTTATCTTGTTAATTCCATTTTCATTAGAACTTTTCAATGCATTCAACAAGTAAACATTTTTTATGGGTACCTATGGAGATATATTTCTTGATTTTATTTTCTGCCTTTTTTATAAATTAGCCATCTTTTTTTTTTTGTCCATTTTATTTGTGTGGTCATATGTTTTGAAGTCGTTATGTGTTTTCACGTGCTTTACTTTGCTTTCCACTGTCCATAAAGAACGGACAAAACACTTTGACTTCACTTTCAATCCTGTTGTGATCTTTAAAAAGACAAAATAACATTCTTCGATCCGATTTCAATTCAAAAAACTATTTTTATTAAATGGATGCATCAAAATTAGCCAAATATTTATTATTTTGACATCTTAATCTCTCATGACTCTATTTTTTATAAAATTTATTTTATTTAAAAAAATATTAAAAAAAAAATCAAATGGGAATCTTATGGAAACTTCTATTGCTAATTTATGTTTTCACACCTAGATAAAAATATTAATATAAATAAATAAAAACAAAAAAAAGCAGAAACTAAAAAAAAAAAAAAAACCCAATTAAGAAAGGCCAAATTAAGGGATGCCTGCATATGCTTTTAAGGATTCAACTTGTCATGACAGATTATATGCTCATCTGGTCCTATTTTTTTAATAATTCAGTTTAACTTTGATCACTTGTTCCATCGCTTTTTCAGAAAGATTAGTGATTACATTTGGAATATCGAATAAATTTCTGTGATTTTTTTAAGAAACAAATAAAAGTTTCATTCAAAATATCTAATAATAAAAAATTTCGTCTCCTAATAAAACATAAATAAATAAAAGAATCAAATCCTGATGGTTGGAAAAGAAAAAGAAAAGTTTATTGAGCGTTTTCGCTTCTTTTTTTTTTATGACCTTATTATAATATTTTTATCATATTAATTTCTACTCTACCCTCTCCAAGTTCATTGTGGAGAGCCCCGGAATTTCCATGTCGTATTTTAATCTCGTGTAAACTTATTAAGGAAAGCCCCTAGCATTACCCCGTCGTATTTGTTCCTTTGATCATTTTCATCTCTCTCTTTCCTTTCTTCCCAAAATCTCTTCTTTAAAATCTCGACATCCATCGCCAACTGATTTCTCCTTACACCTCTGTTCACTTCTCTCCCTAGTTTCATAACTCTTGGCCTCTAACAAAGGTTTGTCTGTCTTTCAGTTACCTAAAAACCAAAATGTTTTACAGCAGCAACTTTCTATCAACAAAATTTTTACTATTTTTGGGAGGATAAATCATAAACAAGTTTTTTTTCCTTTAATTTGATCGATCGATTATTATGGTTAAAGTTGTGTTATTTGGAATATGTTAAATATTGGATTTTTTTTTGTCTTATATTTAAGTTGGGTCTTTTCACCGTTATTGGTTTTAGATTGCATTTTTAGCATCGCATCAGTTCAGATGTGTTTTGTTGTTATTGTCTGTTTTTTCTGTCTGTTACCGTCGTCTGATAGGCTTTTTCTCTGCTTACACGTGATCAGCCGATTGATTTTTGGTTGGATGTTTAACAATTCTGCCTGCAAGTGGATTTTACAGCCATTAGTTTTTGTTTTGTTTTGTTTTTTTTTTCTTTTGTGATTCTTTTGGGTATTTTCAGATGTGATTTCGGAAATATTTTTGGTGATGAGTATTTTGAGTTTTTGACTATGGTTTTCTGGTGATAATGATGGTATTTATATCAAAATGGTGTCTATTTTGGCGGTAGGAATATTATTTGTTTTCCTCTGCCCTGTATTTTATAGAACTAGCTATTGTGACAAAATTAATTCAAGTATATATGTTAGTCTAATTAAGATTTTTTTAGTCATTTGTAATATTTCAAACATTATTTTAGGAAACTGGCATGGATCTTCTACATTCTTAGTTGATTTCAATTACATTCCTTTTACATAGGCTGACATTTCTTGTTACGTAGCCTGAGCTGATAACCAGATCATCGCTTCTTATTTGCCTCACTGTCAGAAAGATATGTCAACTTTTTCGTTGCCACTGTTAAAGGGTGTGGAAGAAACAAGCAAGGTCCTGGCGAAGGTGCTCGAGGTGGTTCTCTGCCTTTTTAGGGTCAGCCAAGGAGGAAAGGTAATTTCCATTGGAAGAAAGATGATGGAAAAGATAAAGGGATCTGTTTCAAGCCTCATTTTATACTTTTATAAAAGCAAGACCCATGAATTTGCTCAAGAAGCTGATGTGTCCAACACAAAACCAATTACAAAGCAAGGGGAAAGCAGAGGATGGTACTCTCTTCTCTCTCTTATTCTCACTTTTGTTGTTTAATATACAGTAGTAGTTGAAATTTCCGTTGTGCATACCGAATAGAGATTGCCTTCCAGCCCCAACCAGATATGATTCTTTTCCAAGTTGTATACTTGAGTTAAAATCTAAGAGGTAAGGAGCATACCACTCGTGTGATTGGGTTCGGACATTGTCTTCCAGTTCAACCAATGAATCCCTTTGTTATCGCCAGTAATTGCTTATCAAGCTCTTGATTTCTTGAGACAGTGATTTTGGCTGCTGGCACATAAAAAACAGTTCATGGTGTAAGTAGATAACTGATTTGATGAAGATTTCTTTTCCAGCCATGTATGGAATACCCAAATATGTCTCTGAGTTTATAGTCACTTGGATCTCGAAAATGCCCTTGAACTCATTTTGTTTGTCTTCTCTCTTGTTGCTGCTAAAAAACAGTGCCTGACTTCTCAAAATTTATTTTCTGTCCAGAGCTAATTTCTATGTGCGTACGCTTTACCCTTTCGCTGTTAATCCTATTCATTTTGCCAAATAGAATATTTTCATGGGCAAAAGAAAGGTATCTCTGGAACCAGCTTGACTAGCTTTAACTCCATGTAGCAATCCACTACTCTGATCCTTTACTAACATGGCAGATAGACCTAAGTGAACGTATAAGAGACAAAATGACTTGTTCCCAAAGATAGACCTTCTGTATATATCATATTGAATATTTTCTCTCGGTACCAATTGTAGTATTTTGCTACGGTGACCTACTTGCTACAGTACTTCCACCTCGGGATGTATTTGTCTAAATAAATATAGAAACATGTATCTTGCATTGCAATTCTCTGGAAGTTTTATGCTAGCTTATGATTTGCTATATGTTATAGGTTCTATCCGTTCAAAGTCTGCCTTATGCTGCTTCTGGTGCTTACAAATGGGACAAGAGGTGTTGGAGGTGTAGATATTGGTAGCCCACTAATCCCTGGGAACACAGCAATGAATTTTCTTCTGGTCAACAAAAATCTGAGAGGCCATAAACGAGAGATGTTAGGCACAGAAGCTGCTGCAACGGATGATAGTATCAACTACAAGGCTTTTCAACGTGGGAACTCCCCACCAAACAACCCAGTGGGCAAGCAAGCCAATCCTCATCAGAGACCTTGTAACCCTGGTGAATATTGTCGACAAGGTAAAAAAGAAAAGAAGAACTAGCCACACAAAGTACTGTATCTGATATAAAGACATATTAAGGTTATGTTTGATGCATACAATGATAATCATCTTATACTATGTTTGATTTGAATCTAAAAAAAGGATAAAATTATAAGGAGGATTAATCATACTCTAGGCATAGGATGATTCAATCTTTTCAAAATAGAGAGGATTACTTTTAATCTATGAAATTAAACTTACATATGGTATTATATCCTTAAAAATTATATCAATAATTTAAATTATGCAAACTTTGAGAAGAGACAATTTTGATCAATAAATAAATTATTCTATCTTTATCCTTGCAAATATCAAATACAAAATAGTGTAACATTATTTAATCTAATACTAATCATAATATCATCTTATCCTAATCTTACGCACCTAACACACCCTAAGTGTCTGCATTTATCTCATCGTTGGAATTTTGAAGCTAGTTAATTCTTCTTGGTAAGTTTAATGCGATCTCTATGTAGCATGACTAGACTTAAGGCATGAACTCCCAGTCTTGGATCCTTCTTTGAGTATCAGTGGCTTCATATATATAGTTCTATTCTTTTTTTTTTTTTTTTGGAGGATATCTATCAATTAGTTTTACTAAGTACTTCTAAGTTAAACAAGGAAAAGACTTATAGCTGGAAAGGAATTCATCCATGATCAAGGCCAAGGATATTTTACCTATTCATTTATCCATTCAACAAAATCCTTAAAGTTTTCGTCAGAGCAACCTGTTTCTCTGATGCTGCTCGTGACAGTTTCCTTGAGAGCCAGAGCTGTTTCTTTATACTTTTCATTGCCTAACAGTTGCTCTAGCTTACTCCTAATTTCTTCTCTTGTAAATTGTAATGATTCCTCTTCCATCTCTGATGAACCCCAATCCAACATTCCAATAGTCACAAATATAGTTCTGGTTGAAGAACTAATCAGCAAATGCCAGCACAAGAAAGGGATTCCATTGCTTTACACCTTCAATTGTTGAGTTCTAACCACAATGGCTTATAAAGCCAGCAACGGAAAAATGAGCAAGAACCTTCCTTTGAGATGCCCAACCAACCATTTGCCCTCTAGCAGCTATTCTCTCTTGAAACCCTTCTGGGTAGGCATCATTTCTTCCATCTGTTATATCAGAACGCACGACCCAAATAAATGGTCAACCTGTAAGTTCAAGCCCCAGTTTAAGCTCTTGAAATTGAGTTGTCTCAAAAACGGGGAACCTGCCAAATGCAACATAAAGGACTGATTGTGGTACCTGTTGGTTCTGCCATTTCAGACAACTTGAATCTTCTCGACTTAAGTTTCCGATTGAGTCTCCAAGCCGGTTTGGTGCCAACAGTGGGCCTATAGCTCTGATCTGTGCAAGGACACAATTTATCTTGCTTTCTGATCCACTCATTTCTTCTATAGGCTCCTTCACTTTCCCTAGCATGACCTGCAAGATTGCTTCTGATATCTTCTCTGGTTGTTTCCCATCCTCTGCTGATCCAAGTCCATCTGGAATCCGTACAAGGCAAATCTGATCACCCACATCTTTCATTGCCAATATATCCAGGGCATTTCTATGATTAAACTCCATGTTAACAATTTGAATCCATGTTTAACGAAGCCTTGCGAAAGCTCCATTAGAGGAATTACATGGCCTTGTGCCGGCTATGGAATCACCAGAATTTGTGGATTGTCCATCTTCTTTTCTTGTTTTGCTTCCAAGACTGACATTTGATCTTTGAACTCAATTATCCATGTAACTTCTATTAGTGACCTGAGGAAACAGCCGGTAGATATTGTCTTCATGTTTTTCCATGTCAGTGGAGTCTTGATCTTGGAATCTATACGATTGCTCCTGTTCTTCCTTCCCATTTTAAAATGATGCATTATTTCAGTTTATTATTGATCTCATTTTGTTTGCAATGACCTACTGATCCTGACCTTTTGGATTCATTGGATTTCTTTGTGGCATCTGATAGGCTGATACTGCAGTCTCTTATCTTCATAGAATCTACAATTAAATTTTCAATGTATATATGACCTATGTTGAAAACAACCCTTGTTTTCCTTTATTATTTGGGAATTCACAATCTCAAATATTGTTTAAAATGAAATGCATAGCTTAAACATAGGTCATATGGCTGCCAAAAAAAACATGGATATCTTGCTAAGTTAAGAATATGCGTTTAACAACAGGTTTCTTCAAAAGATGGGAATTTGGATTTTTTTTTATCCTTGATCATGTTCCTTTTTTTTCTTTTTTTTTTGTGTGAAGCTCAAGGCTTGTAATTTCTTTGAATTGAAGATTTGGAACCCTTTCAAAGATTTGGGCTCAATCTTGAAGCACAAATTTCCAGCCCAAGATTAGTGAAGTAAGCCCAGTTCATTCTAATTCCGGGGGAGAAACTATTAAGCCAATCCATTGACTCTTAGAAGCCCAAAATCTTAAAGTTTTGTCATATAGGACCCTAGTTATATTTTCTTAATTTTGGGGGAATGATTCAGATCAATTTCCATTAAAATAATATTTATTTCGATTAAACAAAATTACTTTTATTTCATCTCAAACATTAATGGCCAAAAAACCTGGGATTTGGGAAACCAATCGAGACCAAAGAATTATTACCACTAACCTAGGTATTACGAGTATTATTTAAAAAAATAGTTGTTTATTTTTATTCTGCTTGTTCTCAAATCACTTTCCAATCATGAATTGGATCAGAGACAGGTTGGAACAGGAGTTAGTTATCAAGGAGTACCCACAACAACGGACGTGTCTGTTCTGAACCTAAACTCAAAGATGATCCAATCTGGAGATCCTGAGCCGATAAACTCGCTGGTGACAAAATAAGACTCACTCCCTATCACGAAGAGAAACCCTAAGGAAACTCCAAGGAAGAGAAACCTTGAGGAAACTTTAAGGAGACTAAGACTTTATTTATATAGATGGTAAGATTAATTATAGTAAATAATAATAAAATTATTATAATTATGATTTAAAAAATTTTAATCAAATATTTAAGTTAAATATTTCACATTAAAATTAATATTTAAATTTAATTAATAATACGATAAATTCAATCGTATAGTAATAAAAATACAATTGAATCCAAATGAGCACTCACACAAATTTTTTTTTTTTGAAGATCTTTTGATTAAATTGAGTCCAAAATTGAAAACTTTAATCAGGTTATGATTTGACCATTATAAACTTCTTTTTTTTCTTATTTTAATGCAAAAACAACATTTTAAAAAAAAAAAAAAAGGAGATGCAAATTTGTAAAAATGAGGCACAATTTTGCTAATAGTTGTTTTGGTTAAAAAAAGGGAACACCAAAACATAGACCAAATTTGCTTAAAAAACATGCACACTCAAAGGGCATGAATGCAGGAATTCCAAAATTTTCCTCAAGTTCTTTTTCCAATAAAAAGGTTGATCAAACTGCCAATTCACCGAGGCCACGTTACCCAACTCCACCATTTTTCCATCACTAGTAGTCACCTATAATGATATGCTTTGCCCTGGTAGTCACCTGTAAAATGGGCAATGGGCAATGGGCATTGGCCCGAGTGTGCGTGTTTTTATTTTAATTCATGTCAAGATAATTAACTCTTGAGAATTTTTTATTGTTGGTTAAGATTTAATGTCGTATTGAATGAATTTAGGATTTAATTCAGCTTATTTTTGTAATTATTTTTAACAAATATAAAATTTAAATATCAATACTTATAATTCATTTTTTTTTTTTTTTAGATTATGACTCTTTTATAAAAAAAATAATATCATATTCAAGTAATAACATGAGTTATGTTTCAAAATAGAAAATGTGTTGGATATATTTTCTAATCATTCTTTATTGTTCTTTCTTTCAAGTTATAATCATAATAAAATAATGCGTCTATATAATCAATTAAATATTAAACTATTATATCATAATTAAATTACAATAATTGAATAATCAACTAATAAATTAGAATATAACTAAACAATCTAGCACAGTAAAATTTAAGTCTAAGACCTCACACATATGATCTAAGATCTCTTCCTTGCTATTAAGTTAAAAATTTATTAGCATCATTTTTTGGTGTTAAATAATAGTTTAAATTACATTTTCTTTTGTTTTAATTACTTGAATCTAAAGAAAGTTTTTAAAAAATAAAAAATAAAAGGAGGGATAACAATTATAAAGTAAAGTCTTAATTTGTTTATTCTCTTGTTTTCATAAAGAACATTTCTTAAAAAAAAAATCACTTATTTTGAGCATAAATTCCTTAAAAAATAAATTTAAAATAATGGGTGAAAAATTTAGGAATAGTGGTTTACGGTATATGCTTAATTATAAAATTTGTTTAAGAAATTTCCTTAAAGAAAAAGAAATGTACATATTTTTTTTAATTAAATGTAGATATATTTTGTCTTCTTTGTTTGTACATATGACAATTGCATGTTGCATGTAATAAAGATCATATACTAATTGGAAGTAAAGTCATACAAACCATTGTCATTTCCTCTTTACTAATTTAATAACATTTCTTTTTTATTAATTATTTTTATAATAGTATCAAACAATAAATATATTTACTTATTGGTGGATCACTCCTTTTTTAAATTGTCCCAAGTTTCAAATAATAATCGACATTTGGGTTAAGCTTTTGTGTCATCTTATGGATTTGATCAAGTTTCCTTATCTTAAAAAAACTTTGTTATATTAAAGGCTTAACTTCATAATTATACTCTGTGGTTAATGTTAAAATGAAAATGTTCCCTGAGATTTAAAACGTAATACATAACTATAATTTATTTTATTATTTTTTTCTTCAAAATTGTTATTTTTGTCGTTTCTTTTCATTTTTTATTTCTTCTTCATCTCAATTCATATTTTTTCTCTAAAAATTTATTCACTGTCTCTAAAACCAAATCAATTCTCTCTCTAAAGGTTTGGTTTGGTATTAGAGAATTTATTTGGTTTTAGAGAGAAAATGAATTTGTCAATCCAAAAATTCAGTCAAAGCCATTTCCAGCAAACAATATTTTTTATTCAGCAAAACCCAAACAATTGAACAAACAATGACAAAACATAGGCAAGCATAGAACCAAAAAAGAAGAAATTTGAGCAGTGAGTAATCTCAAGCAATTCAGCAGTCAATACTCATCTGAATTCAATAAAAAAAAAAAAACTAGCAAGCAAATCAAAGCCAAAATCCATAAAGCAAACAGCAAAAAATCCACCAACAAAGTCTCAACACATATTAACAGTCAGTGAACCCAAAATCAACAATCAAAAAAGACTTATTTGGTAGTGCAAAATCAATAATTACCCATCAGCAAACAATCATAGACACATAAATTAGCAGCAAAACACCTATTGAAAAAATTGAAAACAAAATAAAAAGTTTCGTTATAAGAATTTTTAGTATTTTTCAGTTGTGGGGCTCCCTTTTTTGGGGTTTTGAAATAGAATAAAAAATATTGTTTTAAGGTTCTTGAGTGGTGAATAATAGTAGGGACAATTTGAAAGGTTTTGAGTTTTGGTCGTGTCTTAAAGTACTTAAATAGAAAAGAAGATAGCAGCATCTTTTATCAAGATTTGAGCTTTTGCTGGGTATTAGGCAAATAAGGAAAAGAGAGGAACGATGCCACACAGAGAAGAAATGAGGCCAAGGTCGAAGATCAATGGTGGAGCAAGTGGTGGTTTTTCAACTAATTTATGGGTTTTATTCTTGAGTTTAAAGTTGGTGGAGAGAAGTTAGAGAATACTTAGAAAGTTTGGTTTAGTCAGAGAGAAAAGTTAGAAAAAGAATTGATTTGGTTTTAGAAAGAGAAAATGAATTTTTAGAGAGAGAGAATATGAATTGAGAGAAAAAAAATAAAAAATAAAAAAATAAAATGTAATGGAAAAAAATAATGGTTTTAAATAAAAAAACTCCAACAAATCATAGGATAATTAAGTATCATATTTTGAATCTCAAGAGACACTTTCATTTCGACCTTAATTATAAGATATATTTATAAAATTAACCTTATATTAAAACGACTTTTAATATAATTTATTGTTATAATGTTGATTTAATTTTAATAATTAATATTTAAACTCAAATAATTTTAAATACTTAATTATTAAAAAAAATTTTATTGACATATACAAGTTTGTAATAATTATTATTCATTCTATTGTGTTTCCAATGAAATAGTAATTTTAGGTGTATATATAATTTTTTTGTTTGTGTTTATAACTTATTAGGATATACTTTAAAGAGTCAACCGGCTTGTCTGCCAATTTTTTCCAAACTTTTTTGTTTTTTAACGTTACATATATTTATTGAATAAATTTAAATATAAAATCTACTAATTCATAGATAAATTAATTTATTCGTAAGTAAGATATAAAATCAAATTAATAATTATACGTGAGTCCAAAAATTTAGAACAAATATGATGAGACAAATAATATTGTTTATTTTAAATGATTGTAACGTTTCAAAAAAAAATTTTCAACTAGAAAGAGTAGTGATGTAAACATGTAAAACGACCCCTAAAAAAAATAATAATAAAAGGAATTATTCCTATATTTATGAATATCATTTTTTAAGCCACATTCCCAAACCAAACAAATCATGAATATTTAAGGGAGAATTTCAAAAAGGAGTGGTTACCAAGAATATTTACTGATGGATACTATAATTAAAAATAGTTAAGAAAAAGGAAATGCTAATATGTAAAATTTTAAGTAGGAAATGACAATGACTTTTAGGACCTTAATTCAATAGGCATATGATCTTAATTACATGCAATTGTCATATGTACAAACAAGACAAAATATAAATTTATTTAATTAAAAAATATGTACAATATTCTTAAAATATATGTACATAAGTAATTGTCATATACTTAAAAAAGATGCTTATATTTCATTTTTAACATGGCTTTATATTTTAATATGATCCTAACTCTGTATCTAAACATCCTTCGAATAACAAAAATAACAAGAAATTTTTATAAAAATATACATTTGGATATGATGATATGATATTGAAAAATATATAAAAATTTAAAATTTTTTTAAAAAATATATTTTACATTTAATATGCCATTAAAAATTATAATATGATAATTTACGTATTTTATATATATTTGACATAAAATAAATAAATATAAATATACGAATTATTAAACACCAAATAAGATTAGAGGGATATGGTGATTATATTTGACATGTGACAAAGAAAGGTCATCATCTATCCATTATCCGCCTAAGAAATTTAAGTCCTATATATTAACATCAAATGTGAGAGACCATTTTTAATCCCATAACAAATAATTACTTTTAGTTTCTTAATTATGTCCACTTTCCATTTATAAGCTATTACAACTTGCAAGTATAAAATTAGGTTAAAAAGCATTAAAAGATTTTAGAATTGAATTTTTAGATAAATGAAACTTATGAGATAAAGTAAGATTACTTTTAATAGTACAAGTGTGATCTTGCAATAGCCTTTGCCAAGATTCACTGTCTTACTGGGAAAGGAACTTCAAAGTCAAGTGAAGATTCTGAGTCTCCACCATTAATGCCATTGAATTCTATTTCTGAATTCATGTTGGCCATGGCCGTCAGTTCAACCACGTAGAAAAGAAAAATAGCTGATCTCATTAAAGTGATAGAAGAAAAGGATTTGAAAATCGCAAAGCTCATATGTCAAATAAAAATGCAGCAAGACAATGAGCCAACTATGATCAATTGCATTCTCCAGGTCTTACAACAAACAAATCAAATGCCTATTTTTTTTTTTAAGAAATTGAAAGGAGCCTTGGAAACTGAACTGAAGACTCTGAGTTGAATGCATCAACTTCAACATCATTTGCCACATTGTCTATCCAACAATTGCAAGATGATTAAAACATGTTCCTAATTTAAAATTTTAAATATGTATGTAAATAAAAATAAATAAATAAATACGAAAATCAAAAATTAAATTAAATAAAGCAAATATAAAACTAAAAAGAAAAATAAAATTTTCACAATGCAATTTAAATAACCTTTTTTATTTTGTCTGTAAATGTAAAAAGTGTAAAAAATTTCATTTACAAATAAGGTAATTAAAATTAATATTTGAGATTTTGATAAGAAGGTGGCTAGGAATATATTTAAATTAAAAAATATACAAAAAGAAAAAAAAAAAAGAAAAGAAAATGCATGTGCAGAGTACATATTGTGATGTCATGTACCTTGAGCATATAAAAAAATGTGACAGAAATCTAAACTTACATCATCTAGGTTAACTATTAAAAGTGTAAAAGATGTATTTATATTCGTAAGTTATTTGATATCGATTTAAAAAAAAATTAAATTTAATTCGATTATTTTTGAATTGAGATTGAACTTGAATAATTTAATTTATCAAACAAATTAAATTTGAATATTTTAATACTTAATTCAAATTACTTGTAAGGTTATCGAAATTTTTATTTTAATATATATTTTATTATTTTAACTATAGATTATAATTTTATCCTTAAAATAAAAATTCCTAAAACTAGAAGCTTTATCTTTTTCAATCTCACGACTCTCCTCTTCCCCCAGTGGCGCTATCCCTATCTCTTTCAATCTCATGACTTTCCTTTCTCCCCCTCCGGGCGCTATTCCATGGACATGACAAAAAACTTTGTTCCAATGTCTGTGTTTTTCTAGACATCACAAGGAAAGCATATGTTATTCCATTTTTAAAAAGGAATAATGACAAACTAGAATAGGGATAAAGGGTCTTTTCCAAGAGTGATCGTGCTGATACTTAGACTCACCCAATCCAATTCACTTTTTCTTCTTCATTTTTGGTGCATTTGTTTCCATTCAATTTCATTCGATTGATCCCAGCTTTTCTTTGTTTCGGTAAAATCAAAATGGGGTCTTTCAACATTATTTCGCTCCAATACTCATCCAAATCCTGCTGCAAAAGTAGGATTGCAGATTTCTCAAGTGCTTGGGTGAACTATTCGCCTTGGTCTGTGCATATGACGCTCTCAAATCTTTCGGCTTCGAGGGAGAAAGGCCTTCAATGTCCAATTTCTTTAAAGGGGAGAAAATAAAATGTCAATTATCGAAAAATCACAAATTTTTTATCATGATTCGAATAGAAAGAGCTCAAGCTTAGTTTGAGTTTTATTTCGAGTTAAGTTCCCGGCGAACTAAAACATCTTAGTAGCCGGAGGAAAATAAAGCAAAAGCGATTCCCATAGTAACGGCGAGCGAAATGGGAGCAGCCTAAGTTTAAAAAAAAAAATTCAATCAAATTCGAACCAAATTTCAAGTTTTAATTTTTGAGTCGAGTTTGAACTCGAGTATCTTAACATACTAATGCTCAACTCGATTCAATTACATCTCTATTAACTACTACATGAACAATGACATTTTTAGCCCTACATATTAATATTCCTTCCATAATTCATGTCATACATCAACTTTACTTTTACTATTAACTTCAATTCATGATTAATTTCAAGTATGATTTGATTTAAAATTGTAATTCAAAAAATAGAAATTACTTTAATATAATGTATAGATAATATAAAGCCATTATAATATCAAAATCTTTAATTGGAAATTAGATTACCATACTACTAATAATGAAGTTTGAAGATTTAGAATTCACAAAACAAATAAAAAGATAATAAAAAATAAAAATTAGATTAGGGGTGGAATATATGCATCTAGAATGAAGGTAATTAGTAAAAGGGTGTTTCTATTCACTCTTTTTTTTAATTATCTTTAAATAAAATTATTTAATTATCTCTTTTCATTTTAATTTAAAAATTTTTGGATATGTATAGAAAAGGGTTTAAAAAAAAATTAAGTAATTTCATTTAAAAATGATTTTGAAAAAAAAAAAGTGAAAAGAAAAAAAAAAGAGGTTGAAATTGAAGCTCCCTTTGTAAAATTCATAGGCAAAAATATCTCTCCAAACGCCGAAGTTTTTGCAAAAAGTCTCTTCTTTCTCTTTTTCCTTTGTAGTAATTATATATCGTCATGGCGGAAAAACTAAACATTTTTAGTTTGTTGATCTAAGTTGTAATTCTCATTTTTAATTTCGCTGAAAAACATCTAAACAAGTTGGTTTGAAAATTGAGTTGGAAAAGGTGTTATTTGTGGGATGAGCCGTTATGTGTGACATGTTTGCGTAAGACTTGCCTTCCTTTTTGAATGTTTTGAGTGTTTGAGCTTTGAAATTTCCGTGGGCTTGTGGTGGCAGAAGAGAGTAATTGGCAGCAACTGACACGTCCAGTGGGGGACATCTCTCCCGCGACAAACCTTATTAAGGCATTTCCTTTAATCACATTTTTAACAAGAAGACAAGAAGCTTCCGAGCCACCAACCAAAAAAGGTGAACAGTGTCAACAAAAGATTTGTTAAGAAATGAAAAAGACAGGTGTCGAAAAAAGAATCCTCAAAGGATAATCTATACTTGCATTAATATTACCAAATCCAAACAAAAAAAGGAATCAAATCTTCTCACCATCTTCACTCCCTGCATCAAACTTATTAAGCGGATCCCCTAGCATTCTATCGTCGGATTTGCTTCCTTAACCATTTTTATCTCTCTCTTTCTTTTCTTCCCAAAATCTCTTCTTTAAAATCCAGATATCCGTCGCCAACCGATTTCCCCTTACATTTCCGTTCGCCTGCAGGTCATTAGTGGCGGGAACTCTCTCTTCTCTCCCTAGTTTCATATCTTTTGGTGTCCAACCGAGGTATGTCTGTCTATTCAGTTACCTAAAAACCAAAATGTTTTTACATCATCAACTTTCTATCAACAAAATTTTTACTGGTTTTTGGAGGGTAAATCATAAACAAGTTTTTTCCCTTTGATTTGATAGATTGATAATTATGGTTAAAGTTGTCTTATTTCGAATATGTTTAATATTGGATTTTCTTTTGTCTTATATTTAAGTTGGATCTTTTTACCGTTATTGGTTTTAGATTGGATGTTTTAGCATCGCATCAAAGTTCAGATCTGTTTTCTTGTTATTATCTGTTATTTCTGTCTGTTACCGCCGTCTGATACGCGTTTTCTCTGCTTACACGTGATCAACTGATTAGTTTTTGGTTGGATGTTTAACGATTATGATTTATGAACTACCCGCAAGTGGATTTTACAGCCATTAGTCTTTGTTTTGCTTTTTTTTTTTTTGGTGATTCTTTGGGGGTATTTTCAGGTGTGATTTCGCAAATATTTTTGGTGATGATTATTTTGACTATGGTTTTCTGGTGATAATGATGGTATTTATGTCAAAATCGTGTATTTTTGGGCGGTAGGAATTTTTTTGTTCCCTCTGCCCGGTATTTTATAGAGCTAGCTATTGTGGCAAAATTAATTCAAGAATATATGTTAGTCTAACTAAGATTTTTTTAGTCATTTGTAATATTTCAAACATTATTTTAGGAAACTGGCATGGATCTTCTACAATCTTAGTTGATTTCAATTACATTCCTTTTATATGGGCTGACATTTCTTGTTATATAGCCCGAGCTGATAACCTGATCATAGCTTCATGTTTGCCTGACTGTCAGAAAGGTGTCAACTTTTTGGTTGCCACTATTAAAGGGGGTGGAAGAAACAAGCAAGGTCCTGGCGAAGGAGCTCGACGTGGTTCTCTGCCTTTGCAGGGTCAGCCAAGGAGGAAAGGTAATTTCCATTGGAAGAAAGATGATGGCAAAGATAAAGGGATCTGTTTCAAGCCTCATTTTATACTTTTATGAAAGCAAGACCCATGAATTTGCTCAGGAAGTTGATGTGTCCAACACAAAACCAATTACAAACCAGGCGGAAGGCAGAG
Organism: Durio zibethinus; assembly: GCF_047325235.1. Taxonomy (NCBI): domain Eukaryota; kingdom Viridiplantae; phylum Streptophyta; class Magnoliopsida; order Malvales; family Malvaceae; genus Durio; species Durio zibethinus. Next base: position 4,345,457 of record NC_143185.1, read on the forward strand.
GATGGTACTCTCTTTCTCTCTCTTATTCTCACTTTTTCTGTTTAATAAACAGTAGTAGTTGAAATTTCCGTTGTGCATACCGAGTAGAGATTGCCTTCCAGCTCCAACCAGATATGATTCTTTTTCAAGTTGTATACTTGAGTTAAAATCTAAGAGGTAAGGAGCATACCACTTGTGTGATTGGGTTCGGACATTGTCTTCCAATTCAACCAATGAATCCCTCTGTTATCACCAGTAATTGCTTATCAAGCTCTTGATTTCCTGAGACAGTGATATTGGCAGTTGGCACATAAAAAACAGTTCATGGTGTAAGTGGATAACTGACTTGATGAAGATTTCTTTTTCATCCATGTATGGAATACCCAAATATGTCTCTGAGTTTATAGTCACTTGGATCTCGAAAATGCCCTTGAACTCATTTTGTTTATCTTCCCTATTGTTGCTGCTAAAAAGCAGTGCCTGACTTCTCAAAATTTATTTTCTGTCCAGAGTTAATTTCTATGTGCATATGTTTCTATGTGCATATGCTTTACCCTTTCGCTGTTAATCCTATTCATTTTGCCAAATAGAATATTTTCATGGGCAAAAGAAATGTATCTCTGGGACCAGCTTGACTAGCTTTAACTTCATGTAGCAATCCACTACTCTGATCCTTTACTAACATGGCAGATAGATCTAAGTGAACGTATAAGAAACAAAATGACTTGTTCCCAAAGATAGATCTTCTGTATATATAACATTGAATATTTTCTCTCGGTACCAATTGTAGTATTTTGCTACGGTGACCTACTTGCTACAGTACTTCCACCTTGGGATGTATTTGTCTAAATAAATATAGAAACATGTATCTTGCATTGCGCTTCTCTGGAAGTTTTATGCTAGCTTATGATTTGCTAAATGTTATAGGTTCTATCCGTTCAAAGTTTGCCTTATGCTGCTTCTGGTGCTTACAAATGGGACAAGAGGTGTTGGAGGTGAAGATATTGGTAGCCCACTAAACCCTGGGAACACAGCAATGAATTCTCTTCTAGTCAACAAAAATCTGAGAGGCCATAAACGAGAGATGTTAGGCAGAGAAGCTGCTGCAACGGATGATAGTATCAACTACAAGGCTTTTCAACGTGGGAACTCTCCACCAAACAACCCAGTGGGCAAGCAAGCCAATCCTCGTCAGAGAACTTGTAACCCTGGTGAATATTGTCGACAAGGTAAAAAAGAAAAGAAGAACTAGCCACACAAAGTACTGTATCTGATATAAAGACATATTAAGGTCATGTTTGATGCATACGATAATAATCATCTTATACTATTTTTGATTTGAATATAAAGAAAGGGATAGAATTGTAAGGAGGATTAATCATCCTCTTGGCATAGGATAATTCAATCTTTCCAAAATATAGAGGATTACTTTTAATCCATGAAATTAAACTTACATGTCTTATTATATTTTTAAAAATTATATCAATAATTTAAATTATACAAACTTTGAGAAGGGATAATTTTGATCAATAAATAAATTATTCTATCATAATCCTTGCAAATATCAAATACAAGATAGTGTAACATTAATCTAATACTAATCATAATATCATCTTATCCTAATCTTATGCACCTAACACACCCTAAGTGTCTGCTTTTATCTCATCGTTGGAATTTTGAAGCCTAGTTAAATCTTTTTGGTAAGTTTAATGCGATCTCTATGTAGCATGACTAGACTTAAGTCATGAACTCCCAGTCTTGGATCCTTCCTTGAGTATCAGTGGCTTCATATATATAGTTCTATTCATTTTTTCTTTCTTTTTTTTTTTTTTTTTGGAGGATATCTATCAATTAGTTTTACTAAGTACTTCTAAGTTAAACAAGGAAAAGACTTATAGCTGGAAAGGAATTCATCCATGATCAAGGCCAAGGATATTTTACCTATTTATTTATCCATTCAACAAAATCCTTAAAGTTTTCGTCAGAGCAACCTGTTTCTCTGATGCTGCTCCTGACAGTTTCCTTGAGAGCCAGAGCTGTTTCTTTATACTTTTCATTGCCTAACAGTTGCTCTAGCTTACTCCTAATTTCTTCTCTTGTAAATTGTAATGATTCCTCTTCCATCTCTGATGAACCCCTATCCAACATTCTAATAGTCACAAATATAGTTCTGGTTGAAGAACTAATCAGCAAATGCCAGCACAAGAAAGGGATTCCATTGCTTTACACCTTCAATTGTTGAGTTCTAACCACAATGGCTTGTAAAGCCAGCAACGGAAAAATGAGCAAGAACCTTCCTTTGAGGTGCCCAACCAACCATTTGCCCTCTAGCAGCTATTCTCTCTTGAAACCCTTCTGGGTTGGCATCATTTCTTCCATCTATTGTATCAGAACACACGACCCAAATAAATGGTCAACCTGTAAGTTCAAGCCCCAGTTTAAGCTCTTGAAATTGAGTTGTCTCAAAAACGGTGAACCTGCCAAATGCAACATAAAGGACTGATTATGGTACCTGTTGGTTCAGCTATTTCAGACAACTTGAATCTTCTCGACTTAAGTTTCCGATTGAGTCTCCAAGCCGGTTTGGTGCCAACAGTGGGCCTATAGCTCTGATCTGTGCAAGGACACAATTTATCTTGCTTTCTGATCCACTCATTTCTTCTATAGGCTCCTTCACTTTCCCTAGCATGACCTGCAAGATTGCTTCTGATATCTTCTCTGGTTGTTTCCTATCCTCTGCTGATCCAAGTCCATCTGGAATCGGTACAAGGCAAATCTGATCACCCACATCTTTCATTGCCAATATATCGAGGGCATTTCTATGATTAAACTCCATGTTAATAATTTGAATCCATGTTTAACTAAGCCTTGCGAAAGCTCCATTAGAGGAATTACATGGCCTTGTGCCGGCTATGGAATCACCAGATTTGTGAATTGTCCATCTTCTTTTCTTGTTTTGCTTCCAAGACTGACATTTGATCTTTGAACTCAATTTTCCATGTAACTTCTATTAGTGACCTGAGGAAACAGCCGGTAGATATTGTCTTCATGTTTTTCCATGTCAGTGGAATCTTGAACTTGGAATCTATACGATTTCTCTTGTTCTTCCTTCCCATTTTAAAATCATGCATTATTTCAGTTTATTATTGATCTCATTTTGTTTGCAATGACCTACTGATCCAGACCTTTTGGATTTATTGGATTTCTTTGTGGCATCTGATAGGCCGAGACTGCACTCTTTTATCTTCATAGAATCCACAATTAAATTTACAATGTATGTATGACCTATGTTGAAAACAACCCTTGTTTTCCTTTATTATTTGGGAATTCACAATCTCAAATTTTGTTTAAAATGAAGTGCATAGCTTAAACATCGGTCATATGGCTGCCAAAAAAACATGGATATCTTACGAAGTTAAGAATATGCGTTTAACAACAGGTTTCTTCAAAAGATGGGAATTTGGACATTTTTTATCCTTGATCATATATATATATATATATATATATTTTTTTTTTCTTTCCTTTTTGCGTGCAGTTCATGACTTTTAATCTCATTGAATCGAAGATTTGGAACCATTTTCAAAGATTTGGGCTCAATCTTGAAACACGAATTTCCTGCCCAAGCTTAATGGACTAAGCCCAGTTTATTTCTAATTCCGGGGGAATAACTATAAAGCCAATCCATTAACTCTTAGAAGCCCAAAATCTTAAAGTTTTGTCATTTAGGACCCTAGTTATATTTTCTTAATTTTGGGGGACAAATCAGATCAATTTCCATTAAAATAATATTTATTTCTATGAAATAAAATTACTTTTATTTCATCTCATACATTAAAGGCCAAAAAAACCTGGGATTTGGGAAGCCAATTCCCACCAAAGAATTATTACCACAACCACTAGCCTGGGTATTACGTGTATTATTTAAAAAATAGTTCTTTATTTTTATTCTGCTTTTTCTCACATCACTTTGCAATCATGAAATAGATTAGATACTGAAAATGACAGATTGGAAAAGGAGTTCGTTATCAAGGAGTTACCCACAACCACGGCTACTTTCAGTCAATTTTTTAAAGAGAATAAGGACAAAAGTACATAGACTCTTCCACTTTTTCAACATAATAAACAAACATTCTTTTGCTGTTATTAAAAGTCCTCTTGTTTTTTATCTAATCTCTGGGATGGCCAATGGGGGATGGGGAGGCTAAGAATCAGTCTCTGAAACTGAAATCTTGTACTTTTCAAAGAAAACAATTACTTTGCATCATAAAGGTGTTATCCAACTTCATGCGATCTCTTTCAGGTAGATCTTTTCTTCCCCACCCCAACTAAAATACAACTCCAAGTCAGCACACACGTGTCTGAAGAAAAGACATTTTCAAGCGCAAAGTAAGAGAAGTTTAACTAAGTAATTATGCGTCAAAGACCATTTGAGAGTCGAGGAGATTAATTTTAGTAAAATTAAAAATAATGATAAAAATAAAATTAATTATTATAATAATTAAATTAAAATTTATGATAATATATGTATTTAAATATAAGAGTAATGATAATGTGAGATAAATTATGATAAAAAATGATTATTAAAGATATTAAATTAAAAATTATATATAATAAAAATTTTAAATTATTTAGTATTGATAAAATTAATAAACAATTATTAAATTTTTTTATGGAAAATTATTAAAAGATATTATTAATAAATAATTAATAATTAACAAAAACAATAATATATCAAATAATATTCTTTATTATTAAATTAAAATTATTTAAATATTTTTAAATAAAAAAGAAAAAATTAAATTGTAGGGGTGATTTTGTATTTACAATAAAAACAAAAGGAAAAAAAATGAATGCCCAATTGGCCAAAATTGGTTAATGAAAAATTGATATAAATCATACTGTGACGATGAAAACCAAATGAAAATTTTTGCAATGTATGGTTAGATTGGCACAAACTCCAATTATAACTGAGGTGAAGCGAAATGGCAGCCTAAGTGGTAGAAATCCCAAGTGGGAAGCCCTGTTACATATCCTAGATTACAAAATTCCAACCACTTGTACTTGCCATAAATATTTCCATCTGCTGCTCAAGTTCAGATTCTCTTATTCAATGATGAATCTTAATATTTAATTTTGAAGGATCAATTAGTATTATATTTTATTATATTTATTAATATAAAAATACATAAATATGCAAAAAATATATTATTAAAAAATAACAAGTTCTTAAAATTATAAAAGAAAATATTACAATGATGACATTAAACATTAAAGAATAATATCTTTTAAATTAATAGTAATATTATTAATTATATAATCTTTCGATGAGATATTTGATATTTCTTGATTCCTTTAATAGTTTGAAATTAAAACAAAAATAACAAATCAATATTTTTATAAGCATAGATAGTTAAAAAATATTTTCATCCAAACAAGAAATATATATATATATATATACTTTTTAAAAAAAGAAGTTAAAAAATTTTCAGATAAAAATCTATGGTAATTTCTAACTTTTAAAAATGATTCTAATATGATTTTTTCTAATTGAAAAATATTATAAGACAACATAAAATAAAGATTTGGAGAAATTAAAAGTGAAATACAATACTCAAGGAAATTTTGTAATTAGCTAAACAGAAAATGAAAAACATCAATAGTCTTGTGGTTTATTAATTGAATATTGTATTTCTAGATTCAATGAACAAGATTCAATCTTTGACAAAGAAAAAACACATTTAACACTTGGTCAAGGCTTAGTATAATTGATAAAGCTAAAAAATTAATTCTATTTTTGGACGTTATTGTGATTTAAAATTTATAACAAATCTCTTGATTTTAAAGATTTATAAATAATAATTAGTGAGTACAATAAATAGACAAATAGAAATGTGAGTAGTAGGTATAATAAATAGAATATAGTAATGTTATTCAACCCCTTTTAAATTACAATACACAAAATTAACGATGAAACTATGATAAATAATATTAACATTTTTGAGTGGGCCATTTTAAATTTAGTTAACATAAATATATATATCTTGGCAAAAAAAAAAAAAAAATACATACATATTCTAAAGACTTTTTTTTTCAAAATTTTAAGGGGCCAAGGCTTCCTTCCGCTCTTCTTGCTATACGTCCCTACTCTTGTCCTTCTAGCTGATAACAAAATAAACCTGAAAGAGTGAAAAAGAAAAGGAAGATAGGAAAGAAAACCAACCAAGGCAAAAATGCAAATATTATCCACGTTTTAGGCAAAGCTAAATTCCACTATTTATGTAATAAGTAAAAGACATTCATACTGATAATCCTTTTACTTTTTTTTTTAAAAGATACTTAGAATACTCCTATTCTCCTGAGACTTTAATGAAAATATATAAGAAACAATATTTACTTTCTAAAAAATGATAGCAATGGCCTTAACTCAAAATAACCAAGGGTCTCAGTACAAGGTTGACATGTCCAACGCTCTATCATGCATTCTTATCTTCTTTACTTGCCAACACTAAGATTAGTGAAGAGAGAAATTGTGGAGAGATGTGTTGATATGGCATGTGGAGAATAGATGAACACAAGATTCAATTTGAGAAAGGATCAATTAAATCATCATCATATTAAAAAACATTGTACCCTTTCAAGTAGATTCCTAGGCATTAAAAGTGCTGTGACATACCTCTGTGGATTACAGACAATAATGCAGCTTTAGAGGTATCTCTTTGTACTAGGATATGAAATCTAGCAAAACGGTTGATGACAAAAAAATGTTCTAGCTTTTGACATTTCACTTTAATGTCTAAAACTAGCACTTTCTTATCCAATCTGCATAAACAAATAGTATCATGTAAAGAACATCATAAAGTTATAGACACAATTTTTCCATCAAATGAAGAAAATTAATATCAATTATGCAAAAGGGCATTAAATATGAGAAATGAAAGTAGTAGTTCTTATAAAATGCACTCTTTTATTTTAGGAGATGCGATTCTAAAATCCACATCATCATTTACATTAACATATAATTTGATATTATATTACCATTCATCAAATGATGGTAAGAAAGTAAGTGAAAATAAAGCAAGAAATAAGTTCAATTTATCAAATGTAAGGAACCTTTTCTTTAGGAGTTGGAATGACAGGTCTTGGTTAATTCATTTGTATATTATGTGATTGTGATCAAACATTCATAGTTCAACATAAGGGGCATAAATGCAACCATAATTTTTGTTTTGTGTAACTTAATAAGTGCATTTCTCTATTATAAGAACAAGAGTGGTTGCCAAATATGTAGAAATTCATTAATAGAGTACATACCTTTGGAAATTATTTTCTAGTTTTTTAGATTTATCAGTAAAATCTTCCATGACTTTTAAATTTTTAGATTCAACACATGGATAATATTTAAAGGTACTAAATTCCATTATTATCAAACTAGGAGCACACTCACCTTCTCATACAACCAATTTATGGCCTCAGCCTATTCTTGTTCTGACACAATATGGAAATAAATATAACTTAAAATTAACTCCATGAACAAATAAGAAATCAATAATTTACACAAGTAACCAAGAAAATAGAGGGACAGAATAAAAAGACAAAAGGAATATAAATTGAAAATTTTCCAATCTCTGTAGCCAATATGAGTAGTGACTATAAACTATTAATAATCAAGGAAACTATCACTTGTATTTAAGCAATGTTTTTGTGAATGTTTTTCTCTTTGAGAGAAACTGGTTGATTAGGAAAAATCTATCATATCAAAAGACATTTTGCAGCGGTGACCTTTCTTTTCCTGCCTAAATTTCTCTATAAACACCTTTATTAGAGTTTATACTACTATTTGTGGGATTCATAGAAAGGGGTAAGCCGGTAGGAACTTTTAGAGGTTCTAAAACAAAAGGATTGTATTGAGTTGGTAAAGTTGTCCATGCATTTTGCATTGTTGAAAATTTACCCTTCTTTGAAATGCTTGACATGAAAAAAGGCTAAGATACTTGTGAAGCTTCTGAAATTGTAAATTGTTGACCAAAATGATTGGAAGAAGTCTGTCAAAAAGTATATTGAAAAGTGGTAAGGTTAAAAAGATGATTCATACTAGCATTTAATAATGTCACTTGTAATGATTGGGATGTCATAGGTGAATTAGGCATGGGTTACATTTGTGTTTGATTTCTCAGATGAAGAAGAATGGATGTAAAGGTGGTAGTAGCACTCTCCTACATGGTTGAGTAAGATGAGACATATTTATTCAAATGTACTTGATTTACCATCCAAATGTACTCTTTGGGAGAACTCATGTGTTAAAGGTAAATGTTAATAAAATATAAAGAAGCTACCCATGTTTGATTGACCTGTCATAATTTTAGATAACTTAGAGTCCATGATAAGCTTTTTGATTTGAAAAAAAGTTTAAATTTGGTAGCTATCGAGATAAAAAAGCAAACCTTAAATCAAACCCTTGAAAAATAAAAAATGGGTTTTATAGTTGAGCAAAAAATATATGAGTTTCTACTTTCAAAACTTTAGCCAATGAATTAGACACTATAAAGCCAGAATGTACCATAACACCAGCCTCCCTCAAAGGTTAACCTCGTGAAGTAGCTCAGGCATATTTTGATTATGTAGGTTTAGTCATCAAAAATAATATACTTAAGTGACCTTGTTAATGATGTTTTTGGTTGTCTTAGCTAGAGAAAAGTTGGTTGGAAGATGAAGTGAGGTGACCAGAACTTGCAGTCAAAAAACACATTTAGAAGAACTAAAGCTAGTTCTTCAGTATGCACTTTATAGCTTAAGTCAATAAAATGTTTAAGATTAGGTAGAAAAGAAGGTGAAATGTGTTGAAGATGTTACAATGGATGAAAAATACTTAAGTCTTACATACCTAGATATTTTTTTTTACCTTATATATGAGATAAAAAATAGTGACTTGACTAAGACAGTTGACAATTGATGGTGAGTCTATGTGATGCTCAAGAAGGGTTTACGTGACTAACTATGAATATTTAATGATCACAACCAAGTATGAGACACATTTAATGGTCCTATGTAAGTTGGAGGCTAAGTGTTTAGTTTTAAAGTGATGCTTTGATAGGTTATTAGTAAAGGTGTCAAGTAAGCCCTTTCTGGCAAACAGTGAACTAGTTCTTAAAGCGATGTGATATGATAGTTAGGCATGTGTTGGCTAGGGGACCCAAAAAGTTAACTTTGTTGACCAAGTAAATAGGCACAATAATTACCCTCAAAACTTGAAAAGGGTTATAAATTGACCTTCTTTGGATGATTGAATAAAATCTATAAAAATAAAGTTGGCAAAGAGGTAATGTTTTTGTGAGCTATGTTAATAACATGTTTCTACTGGGTGAAAAGTAATCTCTTGGCAAACCATTTCGAATGCATCCTTTCAAGGTGAATGATTAGTTTTTTTAACGAGCTGTATTGATGATGTGTCCCTACATGAAGAATGCTTTCTTAGTGAATTGTGTTAGTGGTCGAGGCACAAAAAATAGTAAGTGAGGACTTAAAAAAATTTATATGTAAAAATTGATGCTTTCTACAGAATTTGCATAGATAAAGTGCATTTGTTAGGGCGATGTAGGACACGTTTTCGTGTTTTTAAATGGTGCAATTGTTCAAAACCATGATGTGTTGGGATTGAAGAATGGTCAAGTGTAATTAATGGCTTTAAAATTTAAATTAAAGCAATTTTTTAAGAGGGAATAAATATGTCTGTTTTGAAGAGAATGGTAACTAAAGGATAAGGTTTAAAGAGGATTAATTTGGACTATTTGTGAATTGATTGAAATGATTCAAATTGTTGCCATTTCAGAAGTGTCATTTAATGGTTGAAATAGTTTCAATTGGTACCATTTCACTTATGTTGTTTGGCTAAGTATAAATGGAAAACTTGAAAATTTTCAAGCTTAATTTTGCTATTTTTCTAGTAAGAGAACTTTGTTGCTTGCATGTTTTTCTGTTATCTTCTCTGTGTTTATTGTAAGAAATCTTTTATGGGTAAGTAATTTTAATTTGTTTATTGTTCTCATTATTGTTTCTAAAAAAATGATGACACCAAAAAAAAGGATTGTTATTGAGAGTTCTAGTAACGATGAAAGGGCTAGGGTATTGACCATCAACATTAATGGCCAAGGTAGGGGAAAGGTAGTGTAAGGGGCATCGTGATTTGAGATGTGTAGGATCCCTTAATTGACATTAACACTTTAAGTACTACCATAAGAAAAGAAAAAAAAAAAAGCAAAAAGGTTGTCATGGAGAAGCCTAAAGACTTGGTTTCAAGGATGTGGCCACCAAATGCCTATCTTTTTAATGCAATACGAATCATGGCAAAGTCGATGCTGGATTATGTAACTTTCAACCCTTACAATTCTATGTATGAGCTTTTCATGCTGCCACCAAATTTCAACATCAATTAAGTGAGAGACTTTAAGGGAATGGTAGGTCCTACCTACATAAATTTAAGCATAGGTTTTGTCTCCCATTACATCTCTTATTCCACTTGATGCTTGCCACATTCAATGTAGCGGCATCCTAAATAGCACCAAAGGCCTAGGTGATTTTAGTAATTTATCTTATCTACTATAAATTAAAAAATGGGTGCACTCAGTGAATGTGATGTTGGCACTTCAAGGAGATCAATGATTGGTTGTACTATCTCCTAGCATATGAAGTCTTACATAGTAAAACTACCTTCCAATAGCCATTTCTATTATGATAGATATGTGGTGGCACTTATAAAGATTTTTGGTGTATGGTTTTAGTTCAAAATTAGATGGTTTTATGCCAACGCACTGACCAAAGGAATGCTTGAGCTTGAGGATGATGAGGCCAAGTAAGTTCATGTCTTAAAGGATGCCAAAATATCATACTTAGAGCTAGCCAAGCATGAAAACATCTGTAACTACTACTTGGTCCCAAGTTAAGACCAGAACTTGGCTACTATTGTCTAAAAGATGCTACATGATAATAAAGGTGAAAAAGAATAAGCAGCCAAGGACAAGGAAAAAGGGGCTCCTTAAGGTAAAAAATATAAGTCCATTGTTGAATTGTTTTATATGTTACATTAGTGCTTTAGTTGGTTGATGTTGCTGACTAACATGAAATTGCTAAATTATGCATTATTTAACTTGTAAAATTGTTATGTTGTTAGAGTAAAGAGGGCAGCTATGAAAACTAAAAAACATAAAGCTCATCAAAAGGGTCCCTCTACCAGTGGTGTGTAGTAAGAATCTATTGAGAGATTAGTTGAAACTAACCTCACTAGCATGTAGAGTATTGAAAGGGGTCAAGGTGTTGAGTTGGCAGGAGGTTTTGGAGAGAGTGAAGAAGTGAGAGTGCTCGATGCTAGGGTCTTTTTTTAGAGTAATTATTATTATTATTACTGACTTTACTAGTAGTTGATTAATTCTAATTGCTGTGTGTTTGTTTTACAAATATAGATCATGTTATTAAAATACAAAATATGCTTTAATAGGAAAAGTAAATGGGGAATAGGTCTCTACATGTTAGTTTCTCTTTTATAAAAAGATAGGCAGTAGAAAGCTTTAATGCGCCAAGTAATTCCCATGTACTTGCACTAACTACTCTTGCTCTAATAGTGCTTGCTACCATAATTGCATGTATACCAATTGCTACCTTTATTACTCCACCAATGCCTAAACATGTAGGTATGGTGCCTAAGCTTATAATAATTAAGCCAAAGCTTACAACAACCATTACTGCCCTAGCAACCATAGCTTTTACTGTTATGTTGCCCCTTTTACCATCCATTAGCATGCCCTCGATGGTGATCAATATTGACGCTAGTATGCCCACTAATGACCAAGTAGAGGCTAGTCTAAGAGCTATTCTGCTGGCCACAAGTACTTTGGTGATTGTTTAGATAGAATGTCCTTTGCTAATTTTAAGACAATAAACCAGAGGCCAACCACCATTTTCCATTTGAGACTGCATGCTTATGGGCCACCACCAGTCTTTCTAAGTTTGCAAGAAACAAGGTGTAGTAGTTTCTAATACTTAACAACCTATAAGTTGAGTTATGTTTGGCTGTTAATGTAAGCAATGGATGGTGGTTTTATCTATTGTGTTGATGTCTTATTTTATAAGATTACTTAGTTAATGTATTTGTGTTTTTTTACAATTGTTGATAATAAAGTAGACCTCTAGGGAAAGTAAAGTTGCCAGTGGATGAATTACACATCAAAAGAGAGAGAGGTAAAAAAAAAGAGCTAACTAGATAGTATTGGTCAAGAAGAGAGAGGCCTCCATTAAGAGGTTAGAGACTTTAATTTCTTTCTATATAAAAAAATTGAAAAATTAGAGATGCAGTTGAAGAAGACCACTAGTAGAAACCTAGCTCTATAGTAATTATTAGATAAGATAAGTGCCTGCTTTAAGGAGTTGAAATGAAAAACAAATAAGTTACATAATGAATAGGTAATGGCCACTATGCACCAACTAAGCATAGGTAGAGAGGGATCATGCTTTGATACACACTTTACAATTGAAAAAAGAGCAGGCCAAGATAGAAAAAAAGTGTATAGTATCTTTTAAAAGGCTAAATGAGAAAAAAGATGAGTGGACTAAGGTTTACTTAGCCATCGATGAGTAGTATAAGCTGTTAGCCTTACATCAGGTATAGCTTCACTTAAGGCTATTAGATTTTATGGGGTAGATGCCACTAAAGGATTTCAATGTTGAGTTCATAGAAAATACGACCTTCTCGAGTAAGGGTGTTTAAAAGAATGAGTGGATTCTTGATGGGCCTTGACTTAAACGCCCTGCTTGTTTTAATTGGTGATCTTCAGGTTAGCAGTTTATATGTAAAACCTACCCTTGTGAGCCATAAAAATGATATGGTTGCTCCCCCTGGTGAGCCTATGATCATGCTAACTAAAGAGGCTTCTACTCTTGCTATTGATTGTGGCCTTCCTTTTGATGCTACTTTTTAAGATTTTATGTTTTTGCACACATTATGTATTTTTCTTTTGGCACTTGTCCATTATAATTTGCATTTCAAGCCTTTATACTTACTGTAATAGTAATAAAGATTAAAGTTTTACAGGAAATCTTGTCTCCATTTATACTATTTTTATTACTTAACTACTTTATGATATTTGTCAAGATTAGGTAAAAATGACTAAGTTAAAAATTTTTCACAATACTACTTTGTCTTTCTATTTGGATGCCTTAACTTATAACAATCGCAAACTTAGCACCAAAATGGCAAGCTTGGTTTCGACCAATATGTGTACCTTAAACTTAAAACTAAATATTTGAAAATACTGATTTTTGTACCAATGAAAGTTGCTCACTTTAGACTAAGTTCAATAAAAGATTAAGTGACTTGGGTAATTATCATAAGATAGTGTGTGTGATAAAAGTTTATACACCCTGAACTGACTTGTTTCCAAATTGCCAATAATGTAAGTGAACTTAATCACTTTGATTTGTTGAGTATTCTATATATTAAAAAGGTCATGCCTCTGGTATTTTCTAACTTGTGCAAGAATTTATTTAAGTATTTCATAAAGTGATGTTGTGATGCTTAAGAAATTAAAAGAAACTTTACTTGAAGAAAAATGTAGCATAATATTACTTAAGCATAATTGTTTTCATGTAGAAACAAAATGGCTTTTTAAAAATAACAAGTATATGTACTTGTTTGTCAGATAGTTCATTTATTATGATCTTGTCATGGCATATGGGTCTCGTTTAATCATGTTGGCATAAAAGTTATAATGCTTAGGTAAAAATGATGCATTGGGTGCATTGAGCATGTTTCCATAGAAAGCTTTAATGTAATAAATGATGGTGCGTAAGGTATGTTAGACGTGTTGGTGTAAACCGTTAATACAATAGAGTAGTGGTGTGTAATGTGCATTGACTGTGTTGGTATAGAGCCTTAATGTGATAGAAAAGTAGCATGTAGGGCATGTTAAATGTGTTACCATAAAGCTTTAACGCAATAAAGTAACAACACACAGGACATGTTAAGTATGTTAGAATAGAGCCTTAATGCAATAGAGTAGTAGTGCGAAAAACACGTTAAGCATGTTGGTGTAAAACCTTAACACAATAAAGTAGAAAGACGTAGCGCATGTTGAGTGTGTTGGCATAAGAGCCTTAATGCAAGGTAAAAATGGCATACATTGTGTGTTGAGCATATTGGCGTGTGAGCCTTAACCTAAGGTAAACATGAAATATGATTGGAATACGGCGATAAAGTACCATTTTTCTTCATTAAGATTTTCCTATACATGAGTTTTCTCAAAAGAAGGGGGTTGATGAAACCCAAATATACAAATTAAAATAAACATAAATAGAAAAAAATACTTTACAAATTTAAAAAACTTAGTGATAGATGCTTGTTAGATGTAGCTTTTCTTCAAGTCGATGGCATTCAACATCCTCATATCGGGTTACCCTCTTATCTTCTAGTCTATAAGCTTTAAATTTAATGGTAGTAAAAATTCTATATGATCCTTCCCATTTTAGTGATAACTTTTTTCTTTCCCCAACTAGTTTACTAGTTCTATAGTTTCAAAGTACCAAGTCACCTATTTGAAAATGTTTATACTTGATTCAGGAGTTGTAATATTTGACAATCCGTTGGGCTTTGACGGCCATCTAAAATTCAGCTAGATTTTTTTTCTTACAATAAATTAGGTTGGCTTTCAAGGCTTTTTCATTTTGTTCAGGGTTAGAGTGTGCTGTTCATAGTGTGTTTATGCCCATTTCAATAGATATCATCATATTTGTTCCATAAGTCAAAATGAAAGGCATTTTTCCTTTTGCTAAGTGATCTATAATTTGGATCGTCCAATAAGGCTTCTTCCACTTAAGCCCTTTTTGCCTTGTCAAGCTTTTTTTTTAGGGTAATTAATATTTTTTATTTATAGACTTTACCTAACCATTGGTTTGAGGATAAGCCACCTAGTTATGCATAAAGGCTATCTTGAAGTTTTGGTAGAATCATTTCAATTTGTCAGCCTGAAACTATGTGCCATTATTTGTCATAATGCTTGAGGAAACCACATCTATATAATATGTACTTTTATATAAAATCTTCCATATTCTTAACAGTAATGGTGGCTAGAGGTTCTATTTTAACCCATTTAGTGAAGTAGTCACAAGCTACAATCATAAATTTCTTTTAGGTGATCACCACAGGGAAGGGACCAAGGATGCTAATGTCCTACCATGTAAATGGCTATAGCTTAAAGATTTGGTTAAGTGCTTTTGTTGGTTACTGTAAGACTTTGGTAAACCTTTGACATTTGTCACACTTTTTAACCAATTCTATTGAGTATTTCTTCATTATGGACTAATAATAACTTTATTGTAATACTTTCTACACAAGTGGTCACCCACTTATGTGGTTACTACACACCCATTCATGAATTTCTTTTAGAACATACTATGCTTCATATGGTGATAAACATATGAAAAGAGGGCTTGAGAAAGTTTTCTTGTAAAGGATATTTTTTAATAGTGCAAATTGAGCTGCTCTCTTATTAATTTTTTTACTTTTTGTAAAGTTAGAAGGGGCTCTTTTTTGAAATATGCTTTGATAAAGGTCATTAAGTGTCTTATTCTTCTATACATAAGATAAGGGCTTGTAAGTATTAAAGCATTAGTAAATACCTAAACAAGATTTTACCATGCTATTTTATCTTAATAGAGCCATAAGTTTGGACAATGAGTCATCCCTAGTGTTATTAGAATGAAGGCCTTGTTTGAGGGTTAGTATTTTAAAAGACTAGCTAAATTGGCAAATGATAGCATGGTGATTTGTAGTGTGGGATCTCTATCTTCATACTCACTATTTACCTAACGGGTAACCAACTATAAATCTGTGTACATAATTAGATCTTTCACATTTAGGCTAGCTGTCAACTTTAGCCTTTCAGTTAGTGCCTCACATTTAGTTGCAATATTAAAGACAAAAGAACCAAAAGATAGGCTATAATGCCATTCTTGACCATGAGGGCTCAATAACAAAATCCTTATACCACAGCCAGATTACCATATAGAACCATCGATATATAGCATCTAGGATTACTTTAGTAAGGGGCCTGATATTTAAGGCATTAGATGATCTAGGGGTGAGTTATGAGTCTCCATTGGCTTATTTGTTTCTTTTGTCTTTACTTGTTTTGGTGGTTAAGGTTGGGGCTTTTCATTATGCTTTGATGGGGATTCGACTTTAAGTGTGAAAAAACACTCAGCGAGAAAATCTGCAAGAGCTTGGGATTTGATAATCTTTCTAAGCTTATTCTCAATGTGAAACTTGTTGAGTTCAACATTGCTCTTTGTCATTCTACCAAAACTATTTATCTTATACAATATCTCTTTGAGAATCTAATAAATGAACACGATTATAGCATGCACTTGAAATATTACCTTAGTCAACGGGTGACTACTATTACAACAAAGGCAATCCTTTCAACCAAGTAGACATACAATGGTTAGCTAGGGACAAGATTAGCAAATAAGGGATATGAGTGGAGGTATTGCTTCAATTTTTTAAAAGTTTTCTAACACTGATCATCTCACTTGAACTTACTAGCATTTTTAAAAGACTTTGAAAAATGGTAAGTACTTGTCAACTAGCTTGGATACAAATCTATTGAGGGTTGCCACTCGCACTATTAATCATTGCTTCTTTTTGGTTGTCTGCAGAGGATTCATATACAAGATAGTCGTTACATTCTCAAAATTTGATTTAATGCCTCTATTAGAAATCATAAACCCAAGAAACTTGCGTACTTTCACACTAACAGTACATTTAGTAGGGTTCAACTTAATGTTGTATTGACGCAAGATTGTGAAAGCTTATGCTAGGTCCTATACATGCTATTCTAAGGAGGTGCTCTTTATTGGCATGTCATCTACATATACCTCTTAGGGCCACTCAATTTGCTTTTTGAAAATTTTATTAACCAACCTTTAGTAAGTGGCTTCTACATTTTTAAGTTTAAAAGGTATGACTATATAGCAAAATAAACCATCTTTAGTTATGAAAGATGTCTTTTTTTGGTCAGACCTA